>NC_090939.1:227973224-228595607 GCF_040938575.1 Ambystoma mexicanum | reverse complement strand
GCATTAAAGCACGAGATTTCCATCGTGGCTCACCATCTCCCGGGAGTGAGGAATTCACAAGCAGATTCCCTCAGCAGAAGAATGGCCCAGATACACGAATGGGAAATGGACACAGTTCAGCTGAGAAAAGTGTTCGAGAAATGGGGTCACCCCCCTCTGGACGCTTTCTCAACCAAGGACAACAAGAAATGCGAGCAATTCGCAAGCAGATGGCCCCAGGAGGGTTCCATGGGGGAAGCATTCTCCTTCTCATGGACGGACATGTTCCTTTATGCTTTTCCTCCGTTCCCACTCATACGGAGGACAGTACAGTGGATACGCAGATACAGTTGCAGGGGAATTCTAGTAGCACCGTACTGGCCGCGGCAACCGTGGTTCTCCGACCTGCTTCACCTGTCACTGGAACATCCAATAGCGTTCCCGAGAGTCCCGAACCTACTATCCCGGGACAAAGGCACGGTGTGGCATCACGACCCGGACAGTCTCAACCTTGCAGCCTGGCTCCTGACTTTTCGGAGTTCGGTGAGTTAGACGTTTCGGAGGATTGCCAAAAAATTCTGCAGGCGGCTCGAGCCCCTTCTACCAACAAATCTTACACCTATAAGTGGCGGAGGTTCTGCGAATGGTGTCGAGGACAGCAAGGCCTACAACCGTTGACGGTGACCCCGGAACAAGTTCTACCTTACCTGCTTCTCTTGGCGGAGAAGGGTTTATCCTTCACATCGATAAAGGTGCACCTGGCAGCCATCTCGAGGTTCACGAGGAAGAGGCAGTCCTCTCCTCTATTCAGCGACAGACTTGTGAAACACTTCATGAGGGGTTTATTTCGAACTTTTCACCCGGTGAAACGTTTCCCTCCAACTTGGAGTCTAAACACAGTGTTGGCAGGGTTAATGAAACCGCCATTTGAACCTCTGGCCACGTCGGACATGAAATTCATATCGTGGAAGTTGGCATTCTTAATTGCTATCACATCAGCTAGAAGAATCTCGGAACTGCAAGCGCTGGTCGTAGACCCGCCATACTTAAGATTCTTTAAAGACAAGGTGGTCCTGGCAACCAATCATACGTTCATCCCAAAAGTTCCCACAGTGTATCACAAACACTCGTCCATTGTTCTCCCTACTTTCTTCGCGACCCCATCGTTGGCAGCAGAAAAAGCTCTTCATACCTTGGACGTTAAAAGGGCCCTGAAATTTTACTTGCATCGTACACAGGAACTCAGGTCTACTCGACAACTGTTCATCGCATATGGTCCGTCGACGAGGGGAAAAGCAATCTCTAAACAAGGATTGGCTCAATGGGTCTCATCGACGATTGCGTTTTGCCACTCCAAGGCCGGAAGGCCGCTGCAAGGGCATCCTAGAGCCCATTCTACTAGATCAACGTCCTCCTCTGCAGCCTTATGGGCAGGAATTCCGCTAACGGACATATGCCAGGCTGCGGCATGGTCAGTGCCCCACACGTTTACCCGCCACTACTGCCTTGCCAGGCAGCATGCGGACGAAGTGCAGATGGGAAGAGCTGTCCTGCGCCATCTGTTTCAGTAAGGTAAGCTCCACGCTGTGGAGAGTCTGTTCTACCTTTTGATGACAGTATACTTTATGTGGGTAAGATTATATGAGTAAACTTATTCCTGCTTTACATATGCATTGTGTATTATGGTGAGGGTATATTACATCCTCACCGCTGTGTCAGGTGTTACTGCTATACAATCTATTCTAAGCATGTGAATCCATGAAAGATCCAATGCTGGAGAAGGGAATAGTTTCTTACCTGTAACTTTTTGTTCTCTAGCATTGGTATCTTTCATGGATTCACATGCGCCCGCCAGCCTCCCCGGAATGCAATGTATTTGCTTGATATGTTTAACCCTTCCTACTTTGGAGGGGCCGAAATCTGAAGGGGAGCCGCGGGGGTGGGCCTCTTATACTGGGACGGCCTACGGAGTGTGCGTAGGCGGGTCCTAAAAGGACATAGATAGGACACAAAAGTGTTGGAAGTTTTCCTATAGGAAAAGGCTATATATGTGTACCGAGGGTCCCAGTCTGACGACGGGGAATATTCTAAGCATGTGAATCCATGAAAGATACCAATGCTGGAGAAATGGAGTTAATAGTAAGAAATTATTCCCTACCCTGCCGCCCCCCCCACCCCTCCCATTCTGTTTAACTGTATTCCCTCACCCGTCTGTAGTTGTTGCCAATGTTGCCCTTGGCTGTCAGCTCCATAAGGGGACTAATTTTGACCCCCTCGCCCAAATTGCTGTTGTCTCCTTTCTTGAGGCCCTTTGAATCCCTGCCCTGAAAATGATGGCCCATAATTAAATCTTATCCCAGGACTGTTCCCGCACTCCCTCGCGAAATGCCCCCATTTTCTGCCGTATCGCCACTGTGATGGTCCCAATCCTCCTGTTATGATCGTGAAGACGAATCATCCCGTTTTTACTTACTTCAAGATGGCCGCACCGGGGTGTGACAGAAGACCCAGCAACGGTCTAGTTGGTCCTCCTCTTCGAGCAACGCAGGATCCGGAAGTCACTTCCTCTTCGGTATATCAGCCGGGAGATCCTGAGGATCAGTGCGTTGCTACTCTCATAGGAGTACCCAAACGCTTAGTGAGTTTAGCAATCCTGCCTTACGATCTATCCTTGTTTTCCATTCCTTTTTATTCATTTATCCATCCTTACCTCTGTTTCTTTTGTTCTTCCATCTGTCTACCTACAGCCTTCAGCAAATAATCAGATCGAGGCATCTGAAACCGAAATCTCCAAGACACGCCCTCCTTGTGCGCGACTTATCACGGTCTCGTCTTACGTTCCCTTGGCAGGTAGACATTTCATCTCGTTCCATTCTCTTGCCAGCATCCATTATATCATGCACGGTTTAAGTATCGTAGTTATTTCAGCTCAGTCCTCTACATTCGAAAAGCTGGTTCTTTGCCTCAGACAGTTGAATGCCTTCACGTAAGGGACATATCCTATTTTTCTGTCTTATCCTCCTTCAACCTGTATCCCTTCTAATCTTGTGTTTACCTCTACAGTATTGAGAACATACGGACTCTTCATTCTCTGATACTAGACGTTTCGGTCTAGACATTCTAATGGTAATTGCGATCTTTTCAGTACACTAGTACTCCTGGCTGTGTTCTTTTACTCTTTCCACCCTGAAGCTGATTCCTGTGTCTCTATTTTCAATACCTCTTCAGCATCAAAACAGCAAGTAAGGAAACATCAGAAATTCGAGACGGATCTCGAGTCCCTTCCTGTCCGTCTCGGTTAAACAACGCTCCCCAGAAGCTCTTCCCAGGGTTTTTTTCCCCCGTGAGGGTTTCCCTGTTATCCCTCCGGTGGCCAAGTGTTTAAACCGGAATCCGGAGGGGTTTCCAGGGGGATTTCTATAATCTGCTGGGAAACCGATTGATATTCCACACTTCATTCTTAAAACCTCCTAAACCCGATTGGAAAGGATCCAACCATTCATCCAGGTTCAGGTAGGGGATTCTACGTTCCATTTTGTTGCAATATATAAAGGCTGAATCATTTCCGAAAACAAGGTTGTCTTGATCATAACTGTTAACAGTAACACCTCCTCCCCGAGGCTCTATCCTCCCAAAGCCTCCTGCTCTTGCTCCTAGAAATCCTCCTTTTCCCCTTGGTGCTCCTTCATACTGCCACTGTGGGTTGGGGTACTGTTCCTCCACCACCCCCACCTATTCTCCCTGTCCTCCTTCACCCCATAGTGCCGCAGTTGTGGCATTCCCAATTTGTTGAGTATCTCCTTTCCTTCCCCCTGAGCCGGTGACTTCACTGGTGCTTGAACGACGAGCTTGTATCGTTTTTTCCACTAGTTTTGCCTCCTCAATTTGCCGCTTCTGGGCTGTCTCCATGTCCCGCTTCTTGATTCTCTTACAATTGTGGACTATTATACTTAGTATCTCTGCCCACCCTTAGGCTTCAATTCCCACAATTTTATCTAGTGCCTTCTGGACCTCTTTTGGTAGTCCCCTCTTTACAATATATTAGAAATATGGTAGTCTCAACTCTCCAAATTTCTTGTAACTTAAGAATAAACCTAACTGGGTCCTCATCGCCCATTGTGCACTGCATTAAAAATGTAAGTCCGGGGTTTCTGTGTATATCCTTCGTAGGGCAGCCCATACCCTTACCTCATCAAAGGCTGCTCCATCATGTCCATCATCTGCAAGACTTACCCCAGCCCTTGCCCATATGTCCCCAGCCTGGTCCCCAACTATGGTGACCAGTAAACTCTTAAGTCTCCTACTGCTAAGGCTACCCCTGCTGTTTGTTTTTAAAATTCATAGATTCATTTACTAGCTCCTTCTATAAGCTGGGGGGAGAGCTTTAGTCAAATTATTTTTGTCTATTGCGGTCTCCCTACTCCTTTATGTATTCGAGGCATTTGGATATCTTTTTTGTTTTCTTGTGATTTTGAACTAGCATGATTAAATCTGGTCTATTTCTTGGTCTGTCCCTCCCCACTGCCTCTTGTGGCAGGGATGGGTTTCTCACTACCTCCTCTCCTTGATCTCCTTCTTGCCCTACCTCTTCATTATTTCTACCACCTTGATCTTACCCTCCATTATACCTTCCTTGTTCTACTTCTTGTCCGAGGACTGTCCGTACCCTCTGCCCGTCATCTTTTTCAATGCAAACATTTCTTATTGGCCCAGGGTTTAACCTGAACAAAAAATCTTCCAATCCCCTATTTTCTGCACCAGTACTCTTATTTCTGGTGATACTACTTCAGGTTCTTGTAGCCTGACCAACCTTTCCTGCAATGCTCATTGTCAATGTCTACTTGTGGACCCTCTGGGTACACCAATACTATGGGCATATTCGAGCTTCTGGATGGGTTTATATGGAGGTGCAAAAGCTCTGGAGTCCCCCCCCCCCCCCCCCACTCCTAGCTGCTAATCCTGATAATCCTGTTGACACTCTCTACCTCTGGCGGTTTATAGACTGGATTTTTATACCCTACTGCAGGTTTATGGGTTGCGGTTTATATCCCCTTACATTGGATCTCTTTTCCACCTTCCTGATCTCCCATATCCTCAACTAATTTACAGAGATCTAGAATCTCTTCTCTTTTTTGGGAACTTGTTCCCTTCATATTATGCTGCCACAAGGATAAGCATTTTTTCTAGCATATTTGTGTTATGGGAGCCCTGCTCTGGCCAGGGGTAGGACGCCCCCTTCCTTTCTTCTATCAATTGTTTATTTATTCTCTCAGAATACAGTGGCAGAACCCTATGCATGTGTTTTATTGGAGTTTCTTCCTCCATAATATTGCGCGCATCCCTAATGCTTCACTTAAACCCTACTGCTATGCTGCACGTGCTTCAAAAATACAGATCAACCCACTTTTTCCCCCACCCCCTTTTACACTTTCTTCACTTTGATTTCACCCATACACCGCGACTCATCCACCTTCCTTGCTTTTGTACCACAAAAGACAGCAACATAAAATATACAAAAAATAGACTACCATCCAGGCCCCTTATAGCGAGCCACTACGTAATACCACTTATTGCTTTTATCATCATAAGAAGAATGTGTGGTACTACCTTCTGAACCTGTTTATAGCGGCTGAGGATCCCTTACCTTCCAATCCTTATAAACTGGGGATGCCTGTACTTTCCTTCCATCATAAAAAGTAGAAAAACAGAAATGCGTGACAATTTCATTACATGACCCACTTTTTATCCAATGTACTCCTCAACACATCACCAGAAATCCAATCTATCCTATCCAATCTTATGCTTTATCACCAAAAGTCCTTTGCCATAATACATCACAAAGTCCTTATTCCATTGACCTCGTACATCCCATTATAGCTTTCACATCACCAAATATTTTGTTGACATCACAAGGTCATTCATATCACCACATCACCATATCACATAGATGTTCCCATTTTATCACCTGCAAGAGTATACTCACATAGGCTTTGTTCACTTGAGTTTCCCTCTGTTACGAAGTCCCTGTGCCTGTTCTGGAGCCGCGCCCTGCTCCAGTGAGCAGAAAGGATTTCTTTTAAAATGGCTTCTACTAAAGTCGCTCGGGATACGTGGGTTCTCCAGCATGGGGTCTGGCATGGATTCACATGCTCATGAATATTCCCCGTCGTCAGGCTGGGAATCCTCGGTAAAGAAAAAACCAGTATCAGTTTCGTTTCTGATCTGTCTTTCTTAGTAGTAACCAATCACTGGTCTCTGGGTCATACTGCCCCCAGCCAATGACTGCCCACTCCCTAAGCCCCGCCCCTGGCAGCCATCCTCAGATTTTTACCGCACGCTCAAGTGTTGGGAGTCCTCGTGCTATAGCTCTTGAGCTTTTACTGCGTTTTGCGCTTTTTCAAAGAGATTTCTCATTTTTCGGTTAATCGAGCCTCAAGCTCCACCGTTTCTACTTCTGATCAACGGGGACCCGTTTCGGATTTATCTACGCCCCTCAAGGGTGACATTTTCGTCGAGTTACGCTTCTTGGAGGATTCCAGAAGTTTCTGAGGCCTACCTCGTGGACGAGAGGAACATGGCCCCGGAGAAGGGAAGCTCGACTCCCGGAAAACTGTTCAGGATCTGCCCTGGATGCAACCTTCAAAATGTGTTGAAGGACAAGCATGCGAAATGCCTTTACGGACTCCACGAGGACAAAACGCGCGTGGAGAAGGACTGTGCATTTTGCTTTAACATGACGGATCGGACGATGAGGGATCGCTCGTCCCGTCTCTCCAACTGGCTGGAAGGCAAGAGCCCAGCAGGTGAGAAGTAGTCCGAGCGGTCTTCTAAGTCCTGTGAGGGCGCCCCGGCGACGGGGGCCCAACAGAAGGTAAAGCACCACGAGTCTGCGGGCACCGGCAGTGCCAAATAGTTGGACTCCTCGGCTGCCAGGCAGGGCGCACCTTCACCAACACCATCAACCGCGAGCCAATGCTCTGGTTCGGGGAAGAGAAAATCCGAGAACCCGGCTAAGCTTCTGGAGAGGCCCGGTCGATCTCGGAGGAACAGGCCGAGAGGGAGAGAGGCGGTGACCCTCCCCCTAAGGTAAAGGCCTCAAGCGCGCCCAAGGTGGTGAAGGCCTTGATTCACCCGGCTAAGGCCTCTATTGAGGGAGTTGCTGCGGCCCTGGTGAAGCCTGTGGAGGCGACCTTGGGGCCCAGAGTTTCCTTGCCTCCGCGGTGGGAATCTTCTTTTAAGCCCATCGAGAAGACCCCCATGAAGACCCCGGTGGAAAAAGAGGGGGGGCGGTGGCCGTTACGGACACAACCTCTGAGGAGGAACTGACCGAGAATTTGGAAGAGGCTCAGCCCCACGGGAGGAATCCCAAGGAGGGGGACGACGAGAGCGAGGGTGGCAACGACGACGAGGTTCCCGTGGATGAACAACCGTTGCTCCCAGCATGCCTGTCACAACCCGAGCCTCAGGACAACGCAGCTGCCATTTTGACGGCAATCCAAGCCTTATGCACGGAGATGAGGACGAGACTGCTCCTACCCCCGACGGGCGACCCATCTGTACTGGGTCTGTCGGGAAGCCCTCCGAACAAGAGGAGGAGAATTCATCCAGTGCCCCTTCAGCCCTCACGGCCTTCTCAGCCTTTGTCGCCTTCCCTGATCCCGAGGGACGACATGGCAACGGACAGGGCCACGACCGGGACGGATGACGACGGCACTGGCCTCCCGTCTCCGATTCTTCGGGCGTCCCCGCCCGACGAGATTGGCTCATTCCACGCCATGATTGCCAGGGCATCCAAGCTTTTTCAGCTCTGCCCTGAGAAGGAAGGCTTTCTCTACCAACGGCGCGAGGCGCCAAAAGGAAGACGGTCCTCGCAGTGCCGTTGCTCAATGACATCTGGGACGAGGGACTTGCCCTCCTCAAGAACCCGTCCACGACACCTGCCAAGAGGGACTGGTACGAGAAGAAGTACCAGGTCCCCTACACCGCCCCGTTGTGCCTTAGGGTGCAGCAGACTCTGGATTCGGTAGTCTGCGGCGGCCAAGAAGAAAGCGGGGGGGGGGGCATCGGTTTCATCCTCAACTTCCCCACCGGACGGCGAGGGAAAGAAGCTGGGTACCGTGGGACGACGAGTCATTGCGGCGGCGACGACGATTAAGGCAGCCAACACCCTAGCGATTGTGGCCCGCTACGACAGGGAATTGTGGTACAAGATCGCCCCCCTGTTGGACTTCCTCCCGGACGACAAGAGGGCAGAGGCCTTGGCGATCCTACAGTAGGGTGAGGTGACGTCGGACCATGCCAGAACTGTGGCCACGGACATTGCCGACACCGGTTTCCGCCAGTTGGGCAACAGCGTTTGCCTTAGATGGCGGGGGTGGCTCAAGGCGACAGATTTCCGCCAGGACGTGCAAGCCAAGGTTTTGGACATGCCCTTCGACAGGAACAATCTGTTTTGAAGACTGTGGATGATTCGCTGCTGGCCATCAAGACTGACACGGAGACGGCTCGGGCCTTGGGAGTTCTGCAGCAACGGCGGCCGCCCTTTCGGAACTCCAGAGGCAAGCAAGGTGCCTCCAAAGGATTTGGCGGTGACTCCTCGTCCTACCATCAAGCGGCCCGTTCCTCGTCGCAAGCCTACCGTGGACGAGGTAAGTCCGGTGGATCTCGCCGTCGTCGCCAGGGAGGCCAAGGAGGCAAGGCTGCTTCCAATCAAGACTGAACTGGCCGTGGCGTCATGCCCCCACCGAAGCACCCTGTTGGGAGGCCGGCTGGCGAAGTTAGTCAGCGTGTGGGAGTCCATCTCCACCGACCGTTGGGTGCTGGATGCCCTGGCCCAAGGGCACACTCTGGAATTCCTAAAGAAGTGCCCCCGAATTCCTCCAGTGGCCAGGAAGGAAAACCACGTCCCTCAACTGCTGTTAGAGGTGAGGGCGATGCTCAAAGGAGCCATCGAGCTTGTCCCAAAGAGGCTCTGGGGCTCAGGAGTATACTCAAGATACTTCCTCAAGGCACAGAAGTTCCGGATGGTCACCCTCCAGCACGTGCTGGGACAGCTGGAGGAAGGCGACTTCCTAGTGTCGTCGGATCTGGAGGATGCGTACTTTCACATCCCCATCTTAAAAGGACACTGAATGTTTCTCAGGTTCGTAGTCCAAGGGCGGCACTACCAGGTCAAGGCCCTCCCATTCGGATTGAAGTTGGCGCCCAGGGTGTTCAAGTGCCTGGCACCAGTGGCGGCGCAGCTGCGCCTGCAGGGGATCCACGTCTACCCCTACCTGGACGAATGGCTCATCTGAGCAGGGACCGGGGAACTCGCCGTCGAACACACAGCAAAGATCGTCCGGCTGCTCACGGACCTGGGATTGTCCATTAACTTCCCCAAATCCAACATGGTTCCGTCGCAGTTCGCGCTGTTTCTGGGAGCCAAGCTCGATACAGTAGCGCAGTTGGCCTCGCTGTCGGAGGAAAGAACGCAGGCCATCCTGGGCAAGGTACAGCGTCTGCTGGCCATGGACGTGGCCAGAGTGAGGTCCATCAAGTCCCTTCTCGGGATGTCCTCTTGCATCTACCTGGTGTGCCTGTGCAGGCTTCGGATGCATCCCCTGCAGGAGTTCCTTGACGCCTGTTGGACACAAGCGACGGAAAGCTTCGAGGACAAGATCTCGCTCAATGAAGTATTCCGCCAGGCAATTCGATGGTGGGACACCCGCGCGCATCTCGCCGCGGGCACGGACTTTCAGACCTCAGCATACCTGGCGACGATAATGGATGCCTCCCTGGCGGGGTGGGGAGCGCACACCAGAGATCTTCACGCGAGAGGCCTGTGGCTCCCGGAGGAAAGGCCACTCCACATCAACATACTGGAGCTCCGGGCAGTGTTCTGGGCCCTCAAGTCATTCCTTCCGTCCCTCAAGGGCAAGGTGGTGAGGATCTTCACCGACAACACCACCACGGTGTTCTATATCCGGAAAAAGGGAAGAACCAGATCCCCGGCCCTATCCATGGAAGCCCAGGATCTGTGGCACTGGGCCGTTGCCCAGGGGATGTTTCTGGTGCCTTTTCATCTAGCAGGGATAAAAAAAAAACACCATCGCTGACTCGCTCAGCAGGGAGCTGCGCTCTTGCCACGAGTGGGAACTACACCAGGTTCAAGTGGATCAACTCTTCCGGCGATGTGGGCAAACCCCAAATCGACCTGTTCGCGACGGCGACGAACTCTGAGTGCCAGAGGTTCGCCAGCAGGTTCCTCCAGCCGAGGAGCATGGGCGATGCTTTCTCGTTCCCCTGGGACGGCCTGTTCCTGTATGCGTTTCCGTCGTTGCCGCTCAGGCTCATCAACCAACTCAAGAGGTCCCGGTGCAGGATGATCCTCGTCGCACCGAGGTTGCCGAGACAGATATGGTTCCCGGATCTTCTGGACTTGTCAGCGTCCCCACCAGTCAAACTGTCAACGGACGCAGATCTTCTCTCCAGAGAAGGAGGTGCCATTCTTCGTCACGACCAGGAGTCGCTGAACTTGCAGACCTGGCTCCTGCAGCTCTAGAGTTTGGAGGGTACGATATCCCGGCTGACTGCAGAGAGGTTTTTGCAAAGACCAGGGCGTCCAACTCTCAAGTGCTACGGACACAAGTGGAAGAGCTTCTCTTTCTGGTGCCGTGCACAGAAGATTAACCCTCTACGGATTACAGCCCCTCAGGTGCTACCGTATTTTCTGTCGCTGGCCAAGGCTGGACTAGCTCACGCTTCCAGCAAGATACATCTGGCAGCGATTTCCCGATACACCAGAACTGCAGGACGGTCGTCCCTGTGGTCTCATCGCCTGGTGAAGGAGTTTATGAAAGGACTGTTCTGATCGTTCCTTTCAACATGGTGTTGACAAGGCTCATGGGCCTGCCATTCGAGCCCTTGCATTCGGCTCTGTTGAAGTTTGTCATGGAAGACAGCGTTCCTTGTGGCCATCACCTCTGCACGACGCGTGGGAGAGATTCCGGCCGTTTCCTGCAAGCCTCCATACTTGACTTTCCACGAGACTGAGGACGCACCCCTCCTTCATGCCCAGGTGCCGTCGGACTTCTATCTCAACGAGCCCTTGGTGTTACCAGTCTTTTTCCCGTCGCCTTCGTTGCCGGCCGAGAGGACTTTGCACTCGCTGGATGTAGCTAGAGTGCTGAAGTTCTACGTGGACCGAACGAAGAGTTTTTGGAAGACATCACAGCTGTTTGTGAACTTTGGACCTGTTAACCAAGGGAAGGCTCTCTCGAAGGCTTCCATTTCCAGATGGCTCTCCGGCTGCATCATGCACTGTCAACGGTTGGCAAACCGACCGTTGCCCGGCTGTCCGAGAGTCCATTCGACCAGAGCTATCGCTGCTGCCACGGTGTTCTTGTCTGGTGTGCCCCTGCTGGACATCTGCAGGGCTGCTACGTGGAGGTCGACGCACACTTTCACGAGATTCTACTGCATCGACCGGGATTCCAGGGAGAAGTCCAGAGTCGGCCAGGCAGTGCTGCGCAACCTGTTCGCTTAAGGTGAGCCTGGTGAGGAGGTAAGAGATGCTTAATAAATGCTTAATGTTGAGCCTTGCCACCTCCCGTGGTTGTGCATGTGTGTACTGCTATGTATTCTTATATTCACGAGCATGTGAATCCATGCCAGACCCCATCCTGTAGAAGGAACAAGTTACTTACAGGTAAGTAACTTGTTCCTTCTCCAGCATGGGTCTGGCATGGATTCACATGCGAACCCTCCCTCCTACCCCTCTGCGGCTCTTCACTTGGTCATACTGCCACTTTACGTGCTACCAAATCTGAGGATGGCTGCCAGGGGCGGGGCTTAGGGAGAGGGCAGTCATTGGCCGGGGGCAGTATGACCCAGAGACCAGTGATTGGTTACTGCTAAGAAAGACGGATCAGAAACGAAACTGATGCTGATTTTTTTTTTCTTTACCGAGGATTCCCAGCCTGACGACAGGGAATATTCATGAGCATGTGAATCCATGCCAGACCCATGCTGGAGAACAATTACAGGTAAAGTAACTTGTTCTTTTTTTGATTTAGGAGTCTGATCACTACAGTTGGGCATGGCTGACCTGCCTGTGGCTTCTCAAAGTACAGGGGCAAGACACTAAGCAACACGTCGGGTCGTCACCACTGAAAGCGAACCCCAACTTACAGGGACACCCCTTAAATACAGGGGACCCAAAATCACGCTAAAACCAGAGTAAATGCACCCCTCTAGGGAATTGAAAGTGACGAGTATCTTGCAAACGATGATGAAACTTTAATCTTTACAGATCATGAGGATTGGGGGAAATGGCAGTGGACGCTGCCATTTCCGACCAGCATTGTTGTCTGTGGCTGGCTCCCAGGTCCTGAAGACTGGTGCTGGGCCTGGGGCTTAAATACCCTCGACTTGGTCACTGGATACAAGCAGAGCTCCTTCAAAACTGTTCTTCTTGCCATACAAGGGATGCTGCAGAGTCTCCAGTGTTGCATGGTCAGGTTCCGTTTGGGCCAAGCTACATATCATAATGCTGCATATGCAGGAATACTTGTCGCTCTTGTTTAGAATAATTTACGATGTTATAAACTTTCATACATAAACGCATCTTCCGCCATTATCTCAACACTTAACTCAACATAATTTTATTTGATGTGGTCCAGTAATTCCTACAAAAAACCCTTGTTTTCCTAGTACTCTTTATGCCGTGCTGAAACCTTTTTAATGTCCATTGGCTTGTGATTGACAGGAACAGCTGCCGAGTTACCTTGTGCTCTCTACATGCCTTGGCCTCAGTGATGCAACACTGCATGAGCCAAAGCGCTAGGTCCTACCCAACACTTGCCTGTCGAAGGAGGACAGATTGATGGAAGGCTTTGGTTGAAAAGTGTACAGCAATGCCGACTTGCACTTCAGACTAACGCTGATGCGGTTTTCGCCGCCAACTAATAGCTCTGGTGAGAGATAGCCGACTTTGCTCAGGACCTCCCAGTGGAAAGGCAGGTTGTGTTTTAATCTAGCTTGCAGGAGGCAAAGCTCCTAGCACAGGATATGCTGGAGGCCTTGGTAGCGCATATTGACACGAGCGGCAGGGGCTTGTGCTGGACGTCATGGATGCATGCCACGAGGTTTGCCACGGATCTACATGAGCACATCATTCACCTGCCGTTCGAGGGGGGGGGGGGGGCAAGCTTTTCCACTCTACTACAGACGAGTTCAATAAGAAAAAAACAGTACGTAGACGGCGAAACCACGGTTCTTACCAAACCGGTCTATAAGACCTTTGCGCAGTCTCATCAAAGGACAGACCTGCAGGCTATGTCTTTTGGCGACTTCAGGGGTTTCAGTGACAGGAGAGCCCATCAGCCAGACAGGTCCCCAAGCCAGCACTTGAGGACAGGCTACAAAATATTTCTTGAAGCCCCCCTCCCCTATGTGTCTGGGGGTCGGGGGGAGTGACAAAGTTTATGAATGCAATGGCGGCTCTACTCTGGCTGTAGGGGCACCACTTTTAACCCTATCTGGACAACTGCCTGGTGAGAGGCCCAACTCTGGAGAGAGCCTGGGAATCGTGTCAGAGGCTTGCGGATACAGCTGATGCCTATGCAGGTGCTTGTTTTCCTGGGGGCCCAGTGGGACACAGTGGTGCATCAGGTATTTCCCAGTCGAGAGAATTCGATACATTTGGAGGGTGGTGCTTCACTTCCTCTCCAGGCCTGGGGCATCTGTGTGGTGGTTTCAGCAGTTCCTGGGGCTGCTGGCCTCCTGCATTCCAACGGTGCCCAACAGCAGGCTTAAAATGAGCCGGACCCAGCTTCAGCTGGCGGCAAGCTGGGATCAGGAGAAGAATCCAGTCGTCCAGCGTTGCCATATCGCGATTCATGCATCAGGATCTCCGGTAGTTACTCCAACAGGACAATGTATTGAGGGGCGCTCCCCTGTGGCTGCGGAATCCCTCACTGACCATTACCACAGACTCCTCCCTCCTGGGTTTGGGGGAGGGGGGGCAGCAACTTTAGGCAATAGTTTTATTTATGTAGTCTGGAGTGCACCGGAGACGCAGTTGCACATAAATGTTCTAGCGCTCAAAGCAATAGGTTTAGCCCTCAAAGCTTTTTTGATGCTGGTGCAGGGCAAGGTGGTGCTAGTGAGGACCGACAGCTCCACGTCAATGTTTTACCTGAACAATCGGGGTGGCACCACGTCCCCCTTTGTCTTCTGGCAGTGGAAATGTGGGAATGGGCACTGGAACACTACATAACACCGGATGGCGGTACACCTGCCCGGGAAGGAAGAGGATATGCTGAGCAGTTTGGGAAGGAACACCTACGAGTGTGAGCTGTCAAATAGGACCCTTAGTCCTCTCTTCCGGCAGTGTGGGCTGCTGCTGGTGGACCTCATTGCATCTCAAGTCAACTGCAAGTTTCTCCAGTATGTGTCTTGGCAGGGACAGGGCCTCCACTCCCTGTGAGATACCTTCCAGATCAGCTGTGATGATATCTGACCGCATGCCTTTCGTCTGACCCCTCTCGTACAAAATGTGGTGTGGAATTTCAGAAGCTCCATTGACTGCTTGCTGATTCCCATTCCGCCGAGGTGGCTGGAGTGTGTGGTTCTCGGACATGCTATAGCTGGTGGTTCTGGGGCCACTAAGCCTTCCTCTTGAGTTGCAAATGTTTCTCTCCCACCAGAGGGAGCAGTGGTGGATCTAGATCCATAGAGTCCAGCTCTAGCTGTCTGGTTCCTGTTCAACTTAAGCTGCAATGTTACAAGCTGTCCGAGGACAACTTATTCAGGCGACAACAGAGCACAATATCGCAGTAAGTGGACCATATTCTGCTTCTAGGCGAGAAATAAGCAAATAAATCCTGTCACCTACTTGCTAAACAATGTCTTGTCATTCATCACACATCTGACACGTTGCTGGGTGCAGGTTGAGACGTGTTGCACCTACCTGGCAGCCATTGGGTATACAAGAATTCTTCAAACCATACGTTAACTGCAGCAAACCCTGTGGTGTGGAACCACTTGAAAGGGCTGGCCAGGCTATTCCCACTGGTTTGTAGTCCTCGCCCGGTTTGAGACCCCAAAATTGTGCTTGCAGCTCTAGTTATGTAAACCCTTTGAGCCAATGTCATCGCTGGACATCAAATGTGTGACAATCAAGACAGTACTTTTGCTGGTTCTGATCTTTGCTAGACTGGTCAGTGAGATCCAAGCGTTTTAGGTGGGCAAGCTGTTCAGTCTTAAGGTTTTACTAAGAATGCACCCAAAGTTCCTTCCCAAGGTGCTGTCAACATTTCACTTTAATCAGGTGGTATGTCTTTATTTCTCCCTTCTCGGCCGTAAGGGAAAGAATAGTTGCATTTGCTGGACCTCAGTAGTGTGCCTACTTTCTAACTGGCGCACACATGATTTCAGGTAAACCAAGGCCCTGCTGGTCGCATTCAACGGGGGTGGGGAGAGCCTCTCCAGGTTCTCGGGCTTCAAAGGTATCCATCGATGGGTGGATGGTGGCCACGATTCAGGAGTCTTACAAGGCGCAAGGCAAGGCAGTGCCTAGTGGAATTCATGCACAAGTGGTAATGGCAAAAGCCACTGAAGTTGCTTTTCAACAATATGCGTCTTGGGATGTCCTCAGCAAAGCTGCAACCTGGGCTACGCCTTCAGATTTTTGCAAGCACTACTTGCTGGACACCAGCTCGAGAGCTGATGCAGAGTTTGGGCAGACACTGCTCAAGAAACTGTTCGCCCATACAGGATGTAGAAAAGGGTACGGGAAGTAGGAGTAATAGAATGTTACTCACCGTAGTGACGAACACTCAGTCCCAAGTCCCCTTTCCCCCATACGGCCCATCTCCATTCTCCTGGACTAAGTTAATATGGGGCCAAGGATCTTGTTAAGAATGTCTGGTGTGCTAAGGGACGGAGGTGAGGTGGCAGAGGACGGGACTATGCCTTGCACAAATCTAAAGGGGAAGCGCAACATTTTTCACTGAAAGGTTCCATACCGTCCCCGCCCCAGGGATGCCCATACAGGATGGGGGAGGGGACTTTTAGGACTAAGAGTATTCTACTCACTACGGTGAGTACGATTCTTTGTTGTGCCATAGCTGTTGAATTGTATCCAGAAGTAAACTAATGGCATTGAATACCCTGAAAATTGAAGCATACGTCTGTCACTAATGATGGTATCCCTGAAGAATATTCTTGCTTCAGACTTGTTTCACTGGTTAGGATTACAAGAACTCCTTGCTTGGGGGGTGGGGTGTGTGGACTAGTAGATCTGCTTTGTTGGATCCCAGGCCCTTTAATCTTATACATGGTATGCCTGGTCATAGGGAGCACATACCTTGTATATTTCCTTTTAAGAAAAGGTCTGAGCATAGGTGAGGACTTGCAATATACGAAAATAAACTGTCATGGTCCTCTATAGGGGGCATTCTTTCATTTTGTCTACCTACAATTATATTGAAGATCCATCCGCACAATAGTGTTGACACAACCCCATATTCACCCTGTGTTAGGCGGTTTTGGTAAAGTCCTATCGGAGACAAGACTTTAGAAACTCTACCTTGCAGGTGGGAGGTGGGAGTATTTTACGCATGATTTTTCAAATTGGAGCGTAAATGCAATTTCAAGAGTAAAAATGAGTTTTCTCTTCTGCAAGAGAGTAAAACGTATCTAACACATACACCCAATGTATACGTAAAATCAGACCCGTAGATCAAAGCTGTCTGGCTTGCGCAGAGCCCTTCACTCCGCATGCAAACGGCAATATCCTGTCTGAGCTCACATAGTAACGCATCACTCCACTTGATAATGACTTTTCTGATGTTTGTTAATCTGCTTAGAATCACATGCTGTGCATAGGTCCGACATCCAGTGGTCACTGCGGAGTATTGCATTTTGTTTTTCGTAGTCGAAAAGGGGACGTCGACAAGGCGTGTCTGTAACACTATCCCTATAGTGACGTGCGTTGTACCCACAATCCCTCACGCGTCGAGGTCCCTCAGATTGTTTTTTTCCGCCCAGCTACTGTTCGCCTTTATGCGGAGCTCCTAGAGAGACATTGCAAAATAGTTTTTTCGACCTTTGGTCGTTTGTCATTAATATCAATAACGTAGATCCCTCCCTCGACGCAGAGCTGTCTCTCCACCGAGCAAGATCTTCGACGGAAGGACGAGCGGAGGGGATCCTTCGGCGCTGCCGAACACGTGGCCTGGCCTCGCCGGCCATACACAGTAGGGAGAGTGGGGTTTTGTGTTCTTTCTTTCTTCTCTTTAAGAATGCCTTTCTCTTTCCCCTCTCTCTTTCGAGGTCGTAGTCACACTTCTTGCCCTCAGCTATGGAGAGGACGCCATTTAGGTTTTGCCCGCTTTGCAAGGGTAAATATACCTGGAAGGATAAGCACAAACGGTGCAACCGTTGCTTACCCCTCGATCACCAGGAGGATGGCTGTGCGGCCTGTGAATTACTAAAGCCCAAAACTCTAAAAGACCGCAGGGTCAAAAGGTGAGCAGCCTACGCCATGTCTAGGCCTGACTCCTCGTCCGCTGCCGCCGAGTGTGACGAGGACAGTGACTACACGGCCCCTGTAACGGAGGCTGTAGACCTCTCAAAGGAGCGTTCATGCACCAAAGCACATACCCCCGGCACGCATTCGTCGAAGACGAAGGCAGCCATAGCGCCAACGGGGACGCCGGGCCCACCGGCGTCTTCCGCCGACCGAAAGGGTCGTCAGCCCTCCCCGCCACCGCCTCCGCGACAGGCGACTGGGCATTCTAAGAATAAGGGCGCTAACACCAAAACCCTCAGCGACGCGCATCGTAAGAGCGCTCATGTTGCCAGGAAGGACTCGACGAGCTAAGGCTCGATGTTACATAGCCCGACGGCGACCAATCCCTCGGAAGAGAGAATGATCGCCGAAAGCCTCGCGCGCATAGCATCTAAGGACGGCCAGAGACGTACGGCGAGTGAGACGCCAAAAACCGCGCACAAGGCCAAAGATACGCTGAAAGCGCCGGAAAACAGATTAGGCCAGTTCCCGACGCCGACGGAAGGCCCTAGCCAGCGAGAAGGCTACTCAGAAGGCGAAGGCTCACCTTCTTCGACGTTATGGGACAGAACCAGACAACTGCAGGAGGAAGAAACTCCTTTTTCATTCCCAGACCGTCCTGGCCGACCTCAGTGGACCTTTGAAAGGTTCCAGACCTGTATGGATAAACTAGACAGGTTCATGTCCATCCCAGAAGACAGGGCACCCAAGAGACCAAGGGAGGCACCCCTGGAGAGTCCAAGGGCTAAATACCAGAAGTTTTATAACCCCATACAGGAGGACATATACACTTACAATCTCACTGAGGAAGACCCCTTCTTCCAGGAGGAAGATGAGTTCACCTATGTTGAAGACCAACAAGAAGAGGAAGGTTTTCACGAGGACACTAACCTAGGTGAAGAGGGATTCCAGGAGGACACGGGCGAGGGCGACCCAAATCCCTGGCAGTCACCAGCTAGTTCGACAGACACAGGCAGTAGCAGTATAGTCATCAGGTCTACTGAAACTACACCAGTCAGAAACCCTTCGCCTCTCGATGAACCCACCTTCAATGCACTGCTGAAGAAGGCAGCAGCACATTTTGAAATTGAAACTGGGGAGGTCACCCCAGACACCGATTTTGTGGAGAGGATTATCAAGGAAAAAAACCCCACTAGCCAAATTATCCCCATCCTCGCCTCAGTTAAGAGACATATTACCCCTTCTCTTTCCACCTCTGCATTGGTGAGAGGGGTCAATCCGAGGATTGAGAAACTGCTCTCTCCCTCTCAATCAGACCCATTATATATTAAGGGTCACTCAATCCCGGACTCCCAGGTCGTGACCAACACCAGGAAAAGGGCAGGAGTCCCACTATCTACCAGCGAGGCACCCCCAGATAAAGAGGGGAAGAAGCTGTATGCCCTAGCCAAGAGAATCACCACCTCTGCAGCATTCTCTACCAGAATTGCCAATAATAATACACTATTGGCAAGCTACGCTGATGCTCAATGGGCAAAGCTTAAACAGGACATCGAAGAAGTTCCCGAAGCCCTAAGGACTCGTTTGCTGGCTGCAGTTAACGAGGGTTCTCTGGTCAACCAAAGCATCGTTAATACCCTCGATGCAGCAGAGACAGCTGGCTGCACTTTGGTACAAGGAATTTTGCTGAAGCGTCACGTCTGGCTTCGCAATTCCGGATTTAAGGCGGAAACACAAGCGTCCCTTATTAATAAGCCCATGGAGGAGTCCAACCTCTTTGGGAGAGCAGTGGATGACGCGCTGGAGAACGCGAAGAAAGAATTTGACACAATAAAGACCTTAGACCAAATTTCAAAACCCCCTAACAGGCGGGGATTTGGTAATAAGCACTTTTTTCGTGGACAACGCCAGCAACAAAACCAACAGTATTCGGCCAGCAACTATCAAGGTAATAGTGGCCAGTACAATCAGTGGGGTCAACGCCGTGCCAAAGGGAGAGGCCGGGGTTCCACCCCCAGAGGCTCCCAAGCCACCAACACCACCAAGTGACGCGAAGAGTCGCGTCCCCTCCCATGCAACGCCGGTCGGGGGCCGGTTAACATCCTTTCTTCCAGCATGGTAGGGAATAACATCAGACCGCTGGGTACTTTCCACTGTAGCCCGCGGCTACTCTATAGAGTTCAACAGTTCCCCAACATACAGACCCCTGAGGGGACGCCGCATGACACCAGAACACCTCGCCATCCTTCTCCAAGAAGTGGACCAACTGCTGGAATAAGGAGCCATAGAGGTCGTGCCTCTATCTCAGGTAACAGAAGGTATTTATTCAGTGTACTTCCTTGTACCCAAAAAGGATCTAACCATGCGCCCTGTATTAGATCTGCGCCCAGCGAACAAGTTTGTCAAACCCCAAAAGTTTTGTATGGTGACCTTACAGGAAGTGATCCCACTGCTATCACAGGGAGATTACATGACAACACTGGACATGAAAGATGCATACTTTCATATTTTAATGTTGCCAGCGCACAGAAAATACCTCAGGTTTATGGTAGAGGGCAAACACTACCAGTTGAGTGCGACCCTTCGGCATAGCATCTGCACCAAGGGTATTCACGAAAGTACTGGCAGTGGCAACGGCCCATCTGCGCAGATTTTCCTTCCCAGTATACCCTTACCTCGATGACTGGCTCATAACAGGGGATTCTTACGAGACATGCTTCTCAAACGCCCAAAAGACTGTAGACCTTTAGTTCCAACTTGGCTTCTCTATCAACGAGAAGAAGTCCAGCTTAGACCCCAGCCAAGTCAAACAATTCCTAGGGGCTCTAATTCGAACAAAGGACGGCCTTGTCTTCCCCTCCAACGAGAGGGTCCAAAACATGCTGTTTCAGATCCCCCAATATGTGGCAGGTCGAGAGGTGACGGTGCGCAAAGCGATGCACTTGCTAGGAATGATGGCATTGTGTATTTATTTGGTACTTCACGCGTGCCTGCGCATGCGCCCAATGCAAGAGTGGCTCAACAGCCAGTGGTGTCAGGCCAGCGGACAATGGGAGGATCTAGTGGTGGTCTCGCAGGCCTTGGTTCTCTCGCTACGGTGGTGGACAAAGGAAAACATGATAATAGGGAAACCCTTTGCCACACCCGCGGTGGAGGCCACTCTAACCACGGACACATCCCTCACAGGATGGGGGGCTCACCTATCCCATCAGACTGCTCACGGAGTGTGGACTCCGAGCGTAGCATCCAAGCACATAAACCTACTGGAGCTACTGGCGGTGTTCAAAGCACTAAAAGCCTTCCAAGAACACCTTCAAGGGAAGACAGGGATGGACAGACAGCACCACAGCCATGTACTACATCAACAAGCAGGGGGGCACCCACTCTCCAGGACTGTCCAAGCTGTCCCAGAACATATGGAAGTGGGCTCTCAGACACATGTTCCTACTGTCGCAACACGTACCAGGGGAACTCAGTCTGCTAGCAGACGAACTCAGCAGAGACTTCCCCCTGCCCGAAGAGTACGAATGGCGATTGCACAAAGACATCGTCTTAGACGTCTTCACGCAATGGGGATTCCCCGAAATAGACCTGTTCGCAACGCTGGAGAACTCACAATGCCAAAGGTACGCCTCCAGGTACCCCCAGAACCAGTCCAAGGGTAACGGTCTGTCGATTCAATGGTCAGGGAAATTTGTTTACGCCTTTCCCCCGACTCCCCTTAACAAAGTTGTGCACAAGATGCACCAGGAACAAGTTACCATGATACTAGTGGCTCCGATGTGGGCCCGGCAGCCATGGTTCGCTCACTTGATGGAGATGTCCCTATCTCCCCCAGTGAAACTTCCCTGCCCGTACAACATGCTGTCACAGGACAAGGGCAGGACACTGCATCCATGCCCTCAGACCATGAACTTAGCAGCCTGGCTCCTGAGATCTTAGAATTTGGACATCTACAACTCCCGCAGAGATGTATGGACATCCTCAGGGAAGCCAGAAAACCTAATACTCGCCACTGCTATTCTAGCAAGTGGAGAAGATTTGTCATCTGGTGTAGAGGAAAGAGCATCAACCCGGTTGACTGCTCTCCCACACATATTGTTCTGTACTTGACCCATTTATTGGATTCAGGTCTAGTGTTCAATTCCATTAAAGTCCACCTGGCGGCACTTTCTGCATACACCACTTCACAACTTAGTGTGGTGGAGGAAGATCGCAGTTATCAACGCCTTCATGGAGGGAGTAAAGGGACTACCCCCTCCGATAGCTAACCCAGCTCCCAGATGGGACTTAAATGTGGTACTTTCCAGACTCATGGGCTCGCCATTTGAACCCATGCAGAAGGCAACTCTTAAGGACCTCACTCTTAAGACTGCTTTCCTAATAGCTATCACCTCCATTAGGAGAGTAAGTGAACTACAGGCTCTTTCTGTTCTAGACCCCTTCGTAACAGTTCACAAAGATAAGGTGGTTCTACGCACACACCAAAGGTTTGCACCGAAATTCATCTCGAAATTCCATGTAAACCAGTCAAAAGAACTACCAACGTTCTTTCAAAACCCTTCCAACTTGGGAGAAAAAAGTCTGCATACACTGGATGTACGCAGAGCTGTCATGTTCTACATGGAAAGAACCAGGCCACTGAGAAAGACTAATCAGTTCTTTGTCTCGGTGGCAGCAGGAAGAGAAGGAGATGCAGTCTCAAAGTCCACTATATCTAGATGGATTATTCAGTGCATCCCTCTCTGTTGCACTCTTGCTAAGAGAGAACTACCCTTCAAGCCAAGAGCACATGCTACTCGAGGCACTGGGGCATCCATAGCATTCATTGCAAATGTTCCCCTTGAGTCCATCTGCAAAGCGGCTACCTGGAGTTCTGTGCACACCTTTACAAAACACTACTGTCTAGATGCACACTCTAGATCTGACTCCCAGGTGGGACAGGCAGTAGTAAGACATATTTTCTCTACTGTGCCTTCTCATAACCCACCGCCAACTCCGGGTACTGCTCGCTAGTCTATGCACAGCATGTGATTCTAAGCAGATTAACAAACATCAGAAGACAATGCATTACTTACTGTAAAAGCATTTCTGATGGTTGTATCTGCTTAGATTCACATGCGCCCACCCTTCCTCCCCGCTCGGATGGAAGGAACATAGACATCTTTTTACATCTCTCTTTTCTGTACTCACTCATGTATAAAAGGCTCCCTCAGGGCAGAAAAAATACAGAGGGACCTCGACGCGTGAGGGATTGTGGGTACAACGCACGTCACTATAGGTATAGTGTTAGACACGCCTTGTCGACGTCCCCTTTTCGACTACGAAAAACAAAATGCAATACTCCGCAGTGACCACTGGATGTCGGACCTATGCACAGCATGTGAATCTAAGCAGATACAACCATCAGAAATGCTTTTACGGTAAGTAATGCAGTGTCATATCCTCCCTGAACATGCTAGCTACACATCTACTCTTGACACATACTAACGAGTACGACACATACTCTGTGCACATGTTAAAGGCACATCTCCTTTCAGCATTTTCAGAGATGTGCTGTTAGCATTGAAGAGCAAATGTGTCATTTGCATGTGTAAATTGCACCTTTACACTGTGCGCATGCTAACAGCACATCTCTATGCTAATGGGAGACATTGTTTTCATGTATTGATGGAACACGTTCTATTTAGCAAGCCTGATATTTGCACACGTTGGCAGGACAAAGTGACCTCAAATCTTTTCTCTGCGAATGCTATTGGCACATCTCTCCTCGTCTGCTAATGGCGCATCTTATCTGCGCACATACTAGTGGGACAGCTCTCTGTACATGCGTGCTAACCGCATGCATGTGCACAGAGGTGATGTGCATGTTAACGACACGCCTTCTCAACGTTTTAATGGGACATGACCTCTCTGCACATGCCTACTGCACATCCCATCCCTGCATGTGCAAACTCCACATCCTGTCTCTGCACATGCTAACGGCACATCTCGGCTCTGCATGCTTATTGCACTCCATACTAATGGCACATCTCTTTTTGGCACGTGCAAATGACACATCTTTATTAAGTACGTACTGTGGGGATATTTCTTCTCTGCAAGTGCTAACGTAGCATTTCCTCTGCCCATGCTATAATGGCACACCTCCTCTCTGCCAGTCTTAACAGCAGGGCTCCCTTCTGCACAGGCTAATGTTGGCAAAGCACATGCTAACGGTGCATCCAAAGAAAGGGTGGAAAGCTACCGGGTAGGAGGGCGGCCTGCACTTCCCAAGTTCCAATTACGTGGAGGGCTGACGTAGCCTTGATGGGTGTGGCGTAGAGGGAAGACCGCAGAGTCGCCGCTTCTTTCTTACAAGAAGAGCAATCATGAAGAATGACCGTTCACAGAAGTTACTATCAGTGCTGGAAATGGACAAAATGTACTGAGCCAAATGTACCCGATTTCTATTTTTATCCACCCTCCCTCCCTTTTCCTTATTCAGCCTGACTCGAACACGTCCTTGCCAGCCCCCACCACAATGCCCAACAGTGCTCCCCTGGCATTCTGCTCGGTTTTGCTGTAATAAATCAAGTACCATTCGAAATGGGATAACTGTTACCACAGTGCTTAAAAGCTGAAGGAATTTGGCTAAAAGCGCTATGTAAGAACACTTATTGTCTTTCCACATGTTATTGGCATAGTCTCCGTACACATGCAGCAGCACATTTCCTCTCTGCACATGCTAACGGAGCATCTCAGGCTAATGGAACCGTTCATCCCTGCATGGGGTAACGGCCCTTCCCTCGTGGTATAGCCCTACAGCAAGTGCAGCCAGCATAACCTTACACATTCTACAATACAGAGCAGGTTTGCAACGGGCCAAGGTGCAGCAAGTAAAGGAATAATTGCAGATGTGTTGGCTCCTGCCCCTTTATTTCAGCATTGTGAGGGGGAGGTGGCTGGTGAGAGTGAGCCGACCTACCTGACCTCCCTCCCATGCAGGGGCACAACAAAACCTACATTTTGTGGGGGGGGGGGGGGAGAGAAATTAATTTGTGATGGGAGGGGCCACTTCAGAAAATAGGCAGGGCGAACTTGGAGACTCTGCCCCCACTGTTCTACCCACCTCCCCTCCTCTCTGCCTAACAAAATGCAAGTGTGCACATCCAGGGGTGCACCTAATGGCTAATATTTAGGCAGGGGCTAACCCTTCAAATGTTGGGAGAGGCACTAACTTCAGAGACTGTGGAGGAGTGGCAAACCTACTTGTGTAGCGTCATCTAACTTCATTACTAACTTTATTACTCATTGTAATAAGACTATTCTAGTGCAGCTTCAATGTTACAATCAGTTAACTGCTCTCTCCTTTGAGTCTGAAACACCCACTTCTTGCACATCCTGAAGGTCCTAGAAAGTGTGAAAATGGCAAATTTTGTGCAATGAAAGATTCAATATCATAGCATAACAGGACATAGTGTGTGGGGCAGTACTCTGGACAGCCCAAGCAACTTCAGTGGCTGGGAGCAACAGGGGAGAAAATGTTATGTTGGTTCTACCACAGTCTGCTATACTAGAATCTCTGGTGCACTGAAGACTGTCTGCCTGTCAAATCCAGTGTTAAAAGACTGGGTGGAGGCCAGTGCAGCAATAATGCAATTCTATGCACCAGTATTGGAGCCACTAGCAGAGGAGCGCCATGGTACTCTGTGTCCCTACACTTCTTAAAACTGTCCTATTGTAAGGGTGTAAACTTAATCATTTATAAGCACTCCAATTTTTGCAATTGAAGTCAGGGTGAGATTACATTATTTGCCCAGGATCTCACAGTTACGGCAAAACAGGGATTTTAACCCACTTTCAATTTGGGCACTGCCACCTTCTCCCGTGCTTTACTTGAAAAATAAAAATGTACGTTTTGGGTGTAAAGACATACAATAATACTGTCCTATAGAGTTTACTTGCAAAATAAACAAATTGCATAGTAAAGCATCATGACAACATGTAAATCCTTATAGCAGCATGTTGGGCCAAAATAATATCACTGTACCTTTTATTTTCCACATCCTGAATGGATAACTATAAGATGCAAAAGGCTTCCACTTTATGTTCAGCCCTTTAAAAACACACAAAAATATAAGTTGTGCTATTGTTGTGTGGTTAAAGAACATTCAACTAAGGACATCAAAGCAACCTTTACTTTTTAGCATATCAAGCTATTAGACATAATGGGTAAGAACCCATTTTAAAAGGGTGCATGCTTTGTGTTGCTCGCTTTAACAGTTACAGATTTGCAAGAGGACTCGTGGTCTTTCAGTTGGAAATTCCCCATCATGCATAAGAAAGGTTATGCTGCTGATGACAAACGAAATGCTACAGTGCCATCTAGTGGTAGAAAGGATGTTTTTTTAAATTCATAAATGCAGCGTACATGGTACGCAGTAGAACATGGAAATATCTGTAACGCTCACCTGATTCCCACGGAGGCGCAGGTCTGGCTTCGAGTTCTGATGCTTCTTCAATGGTGAAGCGCAGGACTCTGAAGATGGACAGGAAGGGCCCCTCTACTCTGGCTTCTCCGGCTCGCAGGAATATTCCCCTGTGCGTGAAAAGGGAGTATTACCTACTGACTGAGTTATGCTCAAGCCTCCCACTCTCTTCCAACCCTCCACGATACCCTTCCACGATTCCCCGTGAAGTCTCACCTTAGGGTCAGGAAGGATGAGCTCTCCATCCTGCTTCTGATGCAGGGGCGCGTTGAAACCCAGTTACTTCACTGGATTGAGGATTATGGGAGTTCAGGTAAGCTTGACTATTCAGGTAAGGCTCTGTAAAAGTTTTGTTGCAAGTTCAAAAGTCCAAGCTTAATAATAATGTTCATTATCTTTTTCCCCTTAGGGGCCGGGGTTCGGAATGCCGGAGATATGGCGCCGACCCGAAGTGATATGTGCAGTTCCAGTAAATGACAGGTAAGTTCTGGATGAGCGCTCGGGTAATGTCTTTGCATTCGCTCATTCAATGTCTTTGTCTTTTTTCCCCATAGGGGCCGGGGTCCGGATGCCTGGAAGCGGCAAGACCCGAAATGAAATGGGAATGACCCAACAGGTAAGACTTAGAAGGAAACTGAGCTTTTCCTATTCCCTTCCTTCTCTCACCTTGTTCTTGTCTTTCTCTCTAGGTTCTGGGAAGTGGCTGTGGACCCGGATGATCGCTGCTGAAGATGGTGGCGTCCAGGAAAGGTGAGTGAAATGCAGCGCTGCATCGATCGTAGCGAAATGCTTTTAGAATGATGTCTTCCTTTTCAGGATCGTTGGTGTGATGCCTCTGTGGTGCTGATTTAGCAGGTAAGGTCTTTTGTCTCCCTTTGCAGGTGACCCAGGATACTGACAGGCGTGGCTGAGGTCCAGATGCAGGAGCTGACACGGTGAGCGTCCAGCTGCGAGGAGCAGAACAACGCGAAGCGTGAGTTGCTGATCGGGTGTGGTTTAAATAGCTTTGGAAGAAGTTCCAAGTGTGTATCCTTCCTCCGATCAGGTATGTATCCTTCCCCGACCACACCCGGGTGGAAAGTAATCCCACAGGTAAAGTAGTTCCATTCAGGCCTCAAGAGGGCCTGGATGTGGCAGCATGGTCTGCATCAGGTAAGTGCACATTAAAACACTTGAACACATGTCTAGCTTTATGAGCCTGGCGCCTAAGGCGCCAGGACAGGGGTCCAACATGAGCCTGGCGCCTAAGGCGCCAGGACTGCGTCCAAAGGGCCCTAGCTTGGGCCCGCTGGCACTCCCCTGGGGGAAATGATGCCTGCCTCTGGGGTTGCTGGGTCGGACCTGGCTCCTTGGAGGTAGGCATCATGACAATATCTGTATTGGCTATAAGGACATGCGTAAAAAGCCACAATACGCACCTTATCTAGAGGGCTGCTACCTTGGATGTGCAGGGGACATCCCTTAGGTGTAGCCTGAACTACCCAAAGGTTTGGTAGCAGTGCCTGAGCAGCCAGACATAGTCTAGGAGGAATGAGGGCTGTAGTGAGGCACACAGTACTCTGAGCATATGCTTTACACACACTAGCAGTTTTATAAATAAGCATTTATTTTATATACACTAAAGCTGATACATTTAAGTAAGTTATGTACTATCACAGAATGGTTGCAATATCCAAAGGATAGAAATATAAAGTTAATCAAAGTAGTAGAAACATCTGAAACCAGGATGTAAACTTCAGACCAACTTGTATAACTTTAGTTAACCCCTGCTTAAAGTCCAACCCTATTCTAGGAGTCTTATAGTCACTCAGGGTCCAGTGACCAAAGGCAGAGGAAACAAAAGCAGCTAAGCAGCAAGTTAGGCTGAGTCTATGAAGGGTTTACATGCAAGTAGCAGGAGATTTCTCTGGTATAGAGCACAAAGGTTTGTCCACCCCAATGTAACAATGTAGGCATCAGAGGGGGATGAAAGTAACGACTTAACTGCGACCCTCCGAAGAACAGGTACAACAAAGTAGGCCCCGGGTAAGTATTGGGGGGCTGAACAGTACTGTATAAGTGAACCTTGTGCAGCAGGGCAGTCCCCAAGGAGAGGGAACAGCAGACCAGAGTTCAGGATTCTTGGGCTTGGTGACTGAAGAAAAAAGGTTGCAATGTAGCTGGCGGTTGCTCTCGAGTAATTGGATGCCCAGCAGAAGATCTCTGCAGCACTGGCTCGTTGGAGCCTTTTCAAGCTTTGGTTGAAGGACTGTTATCATGCAGTAGACTTTGCTCCGCTTCTTGGTCATCACCGGAGGGGACTTTCAGGAGCGGGTATCCGGTTTCTGAAGTTTCAGGAGGATGACTGCAAAGTTCAGACGAAACCGTGCTTTGGTTGATGTTGCATCTCAAAATGGTAGTGTTGGTGAATTGTGGACCGTGGAGGTCGCAGCTCTTCCAGGGAGGGCGCAAAATACAGCTAAACTTGGGACTGGTTAGGGCCACCAGTCCAAGGAAGGGTGTAGTCTGCTTCGGGGCTTTATTGTCACAAAGAAGTTAAGGTCTGGACTGCAGTGGTTACTCGGGCGGCTCTGGTTGTCGCTGGAAGTGACTGCGGACGTCATTTTTTCTTCAGATCTTTGCTCCAGGACCCTCGTATTTTATTCAGGAAAACTGTCTGAGCCCAACAATCGTCAGACATTTAATTCAAGCTCTGGGTATGTAGTGGGGGGTGGCTGAGCAATGGGGATAGCTATCCTCCCAGCAAAAACTGTTTCCAGGCAGGCACCCTGTATTCTAAGACCAGGGGAGTTTCGGTCACCTCCCCCACTTCCTGTCCTTCCAGGAACTCCGAGCTTTGGCAGGGCTTTCCAAGGTAAGGAGAAAGACCGAAGAAGGCTCAAAGACCAAGTCGTCAAGAACCAGGCTTAGAAAAGTACAGCCTCCATTTTAGACAAATGGTGACCCTAGTGTCCCTTAATGCAGCTGTGATGGCATCCTGTGACAAAAGTCCACAGTGCCATGCAAAAAAGGTACACTGCCACCAGCCTGTTAGATGAACTTGGATCAGTAATTAAGTTACTGGAAAAGAGAAGGGGGATACAATGTTTCCCCTCAGCACTCCACTTACGACGGGGTGTGCTTATCTCACAAAATAAAATACAAGTGGGACAAAGTGTCCCTCTGCCCTGGTAACATGTGTTAACACAGGTAAGATAAAAAGGAAGCTCAAGGAGCTTTGCAGCAAAACTGCACAGAAAGTGTTGTGTGCTTCAATAATTGTAGATGCCATAAAACATGGATAAAAGCATAACTCTATTAAAACGTATTAAAAAGAGATAAAAAGGGTTCACGATGTCAGAGTAAAAGAATGAGTGAGTGTGCAAAAAGGTTCCAATTCACTCAGGAGAATCAGTCCAAAAATCCAATAGTACCGAAAGAATGCTGGGGGACTCGCAAAGTGTGGAGAATTTCACTTAAGAAGGAAAATCGACCTAACAGGCTGTTTGTTACTTTTGCTTTTTCGTGTGGCTTTCATGGTATGAAAAGATTCGAAAAACAAAAGTTTAGAAACAAAAGTTTCGAAGACAAAAGCTGCGACATGCTATGTTTGACATGCTATGTTTAACATGCAAAGTGCATTTCTTTCTAAACCAATCCGTCGACAATAGTCATGGATTGGTTTCAATTGAAATGCACTTTTACATGTTAAAAGTAGCATTTCACTGCTTTTTTTTTGTTGGTAACGTTGAAATGTTAGATGGAGCTGTCCAGTGCTGTACTTTCAGCACTGGACAGCTCCATGTAACGTTTCAAAGTTTTTGTGCATATTGGCATTTAAATACTTTTTTTTTTACTTTGAAACATTACATGGAGCTGTCCAGTGCTGTAATTGTTATGACTGCACCGTAGTGTGTGCAGAGTGAATGATGTCATGTGTGGAATGTTGAGTGAGGTGGAATGTTGGCTAGTGTGAGTCTTCCACCCAAAGGCAGTTGGAAACCATGTAGCCTGGGTGGTGGGAGCCAGAGGGCTTCCTCCCTGCTCCTGTCATCTTATGCACCTATTGCATGTAACTTAATAAAGTACCAAGTACTGCCTAACCTCAGCTGTCTACAAGAAGTACTTAATACAGCACCCACCTTATGTAGAGTGCTGGGGAGATTCAATGTATCCCCTTTGTCACTAACACTGTAACAATTGTTTCAGGGACAAGCTTACTTTTTAATGGCTGGTGGCAGTGAATCTTCTTAAAATTTAATGCACCTTTACCTCAGACTGTTTTCACTGCTGCGGTAAAGGCACGCAAGGGTGCCCTTTTTTATCAAAATATCCCTGGTGGTATTTTTTTTCGCCATTTTTGTGTCCTTGTCCTTTATTGTTCCTTCCTCTGGCCTCCAGTGTGGGAAAATCAGTTGTGTTTAATTTTATCTTCGGCGGGAGACCTAGGTCAAGCCCGCCCAGGCTCCAGTGTCTGAAGGCAGGAATCGAGGGAGGAGTCCAGAACTTCACACCCCTTTGTCTTCCAGCCTGCCTGCAAGAATAGTGTTCAAACTGGGAGGCTGGCTGTCCTGAAAGGACTGCCAACCCCCCAGTCTGAAAGTTGCATGCCTGTGTGATTGTCTGGGTTCCTGCATAAAAGTCTGATCCTGGAAGCTGAAGAGGTAGTCGACCACTGGAACCAAATCCGAAGAGGAAGATGAAGAAAATGCGGCTGAAATGACTTCCAGAGAGCCTGCTGTGTAACCAGAGCCTGCTGTTACCCTTCCTTCCAATCGACCAGCGGACACAGAGATCCACTCGACGACCTGCATTTTGAGCCATCCCACATCGTGCTGCGACCTTGCAGCGCTGCAATACCCTGGAACCTCGAGCCATTGTGCAGTGCATGGTTTTCCGAATTCCAAATAGAGCTGAAACATTGGTGACGACCTGGCACTCCAGAGACGTGATTCCAGTCCTTGAAGAGCCCTCACCAGAGTACTGGACCAGATTAGTGACGCAAATCCAATCTGCAATATTTAGCCGCCTTCTGGCTCCTGAAAAGGGCGCCAAAACAGAGCCACATCCAGCCGTGAAAAAACTCTTGTCTGGAGCCTTCGCCGTTGATCCCTGCTGCAAAAGCCCTTCCAGGGTTTTGTCTTCTGTCTTAATGACAAAGGAATTAAATGACCAGGTTTTTGGCTGCAGATCCTGAAGTCGTCTTCGCGCAAACTCTTTTGTGCTAAAATACTGTTGGCTGGGGTATTTACTTACCTTAAGCCTGTGCAATTCCTGTATAGCTTTGGGGTGTTTCCTGTGATTGGGAAGCCACACATCCAGTTCACGCAGGCCCACTGCTTGATTCCTTCTAGGGTGCCCTCTCAGAGGACCCTTGACCTTTTCAACCTCTCTAAAGTGTAATACTTGTTTGAAGAGACTTCCTCAGGAACTCTTTCCCTGCAACTGAACGCTATCTCACCCTGCCTACAGCTGGCTTCTAGACCACTAGGGTCCCTCTTCTACCTCTGAGTGAACTCATGCCATAGACTAGGGAAGGACTGGATAAGAAAAGGATTCTGCCTTAAAGTGTAACAAGTGTTTAAAATGTTACTTATATATGAGTTGGTTGGTAGCCGTTACAAATGTTCTTACTTACCTTGAATGTGTGTTGTCATTCTGAAAAGTATATCGAAGGTTGTTTTACTCACCTGTGAATTAGTTGTACTGTGAAAACAGAAATAAAATATCGAGGCTGAGTACCCCAAAAGGAAATGCACTGAACACGGGTTACAAAGGAACATACAAAGTACTTTATTTTATACTGAATCCAGTTACAAAAACAGAGCAAAATCAGATAGCTATTGGCCGTCAGTACAACACAACGAACTCCAGCGTGGTTCAGTGTGTTCAGTGAGAGACCTTGTACATTAGAATGCATTCGCCTTTTATACATTTGGTGGGTGCGATGTCCAGCCCCACTTCGGGTTAATATTCCTTTTAATACATCGCCGATCTAGGGTTCGTGCCAAATCTCAAACAACCGCATATAACTGGTTTGCCTTTAATACATGTATCAACAAGCCTATGCAATAACTGTCTTCTAAGGTTTTCCATGCAGGCCTTCTTAAGCATTAAATACAATGAAGTTAAACAGATGTTCTTCGGTCAGTATTTGAATACATTGTCTCAACATATGCTCGTGGATTAGTTTCATTGTACGAGTAATCCTTCTACACATAGGTCAATGAAGGACAAGATCTCAGTTCACGACCTCAACGAGTGGCCTGCAGGCAAATTGCACATTAGCTATGTACAGAGGTCAAGACGGCCATGTCGTATTCTGGAATGACATCGTCCACCATTTTAGCTCACAGGGTGACCTTTACACAATGAATCCTAAAATGGCGGTTTGACCTACTAAAATGGCGGCGTACATGGATTTAAGGTCAGGACCTTGCAACACGGATTTCTTTTGCAAGCGACTTTCGAGCAGCTTGGCGTAGGCCAATATTAATATATTTATAACAATAGAAGGCACGATATACTTTCTCTTTCGACAGTGCCTCTTCCCAAAATTAATGCTGTTGGCAGATTTTGCTTTCCTTGGCATGTTTTAAGCCGATTCTAAAACGGTCTTGGGTTTATATCTACCTTTAAGTTGCTGGTCGCTCCTTTAAAAAGTATATGGGTGTTACTTGCCTTGGGCCATCCTCAAATAAGTTAGTCTGTGTTTCATTGATCTGAAATGCAAGTATAATAGTATATTACAACATTAGGTTTTACCTGCCTAGAATAGCTGTGTGCCATTCTTGAAAAGTGTTCTTTAGGTATAGCTGGACTTGGTCTGGCTGGTGCAATCCTCAATTAGTGTGAAGAGTTCTTGCTCATCTTGGACTGTTCCACTGAGCTGAAAAGCAACTGTAATTGAATATTACACTAAAAGGTCTTTATCATAAATGTAGTTAAAGGTATATACTGTTCCTTGAATGAGTGTTCCACTATTCCGAAAGGTATACTTGCAGGTTGGTTGATTACGTGATTTCTTAACTAAGTGTCACTGCACAACTGCTAGGGTTGACTACTGTTGTATTACTACATGTAATCAGAAAGTAACTTACGGTTTTACTCCCCATGAATAGGTGTGTTCTATACTAAATGTGTTTTGATAAGGTCTGACTTCCCTAGAATTGTTGTTAGTATTCTGAACAAGGTTTCTGCTTTGGTCTGTGTAGCTTCATGCATTGTGGTGTTTTTATAAATGTGTCACAATAAACCTCAATTATTTTATAATACTCATGTTTGTAAGTGTTTCTATAGAATCCTTGGTATACTTCAGGTTCTGTGTACTTTCCTACAGCCCTCTCACCTCCTAGGATAAGCCTGGCAGCTCGGTCTACCCTACCATATACTCGGGCATCCTTATACTAACAGTTGAGTCTTGTACTGTCTAAGTTGTATGGTTTTGATGAAGTCTCGTAGGATTTAAGAAAAACTGTCCTAACCGTGCTGAGATGGATTTCTATGATCTGGCTTGGACAGATTTTAGGAAGCCACCCTAGTTCTAGTAAACGGGGGAACTGAGAGGTTAGCCGAAACCATTCAAGGTAGCAATGGGCAGCAGTCGAGGCTGTGGGGGTGGGAGTCAGGGGTCCACCAGGAGTCCACGCAGTGAAGCACGCAAGTGCATTTTGACAGGGATTTATAAAAAACAGTATTTATTCTAGGCCTCAAGCAAACACTAAAACATGACACGAGCGGGTGATATTGTACAACACTCGACAATAAACATGTATACCGTCATAGGTTCTGTGTCGAGGCTAAGGCGCGACCTGTTCAAGGGTGTTTATTTAAATAAGAAAATGCATATCTTGCCCTATCACTGAGGGGATTTCCCACCGTAACAAACTAAAAGGAGGGGTGCTTTTCCAAAAGAAATGGCTAATAGGGTTTGGGCTAAGGACTATCTGGCCCTACTAAAAAATAACAAAAAACGGGGCTGGAGCAATAGCCTCTGTCCTTGTCTGTCCCAATCTCATTGATCCCTTTCTGAGGAAGATTTTATTTAAAAAGTTTGTCCATTTCTCCCAGAACAGTCCTCAACCAATCTGAAAGTTCTGTTTGCCAAATCATAATGCCATACGGTTCAGTTTCCAGGAACAAAAGGTTTTCTTACTACAGTTCCACCATTTCTGACTTGGCACTTCACAATGTGTTTTGTGGTTGAGTACTGGGGACCCTCCAGGTTCTCTCTCCAGTTCTTCTCATTATATTTTGTTTCCTTTGCTCCCCAAAGGCCTATAGCCCTCTGGCAGACAAGACTTTTTTTAGTGGGGCCTCTGTGGGGTGTTTGCCTGTTCAGGTTTTCTGGGATCCAGTAACCCTTGTGGCTTTCCGAGCCTCTAATATTAATGGCTCTTGGTTTTTCAAGGTTCTCCAAAGCAGGCCTTTGTAGGGTGTCTGCCCTTTCAGGTTTTCTTGGCTCCTGTAAACCTAGTGGCTTTTCCAGCCCCTACCACTATTCGCCCCACCTAGTGGCGTTACCTCTTCGGAAAGCGTTCATTTCGCTTCTGCTGCCCGTCTTGGCAGCTAATACACTTCTCATGCGGAGCTCAGTGTTCCGGTCTCTTCACTGCAGTCTGATTTCGGCATGAGGTAACAGGACCAAGTCCGACCATGGCTTCCGTGTGGTCCCGCCACCAGCTGAGACGGTCGCTTTGCTGTCTCGGTCTCTAGCTTGACCAGGGTTTCTTTGCCGGTCAGGATGCCAGCCTTCCGGCATCTTGATGGCGCTATGGTTGCTCTCCACGCTACTGCTGGCGCTGTGTTCTAGCGTGGCTCTGCCCGTCTAGGACGTCTTCCTGTCAGAGGCTCGCTTCTGCGTAGGATTCTCTCTCTCCCAAGTGCCTTACAGTTTTATATACGTCATCACAAACAAAAGGGGGGGTGTTCCTCTTTGACTTTGTAGTTCAGGCGGGGTCCAGCATTACCTGAAACTAAAGAGATTGAAGAAATATCACTACCAGGAGAATCCAAAATAGAAGTAAGTCTTTGATTCCCATGTAGGCAGACCATGTACCCTGGACAGGGGTTTCCTTACCGGAATGGAAGTCCTTGTCCCCGAGAGGGGTGTCGCTCCCAGTGAGGTCCCACTTTTCCAGACTTGTCGGGAGGGTCGGTCTTAGCTGGCTCACCTCTAGCCCCCACCAACATCTTACTTCTACCACATGTTGCAGGGGAACACAGCTGTCTGGTGGACGTGTTAAGCGGAAAAGGGCAGCTTCCCACAGAACACGAATATGAGCTATGTGCAGACATTTTAGACAGCGTTTACAAAAACCCTTGCGCAACCAGACCTAGATCTCTGCAACGCTACAAAACGCAAAATGCCAGATAGGGTTCAAAGTGAACCCACCGTGGATCAGTTGCTCGGGCATATTTGCATACCCCCCTCCTTACAGCCCCCCCATCAAAACCTCCTCCAACACCTCTACTGAATTAGATAATCCACAAGATGCACCAGGAACGTCTCACAGGGATCCTAATCGCTCAAATGTGGGCATGTCAAAGGAGCTTCTCACACCTGCTCAGAATGTCACTTTGTCCACCTGTGAAACTACAGAGCCCTTAATACACGTTATCCAAACAGGGAACAACCCTCCTTCCACATTCCACATCCTCAACACTGAACTTGATTACTTGTTTTCTAAACTCAAGGGATGTCGCGAGGGCGTGCCAGTAATACTATCCCTAGTGACTTCCACTGTACCCATGGTCCTTCACGCATTGTCACTCAGATTTTTTTTTTTCTGTTATCTTAGTCGGACGCATATCGCAGAGTTCCTTCTTGGCTGACGCCATTACTTAGTGAAAGTGTAAACTTAATTCTGATGCATGTTAATCTGCTTAGAATCACATGCTGTGCATATAGTCCGACATCCAGTAGTCACTGCAGAGTATTGCATCTTGGCTTTCGCGAATCGAAAGGTGACGTCGACATGGGCGTGCCTGTAATATTATCCGTGTAGTGTACCCAAAATCCCTCACGCGTCTAGGTCCCTCAGATTGTTTTTTTCCACCCAGCATACTGGTCGCCTTATGTGGAGCTCGTCCAGAGACATTGGTATTGTTATCCTCGACCTTTGATCGTATAGTATTAAAGTTATTTAATATTATCCTACCATCACTTTCATTGATAGCTCTTTCCAGGTCTCCGCTGAAGACGGTTCCACAGACCTTCAATGGACAGTGTTCCGGTCGGCGCTGCTGACCACGTGGTCGGGCCTTCTGGCCGGCCTACACAGTAGGGAGAGTGGGGTCAGGCGGACATTTCCTTTTCTGAGAATGCGTTTCCCTTTCCCCTCTTTGTTCCCTGGGTCTTTTCGTCACTATTTATTTCCTAAGCTATGGAGAGGACTCAGTTTAGGTTTTGTCCTTCTTGTAAGGCCAAATTCCCTTGAAAGGCTAAACACCGTAAGTGTAATCAGTGTTTGGCCCTTAATCACGCCGAGACGGTTTGTGCGGTTTGCAAACTCCTGCCTCCAAAAACTCTGAAGGAGCGCCGTCTTTAGCGGTGGTTGGCCTACAGAATGTCGCAGGCAGAGTCTAGTTCTCCCGCTGCCTCAACCGCCGATTGTGACAAGGGGCTGAGTGACGAACAAGCCTCTGATTCGGAGGCGATTGACTACTCAGCGGAGCATTCTCGCTCCGCGTCGTCTGTCCCTGACCCCGCTAGGCAAGACTCTGGTCCTGCTATGGGGACTGTACATCCTGGCGACAGACGCACACGTTTCACACACTAAAAACGCAACCCCAGGGACGGCTTCGACAGAACAGTCGACGGTCCATAGCGCCAACAGGCACACCAATAACTTTGGCCTTGCCTGCTGATCGTCAGGATCGGCAGCCCTCCCCGCAAATGAAGGTGTCTTGCGACTGGGCCCTCTAAATCGAAGGGCGCTGCCCACAATATGCAGGAGTCTGACGAGACGCATCAGAAGAAAGCGTCCATGGCCGAGAAGGCCCCGGTTCCGCCAAAAGTAACCGTGCAACCACAGGCCGAACTTTACAACTTCCCGATTACGGAGGGCATCGCTAGGATCATTTCAGCGGATTGTCAGAAGCAACTGTCAAGGATTCATCGAAACCCAAGGCCAAACGCAAGGATCCGTAGAAATCTAGGGATAGGCCGAAGGATTCATCAGAACCCACGGAAAGGCCCACAGACAAACAAAGACACGCGTCAACTGTCAGAACCCCGAATAGACTTTTCGGAAGGCACTGGAGGGATTTCTTCGACGTTAAAGGAGAAATCTCGATGTTTAGCGACAGAAGATCCATTACAAGCGCCCTTTCCACCCCTGGACCACTCTGGTTCATCTGTTTGGAACAGAGAAACATTTGAAGGATGTATGGGCAGGCTAGAGGTTTGTAGAACTAAGAATTCACCACCCAAGAGACTTGGAGGGAAATCCCCCTCTCCTTGTGGCAAATCTTCAGAAGGTCCTTGACCCTACTCAAGATGAAGGAAAATAATATATTTATGACCTCACTGAGGAGGTTCAAGATGAAGATCCCTTTGCTGACAATGAGGATGTTCATTTGGACCCTACAGAGGGTTTACTAGACTACCCCGACCCCATTGATCCTCGCCCTTGGCAGTCACCTACTCCAACACTGGAACCTGATGCCTTGTGCGTGGACTCCTGCACCCACTCGGCAAGCCTCCCTGATAGACTACCAAATCGCATTCAACGCCATATTGAGGAAAGCAGCAGCACATTTCCATATTGCTACCCAGGAGGCTGTTCGAGAAGCTGATTTTGTGGAGGACATTTTGAAAGAGAAACCACCGACCAGCCAAGCTATTCCTAGTAAATTCGATCAAGAAGCGGTTGACCTCTTTATTGATGCCTGCCCTTACTAGAGCAGTATATCCTAGGGTAGAAAACCTTTTCGACCCTCCCCCTCTGACCCTCTTTACATCAGGGGTCATGCTACTCCGGTTTCACTGGTAGTAACGACATCCAGGAAGATAGCAGGGGTTCCCCTATCAACTGGGGAGGCACGCCCTGACGAGTTTAAGAGGCTTTACGCTCTGGGAAAAAGTTGCTGCGGCTTATTACACTCGCATCGCAAATAATACAACCTTGTTGGCCATCTATGCTGATGCACAATGGGCCATGCTACAGGAGGACCTTCAAGAAGTCCCTGAACCGCTGCAAGCCCGTCTGCTCTCCACAGTAGCAGAAGGCAGACAAGTTAACCAGAGTATCCTAAAAAAAATACTTTGTATGCAGCCGAGACAGCCGGCAGGTCCCTGGCTCAGGGTAGCCTCCTGAAGAGGCACGCATGGTTAAGGAACTCTGGTTTCAGACCGGAGACCCACGCTTCACTTATAAATAAGCTGGTGGAAGACGCTCATTTATTTGGAAAGGCAGTTGATAAAGCCCTCGGAACTGCAAAGAAAGGAGCATGAGACCCTTAAGACTCCGGATCAAATCGCCCAGAGACCTTCACAAAGGAGGGAGAGCTGGAATAGAAGTTCCTTTTGTGACCGACGTTTCCCTCAAAATCAATACGGTTTGGGAAATAATTGGTCCTCTCCCCAAGGAACCAACAGCTACACCACCCCATATCCCACACGGGGTCAATGACGTGATAGAGGAAGGGGCCGGAATTCTACCCCTCGAGGCTTCCTGATCTCGGGCCAAAAAATGAGCCGCAGATCTGGGTTCCCTCCCATGCATGCCCAGTCGGGGGCCGGCTAACATCATTTCTAGCAGGGGAGGGAATAACAGACCAGTGGGTACTCAAGACCCGTGCCCACGGGTACTGTATAGAATCCTGCCAGACACCCCAATTCAGACCGCCACGATCAAGACGCCCCAACAGCTGCGCATCCTGCTGCAAGAAGTCGAGACGCTGCAGGAAAAGGATTCCATAGAAGTCATTCCTCTTCTACAGGTAAACAAGGGTATTTATTCGGTGTAGTTCCTTGAACCCAAAAAGGATCTCACCATGCGCCCTGTACTAGATTTGCGCCCAGCGAACAAATTTGTCAAACCACAAGTTTTTTATGGTCACTCTGCAGGAAGAAATTCCCCTGCTCACACACAGGGATTACATGGCAACATTGGAAATGAAAGATGCATACAGTCATATTTCAATGTTGCAGGCGCACAGAAAATACTTCAGATTCATGATACAAGACCAACACTATCAGTTCAACTACCCTTCGGTACAGCCTCGGCACCAAGGATATTTACAAAGGTACTGGCAGCAGCACGCCTGCGCAGGCTATCCATCCCGGTTTATCCTTACCCCGACGACTGTCTCATAACGGGGGACTCCTTCGAGACATCTCTCAAATACCCAAAAGACAGACCTTTTATTCAGCCTGGGATTCTCCATCAGCAAGAAGAAATCCAGCTTAGACCCCAGTCAAGACGAGCAGTTCCTAGGGGCTCTAATTCGAACAAAGGACGGTCCCGTGTTCCCCTTCAACGAGAGGGTCCAAAACCTGTTTCAAATCCCTCAATATGCAGCCAGTTGAGAGGTGACGGTACGCAAAACTATGAGTCTGATAGGAATGATGGCGTCATGCATTTATTTGGTTCCTCGCGCGCGCTTGAGCATGCATACAATGCAGGAGTGGCTCAACAGCCAGTGGTGGCGGGCCAGCAGACAATGGGACGATATGATAGTTTCTCGCCAGCCCTCATTCTCTCACTGCGGTGGTGGTTGACAGAGAGCCTCTTAAAAGGAAAATCCTTCACCACTCCCGGAGTGGAAGCCACTCTCATTAGAGACACATCTCTCACAGGATGGGGGGGGCTCACCTGCTTCAACAAACAGCGCAAAGAGTTTGGTCGTCAGACATAGCGTCCAACCACATAAATCTGTTGGAACTGTTAGCAGTGTTCAAAGCACTGAAAGCCTTTCAGACACAACTGCAAGGGGAAACTGTCCTGATCCTCAGTCAGCACCACGGCCATGTACTATCTGAACAAGCAGGGGGCAACTCGCGCTCCACGGCTGTCCAAACTGTCCCAGAACATTTGGAAATGGGCTCTGAAACACAACCTGTTCCTGTTGTCACAACATGTTCCAACTCTATCTTCTTGCAGACATACTTGGCAGAGATTTCCCATTATCCATGGAGTGCGAATGTCGATTATATGAATACATAGTCTCCAACGTTTTCGCAGATTGGAGCTTCCCAGAGATTGACCTATTCGCGACTCTTGAGAACGCTCAATGCCAAGATTACGCCTCCAGGTACCCCCAGAACCGTTCCAAGGGGAACAGACTCTGGATCACATGGTCAGGGATATTTGTTTAGACTCCCCAAACCCCCCCCCCCCCACTCACCCTACTCAACAAAATGGTGCACAAGATGCACCAGGAACCAGTCACCATGATATTGCGGACCCGCTAACCTTGGTTCGCTCATGTGATGGAGAGGTCTCTATACGGCCCAGTGAAACTCCCTTGCCCATACAACATGTTGTCTCAGGACAAAGGAAAGACACTGCACCCAGATCCACAAACCCTAAACTTAGCGGCCAGGTTCCTGAGGTCATAGAGTTTGGACACCTTCAACTCCCTCAAAGATGTATAGACATTTGCAGAGAAGCAAGAAAACCCAACACCAGATACTGCTATTCCAGTAAATGGAAAAGCTTTATCTGGTGTAATGCCAAGGGAGTCAATCCCATTGAATGCTCTCCTATTCACATTGTATTGTACCTGACCCACCTACTGGATTCAGGACTGGTTTTTAATTCACTGAAGGTTCACTTAGCTGCCCTCTCAGCCTACACTACGTCACAGCAGAAGGTGTCATAGTGGAAAATACCAGTTATTAAGGCTTTCATGGAAGGGGTTAAAAGGATTCATCCCCCATTTCTAACCCAGTTCCCGGATGGAACTTAAATGTGGTTCTAACTAGACTTATGGGATTCCCCCTTTGAGCCTATGCACAAGACTAGTCTAAAAGACCTTGCCCATGAAACAGCCTTCGTAGTGGCAATCAATACTATAAGAAGGGCGAGTGAACTGCAGGCCCTTTCAGTACTAGACCCTTTCATTACTATTTAGAGACGAGGTGGTTCTGCGCACTCATCCTAGATTTGCGAACAAATTTATCTCCAAGTTCCATGTGAACCATCAATTTAACTGCCTACTTTCTTCAGAACCCTACTAACATGGCAGAAAGCTTACACACACTAGATGTGCATGGAGCAGTCAAGTTTTACCTGGACCGAACTAAACCACTGAGGAAACATTTCTGATGATTGTATCTGCTTAGATTCACATGCGCCCACCCTTCCTCACCGCTCGGATGGAAGGGACATAGATGTCTACTGCTTTTCTCTTTTCTGTACTCACTCACGTTAGTCATAGGCACCCTGACAGCAGAAAAAAATACTACAATCGGAGGGACCTCGACGCGTGAGGGATTTTGAGTACACTGCACGTCACGTAGGGATAGTGTTACAGGCATGCCCATGTCAACGTCCCCTTTCGATTCTCGAAAGACAAGATGCAATACTCTGCTGTGACCACTGGATGTCGGACTATATGCACAGCATGTGAATCTAAGCAGATACAATCATCAGAAATGCTTTTACGGTAAGTAATGCATGTCTTTCTGTCCTTTCAACAACCGTTAACTGCAAGATCTCTGCAACGGCTTTGAGGACAAGACCATCCGTCGACGATAGCTACTCCGGTCCCGGCTAACTTTTGCCTGCGTCCTTTCAAATCCCCAACAGGCCTCAGCTCTGCAGTGTAGGGTGAGCGGGGGAGGTTCATACTGCAGTCTCAGAGAATGCATATTCCCCTATACTCCAATTTATTTCGCCAGCCCGCCATCTTTATACACGATGGAAAACACTCCTTTTAAATTCTGTCCTTCCTGTAACAGGAAGTTTCCCTGGAAGGATTCACACCGGGTGTGTAACCTTTGCCTTCCTAGGGACCAAGCCGAAAAACAGTGCAAGTCTTGCAAACAGTTTATTTATAAAAAAGAATTTTGTTGAATTTTTAAAGCGCTCACACAGTCCGGGAGCATCGAGGCGCTGTTACAGGAATATGTCTTAGTTGCGTATTTATAACGCACTTAATACCCAGAGGTTTCTAAGCTCGGACCCGGGGACCGAACCTGTGTTGCTCCGTGTCTTGTTTACAAGGCAAGCACTCTGGGCCCGCCACGCAGGCCGAGGCCGCCATGGAAGTCGAGGGAGCCTGCAGCATCGGCATCCCTAGTGACGGCGAGGGCCATCAGGAACCAGCGGATTCCTGCGTGTGATTCCCCCGACTCCAACAGGCTGGCCGGCAGTACTGCTACGGGGACGACTCCCGGCAGCTCAAGTGCCCCCAGTTCGCACCACATTAAGCACACCCCTTCCCCCCAACCCCCATGGCTGAAAGTAGACTACCGCGTCGACGGATAAGCAACATGCAATGTCGAAGGGAAGGTCCGAAGATTTATGGTGCTCTGGGCAGTCGTGATCACCACATGACAGGCTCCCAAAACAGATGCCCAACTCAGTTTCCATCACAGGGAAGTCCTCTGGTTCCGGCGACCGGGCTTTGAAAGACATGTTGACGGCCCCGGCAAAAAGCTCTAAAATGAGCGACTTAATAAAGAAACATGTCCCTGACACCCTATTAAAGGCCAGGATGTGGAAAAACTCTAAATCTTTGATGCCCCAATTCACAAAGCCACAAGGTATAAAAGTTGGGGATTACTCTACCACTGATGACACCTTTTCAGGGGCAATGCATCATAAGAAGACCCCCGCACACCAAAACCGCCACCTACACCGGCTCCCTCTGTATTGCCAAGCTCCTCCCAGTGGACCCCAGAAGAATTTGATAGGACCATGCGAAGAATGTCCAGTTTTATAAACTTCTTTGAACACCCCGAACAGCTCAATAACCTTCAGGGCACCCCAACAGGGTGAGGCAGCAAGCACACAGCCAAAAAAGCCTGCATGGACTCCACACAGGCCACTACCTCGTCATACCAAGATGCAGGTCAAGATGCATTATGACATTCAAGGCTCACATGACCCTGGCTCATATTCAGACCAGAGGACCCAGACCAATACTATGACGACAACGTATACTTCATCCAATCTCCAGACCCCACAGACTCACTGGTAGCTGACACCCCGATAGACAAACTGCAATACAATGACCTGCTCTTAAAGGCTGCAGAGCACTTTAAGATAGATACCCAGGTCGATAAAGCCTTTGTGGCGGACATCCTTGGGGATAAAAAATGTACAGCAAAGTTTATCCCCTTGCTTCAATCGGTCCAGAAGTGTTTTCAGCCCTCTGCTTACCCCCAATCTGACATGGGCAGTCAAACCATGCATCGAAAAGATGTTTAGACCATCCCCCTCAGACCGCTTATACATTAGGGGGTAGCTAAAACCCGACTCTCTAGTAGTCACCATCACAAGAGAGCGGGAACCCCTCTGGCCTCTGCCACAGACTTTCCTGACAAGAGAAACAAAACTATCTACACCATGGGCAGGAAAGAGGCAGCCGAGGACGATAATCAAACCAGTATAGCTAATAATACTCTATTAGCCAGCTATAATTGCCACAAGTAGGACGTGATCGCACAACAAAGAAGCTCAGTTCCAGAGCCATTAAAACACTGATCTCACACACCATCGCTGAGGGGAAGACAGGGAGCAAGCTGCATCCTTAATAAATAACCTAGACGCAGCTGACCATGCAGGGAAAATTGTGGCAGAAGGCACACTAATCAAACGTCACACATGGCTCAGTCAATCCAGTTTCAAATTGGAGACCCAGGCTACCTTCTTAAACATGTCCTTTGAGCCCAACGCTTTATTCGACAAAGCAGTCTAGGATGCACTTAAAAGCACAAAGGAGGAATATGATGCCCTCAGATCCCTGGGACAGCTCACTAACAAAACCTTTGTGCTGAGAGGAGGCTCAAACACACGCTGGTTTAGAGGACAGAGCTCCCAGCGGTCCTCTTACTACAACCAGGGTCGGCAAAGTTCATCCTGGGGTTCTTCACAAGGGCAGTCCTCCCATCAGGGTTTTCAAATAGGCCAAATAAGGTCTAGAAGTAGGGGGAAAATCCTCAAGAGGGGGCTCAACCCCTCCCAAGCCGTGACCACCTGGTACAGGTTCCCTCCCATGCCACTGGGTCATATTTCACACTTTACCCACACATGGGAAGGGATCACGTTGGACAAGTGAGTACTTTCCATCGAGGCGGGGGGGGGGGGATTGCATAGAGCTAATTCAAACACCAGCCAACCACCCGCCAAGACAAAGACAGACTTCACAGGAAGAACACATCCTGTTGGAAGAGGTCAAAGCACTGCTACTAAAGGATGCCATAGAAATGGACCCGGCAAAACAGGTAAACAAGGCTATTTATTCAATGTACTTCCTTGTGCCGAATAAAGACCTAACAATGCGCCCTGTCTTAGGTGATTGCAGGGCGCAGGCCTATGTCAAGCCACAGAAATTCTGCATGACAACGCTACAGGAAGTACTCCCACTGCTAAAACGGGGACTACATGGCAACCTTGGATATGAAAGATGCATACTTTAATATTTCAATTTTCGCTGCGCACTGAAGATTCTTGCGCTTCAAAATAGCGAACCAACACTACCAGTTCAGGTGCTACCCTTCGGCATAGCCTCCGCTCCAAGGGTATTCACCAAGGTACTAGCAGTAGTGGCAGCACATATACGCAGAGAATCAATCCCAGTGTACCTTTACCTCGACTGGCTGGTAACGGGGGCATCCCCCCAAATGGGCAAGCAAAATACCCAGAGAACCATGAATCTCCTGTTCAAGGGGAAAAAATTAAGTTGTTCCAAGCAAGACAAAACAGTTCTTAGGAGCCGTTTTAAAAACAAAGAGGGTTTAGTCTTTCCGTAAGGAAAACCTGGTAAAGGTAAACCCTTTTCACAACTCTGCAGTGCAAGCAATTGTCACAACAGATGCATCACTCACTGTGTGGGGAGCCCATTACCGTCACCACACAGCACATGGCCTGTGGACTCAGATCACAGTCCAAAATCACATAAACCTGTTGGAACTGCTAGCAGTGCTCAAAGCCCTGCAAGCTTTCCAAGTGCACCTGTAACCACTGCCATGTTTTACATAAGCATGGGGGCGCACTTTCTCCAAATCTGTCCAGGCTAGCACAAAATAGTTGGAAGTGGGCACTCAAGCCATGTTCCAGTGGAACGCCATTCTCTGGCAGACGCATTGTTCCAGGGGAACTCAATTCTCTGCCAGATGCATTAAGCAGTGATCCTCTACCTGAAGAGCATGAGTGGAGACAGAAATCTTAAACGCTATCTTCTCCCTATGGGGTTACCCACCATTACTTTTTCCCCAAAAAAAACAAAATACCCAGACTTCGCATCCAGGTTTCCCCCAACACGGACCCAAGGGGGTGGGGGGGGTCGGGGGGGACGCATTCTTCATTACATGCTCCACTTACTAGACCATGGGCTAGTATTTAACTCGATCAACCTTCACCGAGCGGCTCTATCCATGTGCACCACTTCTCAAAGCAAGGTGTTCTGGTGGAAACTCCCTGTCAATAAGGCATTCATTGAAGGAGTAAAAAGATTTTACAGTCACATTTCAAACCCGCCGCCTGGGTGGGACCTAAATGTGGTACTTGCAAAGCTCATAGGACCCTCCTTTGAGCCTATGCACAAATCCAGCCTTAAACACCTTACATATAAAACAGCTTTTCTATGTGAACAAAACCTCTGAGAAAACAGACCAACTGTTTGTCTCCATGGCACCTGGCGGGGAAGGTGATCACGTTTTAAAAAACACCATCTCCAGATGGATAGTGAAATGCATACAACTCTGCTACTCTAACAAACATGACTCTGCTTTTCACACAAGTGCTCACTCTACCAGGGGTACAGGAGCTACTCTGGCATTTATTGCAAAGTCCTGCTGGACGCCATTTGCAGATATGGAGCGCCAAACATACATTTACTCAGCACTACTGCATTGATACACATTCTAAAGCCGATAACAGGTAGGACAAGCAATGCGAAAACTTATTTGCTGTGGTACCTTCTCACAACCCACCACCTTCTCCAGTCCATGTTCGCTAATCTTTGCATTGCATGTGATCTAAACAGGAGAGAGAGAACGAGAGAGAGAGAGAACGAGAGAGAGAGAGAACGAGAGAGAGAGAGAGAACGAGAGAGAGAGAGAGAACGAGAGAGAGAGAGAGAACGAGAGAGAGAGAGAGAACGAGAGAGAGAGAGAGAACGAGAGAGAGAGAGAGAACGAGAGAGAGAGAGAGAGAACGAGAGAGAGAGAGAGAGAACGAGAGAGAGAGAGAGAGAACGAGAGAGAGAACGAGAGAGAGAGAGAGAGAGAACGAGAGAGAGAGAGAGAGAACGAGAGAGAGAGAGAGAGAACGAGAGAGAGAGAACGAGAGAGAGAGAACGAGAGAGAGAGAACGAGAGAGAGAGAACGAGAGAGGGAGAACGAGAGAGGGAGAACGAGAGAGGGAGAACGAGAGAGGGAGAACGAGAGAGGGAGAACGAGAGAGGGAGAACGAGAGAGAGAGAACGAGAGAGAGAGAACGAGAGAGAGAGAACGAGAGAGAGAGAACGAGAGAGAGAGAGAACGAGAGAGAGAGAGAGAACGAGAGAGAGAGAGAGAACGAGAGAGAGAGAGAGAACGAGAGAGAGAGAGAGAACGAGAGAGAGAGAACGAGAGAGAGAGAACGAGAGAGAGAGAACGAGAGAGAGAGAACGAGAGAGAGAGAACGAGAGAGAGAGAACGAGAGAGAGAGAACGAGAGAGAGAGAGAACGAGAGAGAGAGAGAACGAGAGAGAGAGAGAACGAGAGAGAGAGAGAGAACGAGAGAGAGAGAGAGAACGAGAGAGAGAGAGAGAACGAGAGAGAGAGAGAGAACGAGAGAGAGAGAGAGAACGAGAGAGAGAACGAGAGAGAGAGAGAGAGAGAGAACGAGAGAGAGAGAGAGAGAGAGAACGAGAGAGAGAGAGAGAGAGAGAACGAGAGAGAGAGAGAGAGAGAGAACGAGAGAGAGAGAGAGAGAGAGAACGAGAGAGAGAACGAGAGAGAGAGAACGAGAGGGAGGGAGAGAGAACGAGAGAGAGAGAGAGAGAACGAGAGAGAGAGAGAGAACGAGAGAGAGAACGAGAGAGAACGAGAGAGAGAGAGAGAGAGAGAACGAGAGAGAGAGAGAGAGAGAGAACACGAGAGAGAGAACGAGAGAGAGGGAGAACGAGAGAGGGAGAGAGGGAGAACGAGAGAGGGAGAGAGAACGAGAGAGGGAGAACGAGAGAGGGAGAGAACACGAGAGAGAGAGAACGAGGGGGAGAACGAACGAGGGGGAGAGGGAGGAGAAGGCAAAGGCGCGAGAAGGAGGAGAAGGCGAAGGCGCGAGAAGGAGAAGGCGAACGCGCGAGAAGGAGAGAGAGAGAGAACGAACAAACGCACACAAACCAATGCATTGCTGTTCTGCGAAGGCATCAAGGACAAATTGCTATCGTCGACTACAACTCGTCTCAACGATCCTTTGTCACAGCCCCACAAGGCCTCAACGGGCCTCGGCCCTCACAGTAGGGAGAGTGGGGGAGGTTCCTTCTTTAGTCTCTAAGGGAATGCATATTCCCCTTTCCAACAACTTATTTGTCCAGGATGGCATCCCATACATGGAGAACCCACCAAGTTTTGCCCCACTTGTAAAAAGAAATTCCCATGGAAAGACTCGGTGTGCAATCTGTCTCCCCAGGGATCACGCCGAAGGACAGTGCAAGTCGTACAAACGGTTAGGCCCAAAACACTCAAGGACTGCAAAATCAAATGCCGGGCCTACCATGCCATGCAGGCTGAGGCCACCATGGACGTCGAGGGAGCCTACAGTCACTGCAGCATCAACGTCTACAGTGAAGGCAATCGGGATCCAACGTATACCCACGTGCAAGACCCCAACAGGCAGGCCGGCGGTTCTGCTATGGGGACAACCTCCCACGGCCGAAAGTCGACCATGCCGCCGACCGGAAAGCCCCACACAGCGGCAAGGAGGCGGTCCAAGATTTCCCTGTCCTCTGGGCCATGGCTGTTGCGATCACCACACCCCCGAAAACAGTGTTTGTGACACTGGGTCTAAAGCCGCAAAATCCTCAAATGCCAACGACCGGACATCGAAAGACGCATCTGTGGCCCCCCATACATGCCGAAAGACGTGTCAAAAGGCCTCCTTGAAGACTGCACCAAGCTCGAAGATCAGCGCTCTGATCCAAAAACACACCCCAGCTACATTGTTAAAAATCAGGGTACCAAAAAACCTTAAGTCTTCGTGGACCCTGGGATAGGGCACTATTTCAGGGACTATGACCCAGGGAGAGGGCACTATTTTGTGGTCTATGCACCATAAAAGAAAGCACCAGAGCCAACACCGCCCCCCCCTCCCACCCCAACGCTTTTGTTCCCCCCTGTAATTCCAAGTTAATCCCAATGGACAGCTGAACAAATCGACACGGTCATGAGGTGAATGTTCTCTCTCACTAATTTCTTTGACCAACCCGAGGTCTTGCAAAACCTTCATGGTGCTCCACACAGCGGCCAAGGAACTACTCAAAGCATGGCAGTAGTTACCCAGTCTTCCGCCAAAAGGGCCCGCACAAACTTGACACAAGCTTTCACCTTGCAGCAGGACTTAAGGCAGCATGCTTATTGTTACACCATGCAGGACCCTGGAACTTACCCAGACGACCAAGGAGACATGGGTGATGTCGACCAATATTATGCCAACTATGAGGATGTCTACGTCATCCAGTCACCAGATCATTCAGATCCACCAGTGGCAGACACACCAGTGGATAACCAAATACAATAACACCCTGTTAGGCAGAAACCTGTGCAGTTCCCTTAGGGACCACTGCAAAAGATTTAAGACTACAGGTGTTTGGCAGTAAACCCACTTGGTAGCAGTCTGTACCACACAGATTCACTTGGTAGCTGTGGCTGAGCAGTCAGACTTCCCTGAAGAAGAGTTAGGCAGTATGAAGAGTATACACAATAGGTACAGAGATACAGTAGCACAAGCAAACACTGACCAGAGCTTTGGTGTAAAAGTATATAATTATTTAAAGACACTTGTAAATTACACTAGCAAAAAGAGGTAAGTAAATTCAGCACACTGTCACTATCATATATATACAGCCCTATTCACTTATTAGACTAGTCTTAGTGAGAAACACCACTTATTTTGAGACAGAGGTGATCGCTTACTCTAAAGAAAGGGAGGGAAAAAGGCAAAGTTAAGGAAGCAAGTTTCAATACTTTTAAAAGAACCACAGTCAGGCAGGAAAGGCAGAGTTCTACTGGAGAGCAAGGAAGTCAATTGCAAGGCCCACTCTTGGAGAGAGCAAGCAGAAGGGGTCCAGATTCACACAGTAGGGTTATGCCCAAAGAGTCTTGTAGATAGTTCGCACAAAAAGGATGAAATTAAAGTCAGGAAACATTAGCTAGGTTGTCCCAGGCGGCTAGCCCAGGTTAGAAAGTCGAGGCTTTACTGTCACCCCGAACGATCTGTCGCAAGGGAAGCCAGGCGGGACACAGTACCTTAAGTGTGAAGGAAGCTCCAGCGGGGGCAGTTGTTCCTGGCAGCCGGTGCAAGTCGGTGTTTCGTCCAGAGGAAGAGGAGGTCTCGCCTTGGAGGAAAGATGAAGGTCGTTGCACTGCCAGGGAAGAAACCAGCCGCAGAGTTCTTCGGTTAAAAGGTACTACCCTTCTCTTCGCGGTAGTGGTAAACCGTGGTATTCCGGTTGCTGGTGTGCTTGGCACGGCAAGGCGGCCATAAGATGCTCCAGGAAGGTGAAAAGAAGGCAAAACTGGTTATCCCCACCAGTCAAAGGAAGAAGACTCTCCGGACTGGAGATCTCCTCTGTCGTCGGGAAAAGTGGTGAGACGGTTCAGCAGGGCTCCACCGTTGGTGTCCTCGTTGCAGGTCGGCTCAGCTTCTCCCTCCTCGGATTCTTAGGTCCTGTGGCGACCTCTGAAGTTCCAGTCCCCAAAGCCCTGCTTTTATGCAGCACACCCCCATTCACTCAGTATAGCTGTCAATCAAACATGCTAAGTGGTGAGCCGGCCGGCTCACCACTTGGGCCAATCACACAAGAGTGCGACTTGAGTTACCAAGGTAACTCAGTCCAGGGTGCCTAAACCCCCTCCCACACTCCCTGTGGTACCCAGACAGAGTGGCACCACTTTTGGAGGCTTCTGTGGAGAAGCCCGCCAAAAAGTGGAACAAAGGGCTCGACTTTTGTTGGAGTCACAGAAGAGAACACAAACGCCATTTTAGAATTCTGGCAAAAAATACCAACCGGGGAATTAATATTCAATAAATAAACCGGCGGTATGTTCGAGGCTATAAGAATTAAATAATTAAAGTTGGTAGCCTCGAACAATGGGAAAATCCCATGGAGATATATTCGTGGTCGAATATAAAAAGTAGTATCCACTGCCACCAGCCAAAACTCGATCAGGGGGGGCGGAGACGTGCCCCCTCGAACAACAGACCCCGGGGCAATCTAATTGCCCCGACCAGTACGTCCACAATATGCTTTGTACTGGTTTCTGTTCATAATTTGGGACTAGTAAAGCCAATGGTGACTTTACATACCCTGGGAGACAGTAGTCAGTCCCAGGGTATGGAGTCTATATTGGGTGGTCGCTACGACACCCCTGGGTTACGGCACGGAGGGTGCTGTGTAACCCACATCAGAAACACACTTAAGATAAAGGAACACCTCAAATCACGTCGAAGAGTGGGAGTAAAAGAGTCTCACTCTTAGCAGGAGAAAAAATAAACCCCAAAAATCCAGCAAAGCTGCTGGGGGACTCACTAGGTTTGGGAAATTGGCCTTTACAGAGAATTCTCCCTAACGCACCCTGATCCTAAAAACGGCAGTGCAGTTGCAGATCGACACACAAGTTGATAAGGACTTCTTTGAAGACCTACTAGGGGATAAGAATTCAGCAATCATTTTATCTCCCTGCTACAATCAGTACCGAGACGCATCCACCCCTCTCTGTTTACTCCTAATTGAACACAGGTTGTCAATCCCGCATCGAAAAAGTATTCAGGCCAGCCCCCTCACACCACCTATACATCAGGGGACAGTTAAAACCTGACTCTTTAGTGGTAACTACTAGAAAGCGAGTGGGAACCCCTCTAGCATCTTCCGAAGCCCCTCCTGATAAGGAGAGTAAAAAGATTTACACTTTTGGGAGAAAGGGAGCCTCTCCGGCAGTTTACCAGACTAGAATTGCTATTAACACAACTCTATTAGCTAGTTACAACTATCATAAGTGGGATGAAATTGCCGAACAAATAGCATTGGTCCCAGAGCCCCTCAAAAGACAACTGTCGCTCTCCATTGCAGAGAGTAAGCAAATGGCACCCTCAAGAACAACTTGTACGCAGCGGACAATGCAAGAAGAATCATAGTAGAGGACACGTTGATTAAACGACACGCGTGGCTACGACAGTCAAGCTTCAAGCTTGAAACCCAGGCGACCCTCAAACATGCCCATCAAACACACTGCTTTGTTTGGCAAAGTGGTGGAAGAAGATCTAAAGAGCAAAAGAGGAAGCAAACATTCAAATCATTGGTACCGCTCACCAATAAACCCTCCGGGCAAAGAAGGGGCTATAATTCTTGCAGTTTGAGGCCAAAGCTCGTCCTGGGGTTCGTCACAGGGACTGTCCTCAACAGGGGTTTCAAAGAGGCTAAAGAAGGTCTCGAAGTAGGGGCAGATCTTCCTCTTCCAGAGGTGGCTCAACACCCCCCAAGCAATGACCACCCGCTACAGGTTCCCTCCCATGCCACTCCAGGAGGAGGTCGCATTTCATACTTTACCCACGCATGGGAGGGAATCCCCTCGGACAAGTGGGTACTTCCCTCCGTGGCGGGCGGTTATTGCATAGAACTGATGCAACAACCAGCCAACCACCCACCAAGACAAAGCAACACCTCCCAGGAAGAACGTATCCTGTTGAGAGGTGAAGGCGCTACTCATAAAGGACGCCGTAGAAAACGTCCCGGAAAACCTGGTAAGTGGATTTATTCAATGTACTATCTTGTGCCAAAAAGACCTTGCGATGCACCCTGTCTTAGACCTGCGCCTTGCAAACACCTATGTCAAGCCACAAAAATTCTGCATGACAACGCTACAGGAAGTAATCCCACTGCTGAAGCAGGGGGGAGTACATGGCCACCTTGGATATGAAAGATGCATACTTTTATATTTCAATGTTCCCAGCGCACAAAAGGTTCTTGGGTTTCAAAATGGCGACCCAGCACTACCAATTCAAAGTGCTACACTTCAGCATAGCCTCCGCGCCAAGGGTATTCCTTTTTTTTTTATATCAATTTATATCGCGCAGCCATGAACCCTGAGGCTTGAGGACACAGACAAACCAGTACAAAGAACAAAAGGACAACGTCCCAGCGGGTTAAATGAGCCTTTGGTGAATGTCATGTCAATGGTCAGTAAAAAAGCCAAGTCTTGAGGGCTTTCTTGAAGACAGTGAGGGAGGTGTGTTGTCTATGGCTCTTCGGTAAAGAGTTCCAAAGTTTAGGTGCAGCGATAAATAAGGCCCCGTTCTCAACCTTAAGTTTGCATCGTGGAAGTAGCAACAGGCTCTGGTTGCATGATCTTGATGGGCTGCAGCTAGCTTTCTCTAGGATATGGTCTTGCAGATATGTGGGCATTATACCCAATCTACATTTAAAGACAATCGTCAATAGTCTGAATTTAGCTCGATCCTCGACAGGGAGCCAGTGTATGGCACGCCTTGCATCAGAAACATGATCCCGTCGGGCTATGCCAGCGATTTCTCTAACGGCTCCATTCTGGACTACCTAGAGTCTGTTGGAATCAGCTTTGCAGAGACCCACTAGTAGACTCCTGCAATAATCAATCTTTGCCCCAACTATGGCTAATAGTTTCACGTAATAGATGGAAGCTGAAACGTCATTACTGGCGACTGGTCTAATACAACACCTAGAATTTTTTTTTGTTTTGATTGAGGAAAGATTTCGACTGAACCTAACCTGAATGATTTGTAAGTGGGGTCCAGTTTAGCAAAATACTTAGTTTCGCACTATCATCAACTCTGTTTTGCTTTTGTTCAGAGCCAAATTATATACATCCAGTTTTCAATTAAAGTGAAGATTATGTTGAGCTCTTGTTTATCCTGGGAGTGAACTCCTGTGAGTGGGACCAGACACTGTGTGTCAGTATAATTCGAAAAGATGATGCCTTCCTCCTCTACCTTGAAGAAGGGGGCTGTATAGATGTTATAGAGACAGGGAGACGTGCTGGCTCCCTGAGGATCACCAAAGAACACAGAGATTGGGGAGGCTTCGGCTTCCCAGAGGCACACTCTACTCTATTTGCCAGGAAGGACTTAATCAAGGATGCTGCAGAAGGGGAGAAAATGGCTATCTCCTCCATTATGGACACCATGATGGTGTGGTCAACCAAGTCGAATGCTGCAGACGGGTCCAAAGAAACTAAAAGGGAGGCTAGACCTTTGCCCATGCTTCCTAAGAGTCTTGACTTTAGGTCCAGCAGGGAGGTCTCAGAGCTGAAACCCTGTCTGAACCCGGATGGATAGGCGTTAAGGGTGGGATGCTGGTTCAAATGAAGAGCAATTTGCATATACGCAACATGGTCAAGGATCTTCAGTAAAAAGGGGGTATTAGTAATTGGTCTGTAGTTAAGTGGGTTATCAGTGGCAAGCCCTGTCTTCTTCAGAATGGGGGTCACCGAGGCTTGTTTTAGGTTATCGGGAATGCAACCCTCTAGTAATGAGGCATTCATACATTTTCAGATTGCTTTTATGAGGAGTGGAGGACAGGACTTAATAATCAATGAAGAGCAAGGATCACCCTTACGTTTCATTGCCTTTAGTTCAACAATGATCCTCGGGTCTTGTTCGGAAATAGGGTGGAAATTAAATTCAGTGACCGATGGATTTCTGACAAAAGGTTTATTGTGGGAAGTGTTGGGAATGGTGGACTGTTTTTGGACAATGTCGGCTCTAATGCATACGTTTATTGTGCATTCCATTTTGGACTTGTTGACACCAATTGGCATCCGAAGGAGGGGACGATCCAAGCGGTTGGGGGGGTGGATTCGGATTCCTTTAATATCCTGAAGATTTCCTTCGTATCCGACTTAGCGTTAAGAATTTGGAGGTTGTGGTTCTTTTTAGCATCCACTAGCTCCATTTTAAAGGACTTTGCTGCAGATTTATAAGCATAGAGGGACATAGTGTTAGGGTTGGCTTTCCAGGAGTGAAATAACTTCATGGTTAAGAATTTGGATTTTTGTAATTCTTTTGAGAACCACGGATTGCTTCTATTAGGGCCCAACAATGTATTTAGATTTGGCAGGAGCAAGGCAGGAGATGCTACCGAAATTGTTAGTGAGAATGGAGGACATACTATGTATAGAAATATGCTCAGTGAAATTAATCGCTGGGTCCAGGAGAGGTTTGATTTTTGTCCCGGGTAATATGTTTAAAATTACGAATTTTAATACATTCCGGCTTTTGTTTTTAATTTTGATCGGGAAGGGTACCAAGATAGAACAATGGACAAATGCGTTGTCCGACCAGGGACATGGGTTAACCTGAATCTCGTGACGGGATACGTTGGCAGCTGAAACCCAGTCAAGGGTATGGCCCAGCTGATGTGTAGGAACGTGAATTTGTTGATACCAATTCTGCGGCTAAAGGATCTTCAATGTGTCCAAGCCAGTAATTGAAATCTACCAGGAGAATAAATCTGGTATTGGGTTTTAATGGAGGTAAGAGATAATTGGACAGGGCAGAGGTAAAGTTAGCTGTAAGGAAGGGCGGACGATAGATCAGGAGGAGATTCACGGTAGATTCAGAACTCATACCAATTCTTATATGCATGGACATGTACTTTGAATGCATTGTCTTTGTACCACCCAGACCAAGAGAGTCTTTAAGGATGAAAGCGACCCCGCCACCTCTCCCAGCAAAGCGGCCGTGGTGGGACAAGGTGTAGCCAGCTGCTATGGCCGACGGAACTGGAAGCCCAGGTTTCCGTCAGTGCGCAAAGATCCAAGTCGTTATCCTCAATGTAATGATTAACTTAAAGTGCGTGTTTGATCAGGGATCGGGTATTCAGTAAGAGGCTACAAAGCTTGGTTATGGGTAGTAGTTGCTTGGCAGGAGGATTTTCAGGTGGGGAAACTAGTTGAGACTGCGAAGGGGGCAGGCTAGTGGCGGGATCTGGAATTTGCTGGTGCGTTACCATATCATCCGCCCTGTAGTCAGCGAGCCTCACGGGCACTAAAGAAGGAAGCGTCCGTGTAGCTGGCGGGAAAACAAAGCTAGAGTCTCTGGCAAGCATCGCGGGCGGCACAGAGGATTGTAAGGGAGTACCTGTCAAAGCCGTCAAGGTTGGAGAGCAATCTGCTAGTATCTTATCCCCGGGTGAGGTTGCCCGACCTGAAAAGAGAGTACGGGCTCCAGCGATGGCCGATAAGACTTCCTGAATCCCCATGTCAGCAGAGCGGAGAGGATCCTTGGTCACGTCTGTCACAGGCTGCCACAGACTGCCTTGACACATTTGCATCGAGTTTAAAAAATAAATACAGCGGGAAGGACTACCGGTGGTGATGGGAAATTAAGTTCCCACGGGTGCGATCAGAGAGCTGAACAGCCTCTGGTTCAAATTGTTCTCGGAGGGTGGATTGAACTGAGACACAATGAATCACAGGTAAAACATCACACAACTGCTAAAATATAAAAAAAAAGCTGCAATAAAGACACTAATATGAGCGGGGCGAGATGCACAGGTTAAAAGCAATGGAACCTAAAAACACAAACAGTGTGAAATTTAAAACTAGTTTGGCAGGGAAGGAGGGTATCTATCATTCATCAAGGTACTGGCGGTAGTGGCACCGCATCTATGCAGGGAGTCCATCCCAGTATACCCATACCTGGACGACTGGCTGTGATAAAAACAGAGGTTGTAGTCTTTCCGTCAAACGAAAGAGTGCGAAACATACTGCTGCAAATATCTCAGTATCTTGCCGTTCGCCAGATAACCGTACGCCAAAGCATTGCTCTTGCTCGGGATGATGGCATCATGCATTTACTCGGTCCCACACGCACAATTTGCGCATGTGCCCAATGCACGAGTGGTTGGTGAAACAGTGTTCTCAGGCAAGTGGTCAGTGGGACGATCTAGTGGTCGTTTTGGCAACCCTGGTACATGCTCTGTGCTCGTGGACAAAAGAGAACCTGTTAATGGGGCAATCCTTTCACAACCCCTCGGTGCAAGCGGTTGACACAACAGACTCTTCACTCACCGGGTGGAGAGCCCGTTCCCTTAATCACCCAGTGCATGGTCTGTGGACTCGTATCACAGCCCAAAATCACATTAACCTACTGGAACTTCTAGCAGTGGTCAAGGCTCTACAAGCCTTCCAGGCACACCTGTCACATCAGGCAGTACAAATACTCAGTCAGCACCACTGCCATGTTTTACATCAACAAGCAGGTGGGCAGACACTCTCCAAGTCTGTCCAGGCTAGCACAAAAAATCTGGAAGTGGTACTTAAGCGGGGAATTTTCCTAACCTCACAACATGTTCCAGGGGAGGGTTCTCCAGCAGACTCACTAAGAGATACTCTACCGGAAGAGCACGAGTGGCAACTCAACAAATATATTTTCACACAATGGGGGCTCTCTGTGGATGAACTGGTCAGGGAAATGTGCCTACAGTGCACCCGCCCCCCACCCGTCCCAGATGTGCGACTCAAACTCCTGTGCCCCTTCAACATGCTCACACAGCACGGGGGGGGGAGGGGGCGACATTACACTTACAACCTGTCTATGAACTTGGCAGCTTGTGGAAAATATTTTTATTATGGGGCAAGTCAAAGCAAATAAACCCAATAGAATGTACTCCATCTCAGTCTCCATTACATGCTTCACTTACTAGACCCAGGGCTAGTATTTAAATCAAAGTTCACCTAGCGGCTCTATCCGCGTACACCACTTCTCAGAATAAAGTGTCCTGATGGAGAATCCCAGTTATTAAGGTGTTCATGGAGGGAGTAAAAAGACTCCACCCTCCCATTTTCAAACCCGCCGTCAGGGTGGGATCTAAATGTAGTACTTGCAAAGCTCATGCCCCCCCCCCCACCCCTCTTTGGGCCTATGCATAAATCAAGCCTTAAGCACCTCACTTTTAAGACGGCCTTTTTGGTAGCCATCACCTCCATAAAGAGTCAGTGAACTGCAAGCTTTCTCAGTGCAAAACCCTTTCTTTGTTATCCACAAAGACAAATTGGTATTAAGAACGCACCCTAGGTTTTCACCTAAATTCATTTCAAAGTCCCATGTCAATCAGGCCATCGAACTACCAGCTTTCTTCCTAAATCCATCAAGCTCTGGTGAGAAAAATCTCCATACACTAGATGTAAGGAGGGTTTTTCTTTACTATGTAAACAAGACCAGACCGCTAAGGAAAACAGACCAGCTGTTTGTCTCCATAGCTCCAGGCAGAGGAGGAGATGGCATTTTTGGAAATGCCATCTCCAGATGGATAGTCAGATGGATACAATTATACTATTCATTATCAAACAAAACATTGCCTTTCACGTCTACAGCTCACTCCACAAGAGCGCAGGAGCCACTCTGGCTTTCATTGCAAATGTCCCTCTAGACCGCATTTGCAAAGCAGCTACATGGAGCTCAATGCAAACTTTGACTCAACATTACTGCATTGACACTCCTTGTTAGGGAGAATTCTCAAAGATTTGCTAATTCCCTTCACCTTAGAGACCCCCAGCAACTTTGCTGGATTTTGAGGACTTGATTTTTTTACCTGGAGAGATTGTGAGCCTTTTTCCCCACTCATGTATTTTTAGATGTTTTACTCTGGTGTTTTCTTTGGTTATGGAGTCTAACCAACTCCATGGGCATCATCTTTTCATTTGTCACACAGCACCCTCAGTGCAGTGGCACAGGGAAACCTTTTTAGGCTTTCCCAAGGTTTAAAAACCTTCTCTGGGATAAACTACTGTTTCCCAGAGAAAGTAAAGTAAAATTGACTTTACTAGACTTTTAAATTCTTAGACCCAGCACACCCCATCTTATAATAGTGCTGGAGGGGATACTTAGTGTCCCCTGTGTCCAGATACTCATGCAGCAGTCAGATGCTACCCTTTCCTCTCAGAATGGCTGGTGGCAGTGGTTTTACAACAAACTACCATGATTTTTCCCGAACCCCAACTATTCGTAGCTTGGTAACGTTAAATTGCGGGAGCCATGTTTTTCAAGATGGCATGTGAGCACCCTTTGTTAAAACACGGCCCGGTCTTCTCTTTTCGCCATTTCTTTGTGGAAAGGTCCTAGTTTCTCTGTGCGCCAAACCATGTTTGGTCTTTGTTCATTCGCCTTTGGTGGGCTTCAGGAGTGAAGACCGCCTCTGGCGCCCGAGTGATTGGGGTGGCCAGGAAGTGAGGGAGGTGCCCGAAACTCTGCTTAGTCTCCTAGGAGACCCAAATGCACTCTGTGGTGATTGGCTGGCTGACTGTCCGGCAAGGACAGTCACCCTGCTGGTGAGTGACAGCTAGGCTGGAATGAATGGGAGTGAACTGAATAAAAGGCGAGTCTCTTGGTTTGGAAGGCAGAGTCGACCACTGGAACAAAGGAACCGAAGAAGAGCTTGTAGAGAACGGCTGCTGCAACTCCTGGACCGTTGGTTGGCCCGGTGAAGCCCTGCTGCACGTCCGAATCGCCATGTTCGCATCGACGGAGAAGCCCTGCAAGGATGACTTCTCCCTTTTGAGTTGGTGGGACCAATCCACTCAACAGTAGGCCACCTGGACACCCATCTCACAGCTGGTTGAATTTCCTTTGAGTTGCTGCAGGAAACCGTAGGACCAGGGAGAGGGACACCAGTTTGTGTGCTTGACTTACAGCCACCGAAATTGAAGTTTGCCAGTTGCGAGTTTTTGATTGTCCCAGTGCAGTGCAGGATTCCCCCGATGTCCTCCCTCTTGTCCCCCTGACTGAGGCCCAGAAGTAATCGGCTGCCTCTTTTTCTTCATTTGTAAGGTACTGTAAAATCAGACTGAGTGCTTACCTCTCGCAGTGAAAGTGCTTGAAACATTTGCAACTCACATGCCTAATCAGCTTGTGACACAACATGTGATTCTTCTTGCTACAAACTACTTCTAAGAACTTGTGCAGAGACTTTATCGTTTTACTACTAGAACTGCTTTGTCCTATCCAAGACTTTATCCCATTGACTTTGGCCCAGCCTATTGAATTTAATTGACTGTTCTGGTGAACTCAAGTATTTGCACTGTCGAAGAATAATTCTTTCCTTTTAAGTTCTAAAACCTTTGCCTTTTACTCCTCTTCTGAGTGTATAGTATTGAAGTATATTTGTGTATGATTATATAATTGCCTCCTTCTCATTGTTTTAGAACTTGCTGGTTAATAAATTAATAAGTATTTAAGCAAGAAAACTTGAATGTAAGAGTTTATTTGAACACCTGTGATTGTAGACAACTGTGTAACATTACTGCTCACATTTCACCTCTTGAGATAAGCCTGGCTTTTCAACACGCTACCAAAACTGTGTAGTATAGACTTCTACCAAAGGTTGGTTTGCTTACACCTGTAGTCATAGTTGCTTGTAGTGTTCCCAGAGGGTACTGCATTCAAACTTTGCCTAACGCTCATTCCAAGACAGATACACAGGTGGGACAAGCGGTTCTAAAACATCTGTACGCCCATGAACCTTCTCTCATCCCTCCACCTTCTCCTAGGACTGCTCGCTAATCTATGTACTGCATGGGATCTAAACAGATTCCACAAGCCTCTGAAGGGATACATTACTCACTGTAACCATATTTGTGATGCTTGTATTTGCTTAGATTCACATGTGCTCACCCTTCCTCCGTGCTGACGGAAGGCGCATGGTTGCTTATGAGCTTGTTCTGATATGTATCTGCTTGGATACAACTGTACTCGCGCTACACTTCATGCTACCTCATGTCAGAAAAATAATCTAACAATCTGAAGGACCTCAACGCTTGAAGGACCATGGGTACAGTGGACGTCACACTAGTGATGTTATTACTGGCACACCCTGTTGTCCCTTTTCGAGTATCGAAAACTAATATTCTGCTGCTTCCACTAGATGTCGGCCTATGCACAGCATGTGAATCTAAGCAGATACAAGCATCAGAAATACGATCACGGTGAGTAATGTATCCTATATATGATGCTTGTGAATCTGCTTAGAATCACAAGCTGTGCATATAGTCTGACATCTAGTGGTAATCACGGAGTATTGCATCTTTCTTTCGAAGAATGAAAAGCAACTTCGACATGGATGTGACTCTAACACTAGCCCTAACGTGCCATGCACTGTGCCCAAAATCCTTCACATGTCGAGGTCCCACTAGATTGTTTTTTTTTACGCCTATGTAGTTAGTTGCTCAATACAGACCTCAGAGTTTATATTGCTTTATCTTTGCTTGGCGCCTTATCGCCAAGCATCCTCAATGGCGGTCTGACGACTGATCGACGACTGATCTTGCCTTGCCGACCCTACAGCCGATTTCTTTTCGCCCTTAGCTCTACAGCCCGGCGTCACATGCAGAGTGGGGACCCATTTTACTGACTTTCTCTTGAGAATGCCTCTTCTTTGCCTCTCCTCTTCCTTCCGCCTGGCTGCCTTCTCTCTGTTAAGGAGCAAACGGCACTTAAATTGTACCATTTTGTTACGGCAAATTCCACTGGAAGGACACTCCTAAAGAGTGCAATCTGTGCCTCTCTTGTGACCACGACAAGCAGCGTTGCAAGGCCTGGTGATTCCTGTATGTCCGTCCCAGCAGGGAGTTTGGCACAGAAAGTGTAGAGGGAGAAACTCTGCAGCCAGAGGCATCCCTAAACTGGCCAACAAATCACTCCGCAGTTCCCCTCCCATGTGTCCCCGGTAGGGGGGCGATTACATCTTTTACCCACGCATGGGAGGGCACCACTTGGATCAGTGGGCATGGTTACTGCATAGAATTCCTGCTACCACCCACCTAAAAGCAGACTATCGACAGAATATCTACAGATCCTGCTAGAAGAGGTCTAGATCCTACAGCAAAAGGGAGCGATTGAGGTCATCCCTCATCTTCAGGTAAACAAGGGTATTGATTCAATATACTTCCTTGTATCCAAAAAGGATCTAATCACATGCCCTGTTTTAGATCTGCATTCTGCAAACAAGTATGTCAAACTTCGAAAGTTGATGACCACTCTACAGGAAGTAATCCAACTGCAACAGCGGGATTACATGGCCACGTTGGATATGAAAGGTGCATATTTCAATGCTACCAACGCACAGAGTACCTCCGGTTTAAGATAGAGAACACTCTACAAACTATTTTTTTATAACATGCTTAATGGCAGCGAGTGGTTTCTAAGCACGGGATCGGGTTTCGAACCTGTGTTGCGCTGCATTGTCTTGCTTCCCAGACAAACTCGTTGCCCCTGAGCTATCTCTCCTCCCCAATCTGTTTGAGATGCTTCCCTTCAGCATTGCCTCAGCTCCAAGGGTATTTACAAAGGTACTAGCAGTAAGGCAGCTCACCTGCGCAGGAAGTCCATTCCAGTGGACCTTTATCTCGACGACTGGCTCATGACTCCAGGCTTTTACGGAACGTGTCTGGAGAACACTCAAGACAGTAGATCTCCTTTTCAATCTGGGATCTCAATGAACGAGAAAGTAAAGTCTGGCCACCAGCCAAGTCAAGCAGTTTCTAAGGGCAGTAATTTGGACAGAAGACGGCCTCGTCTTCCCCCTCCAACGAGAGGGTTCAAAACCTGTTGTTCCAGATCCCTCAGTATGTAGCCAGTCAACGGATAACCATACGGAAAGCCATGCGGGTACTGGGGATAATGGCATCCTACATCTTCCTGGTTCCACATGCCCGTCTGCGCATGCGCCCTATGCAGGAGCTCTCTCGAGCCAGGTGTGTCAAGGTGGGACGATCGTTGTCACAACAGGTCTTGTTCAGTCTCTGCAGTTGTCAAAGGAAAACTTTCTAAAGGGGAAATCCTTGAACACCCCTGTAGTCGAAGTCACTCACCACAGACTTATCTGTCAGGGGGTGTGGGGGGTCAAACACCTCCAACAACATATGGCGCATGGCATGTGGTCTCCATCAGTAGCATCCAAACGGATCAATCTGTTGGAACTACTGGTGATGTTCAAAGTGCTGAAAGCCTTCCAAACACTCTTACAGGGGAAGACTATTCTTATCCTCACAGCACCACAGCCATGTACTATCTGAACAAACTGGGGCACTCCCTCTCCAGGGCTATCAAAACTGTCACAGAGCATTTGGAAGTGGGCACTATAACGCTTGTTCCTACTATCGCAACATGTTCCTCGAGAACACAATATTCTGGCAAATATGCTCAGCACATTTGCACCTACCTGTAGAACACGAGTGGTGCTTACAATAACGTGTTCCACTCGACGTCTTTGCAGAATGGGCTCATCCGGACATTGATTTGTTTGTGACAATGGAGAATGCCCAGATTATGCCTCGGTACCCTCAAGCAGTCCAAAGGGAACAGTCTCTGGAGAACATGGTCCAGGAGATTTGCCTACGCCCCTCCCCCGATTCCCCTTCTCAACAGGATAGTGCGCAAGATTTCTCAGGAACAAGTCCCACTGATCCTGATTCCACCCAGCGGGCTCGACAGCCATGGTTCTCATCTCATAAGCATGTCAGTCTCCCCCTCCCAGGAAACTGCCCTGACCATACAACATGCTGTCACAAGACCTAGGGAGAACACTGCGCCCGTGCCCCCAAACACTCAACTTAGCAGCTTGGCTCCTGAAGTCCTAGGTTGGGCACCTCCCAACTACCTCAGATGTTTGGACATACTTGGAGGCACAGTAAACTAACACCAGGCATTGTTACCCCGATAAGTGGAAACATTTTGTCATTTGGTGAAACACTAAAAACATCAACCCTCTTGATTGTTCACTTAAATATAGTCCTTTATCTAATGCACCTCTTAGATTCAGGACTTGTTTTCTACTCTCTAAAGGTCCACCGTGCTACATATACCACATCGCAGAGGACGCTGTCATGGTGGAGAATTCCTGTAATTAAGGCATTCATGGACATGGTAAAGAGACTTCACCCTCCTATTTCCAACCCAACGACCGGATGGGACTTGAGTGTTTTTCTCACAAGATGAATGGGATCTCCTTTTAAGCAATTCATAAGGCTTGTCTTAAGGCCCTCGCCTACAAGACTACCTTCCTAGTGGCCATTACCTCTATAAGGGAGTTATTGATCTGCAGGCTCTCTCAGTTCAAGACCCATGTTTAACCATTCATAAAGACATGGTGTTACTGTGCACACACCCACGCTTTGCACCTAAATTCATTTCTAAGTTCCATGTGAATCAATCCATCAAACTTAAAATGTCTGTCAGAATCCCACCAACTCAGCTGAAGGGAGCCTCCATACACTAGATGCTAGGAGAGCAGTGGTATATTACCTTGAAAAAAATGAAACCACTTAGACGAGGCAATTGTTTGTGTCTGTTGCCGCTGGTAGAGAAGGGGACCCTGTCTCTAAATCTGCTATTTCTAAATGGATTGTTAAATGCATGACACTGTGGGCCTCATCACGAGTCTGGCGGTAACCCTTAAATGCGGCGGTAGGGCTATTACCGCCGCATTTAAGGGGTCTGCCAGATCATGGCCTTGGCGGATTTCCCCCCAGCTCAGCGCTGGGGGGAAATCCGTGGGAAATGTGCAGCTTTTCGGCGCTATTACCGCTGGCGGGAAATCCGCCTGCGGTAATAGCGCAAATTTTCCCCATTTGGGCCAATGGGGAATGGGCACTGACCGTTCCGCCAAACCCGTGATCCGGCGCTAATAGCGCCGGGGGGTTTGGAGGTAGGGCTAATAGCGCCCGCGGTAATGGCACCGGCGTTACTGCCCAACTCGTGATGAGGCCCAGTGTCTCTTGCCAAGAGATTTAGCCTTTACGCCTAGAGCTCACTACTAGAGGCACAGGAGCTACTATAGCCTTTATTGCAAATGTTCCTCTTGATTCTATTTGCAGAGCAGCTACCTGGAGTTCTGTTCACACTTTCATTCAACATTACTGCTTAGACATACGCTAAAGTCTGATTCTCAGGTGGGAAAGGCTACTGTTCCTTTACACATCCCACTACCATCTCCTAGCTAGTCTATGCACAGCATTTGATTTTAAGCAGATTCACATGCATCAGAAGGCATACATTATTCACTTTAATGTTAGCTCTGATGATTGCATCTGCTTAGATTCACATGCGCCCACTCTTCCTACCCTGTTGGAATAGAAGGAACATGGACATCTTGCATCTTTTCTTCTGTACTCACTCAAGCGTCCTGTAAGGCTCCATCACAGCAGAACAAAAACCGGTGGGACCTCGACGTGTGAAGGATTTTGGGTACACTACATGTCACGTCCCTTTTCGATCTTCCAAAGAAAGATGCAATACTATGCAATTAACACTAGATGTCGGACTATATGCACAGCATGTGAATCGAAGCAGATACAATCAGAAATACGATTACGGTGAGTAATGTATAACCTATATTTTATAGTGTGCCCAGGTCATGTCCCTAGGTGGAGCCTTTTATGAATTCATGCTAGTATATAACTTTTTTCTTTGTCCTATTCTGCATGAACTGGAATCAGATTGCTTTATTATGGTAGCTCTCCGGTTAATGAAATAACCTACGTGATGGAAAGCCGACTACCACTAAACTGACCAGATAGTCCGGAAGCTCAGTTATCCAACCACTTTGCTGTGATTTACAGCTCCCTGCCATCTATTATACCAACTTTCTGTTATCTGGCCTATTTGATTATCTGCTCACTCGTGCCGAAAACAGCTTTTACAGTTTGTTTTTTACCAACACTTTGCTACCTGCACGTGTTAAATCATCACTCCTTTAAATTAGGGACAAGGTTTGCCATCATAGTCTACAGCGTTCAGGTCACACACTGGAATTCGACTTCAGTTAAATAATGCTGGTCCAAGCATCACATAGCAAGGAGGGAACCTCCCTTATGACTTTCTGCTGTCGAGTCTTATGGTTCAGGAATTTATTTTAATAAACATTACTTAATGAAGTAGTAGTACATGAGCAGCGACTGTCGCTCTTGGGTCATTTACATTCGAGAGAGGAATTCTTTCTCTGTGGTTTAATGTCTGAAAGCTAATGGATTCATAAAACTTTTTCAGCTGGATGTGTCGAAGCTGGAGAGAATGTGACAAACACGACTTATGTCTTTTCAAGAAAAAATCTCAGAAGGTACAGTTAAATTCTGCATACGCACTTTGAGACGATGGTGTACCTTTATGCATATACATTAAAACCTCTTCTTTTCCCCAGGCCAATAGCTCATCTACCCTGTCCTGGAAAAGCAACACTTGCAGTTCGTTGCTGCCCAGTGTACTTTGAGCTAAGACCAACACCTAATCCAGGTATATATTATAACTGACACCGTGTTCTCTATACTTGGATAAACACAAAGGCCATATTTATAACCTGCCGGGCTGAGAAATTAGGTTATTTCACGTTCTAGACATAAAATTTGGGAGACTATTTTGGCCTAGCAATGTGTTTGGGGCACAGCAATCTTAATTTGTTGGGGTTGGGCATTTGTAAATGAATGCAGAGGGATCCAAGTGATAAAATAGGAAGGGTGCACGCAGGGTTTCAAAATTGAATTCTAGGTTAAAAAATATATATAAATGTACCTTCCCTGTCTGTTGAGCACACAGCACTGTCTTTAAAGAAGGCAAACTCCAAGCTCCAAGAGAAAAGTATTGGAAGCATACACATAATACAGCATGTGTAAGAACTACACGCTGTTCTATGCAAAGGTTTTTCCCTTGCTAGATGGTATGACTCTAAACATGTTTTTTGCATTAACCCATGAACGACCAACTCGCCCATGGCTGCAATGAAGCAATGTTATATTACACATTTCACGGGATGCTCTGTACAAGGGTCCCTAGCTGCATGTTTGTGGAACTGAACACGTGTTTTGCTAAATTAAGTATTAAGTTAAAATATTGTGCACTTGTTGTTGAGATCTCTTTTAATCAGCATATGTTCATTTTTGACACATTTCTGTTCACCTTAGATGAAACGTCACAGAAGCCTCAAGGCCTCATAATCCAGCCCTATCGTATGGTGTTTGCAGTCGCTTCAGAAGATGCTGTGCTATTCTATGACACCCAGCAGTTGTTTCCCTTTGCTTATTTAGCAAATGTACATTATCATACCCTTAGTGATATTTCCTGGTGAGTAATTTTTAAAGTGCGGTTAGGGGATTTGTTTTTCTTTCGGCTGATTTGTTGTAGGTATAGAACTAGTTTGCATGAGGATTTTAAATGGTGGCAACCATTGACATTTCATCCATAGTTCAGATTCTCAATGTTTTCAGTTAAGAGTTGTATTCTTGAACATCAATTTTTATCACTTGAAACTAATTTTCTATTTTTATTTTTGAACAGGTCTAGGGATGGAACCTTCTTAGCCATTTCCTCAACTGATGGTTATTGCTCATTTGTGACATTTGAACAAGGGGAACTTGGAACCCCTCTGAAAGAGAAGCCAATTTTGGACGTGAAGACTCCTTCTGTAATGGAGCGGAAAATAAGGAAAGTTCAAACCAGCAGGACTGCTTCGCCTATCCCTCGCCCAGTTGATGGCGCCTCCACGTGTAAAACTGTGGATCCAAGTACACCTCAGACACCACTGCAGACCAGAATACCCAACATCATTCCAGCCAACAAAGACACTCCTTCAACACCTGTAAGCATCAAAGTAGTACCACCCACTCCCACCTCGGATGAAAGAAAGCCTGCACACTCACCTGCATCAAATAAAGCAGGTCAACCCAGGAGGATAACCCTTAATACCCTTTCAGCATGGAGCAAGCCGAGTTCACCATCGCCCAGGCAAGTGTTCAATTTAGTTTCATCACCAGCGATAGGGTATGCCTTTTGTTACGCCATCATTTTACCTGCACATTTTCTAGACACCTTTTTGAATTAACCATACAAATCTGTGTGTATAGATGCATGTTAGAATTTGGTGTCTTTGTTACACCCCGTTTAATTGTTTCAGCGTTTCAGCAAGAATCCCATCTGCGTTTAAGGGGCAAGCCCATTTGATATCCTGCCCATTTGATATCCTGCCCTGTCGTTTTGGAAACGTACATTCCGGAACGTTTGCGATTTGTGCTTGAATCTGTAACATGCGTTATTGAAAACGCTGATGTATTGAGAGATTAGGATTGTGGATCATTTTAAATGTTCTTATGTATGGGGTGTTACTATTCTGGGTGATGCCAACATGGTGGAAGGCCAACGTGCAGTTGCATAACTTTTGAGCGTTCTATTTTACAGTATAATGTCTAAACAGACTTGCAGACTTAAAGCAAACGCTAAGCATTAAATGCCTCCGTTTTTGTAAGGTCCCTGAATAGGTGTTCATTTAAAAAAAATATATATTTATGGCAACCAATCTGAAGTTTATTTTTGTGGTGGCCGAGTAATTTATATGGGCTTGAACATCATTTGAATATGTACCGTCAGTGACCAGTCCATGATTGTTACAATTCTAACACGTGCACCCACAGTGTTAGGCAACGATTTAGCTTTTTACACGGTGCCCAATGTCCATTGTAGTGTCAGAGCGCCTTGCTATAGGGATGCAGAGTGTCCCCACCAGTGACCTTAGTCTGCAGAAAGGAGATGCTCTTAGCAGGGGCAAGGTAAGTGAATTGGACAGGGGGACATGGATGCCACGAATAAACGGCAGGTGGAGGCAGCATGTGAAGAATGTTGTGTTGGCATGGGCCATGTTTCAAAAATGCTGAATGGATGGTGTCTTAAATGTTACAAATGGACGGGGGTTCCGAGCCAGATTTTTGAGATTAGGAAATTAGTACTCCATGTAATGTTTGGATGCATGTGGAACTCCACCAGTAATCCTAGACGATTTGTTGGCTTAATTGCCCAGGCATGCATTGAAAATTCACCAGAGACGAGCATTCGAATATTAATGCTTTTGAATTCTTCCCTTCCACCGATTCCTAGTTTTTGATATTCTATCTCTTGCCACTGACTTCTGAAACGTTTTTGCCACCACAGAGCGCAGTGCTGGATGCGACGTTAGGGCCAATATACAAGTAGCCACTGCACTCTATAACCTTTTACCTCCCACAGAGTAAGTTTCGGGAGTGCCACCGAGCTTCAGCTAATCTTGCGCTGAATCAAGCTGAACCCTAGTAAGGCCTGTGGCTTCAAACTCTATTCGGATTGCAGAAGACAAAGGCCTGTCTTTGACCTGCACAGGACTTGCCTCTATTGCCTGGGGGAAGAACATGATCCGCAGGACTGTGGGTCATGCCAGTCCACAAATCCAAAGGCTCTTATTGAGTGTGCCACAGAATTATTCATTTATTGCCACAAAATAGGCAACGATGCCCCTTTTCTGGGCAAGGAACCAAATAAGTCAGTTTTCGAAGAACAGATGGAGGAGCAATCCCCTGTCATAAGGACAAGGAGCAAAGGAAACACTGGAAGAGGTCTGGTTCCCAAAGCGACGCTCACTCTTCTTAGCAATGCAGTTGACCTCTTCTTTGTAGGCTTCCACTCCAAACACTGTGGATACCATTTCCCAGTCGTCTTCGGAGGAGTGGGCAACTTTCCAGCTGGAAATGTTCTCCAAAGCACAGTGCCGGCAGCTTTGGCGCTGACCTATGACCCGCTAGATTGGTGAAGCCAGTGGAGGCTCCTGTTTGGACCAGGACTGCACGCCTTTGGTCTTGGCCTGGTTTGCACCAGACATGGCTCTTACTCGGCACCATGCTGCTCCACCCTCGGCAGTCTAGCTTTCGGCACCAGCCCCGCTTCCTCCCACCCCGTGCCTGATTTAGTTTACGCTTGTATCTCTCCTTAGTATGCTACACTTCCAATGGGCAGGTTCCTTACAAAGAGGTCATACAACTCTGAAGAGTGGTATCATCCCATTTGCGCAACAGCCACATTACTTAAGATTTACTGTTGACTCTAGCCATGGGTTTCCTAGAAGAGTTATACAGTTCGGATGAAGACCTGTTGGAAGTGGCTGCAGATCTGCAGGAGGCCAGCAACACACACCCTGTTGGAGCTCCACATTCTTCCGCCACACTGAGTTAGGCACTGAACATCTATTTAGAAGGTGATGGCGAAAGTGGTGAAGCCAATGGGCATGTCTGCGAAATCCAGATTAAAGTTTAAATTTTAACCAATTAACATCTTGGATTACAGTGCCAATAGGGACCCCGATTTCTTTCAACATGGAGGCACTGGTTTTGATGACCTAGAAGAAGCCGGTGTTTGTCCCTGCAGTAGACTGAAACCTTCCAAAGAAGCACTGATGGATCTGGCTTTTCTCTCCACATAAGAGTCCACTGAGACTTTGATGGTATGGCAAATCATAAGACCAACTCTTTCTCCTTGCTTTTCCGAGACAGGCAAAGTAAGAAGCTGGAGACCTGGGGACGCAAGGTATTTGTTCTGGGCAGCCTCAATTTGAACGACATAAATGCATTTTGGTCTCTGGAATGTTCTCTTCATGGTAAGCCTCCCTGCCCAGGAGATGGAGGGCTTGAATGTCTTGGTGAAGAACGGCAAAGAGGCAGCACTCTAAAGTTTGTAATATGGCCATGACCTGGATCTATTCGGAGGAGACACTGTGATGAGAACCTCCAGTTTCTCCTTTGAGCACAACCTCTTTGGAGCTAAAGCAGAGTCCCTCGAGAAATTACAGATGGGGGGGGGGTGGGGAGAGGAGCCACAGCCACGTCCTTTGGCCTGGCTGTTCAGGGCCCTGCCAAACAGTCCTGAGGGGTTTGAGGTTTTGAACTCTCTTCCTTCACCCACCGTTGTAGGAGTCTGGTTCCATCTGTACCACTAGCCTGTACACTGTACCTCCCCTGCTAAGTCAGAGTTTGAGAATCTGCGAGAGGTGGTATCACTGCCTCATGAATCACCAGAGCTGCAACGCTTCTGAAGGCATTCAATCTCTCCACCCAAGTGGGTGGAATAATTACCTTGTTGGAACTTCCATCCACTTAAGGGCAAGTGTAAGATGCTCACCTTGGCTCAGATCCTTCTGATCCTCAAACTATAGGAATGCCTAGTGTCGCTGGGTTTCCAGGAAACCTACTTCCATGAGCCGATCCATCCTTAGCAGAGGAAGTGCCTGTGAGTTGTAGTTGGGACCTACCACTACCAGTGCAAGGTTCTGTTCAGCACCCAGAGTCTTAAACTGGTGGTGATGCTGGTGGCTCCCTTCATGAGGGAAAGAATGCAGGTCTTCCCTCTACCCTGGCTGCCTCGGGATTGCACAAAAAGATTTCATCTAAAATGCTGAATGCCCGCTCAGAGCTCATTCGGCATAGTAGATAAGAGCGAGGCCCATAATACCGAACAGGGTTGCAGGGGTGTCCCCTGCACCTCCACTTCAGTATTATGGTGTGCGGGGGTCCCCCAAATACATTCTATGCAGTGCGGGGGACAAACAGCCAAAATCCCAAAAGACCAAATAAAAAAATGCAGGCTAATTGGCTACGTGATTTTGTAATTGAGTCTTTTGGGATACAATATTACAATGTACATCTGGCTGCATCATCTGAGCCGACACCTTGGACCTGGTGTCAGAACATTTGCTCTGCACTTGCAGCCTGTTGCACAGGTTTTTCACTTCACTTCAAGAAGTCATGTGTTTCGCTGTCTCAGTCTCTGATTAGTTGGTGCATTGTGGACGAGGTTTAAAGAAACATGCATAGTCTATGCAAGCCTAGACTCGTCCTTTGTCCCAGGTACTCTTTCCAGGGATGTCTCCTACAGTCTGAGCATTCAGCATATGGCACTCACGGTTTGCATTTTCGTCTAGCCATCTGTGCGCATTGCAAGCCAGGCTCTTCCTTTTTAAACCATTATTTTAATTGACAGATCAACTCCAACTGTGTTCACTGTGGCAATGCATTTTCAAATGTTTTCACATGGACTTTACTTATCTTCACATTTCTTACTCCATACTTTTTAACATATCCCCGACATAGTATGTTTGCGTACTCCTATTAGTCATCTAGCACCTCATGATCTCCGGTTCCAATGCACTGTTGCTATATAACGCCTCTAGGTCCCGTTTAAGGGTTCTCAATGTCTGCTCTGTTGAAACATTCTTTGTATCAATTCATTCCATTCCCTCACGTCCCCCAAGCATTCCTTTCTGCAGCACCCTATTCCATACTACCGTCTCAGCCAGTGACCTGCGTCTCTGGTCTGCCCACCAAGTCTCTATCCTGGGCCCCTCAGTCATTTTCCAGGCCATTGCTATCCTACATTTAGCCAGGATACAGATGAAGTCCTTCATTTTGGAGAGCTGAGCAGCCTGGCTCTCTCCACTCGGGAACCGGCCCAACAGGCACAACTCTGGGGCCCATGCATGCATCTGGATCCCCCACCCTCCACCTTTTCTGTGACATTCTTCCAGAATGTTACCATCGTCTGACATTTCCAGAACATGTGCATCATCTCTGCGATCTCCTTTGTGTCTCTCGGGCAGGTCTGGTCTGTGTTCTTCTATATGCATGACATCCTGTGCAGAGTTGGGTATGTCCTGTGTCACATACGTTTGGGTGAGTTAAAATCTGGCATTCCTGGAGACTTTCTTAGTGTACAGCAGCACTCTGCCATTCGGTGTCTGTAAAGTAGTAGTGGGTCATAAGTCCTGTAGACGCCATGTCCCCCTTCTGACACGTCATACAGCGTGTCCAAGACTGCGTTGGTATACCCATCTTCCCATCCTGCCTACCATACCCTGTTGCGTCAAAAACTGCCCCTTGTGGATTCCACATTCGCTCGCCGGGGCTGAACATTCCAACCTCTTGTCTCCCTCGGAGGTCACCTACCGTGGCGATCCCTTTGCTCTCTCAATTCTTCCTTAGCTGTCTCCCTATGCATTGTTGTGGTCCTCTGATCCCTGCTATGGGAATGTACCTGGGGTACGGGTCTGGGATCCACAAAAGACTCCAGGCACACTATTCCACAGGTCCCTGCCTAGCTTCAATAGTCTAGAGCAGAGGTCGCCAGTCGATCGCAAACATTTTCCTAAGTTACATTATTTAATGGTGCGCTTTGCAGTTATGTTCCTGTGTTCAGGATCCGAACCCTGGTCCTCCCAATTGCGGGCAGAGAGCTTTGCTGCTGTGCCACTTGGAGCTGCTTGTAAATCCACTGACATGTCAGTATCACGTCCTGCTTCTGCAGGCCGCCTGTAGTACCACAGTTGGCCTTGTGCGCCCCCACGACACTGTCTTGCTTAAGCAAGCTGCTCTTGTTTGCCAGAGATGTTGGAGGGGCTGGGGCAGGATCATTGGGACCTCGTAATGAAAATATCACAGTAGCACTGCCGCTCGCCTGGAAATGTTCAAAATAATATTTATAAAATGGTGCAATTTCCTTCATGTGGCTTCTTTCCAAATTCCACACTGTACATTTCCAATTTAAATCACTTCCATGACACAGGTACACCCACTTTTAGTACATTAAGCGATCCATAGACACGCTGTACAGTAGAAGCCTACCAGGGTAGCTCAGCAGGTTGACAGACAGATGCTGAGATGTTATATATTCAAAACTACAGGTTGTTAATCGTATGACGTTTTGCAATGCCTTATAAAAAAAAAAGTTCTATACAATGTTTTTGGCCGGTTTTTGGATTGAGCTGGTTTCTTGCTTATATTCAGGGCTGAGGTGGGGATATTTCTGCCCCTGTAGTGAAAATCAAAAGTTGGCACCCATGAACCCACAGTTTAATTTCCTAAAAACTGCTGTCAGCATAACAGAAGCATTTATTTGTGATTAACCAGTTTGACAAGCATTTAAAATCTTTATAAATATGACTTGTGCTAAAACACAGAGGGGCACACAAATAATGATAATGATGTGTTATTTATATAGCGCCTTAATCCAAAGCGCTTTACAGAGCACATATTTACATGCAATATCGCCCAACTGAAATTGGTACTCATTTATCGACCTCAGAAGGATGAAAGGCTGAGTTGGCCTTACCGGGATTCCAACCTCCAGATCACAGCAGCGAGTGCTCAACCCGCTGAGCTATCTTGCCGGCAAATAGCGGAGTATATGTAGTGTCTGACAAAAATAAAATGCCAAAGAAAACTTGTGAACGCAAGCAGCATTTTTCAATTAGGAAATTACTTTTTATTTTAATTTAAATTTTTTTGGAAGTGTAAAATGCACATTTGGAAAACAATAGTGTGCCTAGAGGCTGACCATACCATCCTGCTTAACCGTCTCCGTGATAACCTGGGTATCACTGGTCCGGCTCTGGCTTGGCTGACCTCTTTCCTCTCAAATCGACCCTCCCAGGTCCAACTGGGGTCTTTCCTGTCTGCCATCTTTTTCTCTACCTGTGGTGTCCCCCAGGGTTCTAACCTTTCTCCCTGGCTGTTCAACCAGTATCTGGCACTTCTCGCCCACTGCATCGCTGCTCTCGGCCCCAACTTTCAGTGCTATGCGGATGATACCCAGCTCATTTTCAGGCTACCCTCGGCCTCCTCTTCTCCTTCCCTCATCTCTGACTGTCTTTCTGCTATCCAGGAATGGTGTGCCGCCAACGACCTCTGCCTTAATGCCTGTAAGACAGAGATTCTACTCATCGGCACACCTTCTCCCTCCTTCCCTACAGCTCTCTGGCCGGCCTCTCTTGGCGCTCTTTCTGCTCCTACCTGCAAGGCAAAAAACCTTGGGGTCATCTTCGACTCCACACTCTCCTTCTCTCCTCACATTTCTGACGTTTCTAAAGTCACACTACCAGCTGCACCTCCTCAGAGGTATCCTTCCTTTCCTCTCGTTCCCCCAGAAGCTCACTGTCTCCAGAGCCCTGGTTCTCTCGAAGCTGGACTACTGTAACAGCCTCCATCTAAATCTGCCTGCCTCTACTCTCCGCCCTCTGCAACTCATCCAGAACAGGATTGCGAGACTTGGCCTTGGCCTCAAGCCCCGGGACCATATCTCTCCAGGACTGAAATCGCTTCACTGGCTCCCTGTGGCTGCGAGGATTAAGTTCAAAACCCTCTGCATTGTCCACAAGGCCTTCTGGGGCCTGGGGCCAAATTACCTTAAACTCTCCCTTCCTAAATATCTTCCTTCTCGAGCACTTCGCTCTTCCGCCTCCAACTCCCTCAGGGTCAGACGCTTCTTCAAGCAACGAGTTGGGGGGAGATCTCTCTCCGCAGCAGGGGCCTCCCTCTGGAACAGCCTTCCTGCCTCCCTGAAACTTGAGGAGAACCATCTCCGGTTCCGGAAGCACCTCAAAACCTTCCTTTTTGCTTCTGCTTTCTCTCTCCCTCTCCCCTGTTAAATCACAAACTGTACTGAATCAGCTACTGGGCCACTCACCGATCTCGGTCCTTGGCCCAGCCACTCTCCCCTGCACTGCCTTCTGGCAACCCCTGCACTGCGGGACTGTTTCTGTATCCCTACAGCTCCCCTTCCCAGCACTTGTCTGCACTTATCTTGCACTTGCCACCAGCTGGCCCTTTATTATTTATCTTGTTCATTACTAACCCTGTACTGCACTTTCCCCTCTCCCTTTCCCCCTTGCACTTTTCCCGTCCCCCCTACCCATGCACTTGCGCGATCTGAATGACACCTGGCCTAGTAGGATCGTTGTCTGTCTCCCCTTGTTCCCCCCTCCCTGGCTCGTCGCGCCTTGAAACACTTGTGTATAGGCGCGTTACAAATGTCATGTCATATCATATCGTAGAAAGCCTGCATAAAATGCCAAGGAAGGGGCACAAAAATTACAAGATATTTGTGTGGTAGTCCAACAAATATCTGTCTTTTTGAGATAGCTACTAATAAATAATGCAACAAAGACGTTTTTGAAGTTCTTAATATATTCGTGAAGGCATATGTTAATCCATCTGTTTATAGAGGGGAAATAATAGAGCCAAAAAAATATTGGTAAAAATTCTGAGGTTTATAAATATCCCCACCCCGATATCACCCGCTAGTAGGTCCCGACTTTTGGCCTCTGCTACAAGTAGCTCTAGCTAACGTAAAGGTTGTAGACCCCTGGACTAGAGGGTCTCAGTCACAAATCTCCAATCCATAGCACCTCTTTCAAGAAGTGGAGTTTCAGCATTGGCTGAAGTAGCTGGGTGTCCAGGGCAACTTCGTCTCCAAGCCAATGCGCTGCAAACTTCAGCTGTCGAGCCAGGTAGTATAATTTGAAGTTGGGTACTCTCATCCTGCCATTGTTATAGTCCCTCTGTAGTGTGCTTAGGGCAATTCTATTCCTCGCTTTCCCCCACAGAAATGTCTGTTAGCCCATCCAACTGCCGAAAGAATTACCTAGGTATGTCATAAGGTACATTAGTGAAATGGTACAGGAGGTGCAAGAGTACCACCACCATCTTCAACAATGCTGCCCTACCCGGTACCCCGAGGGGCATGTTCTCCCAGAATCTCATGGACATCTCCACACCCTCTAAGGAGGCCTTCTGCTTGTTTGTGTGCGGAGGCTGGGTCGTGCCAAACGTTTACCCCCAGGTATCTGAAGGTTTCCTCTGTCCACCTCAGCCCCAAGTTTGGTCAATGTTCTCTGCCCAGGCCCCTCAGTCCTCCCAACGGGAACAGGCTAGATTTTTCCCCATTTATACCAATATCTGAGTGCCTAGCAAACTGGTCCAGTATGTGCGGTAAGTTTTATACTCTGGTTGGTTGACGTTTAGTAACCAATCCGCATACAGGGACACCATACCATCTAAGGAAGGCCGCCAGCGGCTCCAATGATATGTATCACATCGGTGACAGCGGGCAACCCTGTTTGGTGCCTTTATGTACTTTCCATGCTCCAGAAATCTTTTCCCATTTCGAGGGGATTGTGTCCTCAGACGTATTCCACATCTATGACAGTAATCACCACAGCTGTGCTGCCTCGGAATTTCTTTTCGGCGTAGACGTCGATGACATCGATATGCTGTCCTCGAGGGCCTCCGTAGAGGGTCGACGTCACCGGATGTTATATCTAGGACGCACGGCGCCCGTAGCCTCAGTTCCGTTTTTTCTGCGAATGTGTTCGCCTCGGAATCTCGGCACGCTCGATTCTTCTATTTCGATTGAGAAAGTTTGAGAATGTCTGTCTTTTTCTACCTCGAAGTCGGGCTTCAGAAAGTGTCGGGACTGTGGTGCCAAAATGTCCATCACGGACCCGCACAACGTCTGCCTCTGGTGCCTGGGCGAAAGCCACGCCACCGATGACTGCCAGTCCCTGACTTTGAAGGCCTTGCGGGAGCGGAAGAAATTAATTGTAGGTAGGGTTTCTAAATCTGCTGGGCTTTCGACCGACGATTCGAAGGGCGACTCTGTGTCAGCTTAAGTCCAGGGGGTCTCGGTCGCGGAGTAGGTCCCGCCATTCCTCTGCCTCTTCTAGGCACTCTAGGAAGCTGTAACGCTCACCTGATTCCCGTAGAGGCGCCGGTCTTGACTGGGCGTATACCGTATCTTCAAAGGTGATGTGTAACACACGGCTGGCTCTTTGGGCTGGACCTCTGTGCACTGTATGTCTGGCTCGAAGGGTAAGATGTCTGCAGATAGAAAATGTGGGATTAATGAACTGGGTTATTGAATGTGTCTCTCTTCTTCCCTTTCTCTTCTCCTGTAGAACCCCAAAGGTTAACGCTCTCACCTTAGGTAAGTGAACGCCGTGCTCTCCATCTGCCTCGAGGCAGGGTGCTGTAACCAGTTTCTTCACTGGATAAGGGGAGCAGGCCTCTTGACTTCAGAGGACTGCTGTCCGTCGTTTACTGCACGAACGGTAAGTTTCGAGTAATTCTAATGTATTTAAAGTCTTTAGTAATGTCTCTTGTTTTGCAGGGTTCCGGCGATGGCGGATGGCGGGCTGAAGTGAGTTGAAGATGGAGCCCGTGTGATGAATAGAAGCGCCTGGAAGCACGTAAGTAAGCGCTTGTTGCCTGCTTCACGATGCGCTCTAACTGTCTTTTTATTTTGCAGGTACAAGTTCGGGGCGGCTGAGTGGTGCCGGAATACCCACTGGGTTAGATGTGGAAAGGAGTAATGGCACGTGAGTATTAAGGTTCCCCAATGTCTTTAAACGCACCTTGTTTTGTCTTTCAGATGCGGGATGCAGCGCCGAAGGCCTCCGGAGCGTGCGAAGAGTTGGTAAGCTTTTGTCTTTCAGATGCCGGAATGCAGTGTGAAGACCTCCGGAGCGCACGAAGAGTAGGTAAGCCTTTGTCTTTCAGATGCCGGAATGCAGCGCGAGGCGTTGGTGACAGCCGATGGACCAGGTAAGTGAAGAGCTGTCACTGAAGACCGTAATGCTAACCTGTTCTTTCTTGTCTTTATAGGTGTTGCTGAAGACTGGATTCAGAATGGTAAGCCTTTTTCCTTAGGCCCAGGATCAGATGCAGAAGACACGATGAGCGTTCTACTGCTGAGGATGCAGAATAACGCAAAGCAAGATTCATCCATCGGGTGTGGTTTAAATAGCCTCCTGTAGTGCTTAGGTGTCTCCTTCCACAGCCACGCCTAGGTAAGAAAAGATTTCCTGCTTTCCAGAAGAGTTTGTGTTCTGAATCTAGGGAGTGGCTCCTGCCCCACCCAACAGGAAAAGTAGTTCCAAACAGAAGAGGATCAGAGACTCAACTGGCAGGCAAGTAAGCAGCATGGTCTGCTGCAGGTAAGTCCACCCAAGCATTATGAGCCCGGCGCTTCCAGCGCTGGGACTGGGCATATTTATGAGCCTGGTGCCACTGGCGCCAGGACTGGGTCCAAAAGGTCCCAATTGGGACTGGTTGGCACTCGGAACCTGGGTTATGGATCTGCTTCCAAGGGAGTTGGGAAAACCCTGACCTTTTGGAAGCAGAGATCATGACAGAAGCGCTGTCACCGGTTGCCTTCCTCGTCCGAGGACTCCGCCAGACGGCGGGTGGCTTGTCCCAAAAAGCATTCATCACCTGCGGAATGGGACGCATTCCGCAAGGAGATGATGGCGATTTTCGAATCGCAGGGCACCGTTCCGTACGTGCCTTCGAGAGAAGCCGGCAAGGAACGAGCTAGGGCCACCGCTTGCACGCCTTCGGGCTCGTGCGGTCGGCGCGATCGGGAGCCGTTGCGGTCCTGATCGGACAAGGTTGATCGCCATAGCCGTGCCAGGTCCCGGTCCTCGACGCCCTCGAGACTGTCGGAGAAGGCATCAACACAGTCGGTGCCATGTCCGTCGAGGGACTCTCTCAAGGCTCCGGCTCCGAGGAAGTCGTCGACGCCATCGGCACCGATGCTGTCGGAGGGGCTCTGGACTCGAAGCCGTTGTCGAAGTCGTCGACGCCTCGGTCGATGCCAATTCCATTGGCGCCCTCGACGCCTTTTGAGAATTTACCGGAGGTGCCCCGGAGGGCAGTGGAAATTCCGAGGAAGGCCCTCTGCAAGTCAGTGAGGCCTTTCTTTGAGCCCTTCTCTGGTCACACACACCCCCCCCCCCAGGCTTGATTTATTTCAGCCTTTGGACTACATTTCAGAGGTGGAAGATGGGTCGATTGAGAAGGGGGGTTGTGCCTCCTCAGGTTCCTGATAACCTTTTGTCTGGTCACAGCCAAATGGAAGACCTACGTCAGTCTTTACATGACGCCAGTGGTCTGGTCACCTCTCTAGAGGTTGAGTTTGGTAGGCCTGAGCCTGGCACACATGCAGAGTCCTCATACAGATGTCTCATGTCAAGGGTGACTGAGTACTTGGGGTGGTCTGCGCCACCTGTTGATTTTCTGCAGGATGACCTGACAGGCATATTGGACCAAGGTCCGCCCACTGACCCGGTGCTGCCATTTCATATGGCCTTACAAAGAAGGGTGGCGGCGGCTTGGACTGCTCTGGAGAGTCTCCCAGCAGTGGGTAAGTCGCTTCTGAAAAAATCCAGCCAGTGGTGACCCCTGCTACTTGTCTACGCACCCCACTCCGGAGAGTTTGGTGGTGCAGGCGGCTACGGCCCCAGCGAAGCAGGCTGCGTACCCTACCATCCCTCCTGATAGGGACGACAAGCGCTTTGATGGCTTGGCGAAGAAAGTATTTTCATCTGGGGGTATGGCTTTAAAGGCAGCCAACTCCGTTTGTGCATTAGCAAGATTCACTCACACTATGTGGAATTGTCTCTTTGGCGGCTGAACATATTCCGGAAGGGGAGGAACGGGATGGCTTCCTAGCCCTTGTGCAGGATGGCAAGGATGCCATGTGTGAATCCGTTCAGTCGAGTCTGGATGTGGCAGACTGTGCCAGCCGATCCATGGCGGCGAGCACCGTGATGCGCAGGTTTGCATGGTTGCGGAAGTCGGGGTTTGCTCCTGATGTGCAGTCCCGGCTTGTCAACATGCCCTTTGATGGTGTCCATCTTTTTGGCAGCAAGGCTGACGAGAGCCCTGAGAGGTTGCAGACCTCCAAAGCTGGAGCGAAGTCGTTGAGCGCTGCAGTACGTCAACCTCCACCTTTTCGTCCTAGAGGACAGCAATGGATGGTAGGTTCCTTTCGATATTGCTCTTCCTTTGGTAGATCGAGGGGAGCTGCCAGTCAAAGGGGCCAACGTAGGAGTACTCGAGGTGCCAAAGCCGCTCGGGCAGTTGCCTCCTTGCCTTCAGGCGCAGCCCCTTCCGCTCAGTCATGAGGCCATGACCCATGGTTCGCCGGTTGGGGGAAGGCTGGCGCAGCATCTTGTAAAATGGCGTGCCATTACTTCAGATGTGTGGGTTCTGGAGATCATAGCCCAGGGCTATGGTCTTCCTTTCCGGCAGAGGCCTCACGACAATCCACTGGGGAAGCTCTCTTTGAAGAGTCTGGATCAGCTCCTTGCGCAGGAAATCTTATCCCTGCTGGAGAAATGCGTCATAGAACTGGTGCCTGTAGCGAAGAGGAACAAGGGATGGTATTCCCCATATTTTTTGATCCCGAAAAAAGACGGGGGATTGAGACCCATCATGGACTTGCGTGGTTTGAACAAGCTCCTCAAAGAGGACAAGTTCAAGATGGTTACTCTTTCTCAAGTCCTCCAGGCCCTTCAACTTCAGGACTGGTTGGTGTCTCTCGACCTCAAGGATGCTTACTTTCATGTGCCGATTCATCCCAAGCACAGGAAGTACCTGAGGTTCGCGGTTGGCGACTCGCAGACCTGAGGGTTTTCATCAAGCTAATGGTGGTGGTGGCAGCGTTTCTCCGGAAAGGGAGATTCGCGTCTACCCCTACCTGGGCGATTGGTGGATCAGGGCACGCTCATCCTGAGCAAGTCCTGGATCTGTCCGTCACCTACCACTCCCTTCACAAGCTGGGCTTCTCCCTCAACTTAAATAAGTCTCAATTGACACCTACCCAGCGGCTCCATTACATTGGAGCAATGCTCGACACATCCCTGGGGCAGTGTTCGCCTCCCCAGGTGAGGGCTCGTCACATTCTGCAGATGGTGGACAAGTTTCAACATGCCCAGAGTCTCCCGACGTTCGAGTTGTTGAGGTTGCTCGGCCTCATGGCATCCTGCATTCTATTGGTGCCGGAGGCCAGGCTGTGGATGAGATCTCTGCAGTGGGCTCTCAAGATGCAGTGGTTGCAGTCCTCGGGCAGGATGTCTGATCCCGTTCAGGTGCCGCCCTCGGTTGCCCAGGATCTTCTGTGGTGGGCCGACTAAGGCAATCTGATGAAGGGAGCACCATTTTGGCTACCCTGGCTGGAGGTGATGATCGTGACGGACGCATCCCTCATGGGATGGGGAGCTCATGCCAACGAGTTGACAGTCGGCGGTCGTTGGTCTCCGTCGGAGTCCAGACTCCACATCAATCTTGTAGAGCTGAGGGCCGTCAGTCTAGCCCTGAAGGCTTTTCTGCCGTCTGTGCGGGGGAAGAATGTCCTGATTATGATGGACAATACAGTGGCCATGCACTACCTAAACAAAAAAAGGGGGGCAGGGTCACTACCACTGTGCAGAGGCGACGCAGCTCTGGTTCTGGGCCGTCCAGCAGGAAATTTCGATCGCGGCAGTTCATCTGGCCGGTGACAAACGTGGCGGCAGACGCTCTGAGCAGGCAGAGCAAAATCTCTCACGAGTGTCAGCTGGCTCAGGAAGTTCTTTTGGAGATCTTTTCCCTTTGGGGGACCCCACAAGTGAATCTCTTTGCCACCAGTGTCAACCGGAAGTGCAAAAGATTCTGCTTGCGGGAGTTTCCTCTAAGAGGCGCCTTAGGGGAGGCGTTTGTAGTGGAGTGGTCCTTCCCACTGCTGTACACGTTTCCTCCAGTCCCCGTCATTCCACAAGTTTTACAGAGGTTCGGTTCCCAAATGATCCTCATTGCTCTGTCATGGGCCAGGAGAGTTTGGTACCCGGACCTTCTCGACATGTCCATCTGCCCTCCACGCCGTCTTCGCTATCGAGACGATCTGCTCTCACGGGAGGGGGGGTCGGCTTCTCCATCCAGAGGCCAAGTGTCTCAGCCTTCATGCTTGATATCTGAAAGGTTGAGGTATAAGGATTAGGACCTCCCTGAAGACGTGATGGAGGTGTTGCTTTCGGGCAGAAGGCCAGCAACAAAATCCATGTACCATTGCCGTTGGAGAAAGTTCTGTGACTGGTGCAGGGTTCAGAATGTTGATCCTTTTCAGTGTTCAATTCCTATGGTTCTGTCTTTTTTGCTTTCATTGGCTCACAAGGGCCTGCAAGTGGGTACCATTAAGGGTTACCTGGCGGCGCTGTCAATATTTAAGCGCTCGTCTGAGGAGTTTTCTTATTTTAAGATTCCTTTGATTTCTCAGTTTCTAAAAGGGCTACCTAATGTGTTTCCACCGTCTCCTTTCCAGGTGCCGGGGTGGGATTTGAACTTATGGGAGCTCTGTTTGAGCCCTTACATTCTTGTCCATTGAGACTGTTGACCTTTAAGACTGTATTTTTAGTTGTGATTACTTCCACTCGCAGAGTGAGTTGCAGGCACTTTCCGCCAAGCCACCTTTCATGGTGTTAATAAGGACAGGGTTGTCCTTGGGGTTCGTCCTTCTTTTCTTCCGAAGGTTGTGTCGGATTTTCATTTGAGCCAGAAGGTAATTCTTCGGCGTTCTAATCCTGGTAAGGAAGAGGAGAGGCTCCATAGGTTGGATCTGAGGAGAGCTTTGAGCTTCCATCTCTCACGGATGTCCTGGGTCAGAGTGGACGATCAGCTATTTGTAGGATACACTGGAAGGTGTTTAGGTCAAGCTGTTTCCAAGCAGACCTTGTCCAGATGGATCATTTTGACGATCTCTGAATGTTACCGTTTGGTGGGTAAGGACCCTCCAGTAGGCTTACGGGCTCATTCTACTAGGGGTGTGGCTGCCTTTACTGCTCTGCAGAGGGGTGTTCCCATTCGTAATATTTGTGAAGCAGCCACATGGGCCTCTGTCCATACTTTTGTAAAACACTATTCCCTGGACTCTATCCATGGGCAAGATTGGGCCTTTGGTAAGGCAGTACTCTATTCTGCAATTTGATTGGGCATTCTAAAATTCTAAATTTTTTCCCACCAGACAGACATTGGTACTGCTTTGGGAGTCTGTCTTAGATGTGGAATACGTCAGAGGACACCATCCCCTGGAAGAACAAGTTTTTTTCTTGCCTGGTAACGTTCTTTCGATGGGATGTTCCTCCGTATTCCACATCGCACCCTCCCAGCCTGCTCCTCTACAGAATTTCTTATGCGATTGCAGCTTACGTTTCCGCAAGGCTTTCTGCAGTCATGCTGTCAGGAGATTGGTGCCACACGCTCTGGGGGAAAAAACTACAACTGAGGCTACGGGCGCCGTGCGTCCTAGATAGAACATCCAGTGACGTCGACCCTCGAGGAGAGCGTATCGACATCATTGACGCAGGACACCTACGCCGCAAAGAAATTCCGAGGCAGCACAGCTGTGGTGATTACTGTTATAGATGTGGAATACGTCGGAGGAACATCCTATCGAAAGAACGTTACCAGGTAAGAAAGTAACTTCTTCACTCCTTCTCTAGGTGCCTTGTTCATCAATTTCACCCACCTCATGAAGACGTTCAGAACCCACACCGCTCCAGTGTCCCTAGGAGCCTGTCCCACCTGCCCGGGTCGAAGGCCTTAAATGCATCTAAGGAGGCTACTGTGTAGTCTCCATCTGGGTGGTTTGCGTTGTCTATTACGTGGTGGAGTCTATGTAAATTCCATGAGGTGCAGTGCCTTGTGCACTGTAGGAATCAAACTTCCTTCACTCTCTGGAGTCTGTTCGCTATTATTGCCGCTAGGATTTTATGATCTTGGTTCATCATAGAGAGTGGTCTATAAGATCCATAGTCCTGTGGGGTCTTCCCCGGTTTAAGTATGGGCACAATTATAGTTTCCCTAAGGCTGCTGGGCAATATTCCTGCCTCGTATGCGTCTGTGAAAACTCCCAGAAGCTTAAGCACCGCTACATCTGTGTATGCCTTATAAAATTCCCTGGGGAGACCATCCGGTCCCAGTATTTTAGCGGTCTAGAGTAAAGCTATTACAGCTGATTTCCTCCAGTGTGAGAGGTGCGTCCAGCATGCCCACCTACTCCCCATTCATCTGTGGCAGATCTGTTTGGACTAGGGCTTCCTTGATCTCTGCGTCATTCCCTTTAGCACTTGAGTATAGGGATTCAGAGAATCTATTCATCTCTGCCTGTGTCCTGACTTCCCTCCCTTCTTCGTGTATATTATTGATCATATCCCTAGGTTCATTTCCTCTGCATAGCCAGGCTAGCAATCTCCTTGGTTTGTCCTCTTCCGCATGTATCTTCTGGGTATACTTCATGTAGTCTAATTTTCCCAGCCTTTCCCATTCACCTATGCATTTTTGGCACAATTCCAGCAATCTTTCCTCCCACGGGTTCCCTCCTGCAATTGTATTTTGCTCCCGTGCTACCTCATTTTCCATATATTGCAGGGTTCTCTGTATGTCTGCCCTCAGACCCCCCCCCCTCCCATTTCTCCTATCGCTACACCTCTTATAATGACCTTGAAGGCTTCCCATAGTGTCCTGTTTTTGCCACACTACCCGTGTTGGTCTCAAAGTACTCTTCTGTCTCCAATGTGGTGCTGGAAAGTGTAATTCGAGTAAGGCCTTGGCACTTAATCTCCAAGTGGGTATCGGCACTCTAGGTTTAGTCACCGGCCAGCTCGCCATTAGTGGGTCTTGGTCCGATGGCTCCCTAACCTTGTATGCTGTGTTTTTGAACTCTCCCAGCTTGTCAACCCCTGTGAAGATATAGTCTGTTAGTGTGTGTTCCGTGGGGAGTTGAGAAATGAGTATCCTCGCGCCTCTGTGCTTCTCTCTCCAGACATCTGCTAGTTGTAGGGCCCCCAGTGTCTTAGCCCGGTTGTGCAGGTTTCCCATGCTTCTCATCTGACCTGTCTAATTTGGGCTTTAGTGTGTAGTTAGTTGCCTCCCGAAACCCACCTTGCCCCTCTATATGTGGCCAGCTTCGGGTATAGTGATCTGAAGAACACTGTTGCATCATGGTTTGGTGCATATGTATTTATGATGCGTACTTCCCTGTTTTCTAGCAAGCCATGCACCACCACCATCCTTCAATCCTCATCCTTCTTGAATACCAGCAACTGGAAGGTGACTGTGGGGGCGATCCACACCAGATCCCCTCTAGCGTATGCCGAAAACGTTGAACCATACAGCTTCCCTCCCCATTTTCTGGCTATCTTGGCCTCCTTATCCACAGTGAGGTGCGTTTCTTTTAGTAACGTGATTTGTATTCTCATCCTTTTCAGATATGCATACACTTAGCATCTTGATGTAGTTGTTCAGTCCCCTGACATTCCAGGTGACTATTCCCCGGCCATTAACCCCCATCTTGAGTGATCTCCCAAGTTTATACCCCTCCCACCATCCTGTCATCCCTTCTACCTGGTCTCTCCCCCCACCCTCCCTTCAGCAACCAGGCGTCCCCTCTCTAGCCAGACGTTCTTCGCATTCTTTAACATTACACATCAGTTTAGTCCACTAGTAAACCTTACTGTTCCCTCCGACCAACCATTTGTCCAGGTTGACTGCATCCCCCCAACTCAAAAGAACTGCAACCAACAATAACCTAAAATAAACTTTGGATAACTTGCCTATCCACATACTGCATGCTCTGGTGCAGTCGCTTCTCCCGCCCCTGCTTCCCTTCCCACCCCTTGGATGGCGTGCAGCAGCTCAATGCCTTCCAACAGGCACCGGGTCCTTAGGTGGGGGGGGACCTGTAGCTACCCATATAGGCAGTCTTCTGGACGCTGTTGTCTCAATCCGGTGTTCCTAACATAGAGCTCCCGCCTTCAGTGTATCAGTTTTCGTTTTGTCCATTGGTCTCGTAGGCACGCCTGGATCTTGTTTGTTATGCCATGGCGGTTACACTTCAGGGTCTGTCATTGTTCCTGCCTGGCAATTGTGGAAGTACCTGTTCATCCAAGTGTGTGTCTCCTGCGTGTTTTTGAAGTGTGATCTGCCATTATGAAGGACTTTTAGCTTTGCCGGATGTATCAATATTTCTGATGTTTGTTAATCTGCTTAGAATCACATGCTGTGCATAGGTCCGACATCCAGTGGTCACTGCGGAGTATTGCATTTTGTTTTTCTTAGTCGAAAAGGGACGTCGACAAGGCGTGTCTGAAATACTATCCCTATAGTGACGTGCGTTGTACCCACAATCCCTCACGCTGCGAGGTCCCTCAGATTGTTTTTTTCCGCCCAGCTACTGGTCGACTTTACGCGGAGCTCCTCGAGAGACATTGCAGATTTCATCTCCTCGACCTTTGGTCGTTTTCCTATTTAATATATAACACATCGATCCCTCCCTCGACGCAGTTGTGAAGCGGTCTCCGCCGAGCAAGATCTTCGACAGAGGGGACGAGCGGAGGAGATCCTTCGGCGTTGCCGAACACGTGGCCTGGCCTCGCAGGCCAAATACAGTAGGGAGAGTGGGGTCGTGGGACATCTCTGGTTCTTTTCTGAGAATGCCTTTCCTTTTCCCCTTCCTTTCCCTTGGGGTCGTTATCACGATTTATTGCCTCGGCTATGGAGAGGACACCCTTTAGGTTTTGCGTTCTTTGCAAGGGCAAGTTTACTTGGAAGGACAAGCATTCACGGTGTAACCGCTGCTTGCCCCTCGATCACAAAGAGGAGGGTTGCACGGCTTGTCGGCTTCTTAAGCCAAAGACTCTAAAAGACCGTAGGGTCAAGAGGTGGGCGGCCTACGCTATGTCGAAGGCCGATTCTTCACCCGCCGCTGCTACCACCGACAGTGACGAGGAACGTGACAACACGACCTCCGCTACGGAAGTCGTAGACCCCTCTAAAGAGCGCTCGCGCTCTTCGTCGTCTGTCCCCGGCCCCGACAGGCTCGGCTCACGCCCTGCTTATGGGGATGAACACCCCGGCGACACTGACGCACACAATACCACACATAAGCACAAAACCCATGGCTCTTCGTCGAAGACTAAGAAAGCATCAGCGCCCAAGGAGACGCAGGTTCCACCGGTGGCCTCCTCGGACCGTTCAGGTTCGAAGCCCCTCTCGCAGCCGCGACCAGCGACTGGGCTTTCGGCAAATAAGGGCGCCGCCCCCAAACCATCGGCCGGAGCGCACCAGCAGAGAGCGCACGCCGCCGTAGAACGATCGACACCCGTAACGTCGAAACCACAGCCCTCCGCTGACAAACGAGTCGCAGAGAGCTTGGCGAGGATCGTTGTAGCCGACGCCCAGAAGCGTATGCCGAAAGACACGTCGAGCGCTACGCAAAGGTCGAAAGACATGCTGAAAAAGCCCGAAGAAAGACAGGGACTACCCCCTTCAGTCGGGGGGGGACCCCCAGCACACCGGAAGGCTTTTCGGAAGGCGACGGGACACTTTCCTCGACGTTATGGGAGAGATCGAGCCGTTTTCAGCTAGATGACAGTAATTTTCCCCCGCTAGACCGCTCAGGGGTACCCCATGAAACCATGGAAAGGCTCCATCACTGCATGGAGAGAATGGAGAGGTTTATGAAGACCCAGAAACTTCCTACTCCCAAGAGAAGGGCCTCAGGAGGACCCCAGGGCCAAATATCCGAGACTATTCAATCCCCAGCAGGACACAGCCTCAGATTGCCATAATGTGTATGACCTCACTGGTGAGGAACAATACTTGGAGGAGGAGGATGAATTTGTGGACGATGAAGAGGGACAGAACCAGGAGGAAGGTCTGGAAGACAGCCCAGACATGGTAGGAGAAGGCTTCGGAGAAAATCCAGAAGGAAGGACCTTCTCATCCCTGGCAATCCCCATCAGTATATTCGGACACTGATGTCCTGAACCTAAATCCTCCTGACAATTCACCTGTTAGAAACACGTCTCCCATTGACGATCAGCCCACATTCAATGCCCTGTTGCGCAGAGCAGCAGCACATTTCGAACTGGAAACTGGGGAGATCTCTCCTGAAATAGACTTTGTGGAAAGAGTAATTCAGGAGAAACCCCCGGTCAGCCAGACCATTCCCCTCCTCGCTTCAGTGAAGAGAAGAATCATCCCTTTGCTATCCACACCCGCACTAATCAGAGGAGTTAATCCAAGAATTGAAAAACTTTTCACTCCTTCACCCTCAGACCCGCTGTACATTAGGGGACATTCCATTCTGGATTCCCTTGTAGTAACTAATACAAGGAAGAGGGCAGGGGTGCCGCTGTCCACCAGGGAGGCACCACCTGACAAGGAGGGCAAGAGGTTATATGCCCTTGCAAAGAGTCACATCCTCGGCTGCCTTTTTGGCAAGAATTGCAAACAACAATTCTTTGCTAGCTAGCTACGCGGACGCGCAGTGGGCCAAACTGCGCAAAGACGCTGAAGAAGCGCCGGAACCACTACGTACACGCCTGCTATCAACTATTGGCGAAGGAACCCAGGTCAACCAGAGTATTGTAAAGAACTCTCTGGATGCTGCAGAGACAGCGGGACGTTCCCTGGTTCAGGGAATACTCCTAAAACGCCATGTATGGCTGCGCAACTCAGGGTTCAAACCGGAGACACAGGCGTCTTTAAATAAACCTGTTGAAGACTCAAACCTCTTCGGGAAAGCGGTGGATGAGGCTTTGGAGATGGCTAAAAAAGAGTTCGATACTATCAAAACTCTTGACCAGATCTCTAAGCCCACTACCAGACGCGGCTATGGCAACAAACGCTTTTTTCGTGGCCAACGCCAACAGCAAAATCAGCAGCAACAGTACCCTGCCACCAATTACCAGACCAATAGTGGGCAGTACAGCCAAAGAGGCCAGCGCCGTGGCAAATGGAGAGGTCGGGGGTCCACCTGCAGAGGCTCCCAAGCCCCCAATAACACCAAGTGACGCGAAGATTCGCGTCCCCTCCCATGCAACACCGGTCGGGGGCCGGATAACATCCTTTCTTCCAGCATGGGAGGGAATAACGTCAGACCGCTGGGTACTTTCCACCGTAGCCCACGGATACTGCATCGAATTCAACGGTTCCCCAACATACAGACCCTCGAGGGGACGACGCATGACACCAGAACACCTTGCCATCCTTCTCCAAGAAGTACAACTGCTGGAAAAAGGAGCCATAGAGGTTGTGCCTCTATCTCAGGTAACGGAAGGTATTTATTCAGTGTACTTCCTTGTACCCAAAAAGGATCTAACCATGCGCCCTGTATTAGATCTGCGCCCAGCGAACAAGTTTATCAAACCCCAGAAGTTTCGTATGGTGACCTTACAGGAAGTGATCCCACTGCTATCACAGGGAGATTACATGACAACATTGGACATGAAAGATGCATACTTTCATATTTTAATGTTGCCAGCGCACAGAAGATACCTCAGGTTCATGATAGAGGGCAAACACTACCAGTTCAGAGTGCTACCCTTCGGCATAGCATCGGCACCAAGGGTATTCACAAAGGTACTGGCAGTGGCAGCGGCCCACCTGCGCAGGTTGTCCAGCCCACCTGCGCAGGTTGTCCATCCCAGTTTACCCTTACCTCGACGACTGGCTCATAACAGGGGTTTCTTACGAAACATGCTTCTCCAATACCCAAAAGACTGTAGAGCTTTTGTTCCAGTTGGGCTTCTCCATCAACGAAAAGAAGTCCAGCCTAGACCCCAGCCAAATCAAACAATTCCTAGGGGTTCTAATTCAAACAAAGGACGGCCTCGTCTTCCCCTCCGAGAGGGTCCAAAACATGCTGTTTCAGATCCCTCAATATGTGACCGGTCGAGAGGTGACGGTACGCAAAGCAATGCGCTTGCTAGGCATGATGGCGTTGTGTATTTATTTGGTACCTCACGCGCGCCTGCGCATGCGCCCTATGCAAGAGTGGCTCAACAGCCAGTGGTGTCAGTCCAGCGGACTATGGGACGATCTAGTGGTGGTCTCGCAGGCCTTGGTTCTCTCGCTACGGTGGTGGACAAAGGAAAACCTGGAAAGAGGGAAACCCTTTGCCACACCCGCGGCGGAAGCCACTCTAACCACAGACGCATCCCTCACTGGATGGGGGGGCTCACCTATCCCATCAGACTGCTCACGGAGTGTGGACTCCGAACGTAGCATCCAAACACATAAATCTACTGGAGCTACTAGTTGTGTTCAAGGCGCTAAAAGCCTTCCAGGAACACCTGCAAGGCAAGACTGTGTTGGTCCTTACAGACAGCACCACAGCCATGTACTACATCAACAAGCAGGGGGGCGGCACCCACTCTCCAGGACTGTCCAAACTGGCCCAAAATATATGGAAGTGGGCTCTCAAACAAAACATGTTCCTACTGTCACAACATGTACCAGGGGAACTCAATCTGCTGGCAGACAAACTCAGCAGAGATTTCCCCCTGCCCGAAGAGTACAAATGGCGACTGCACGAAGACATCGTCTTCGACGTCTTCACACAATGGGGATTCCCAGAAATAGACCTGTTCGCAACCCTGGAGAACTCACAATGCCAAAATTACGCCTCCAGGTACCCCCAGAACCAATCCAAGGGGAACGGTCTGTCGATGCTATGGTCAGGGAAATTTGTTTACACTTTTCCCCCCGACTCCCCTTCTCAACAAGGTGGTGCACAAGATGCACCAGGAACAAGTGACCATGATACTGGTGGCCCCAATGTGGGCCCGACAGCCATGGTTCGCTCACTTGATGGAGATGTCTCTATCTCCCCCAGTGAAACTCCCCTGCCCTTACAACATGCTGTCACAAGACAAGGGCAGGACTCGGCATCCATGCCCCCAGAACATGAACTTAGCAGCTTGGCTCCTGAGATCATCGAATTCGGACATCTACAGCTCCCGCAGAGATGCATGGACATCCTCAGGGAAGGCAGAAAACCTAACACTCGCCACTGCTATTCTAGCAAGTGGAAGAGATTTGTCATCTGGTGCAGAGGAAAAAGCATCAACCCGATTGACTGCTCTCCCACACATATTGTTCTATACCTGACCCACTTATTGGATTCAGGTCTAGTGTTCAATTCCATTAAAGTCCACCTAGCGGCACTTTCTGCATACACCACTTCCCAACTCAAAGTGTCGTGGTGGAAGATCCCTGTTATAAAGGCCTTCATGGAGGGAGTAAAGAGAATACACCCCCCGATAGCTGACCCAGCTCCCGGATGGGACCTTAACGTGGTACTTACCAGACTCATGGGCTCACCATTCGAACCCATGCACAAAGCATCTCTTAAACACCTCACTCTTAAGACTGCTTTTCTAATAGCGATCACCTCCATCAGGAGAGTAAGTGAACTACAGGCTCTTTCTGTTCTAGACCCCTTCGTTACAGTTCACAGAGATAAGGTGGTTCTACGCACGCACCCAAGGTTTGCTCCGAAATTCATCTTGAAATTCCACGTAAACCAGTCTATAGAACTGCCAACGTTCTTTCAAAATCCTTCCAACTTGGGAGAAAAAACTCTGCACACACTAGATGTGCGCAGAGCGGTCATGTTCTACATGGAAAGAACCAGACCACTGAGGAAGACTAATCAGTTCTTCGTCTCGGTGGCAGCAGGAAGAGAAGGGGATGCAGTTTCAAAGTCCACTATTTCTAGATGGATTGTTCAATGCATCACTCTCTGCTATACTCTTGCTAAGAGAGAACTGCCCTTTAAGCCAAGAGCACACACTACTCGAGGCACGGGGGCGTCCATAGCATTCATTGCAAATGTTCCCCTTGAGTCCATCTGCAAAGCGGCTACCTGGAGTTCTGTGCACACCTTTACAAAACACTACTTTCTAGATGCACACTCGAGATCTGACTCCCAGGTGGGACAGGCAGTATTAAGACATCTTTTCTCTACTGTTCCTTCTCATAACCCACCGCCAACTCCGGGTACTGCTCGCTAGTCTATGCACAGCATGTGATTCTAAGCAGATTAACAAACATCAGAAGACAATGCATTACTTACCGTAAAAGCATTTCTGATGGTTGTATCTGCTTAGATTCACATGCGCCCACCCTTCCTCCCCGCTCGGATAGAAGGAACATAGACTTCCTTTTATATCTCTTTTCTGTACTCACTCACGTCTAGAAGGCTCCCTCAGGGCAGAAAAATACAAAGAGGGACCTTGACGCGTGAGGGATTGTGGGTACAACGCACGTCACTATAGGGATAGTATTTCAGACACGCCTTGTCAACGTCCCTTTTCGACTACGAAAAACAAAATGCAATACTCCGCAGTGACCACTGGATGTCGGACCTATGTACAGCATGTGAATCTAAGCAGATACAACCATCAGAAATGCTTTTACGGTAAGTAATGCATTGTCATCTTAGATTGGCACTCCGTCCCTCCAAACATTGCTCTTTGCTTTTTTACATGGGACATGTAGTCAGGGTAAATTGCCAGTTTGGAGGAGTTTTGTGGGATCTTGCCTCCCTCGAGAAAGCCATGGTCCTTGAAGTTCATTATATTTGCTCTCACAGGCCTCGGATGCGTTCCGGACGGCGGTCTCCTGGCCAGGGATCTGTGTGCCCTTTTGACCATGAAACCTTGAGTCGGCAAGTGTGACCCTATCTCCTGCAACAAGAGGGTCTCCACGTAGCTTGTCAGATCTTTACCATCCTCCTCCTCTAGGAGGCCTAATATTCTAATGTTTCTCCCCTCGGCGTCCTCCACACGATGTTCTAGCGTCTGCACTCTGTCCAATACATATGTCATCTGGGTGTGTGTGTGTGTGTGTGTGTGTGTGTGTGTGTGTGCGTGTGCGTGTGTGCTGTTAGTGGCGTTCTCCTGTACTCTTTCCTCTGCCGTGTCCATTCGGTCAACTAACTCGCAAACATCCTGGCACAACAGTTCCACAATTACAGCGTCCATCTTGTGTTGCATTGTTGTTTTCAGTGCCGCTATTGCCGCCAGGATCTGGCCTTCCTCCTGCGGCTGACCTGTGGGTTCCCTGTGCTGTCACTGCTAGCGGCTGATGAGTCCACCTCATTGTCTTCTTTCCAGGCGTATGCGTCCATCATTGTCTTTATGGTATGGGTGTTATGTGTGTCCGGCCTGCAGCAATTGTGCACCTTATTCGTGAGAGTCAGGCGTGTATTGTTGCAGGATGATTTGCTCCCTGCACTCCCTCACTGTCTTTGCCACGTACAGCTAGTCGCCGACAGGTCAGTCTCTGCTACGGTGATCCCCCTCTATGCGATCTCTCTGGGGGCTCACCGGGTAGTCTTCTCACTGCCCCCAGTGTTTGGAGTGTTGTGACTCTACTTTTCTCATGCTTCCTCCGCTGAGACTTCCTAGGGGTGTTCTGTGATCACCGCCAGACCCTTCGATGCGTTTTCTTTTTGGTGCAGAATCGGACGTCTTAGAGTATCTAAGGATCCAGCGGGAGCTCACTTTTCCTGCTGCCTCACTCCATGGCAGCTAACCACGCCAGCCATGCTCTTTATTGATGATCGAGCCCTGGTCATCTATGCGTTGCATATTTAGGTCACCACACACTAGAATGTGGGGGTCATTGTAGGCTTGCCGACTGGCATCCAGATTACATTATTTAACTGGTGAATAGATCGTTATTGCACTTATCCACACTCATAACCGTTACAGATGATGATCATGTTCCCCGACTTGTTCTCTTTGGCTTTTTTAATTGTCACCAGTTGTACATAGAGATTCGGGATCTGGACTTTTTGCACAGTTGAAATATATGCGACAGGCTCATATTTTCTGTTTATTTAGTTCTCTTTAGGTTCTTGGCCCCTCCCACTTGGGAAAGCAGCTATATCCGGAGCGTATTGCGCACGTACTCGCGCGCACATCCTTTAAGTGCTCCGGAAGTGCTGTTTGAGGGCGCAGAGAGGCTGTTGGTGGCTCTTCATTGTTTAACGGTGTACCAGCATTAGCTACAATGAGTTGGTTCTACTCTGAGAAGCAGCGGTCACAGGCCTTGTAATGGAAATAGTAGATGGGATAGGCAAGGCAGAGGTAACCAATGTGGCTGTGAACATGGCCATTGGACCTGCACGGCTGCAGGTTGAAGATGTGCTCTCCCCCGAATTGACCTAGAGTGTGAAGTATCAACTGGGGCGCTTATACCCACGGAGGGTGAGTAGAGCCTGCACGCAAAAAAATAGGCCTGGCAGTGTGAAGAGTATCAAAAATTGCTATCCTAAAAGAGATGTGTCCAACTTTATTGGATTGAATGCTATTGAGGAGGAGTTAGCAATACAAGAAATTGTCTGATCGGTGTGTGGATCATTGCTGTGTCTCGGGGCAAAACTGATCAAGAGTCGGCTGCCCATTAAACACGGCTTGTGTTCTATTAGAAGATAGGTTGGGAGTATAAAATGAAAGCTGTGATCTGGTAAGGGTGCTTAGTCCCTTTGTGAACTCAAGTTGATGGCGTAAACTGTACCAAATGGTGAGTTTTTGTGATATACATTTTTCTAGTGTGGGTAGAAAATCGCAATTAATTTTTGCCAAAAGGAAAAATGTTAGTGGTAGGTGCTGAAAATATGCCAATAGACATGGAGAGCTTTGTACCTGATGGAGGTTTGTGTTTAAATGCCTCATCAACCCCAATGTATGAATATAATGAACATGAATTGGGGACACCATCAGGAATTTGGAGCTAACAAGACCTCAGGGGCAAGGGTACATGTTGGCTGTCTGAGCCTTGTGGCATTTACCGTGATGAATACTCGTATTGGAGGGCTTATGACTCTAGAAGAGCAGTGCACGAGACATGTGAACTTGGCTATTACCCATAATTCTAACTTGAGTATTAGGAGTATATGGTCTACTGCAATGTTTGAGGTTTTGGAAAACCTGCTGACCACTCTGGTAGAAACATTTGAAAGTATGGTAAAGAAACTCAGTGCAATCTGTTTTTATTACAAAAGAGCATCAGTAGAGGAAGGAGATCTTTTAGAGATTGTGGCTCAAACACAGGAACTAAGAGGAGGAACAGTCCCAAAAATGTGGACAAAGAGGGGGGAGCAAGATATGGAAGGTACGAAGGGTGTCAGTTAAGAGCAGTAACCGTATTAAAGTATCCATACCCATGATGCCTGATGAGGCAATTGCTAGTGAACGACATGTTGTAGAAATGAATACTGCCCGCACTAAGCATAAACTGCAAAAAGGATTTGAAAACTAAAAACAGGAAAAAGAATTTCCCAAGCTGCCATGTATGGTCCCAAAAGTGACAATGGTTAGTAATGGGTGCATTAAACGCCAAGATAATACTTTGGTTAACATTGAATTGGTAGCAGTGAGTGATGACTTGGATAAAAAGATGGTGGCCATTAATCCAGTAAATAAAGGTTCTATGTTAAAAAATCCTGATATGGTGAAATTGAGGTACATCATAATGCGATTTTTAGCTGATACAAGTCAAGCTAAGGAAATGGTACCAGTGAATGATATTTCGTAAATCTCCTATTGACCCTGTTGGTGAGTCTGGACAACAGAGTAGCGAAATAAGGAATTCTGGTGTTGTCCAATTGAAAAAATGTAGAAAGAAAAAACAAAAATCAAATCTGGGTGTAAGATTGTGTATTGGAAGCAGTAAAATCTATTTTTGTGAAAGGTCAACAGGAAGCAGGCTGTTTGTTAGGGAGAATTCTCAGAAATGTGGCAATTCCCTCCACCTTAGAGACCCACAGCAACTTTGCTGGATTTTGAGGATTTTATTTTTTAACCTGGAGTGTGTGACCTTTTTCCCACTCTCTCGTATTTTAATGTGATTTTTACCTCTGTTTCTTTTGGTTATGGAGTCAAACTCCATAGGCATCATCTTTTACATTGTCACACAGCACCTTCAGTGCAGTGGCACAGGGATGTCTCTCAGATTTCCCAAAGGTTTAAATACCTTCTCTGGGTTAAACTAATGTTTCCCAGAGCAGTAAAGTGAAATTGACTTTACTTACCATGGTAACTTTCTAGACCCAGCACTCGCTATTTTACAATAGAGTGCTGGATGGGTTACTTTGTATCCCATTTGTCTAGATCCTCGTGTAACATTTTTTGTTACCCTTTGCTCACTGAATGGCTGGTGGCAGTGGTTTAATTTGAACTACCATGGTTTGTATTTACCGCAGGCTGTGTTTGCATCTCCGGTAAAGCAACCGCGGGAGCCATCTTTTTCAAAATGGCCCTGGTCATCTTTTTTTCACCATTTTTGTGGAAAGGTCCTTCTAGAGATTTTCGATGCGCGCCAAACCAGCTTTGGTCTCTTTGTTCATTTTGCCTTTGGCGGGATTCAGGAGTGAAGCCTGCCTCTGGCTTCAGAGTGTCTGGGGTAGGCAGGAAGTGAGGGAGGTGCCCGAAACTCCCTGTGCTTGGACTTCTAGGAGACCCAAATGCACTGTGGCAGTTGGCTGGCTGACTGTCTGGCAAGGAGAGCCTCCCTGCTGGGTGTGACACAGCTAGGCTGGAATGAATGGGAGATAACTGAATAAAAGGCGAGTCTCATGGCTTGGAAGGCTGAGTCGACCACTGGACAAGGGAACCGAAGTAGAGCTTCGAGGACACCTGCTGCAACTCCTGGACCGTTGGTTTGCCCGGTGAAGCCCTGCTGCAGTGCCGAAATGCCAAGTTCGCATCGACAGAGAAGCCCCTGCAAGGATGAATTCTCCCTTTCAGTTGGTGGGACGAATACAACTCCAAAGTAAGCCACATGGACATCCATCTCGGAGCTGGTTGAATTTCCAGAGTTGCTGCTGGAAACCATATAGCCAGGGAGAGGAACACCAGATTGTGTGCGTTGCTTTTAAGCTGGCCTAGAGCTTTTGGAAGATCCTCCGGACTCCCAAGAAGCGGTACTGACCAAGCCTGAGCCCCCTCAACAGAGTGCGGGACCCCAGAAGCAAGGAAAGTCCACCTCAACAGCCAGAAACTGCGATGTTGCTATTTGCGGTAGACGCGAGGAGCTGAAACGCAAAACAGCCACATCCTATACAAGACCTTTGCCTATTGACTTTGGCTTAGCCTATTGCATTGTATAACTCTTCTAAGAGGATCTAAAAGTATTTGCCCTGCTTAAGAATATTTGTGATCTCTTGTGTTCTAATAACCTTTGCCTTTTACCAACTTTTAAGAGTATTCTGAATGCCAACAGTAAGATATTAATGTCCCCAGCACCCTTGTTATTGAAGTCACTTGTGGGTGTAGGTTGTTTCTGTGGGCCATCCCAAAAGGGTCTTTTCTGATTCAGAAACTCAGTGTACAGTATTGAAGTGCATTTGTGTGTTGCTATTATATTGCTCCCTTCTGAAGAAGGCTTTATAAGTGACTGATAAATTAATAATTGTTTATGCAAGAAACTTTGAGTGTAAGAGTTTATTTGAATACCTGTAACTATGAATCTTTGGTTAACTCCACTAAAGCTCACATTTCCCCTCTTGGTATAAGGCTGGCTGCTCAACACGCTACCGAAACTGTGTAGTACAAGCTTATACAAAAGGTTGGGTTGCCTACACCTGTAGTTACCTGTGTAGTGGTCACAGAGGGTACTGCATACAAACTTTGCCTAACACTGTTCTCGGTCTGCAGATGATATAGCAGAAAAGAGTTGACTTGTGTGTAGACTGTTGTTTCTCTTGTTAATACGGCCTCTCAAGCACACTAAATTGGTGATATTCAAAAGACTGTAGATGATAACAAAGAAATGTTGAAAGCTGTAATGGAAAGAGTGTGTTGGAGAAGGTGGAAACGATTAGAGCACTACAGATGGTCTGTGTCTGGAATAGATCGACCTCTTCTGCTAATTAGAGTAGCAATGCTACACATTACGCGAAATTGTCCCACTTTGTGTCATAACAAAGGGTATTTTGATTGTGGACTAACTAGAGGTCAGTGTTATCTCTAACGTTTGGTATTGATAGAATACCACTATGGATTACTTTTTAGAATATGAAGATGAGCTCTTTAAACATTCGAGCTAACATTGCTAAATCGCCTGCGATACTGTCCCCTGATAACCCTGGCTTTGTGCCCGCCCTTTCTACTGACTCTCTTGTTAGTTGGTCCACCTTTCCACTATTTACCGAAGCAGAAGTCTTGGCAGCCATTCTAAAGATTAAATCTTCCTCCCCGAGGATGCCATTTCTGCCGCTATTATGAAGATGATTGCCCCGGACATCTTGACCGATATCACAATAACTATAAACAATTCCTGCCAGTCTGGACTGGTTCCCCCGGAGTTGAAATCTGCAAGGGTCATTCCCCTCCTTAAGAAACCTTCCCTGGATCCCACTATTCCTGCTAATTTTCGTCCCATTTCTTTGCTCCCCTTTCTCTCTAAACTCTTGGAATCTTTGGTTACACCTCTTTTGTCTTCTTTTCTGGAATCCTCAAAAATCTTTAATCATGCCCAGGCTGGTTTCAGGCCAGGGAGAGGTACGGAAAGTGTGCTTGTCTCTGTACAGGACGATATGACCAGATTAGTCGATGCGGGCGGAGTTGGGTCTTTGATCCTGTTAGATCTATTCGCCGCATTCGACACGGTTGACCACCCCATCCTCCTCGCTCGCCTGTCTCAGACTGGAATATCTGGCTCTGTTCTTGCCTGGTTTACTACTTTTCTTTCAGATCGCACACAGACCCTCGTCTTGCCACCCTTTCTCTCCTCTTCTTGTTCCCTCACTTGTGGTGTCCCTCAGGGATCCTCTCTCTCGCTGATTTTGTTTAACATATACATCTGGGCCTTGGTCTGTCTTATCCACTCCTATGGGCTTAAGTGTTACTCTTATGCGATGAGACACAAATCCTGATCTGTTTGGATCAGGAGCAATCTGAGGTCTCAGCCTGCCTCCATGACTGCCTTCTGGCAGTCGGGATCTGGATGGATCAGAATTGGCTAAAGCTAAATGGAGATAAGACGGAGGTACTGTTGGTGGGAGGTCCCCCCAACTCCTTACTGTGGACCCCTGCCTTTTGGCCCTTCTCCCGGGGCCCTTTACCTGTTCCAGTCAGCAAAGTGAAGAACCTAGGGGTTATTCTCTCTGCCTCCTTGTCCATGTCCAACCAGGTTACGGCCGTCTGCCAGTCCGCCCACCATCAGATCTGCGTCCTTAAGAGGGTCATGCCTATGATCCTGGAAGCCCTTCTCCCCCCGTGGTGGCTGCGCTAGTCTTTACACAGCTAGGCTATTGTAATTCGCTGTATATCTGTTGCAACCCATCGGTCGTCTTCATCAACTTCAGCGTATGCAGAAACTTGCAGCTAGGTTAGCCACTGGCCAACTTCACTGGCTTCCGGTGTCTCAGCGAATTCATTTTAAATCACTATCGTCCATCGGGCAATCCACGGTCATGGAGCTGAATTCCTGCAGTCTAAATTTTCCCTATTCTCTCCGGATCTCCGTTCCGCTACCTCTAATCTACTCATTGTTCCTAGATTCAACCGGAAAAGGCTCGGGGATAGAGCTTTTTCTATTGCCGCGGCCAATCTTTGGAACAATCTCCCTCCGCTACTTAAGGCCACTTCTAACCACTTGTGCTTTAGAAGAGCTTTGAAAACTAATCTATTCTAGTCCCTGGCTTTCTCACCAGTTCTTCCTTTATTGAGCAGTTTCTCTCTAGCGCCATGATGCCTTTGGGCGACCGTGCGCTTTATAAGCTGAAATAACATAATATAACAAAAGTAATAAGTATTGGTACTGTTATATCATTCTGAACTAAATGAGTGTACAAGCTTACCAATGGCGGTTTACCTACCTTAAAATATATTGCGTCTTTCTTCAAGTGTACCAGTGGGTTTTGCTTTCCCTGATATGCTTTATACAGATCTAAAACAGTCTGGGTTAGTACTACTTTGAGTTGCTGTAAACCCCTCCTAAAGGTATATAGGTATTACTCACCTTGAATAGCTGCTGCTCTTTGAAACTTGTAACACAGGTTTGTGCTTCCCTGAATTGCTTTGGTGCTATTCTAAAATAGTTTCATAAAGTTCTTTCTTACCTTAGAAATTGTATGATGCACTTCTTAAAATTATACTGGGTATAACTAGCTATTGGGTAGGGGATAATTTTGTACCAATAGGTCATTTACTTACCTTGAAATACACTGTATTAAAGTATAATTGGGTTTTGCTTTCCCTGAATTCCTTAGTGCATTCTAAAATAGCTGTGTATTCATACTACACATTGAGTAGCTTAAGGCCCCACAATAAAGTAGGAGTTGCTGTACTAGTTCTGAACTGTGTTCTACAAACTAATATCTGTTAGTGTATACGTGTATCTGGGTTGGTTTAATAAGTGATTTCGGTAACTTGAGTTACTGCATGACTGACAGGGTCTACTACCCCTGATTTAATGAAGGTAATCTAAAATTAACTGATTTTACTCCCCAAGAATAGCTGAAGGCCATTTTATATGTGTTATAGGTTTGACTTTCCTTCAACTTCTGATTGCTATTCCTAAGGTGTTACTTTGGGTTGTAACCCATAGGGATGGAGTTGGTTTTTATAATTGAATTTATATGATTTTATGGTAATATTTCTCCAAGATGAATCTGTGCCTACCTGTATTGAAATAAACCATTTATATTTTCAATGCATAGTGTTTCTTTGGGCCAATGGTCGAAGTGTACAAAAATAACTAGTGAAACTATGTACCCTGCTGGCCTGCCCCAGCTCCCCACAAACATCCTTGCCACACCCTCACCAACACGCAACCCAAACCCCCAAACGCACCTGTTTAAGGGAATGCTCCGTGCATTGAAGTGCAGTGCAAGTTTACACTTCTTCCTAAACTTTTATTTGAAAAGTATCCATTCCGGAACGGTTTCTATTACAAATAAAAGTATAGGAACAATACAACATTTTTTTAAAGTAGAGGCAAACCGTTCACGCCCACTTCAACCACTGCTTTGAACCATATGTAGGCAATAGTTACTTTGTACCAAGCTACATCACGCTCTCTCTCCTAAGATACGCCTGGCTGCTCTGTCCATGCTACCAACATTCTCAGATGGGAAAGCCTTGTACGAAGAGTGGAGCTGATGTACTGTCTCAGATGCATGGTTTTATGAAGCCCTTAGTTGGACTTTCCCAACAGTGGACACATTGAAACAAATCTTAGCTTGTCCCTTATAAATAACCTCTTCGATGTAATGCCAGAATTGGAAACCATGCTGGTTTATCGACAAGCTTTACAATGGTACGTAAGATTATTTCTGCTAAATGTTAATATGCATTAAATTAACAATCTGAAGATTGAGGGTCATCAATGAGAAGAGCAGAGTAAATACGAAGGCAGCTTAAAACATTTTAAGGTAGAATAAACAGGAACAGTTTACCATTTAATGGGATGGTTTGGCAGAATATGTGAGGATAAAGGATATGGGGTTTCGAAGGGATTGTGTCCTCCGACGTATTCCTCATCTTAGATATATCCTTCCAGCTCTGCTGGCCTCGGAAAATTTTTTCTCCAGAGGGCGCTGCGCATCGACGTCCCTCGAGTCGATGTCCTTCGACAGCCGCCGTATCGACGCTCGACGTCATCCTGCCTATAAAGGTCGCGCGCAGCGTCCGTTGCTCAGTTCCGTTTTTCCGCGCTACTCGGTGCCTCGGAATACCGTTGCTCAGTTTCTTAGTCAGATAATACCCATTTACCTCGAGTTATTCGATCCGTACTCGATGGCTTCCTCGTCGGAACCGACAACTCCTCGATCCGGCTTCAAAAAATGTCGAGATTGTGGGAAAAAGATGTCGTTGACCGATCCTCACAGAAATTGTCTGTGGTGCTTGGGAGCCGAACACCATTGTTCGGAGTGCGAGGACTGTATGTCCATGACAGCTAAGGCCCTGAAGGAGCGTAGGGGGAAGCTGGAGAAAGGTAAGACTTTTAAAGCTTCTTCTTCGTCGACGAAGTCGAGACATTCGTCTCCTCGTCACCATTCGCGCTCCAGGTCTCGGAGTGGGTCTCATCACTCCTCGAGATCGAAGCACTCGAAGAGGAGACGTCGAAGATCCCCTTCTCCCTCTTCCTCTGTTTCGCCAAAAAGAATCCCTTGCCCCACGAAACATAGTTCCCGGGCTGAATGGGAGGAATTCAGAAAAAATATGATCGTCTTCGAGAAAGCGGCCTCGACCCCCTCGAAGACTGCCGAGAGCGATGCTCTGGTCGAAAGACCCGAAGGTCAAAAACGCCGCGAGTCGCAGTACCCGGCGAAAGAAACCTCTCGAGCGCGTCTAGAACCCTCGAGTAGGACTATGACCTCCAAACCTTCCTCGAAGGTTCCGTCGACGCCGTCGACGAAGGTTAGGTCGAGGTCTTCGACGCCGTTGTCGAAGGGACCTTCGACACACGGGTCTGTCGACTCGACGCCGGCCTCGACACCGGCGTCGACGCCGAGAAAAGTCACGGTGACCACACATCCAGTGACGATCCCCAGGCCCTCGACGTCGATATTGTCGAGTAGAATTCCAATTCTGTCGAGGTCCTCGAGGCCTCCACCTCTGTTTTCGACGCCGCGCTCGAAGCCTTCGACGTCGGCGACATCGACGTTTTCGAGGCCAATAATGACAAGTTCGGCACCCTCTGCCTTGGAAATGGGATTTACTCCCTTTATGAGTTCAGAACAATTAAGAACTATATCCTCAATTTTAGAAGAGGGTGATTTGTCTGAACAAGACACATTTGAGTTACAGGGACCTGTAACCCCAGTTAGAGAGGAATTTTCCTCTGAAGAGCGCAGATTAAAGGATCTTCATGATTCTTTACACGAGGCAAGTGGATTAGACACTTCCCCTGAGGTGGATTTTGCTAAGCCAGACCCGGGGGAGCATGCTGAAACCCCCTACAGAGCCTTAATGGCCAGGATTACAGAGTTCATGGGGTGGTCTACACCTTCACAATCTTTCCAGCAAGATGACTCACGGATATTCTTGACAAAGGCCCACAAGAGGATCCGGTGGTGCCCTTTCATAAAGCTCTTCAGAGAAAGATCATGACAAACTGGGAAACCCCAGATGTAATACCAGCAGTAAATAAAAAACTGTCTGCAAAGTACAGGGTATCTTCCACAGACCCAGAGTTCTTGTCTAAACATCCATCCCCAGAAAGTCTGGTGGTACAAGCAGCATCCTCTACCGATGTCAAGACGGCTTATCCTACAGTCCCACAGGACAGGGACGATAAAAAATATGATGCTATGGCAAAGAAAGTCTTTTCAGCATGTAGCATGGCGTTAACGTCTGTTAATGCTACTTGCACCCTTGCTAGGTTCAGCCATACACTTTGGGAGTGTGTTTCTACAGCGGCTGACTGCATCCCGGAGGGAGAAGAAAGGGATGCGTTCCTGAATATTATACAGGACGGTAAAGACGCTATGTGCGAATCCCTCCAGACGGGCATTGATTCGGCTGACAGTATCAGCAGAGCAATGGCGGCAAGTACATCAACCAGGAGGTTCGCTTGGTTGAGAAAGTCGGGTTTTGCCCCAGATGTGCAAGCCAGGCTCTTGAACATGCCATTTGATGGCTCTTCTTTGTTCGGGAAAAAGGCGGATGACAGTTTAGAGAAACTGCAAACTTCAAAAGCAGCAGCAAAATCCCTAGGAGCTGCAATCCGTCAGACTCCTTTTCGTCCCACAGGAACCTCTGCGAGGGGCAAGTCCTTTCGCTTCTACTCCGCATTCGGAAGAGGTAGAGGACGACCGGCTCAAAGGGGTCAAAGAAGAACTACCCGAGGTGGACGGGGTAGATATTCTAAAGCCGCAGCAACAGCGGGTGCCTCTTTACCATCGGCATCTGCATCAGCCGCCCCAAAACCACTCTGAGGACTCCCCTCACAGGACACCTGTAGGAGGCAGGTTGACTCAACATCTGACGGTATGGCAGGCTATCACGTCAGATGCTTGGGCATTGGAAACAGTCGCCCAAGGTTACTGCCTGCCTTTCCTACGTATACCTCAGAGTCATCCACCGGGGATCAGCTCTCAGAAAGCTCCAGATCCGCTCCTCTTGCAGGAAATTTTGGACCTGCTAGAGAAAGGTGCCATAGAACCGGTACCTGTAGCGGAGAGGAACAAGGGCTGGTACTCCCCTTACTTTCTCATTCCGAAGAAAGACTGAGGACTGAGACCCATCTTGGACTTGCGAGAATTGAACAAATTCCTCAGGAAAGACAAATTCAAGATGGTCACTCTTTCTCAGATCCTCCAGGCCCTTCAGTTTCAGGACTGGTTGGTATCTCTGGACCTTCAGAACGCTTATTTCCATGTGCCTATCCATCTCAAACACAGGAAATACCTGAGGTTCGCAATTGGCAACTCTCACTATCAATTTCGAGTACTGCCATTTGGGCTGACCTCCGCCCCGAGGGTCTTCACCAAGTTAATGTCGGTAGTGGCTGCAAGTCTAAGGAGGGAAGGGATTCACGTCTACCCCTACCTGGACGATTGGCTGATCAGGGCTGTTTCTCCAAAGCAAGCTCAGATCCAGCTAAATCACGTGTGCTGCTCCCTTCACAAACTGGGCTTCTCCCTCAATTTAAAGAAGTCTCAAATGATACCATCGCAGAGACTCCAGTTCATAGGAGCGATCCTGGATACTTCCCTGGGAAAAGCCTCGCCACCAGAGGTGAGGGCTCAAGATATTCTACAGATGGTTACCAAGTTCCAACATGCCCAACGTCTCCCAGCCTTCGACTTTTTGAGGTTGCTAGGCCTCATGGCATCCTGCATTTTCCTTGTGCCAGAGGCTCGCCTGAGAATGAGATCCCTCCAGTGGGCACTGAGGACTCAGTGGTCACAATTCTCAGGGAGAATGACAGATCTTCTTCAGGTTCCCGGCAGGGTGGCTCGAGACCTTCAGTGGTGGGCCTGTCAGGAGAACATTCTGAAAGGAGAACAGTTTTGGCAACCCTGTCCGGAGATAACAGTAGTCACGGATGCCTCACTCACGGGGTGGGGAGCCCACGCCAACGACTTGACCATCAGCGGTCGTTGGTCTCCATCGGAGTCCAGACTACACATCAACCTGTTAGAGCTGAGAGCCATCAGACTTGCGTTGAAGGCTTTCCTGCCAGCTGTACAAGGGAAGAACGTCCCGATAATGACGGACAACACGGTGGCCATGCATTACCTCAACAAAAAACAAAAGAGGAGGCGTAGGATCACTACCCCTGTGCAGAGAGGCGATGCAGCTCTGGTTTTGGGCAATCCAAGAAGGAATCTCTCTATCGGCAGTTCACCTAGCCGGAGAGAAGAACTTGACAGCGGACGCTCTGAGCAGGCAGAACAGTCTCCCACGAGTGGGAGCTAGCTCAGGAAGTCCTTCAAGAGATCTTCGCCCTTTGGGGAACCCCTCAAGTAGATCTGTTCGCCACCAGCCTAAACAGGAAATGCGACCTGTTCTGCTCAAGGGAATTTGCTCCGAGAGGAGCTCTGGGAGAAGCGTTCATAGTGGACTGGGAGTTTCCGCTTCTGTACGCGTTCCCACCGGTCCCTGTCATTCCTCAAATGATCAGGAGGTTGAGAAGATTCCGGCGAACCATGATCCTAATTGCCCCGGATTGGGCCAGGAGAACGTGGTACCCGGACCTTCTAGACTTGTCCATCTGCCCTCCAATTCGACTTCCGCTCAGAGAGAACCTACTCTCACAGAAGGGGAGGTCAGGTTCTCCATCCAGACATCAAAACCCTCAACCTTCACGCTTGGCTTCTGAACGGCTGAGGTACAAGGATTGGGACCTCCCTGATGATGTTATGGAGGTGTTGCTTTCGGCAAGGAGGCCAGCAACAAAGTCTTTATACCGCTGCCGTTGGAACAGATTTTGCAGCTGGTGTAGAGAACAGAATATCGACCCATTTTCATGTGGTACACCAATGGTTTTGTCCTTCCTACTATATTTGGCAAATTCAGGCCTTCAAGTTGGCACCATTAAGGGCTATCTCGCAGCGCTATCTATCTTTAAGCGTACTGCGGAGGAACCATCCTATTTCAAATTACCCTTGGTAATACAGTTTCTAAAGGGGTTAACCAATGTTTATCCCCCAAGACCATTCCAAGTTCCCCTATGGGATTTAAACTTGGTACTAACTTTCCTGATGGGTACACCTTTCGAACCTCTCCATTCTTGTTCGTTAAGATTCCTTACCCTTAAGCCTGTTTTATTAATAGCACTTACATCTGCTAGAAGGGTGAGCGAATTACAAGCTCTTTCTTGTAAACCCCCTCATACAATCTTTCACAAAGACAAAGTTGTCCTGCAAGTGAAGCCTAATTTCTTCCCAAAGGTAGTTTCTGAATTCCATATCTCTCAGAAGATTACCCTACCATCTTTCTATCCTCCTCCTCACCCGGGGAAAGAGGAAGAGAGGTTACACAGACTAGACCCTAGGAGGGTTTTAAGTTTTTACATTAGTAGACTAGCCAGGATAAGACAGGCAGACCAGCTGTTTGTAGGTTACGCAGGTCACAAGCTGGGGTTACCAATAACTAAGCAGACCATTTCCAGATGGATCATTCTAGCCATTCTGGAATGTTATAAACTGGCAGGGAAAGAGCCCCCTCAAAACCTTAGGGCTCATTCGACCAGAGGTATTGCAGCTTCATAGGCCCTCAAAAGAGGCGTGCCGATTAAAGACATATGTGCAGCCGCTACATGGTCGTCTGTCCATACCTTTACACGTTTTTACAATCTGGATTCCTCCTCTAGTCAAGAGACTAGGTTTGGAAGGGCTGTACTGCATTCTATTCATCAATAGAAGACAGCGTGAAGTCAGTACTCCCTCCTCCGAATATAGAATACTGCTATGGGAGCCTATCTAAGATGAGGAATACGTCGGAGGACACAATCCCTTCGAAGAACAAGTTACTTCTTACCTTGTAACGTTCTTTCGACGGGATGTTCCTCCGACGTATTCCTCATCGACCCTCCCATCCATCCCCGCAGTTCTACTTCCCTTGTTGTTGCAGCTTACGCTCCTTCAGGGTGATTAGTCTAGTCCAGACAGTAATACTGTGGGCTACAAAACGGAACTGAGCAACGGACGCTGCGCGCGACCTTTATAGGCAGGATGACGTCTAGCGTCGATACGGCGGCTGTCGAAGGACATCGACTCGAGGGACGTCGACGCGCAGCGCCCTCTGGAGAAAAAAATTTCCGAGGCCAGCAGAGCTGGAAGGATATATCTAAGATGAGGAATACGTCGGAGGAACATCCCGTCGAAAGAACTTTACAAGGTAAGAAGTAACTTGTTCTTCTGGAACATGGTATGGTGGCTGTGTATAAATCTACAATCCAGCCTAGAGACACCAATTTGTCATCCTGGCTGAAATGTACAGCTATTCTGGCCACAGCTAACGCGGCTCATGTACCTGTCTGACGGAAAGGTGTATCAATTCTCTCGGAGGAAGGAATGTACTGAAATGCCTTCTCCGCCAGCGGGATTTCCTTCAGCAAAGTTCTTTGATAGATACTCTCTCCCTCCGATTTACTCGTCCCACCTTCACCTCCACCTCAACCTAAATTGTGGGATGGGCAAATATTCATTTGATCAATATTTTGGGTGTTCCTTTTTTGGAGCCACGCTAAACCTTTGTTTACCAGTAACAAAATAATTACTAAGGCAAACTAACATTGTTGCCAGAACAGTTTTCTGCTTTTACTGAGAAATTGTAGCTGCCTGTTAAGAGTTCAAGAGATAGAATAATGTATTACTATTTTGAAAGGTGATCTTGGAAGCCCTCTACCCAAATAATGCTAGACTTAAAGCCTTGCTCTACTCGAAACCAATCATGCTCCACTCCCATATGAACCTCCTTTTTAAAAATGAAATTTGCCTTTATGGTTGAGTGTTGGGTAGAATTTCCATTTTGTGTGGTATTCTCCTCCCCTAGTGAGACCTCCAGCTCCTTTTGCAGACAATTGGACTTTTTATGACTCTTATGGGTGAGTGGGAGCCCTTTTCCTCACACACTACACTTTATCTGTGTACTCTGGGCACCTCCATTGGGTCTTTGTAATGAAGTGTACCTTTCATCTTTTTCAGTGGCATCTGTAAATGTCCTCTCTTCTCCTGTGACGCTTTAGTTACAGTAACAAACTCGCATGAGTGGCTGGTGCCAGTGGATGTTTTCTGCCATGTTTTGTGTAAATTTCATCGCAGGCTGTATTTACAGCTGCGGTAAGGGGCACAAGGTTGACGTTTTTTCCAAAATGGCCCCAGTCTTTTTTTCACCAACTCACTGGTTTGATCTTTCTTGGTCCTACTAACATTCTGGTGGAGGAAGGTCCTGATTCTTCTTTAGTCTTTGCCCGAAAACACTGGTGAGTCTGGGAGGACTCCAAACTCCTCGGTTCTTTGTCCTCCAGTGTGACTGCGGGATCCAGTTGAAACTGGGTGCCTGGTTGTCCCTTGGGAAAAGCGAGCACCCAAAGATTGAATGTAGCTTAAAGGAATAGTGCGCTCAAAAATGTTATTTTAAATGATGGGCAATAATCAAAAACCTATATTAAACATCTTTTTAAAGAAGGTTCTGATGTAAAATTTTGAGCAAATAATGCTGGAACCCAAAAATTAAGAACTAGGAGGCATCCATTTTCTGAAATGGAGGAGCCTCCTGTGCTTGTGTTAATCTCTGCCCTTGCAGCACTAATAAAGCAAAATCCACCTACTGGTAGCTTTTACTACGGCGGCTTTTGCTTCATTATTGCTGCAATGGCAGAGAATGCAGGCAGGAAGGCTGCTGCCGGTAAGTGAATTTCTTTTTCTTTGAATAACAAAGAAAAACACAGCATTTATGAATACGTTGTTGTATTTATAATTGCTGTGGTTTTCATTCTAAGTTTCCTGGGCTCCTCTGGCCTGGGTGAGCCCGGGAAACTTGGAAAGAAACCCACAGCAATTATAAACACAACCGCGTTGTATTTATGATTACGTTGGCTTTTGCTTTGAGTCTGACGGGCTCCCCTGGGCTGGACGAGCCCGGGGAGACTCAAAGCGAAAGCCACTGCAATCATAAATACAACCTTGTATTTATGATTTTAATGTAGGCATGCCCAGGCAATTATGAATACTTCGCCGGCATTCGTCAGAGTATTCAAAATTGCTGTGACATTTTCTAGTTAATCTCGAAAAGAAAGTCGCAGCAATTATGAAAACTCTGCTGGCAGCTGGCCAAGTGTTTAGAATTGCTCTACCTTTCATTTTACGTGTTCTGTGCTTCCCTGAGCTTGGGGAGCACAGAACACATAAAATGAAAGTGAAGGCAGCCTCCTCTCCAAGTTAAGCTCTGCTCTGGCTGCAGTAAGCAAAAGCTCCCAGTAGGGGGCTTTTGCTGCTTGATTAGTGCTGCCAGAGCAGAGCTCAACAAGCACAGAGGAGGCTGCTTCAAATCACAAAATGGATGCCCCAAAGTAAACACTTTGAGCTTAATTTTCTCAATTGTACATAGGAACTTTCTTTAAAAAAGGCTAGGGTCCTGCACCTGAAGCCAGTCGACCACTGGAAGAAAAAATCTGAAAAGAGGAAGGACGTCTGCTGCAACCTTCAGGTACCGATTGAGCCGCCAGACTTTCCGCTACCTAATCCGACCCTCTTTTCCATGCATCAGGCAAGCTCCGACCCAGATGACCTCCTCCCTCTGAAGACGAACTCCATTTTAAGCCATCTTTGAAGAAGCTGCGACCTTCCTGGCTTGCAAAACGCCAATACACAGGCCTCTGGCCATTATGCGGGTCATCTTCCTGCAAACAAATAGTGCTGAAACTTTGCTGACGTCTTACTGGACCTCCAGAGACACGATTCTGCGCGTTAAAATCTTCGCTACAAATGGCCTGACTGAGAATGAGAAGAATCCAACCGGCGGTAATCGTTCATCCTAGATACCTGTCATGATCTCTGCTTCCAAAAGGTCAGGGTTTTCCCAACTCCCTTGGAAGCAGATCCATAAACCACGTTCCGAGTGCCAACCAGTCCCAATTGGGACATTTTGGACCCAGTCCTGGCGCCAGTGGCACCAGGCTCATAAATATGCCCAGTCCCAGCGCTGGAAGCGCCGGGCTCATAATGCTTGGGTGGACTTACCTGCAGCAGACCATGCTGCTTACTTGCCTGCCAGTTGAGCCTCTGATCCTCTTCAGTTTGGAACTACTTTTCCTGTTGGGCGGGGCAGGAGCCACTCCCTAGATTCAGAACACTGGAACTCTTCTGGAAAGCAGGAACTCTTTTCTTACCTAGGCGTGGCTGTGGAAGGAGACATCTAAGCACTACAGGAGGCTATTTAAACCACACCCGATGGATGAATCTTGCTTTGCGTTATTCTGCATCCTCAGCAGCAGAACGCTCATCGTGTCTTCTGCATCTGATCCTGGGCCTAAGGAAAAAGGCTTACCATTCTGAATTCAGTCTTCAGCAACACCTATAAAGACAAGAAAGAACAGGTTAGCATTACGGTCTTCAGTGACAGCTCTTCACTTACCTGGTCCATCGGCTGTCACCAACGCCTCGCGCTGCATTCCGGCATCTGAAAGACAAAGGCTTACCTACTCTTCGTGCGCTCCGGAGGTCTTCACACTGCATTCCGGCATCTGAAAGACAAAAGCTTACCAACTCTTCGCATGCTCCGGAGGCCTTCGGCGCTGCATCCCGCATCTGAAAGACAAAACAAGGTGTGTTTAAAGACATTGGGGAACTTTAATACTCACGTGCCATTACTCCTTTCCACATCTAACCCAGTGAGTATTCCGGCACCCTGCAGCCGCCCCGAACTTGTACCTGCAAAATAAAAAGACAGTTAGAGCGCATCGTGAAGCAGGCAACAAGCGCTTACTTACGTGCTTCCAGGCGCTTCTATTCATCACACGGGCTCCATCTTCAACTCACTTCAGCCCGCCATCCGCCATCGCCGGAACCCTGCAAAACAAGAGACATCATTACTAAAGACTTTAAAGACATTAGAATTACTCGAAACTTACCGTTCGTGCAGTAAACGACGGACAGCAGTCCTCTGAAGTCAAGAGGCCTGCTCCCCTTATCCAGTGAAGAAACTGGTTACAGCACCCTGCCTCGAGGCAGATGGAGAGCACGGCGTTCACTTACCTAAGGTCAGAGCGTTAACCTTTGGGGTTCTACAGGAGAAGAGAAAGGGAAGAAGATAGACATTCAATAACCCAGTTCATTAATCCCACATTTTCTATCTGCAGACATCTTACCCTTCGAGCCAGACATAAAGTGCACAGAGGTCCAGCCCAAAGAGCCAGCCGTGTGTTACACATCACCTCTGAAGATACGGTATACGCCCAGTCAAGACCGGCGCCTCTACGGGAATCAGGTGAGCGTTACAATACCTTGAAAAGGGCGCCAAAATCAAAGAACTGTGTAGAATCCTTTGCTGGGGTCCTCTTCAACCGACTGTTGCTGCAAAGATCCCTCCAGTGTTGCTTCTTCTATCTGCCTGACAGACTCTGATGTCCATGTCTGCTGCCTCTGCATCACCAAGTTGTACTGCTGCAATTTTGTCTTCACTCACAAGGTACTGTGAGACTTAAGTTATAACTTTGCTTGGGTCGTTTTGTTGATCTTTCGTTGCTGGGGTGCTGATTCGGGTGGTTGAGTGTTCATCTATACCTGGTCGCCCAGTACCAACGTTTAGCCTGCCGGCTCCCTGAACCCCTTTTCCAAAACTGAAAGCTTACCTGCTTGTATAAAGTCTTCACAAACTCTCGACATTCTTCAGCCTGTGCCCGGCCTCTTCTGGTCTTCCATCTGACTTTGAGACACTCAAACCTAGATAGGCAAGGGCTACTAAAGCCTTAGGCACCTGTGAATCTAAATGCAAGCCTTACCTGCTTTCTGTTCAATCTGATTTGTTAATTCATTTTCCTGAAACAGTAATTCACAGTATTGTATGTGAATGCTCTACATAACTTTTAGTTACTTACAACTTGTCTACAAGTGATTACAAAGTGCTTTCACTTACCAGTATTAAATTGCATAATTGTCAGTTGATGTTTTTGCTAACCAGAAGAACCTCTTTCCCTTACCTGAAATTCATCTTAAGGTCCACTGTTGAATTGAGTTACAACTGCAAAAGTACTGTTTGTGTGCAAACTATCTTACTTCCCTGTGTAGTTTTGAAGTTATCTTTTTGCTTAGTATATAGAGTATCCTATGTTTATATAACTTTGTGTGTAGGTGTCTTGTTGACCAAAGGTGTGTTCAAAGGTCTTTGTGCTCCACTACAGCCATTCTCTCTTGTTAAGCCTGGCTGCTCAGCCATAGCTACCAAACCTTTTGGGTAGTTCAGGGCTTAACTAAGATTTGGGACCTGTACATCAAGGGAACCAGTTTTCTAGTGTCTTATTGTGATGCTGGAAATGCATTGGAGGGACAGGGCCTCTGTGTCCTTGTCCTGTACTCTTTTTATCATGTTATTTTTGTGCACTGGAGTCCATGTGGGACTTCTGGCAGTGCAGCTCTTCCTCCTTTTGGTTTGGTGCACAGACCCTTGGGATACCCTTATGGCACCCACGGGTGAGGGTACAACCCTGTACACCTAGTGTATGTTATCGGGCACATGTGTGTGGCCCACAGAGCAGGGTATGGGCTGGTGGCAGCTCCATGCTGAATTTTACAGGTGCTCAGAGCATCCTCCATTTTGGGATTCCCAGGCCCCGTCATTGGAATCAGTTGATTCCTGATAGAAGACCAGATGGCCCCTGTGGCCGCTTGCTTTCTATTACCGGTTACCTTGTTTTCCTAAAGTCGTGGGAAGCCCTGACTCTGTCCTTTCCCCTGTCTGGCTGTTGGGTGGAAGTTTCATATGGTATTGTGGGGAGTTCCAGGCCAGACTGGCTGGAGCCTTTCCAGTGACTGCTTGTTGTGGGTATGCCCTTGGGGTGGGACCTGGGTGAATTGAGTGTGTGACCAATATACATTTCATGTTATGGGTGTCTGGTTTCTAGTGTGTGACACAATGACTGAGACAGCCCTGCTTGAAACTGGTATGAATGCAGTGTGGAGTGCTGAATTGCTGGGTGCTTGTCCCAATCCACATTGCTTGCGAGTGTCTGCATGGAGAAGAATGGCCTGAATGCACTGTGAGCTAGATTGGCTGGCTGCCTGCAGAATGCCCTTCTGAATGATTGGCTGCCTGAGCCTGGCTCGACAGTCTGAAGGAGAGAGCAGTATATCTGGGGACCTCACTTACTGGAATTGTTCAGAAGCTGAAATTGAAACTGATGCTTACACTCGAAGCCGAGCCGGAAGAAGAATTGCTGCTGAAACCTGCAACGCAATCTGAAAGCTGTCGTGCATTCAAGGACTGATCCAAGAGAGGACCTGGCTAGGAGACCTCTTTCTGAGCGATGAGGGAACATCGTGCATCAGCTAACCTTCACCAAAGCTCCATGGAAGTCAGTCATCGAAAGGTTGCTGACCAGAGACTGGGACAGTCGAGGAATCTGAAAAGGCACCAGGACGTTGAGGCCATCGATGACCGTTGACCGAGATTCAGAGGACCGCTGTAACCTTGTCGACCGGAGCCGCAATGCTCCATTGCTAGAGACACTTTGACATCAAGGACTCCCTTATCACCGTTGACAGCTTTGTCACACCGGAGAAAGTCAAGGTCACCAACGAACCGAGAAGAATCCACCGTTGGGTTTCCTGCCACCCGAAGTCCATAAGTCCATAAAGATGCAGATCCGAAAGCCAGCCGTGGTTGAGTGCTGATCGAAGACCTGATGCCCTTGCTGGGCCTACATTCTTCATTGACTCTTTGCGGCAACGAACTGTCGTCGAGGTGCACCAGACGCCTCATCTTCGCAGGACGTCCACGACCAATTGTCAACTAGCACCGCAAGGACCAAAGCTGCCACCTCAACCTCATCGTTCACCCTTTCCTTCGAGGGAGCTCGACAATCTGTGGCTCCTGCCTTAAAGGGAAGTCACTCAAGAACTCTGCTAAACCAGGTACATTGAGGTAGTCAAACCTTTATTAGAAGGAACCAAGACTATATTAAACAACATATGGACTGGGCTTGTTGATGCACTTTATTTACAGGTTGCCCAGGAGTGGTAGGCACGCAGTATTCTGCCAGTTGTTTAACCCAACTCGTCTTCCCTCTTACATCGATTCACTTTACTATTTGATTTGTATGCCATTGAGACTGTCAGCAATTGGTGCATTTTTATGGAATCAAGAGTTAACTGTGGTACCACATAGATATTGTACATATTTATCATTTTAGTATTGCCTGAGCACAAGGTTGTGTGTGTATATAACTTGAACCTTACTTGTATAAAGAACTGTTTTATCACGAAAATTGTGTACATTGCTTTGTGAGGTCGTAGGGACTACACTGTACTTAATAATCAGCCTGAATCACCCCCTGAGAGATTAAGCCTTGATTGCGCGCCCAACATTACCATATAGAGAATCTTGGCTGGGCTGCTCTGTGCGTCTACTCTGCCATGTAGAGGGCAGGAGGAGTACAGATAACCGTCCTCCCCCCCCCCCCCCCAATCTTTACACTTATCCCCTGGTGGACTTTAGGAAAACTCTCTAACAGTGAGGTTTTCAATTTATTCCCAAGTTACAACGGAAGACAGCTCAAAACCATTCAGAAAATCAGACTTCTAGCATTATTTTTTTGCTTTTACAAGCTGCTGTTGAAATGCACATCTTGGTTGAAAGAAGGTAAGGTTAGCTGTTCACTCCCAGTACCATGCAACACAAAGCCATCCCCAGCCAACAAGCTTTCTACAAAAGAAAAAACACAGTAAAGTATTCATTAAATGAAACATTTGTATTTTTCAATTTGTTTAGTCGAGTTGTGGCCTGTGCAGGGGGTGTTTATAAATCCGACATCTCATGTTAATCAAGAATTCTTCAAAGCTGTGGATACCAAATTGCAGATTGTACTTATTTTCGTCATATTTTTTTTTTTGCTAGGCGCATCAGCTTGGTACCAGTAAAAACGGTCACTCCAAATGGTCCGGAGTCCCTTCTTACTCCACCCTCCTCGGAAACCAACACCCCTGGTAAGATTTTTCATGCAAGTACTGTCCATTTAACCACATGTTAAGCCTTCAATCACAATAGTATGGTTTGCCTTCAAGTTGTAAACACTTAGAACTGAACATGGGAGACAGCTTTTCTCTGAACATGCTATAGATGGTTTCTAATTATTAAATGTCACTTTTTGTTTACAAAGCCTTTTCTGGTGCAGGTGATGGCAACTTGCAGGCGATTGGTGATACTTGTACCGCAAGTTCTTCCACACCTCACCTTGTAGCATATTTATCCCTGCCCATGTTCTTAGGCACTAGTCTCTGCTGATATTCACTTCTGACCCCATTCGCCCATTTGACTTGGCTGCATCACTGCTCACCTTAAAATGCAGCAGCAAGGCAATGCAATTAGCATTTCGGGTACTGTAGGGGAGAGGCAAGGGAATGTCTGTACCCATATTTGTTGTGTTCCGTGGGTTTGTGCGATTTGAGATAGAAAGGGGGTGCTTTGTTTGGCACTTGTTTCTCTCCCTTTTAAGCTACCAGTCCCCAAGGAATACTTGGAGCATTGGGCACAGTGCCTTCTCCCTTACTACCATCATTGTCAAGGGCACTTAAGTTGCTTTTACGTAGCTTGCATCCCAAAGGCGAAAGCCTCTATGCTCTTTCTAGAATAAATGTGGTACAACTGAGAAATGATTCTCTAGACGAATTGTCAGTTTCCTCTATTCATATGATACTCAGTTGGCAAGATCAAATTGTAACCGATTCCAGATTGATGCTCCAATCTTCTTTATACTCTTTGTGCTTGAGGAACTGTTGGTATATCCCTCCTGCCTGTAACATGCTCTTTTGCTTTATATTGTATATATATTTTTGTATCACCTTAGTCCTACCTGTATGTTACTGTAAGCTAGTACTCTATCATTTTTCCATGTATGTAATCGTAACCTTTGCCTCCTCAAGATATGCGCCCAGTTGCGCTATATAAATGAACGAAATACAAATATACCAATGACATGCAGATCCCCAACTCTTCATTTCAGTCTGTACTACTCAAGGGACCTTGGTAAAGTGGCAGAACAGTCAGGCTTATCAGAAGAGCAATATGTGAGTTGTGGGCAAATACTCTGAATCCAGTTAGTACAATAGTCTAAAGAAACACTTAAACCAATAAACTATATTTATTATTTACACAAGGAATGTCTTAAAGTGCTTGGACCACTTAACCAACACATACATGATTGCATATAAATACTTATCAAAGGCCACTGCTTAGTTTGTAGTTGCTTGTGGTGCAATTGTTATTTGACACTGACAGTTCTCCAGCATTGGGTCTGGCATGGATTCACAAGTTCATGAATATTCCCTGTTGTCAGGCTGAGACTCTTCGGTAAAAGAAAAAAGTTTCACTTAAGTTTACTCTTTCTCCTATTGTCTTTCTCCTATAAACCAATGACTGAGCTCTGGGTCGTACTGCCCCAGCCAACGACTGCCCTCTTCCTAAGCCCCTCCTCTGGCAGCCATCGTCAGATTTTTACTGCACGTCTAAGTGTTGGGAGTCCTTGTGTTTCGCTCCTAGAGCTTGCTGTGTTTTTTTCACACTTTTTGCTAGGAAAACCCTATTTTTTTTTTCTCCATCGAGCCAGTGTGCTCCATAGTTTCTTCATCCGACTAACCGGGATCCGTTTTTCGGCATCTTTCATCACCCCTCAAGGCCGGAATCTTAGAGTGTTTCTTCTTTGAAGTTTCCAGAAGACCATCGTGCCTACACTGCACGCCGGACCATGTTGGAGGAAGAGAATGGGATCCCCCTCTTCAAGCTATGCACCAGCTGCAGTTTGCGAAATGTTTTCATGGAGGACAAGCATTACCAGTGCCTTTGTCTACACCCGACACACAAGGAGAAGGATTGCGAGATCTGTCGTGGCTTTACCAAGCACACTATGAAGGATTGGCGCATCGGGCTGGCAGCGTGGCTCAAAGCCAAGGCCCTGCCCCGTGTGGTTCACAGGGGCATGCCTTATCGGACCCAGTCAGAGCAGGCTTCTAAGTCATTTGAGGGGTGCTCTATCCGTGGGGGCCCATGGCTAAGCAGAGTCTGTTTCCGGAGTGGTTGCTGCACAAGCGGGAGCCGCGATGGACTGGGCACGCTCATATCCGGCGGCCTCAATCCCCAGCCATCACCCCAGTTCTTCGTCGAAGAGAGTCGGCTACCCCAGAGAAGCTGCGGGAGAAACAGGAGAAGGCCAAACAGCAGAACAAGGGGTCTGTCCTGCCCTGCCCGTGAAGGACCAGGTGATAAAGGCTAAACCATCCTCCTCTATCGAGCTGGTGGTGGTCACCCTTTCGAAGGCGAAAGGGGCTGTCCCGGTCAAGGGTACCCCTGCGGCAGCCAGAGTGGCTCTTTCTCTCAGCCGGGAAGCTTCAGCCAGACCAGCTGAAAGGACCCCGGAAAAGAGGATGCTGTCCCTTAGCCCGACACCTCAGGACCCAAAAAAGGAGCAGGGGTGTGAAAGAACTCCAGGGCACGGATATTTCTTCTGATGTGGAGGACGAGGGTTCCGTCCACACTATCCCAGAAGACGTTGGGGGAAGGATGGGCCACCATAGCTGAATAAAAAGAAGAGGCACTCTACTCCTCCACTCCAGCTGCCAGTGCCCTACGTCCCTAGGGATATGGGGACAGACACAGCGACGACGCGCACTGACAAAGGCAGCATCTCACCGCCGCCAAGGGCTTCTCCCCCGGACGAAGTGGGTTTCTCCAGCATGGGGTCTGGCATGGATTCACATGCTCATGAATATTCCCCATTGTCAGGCTGGGAATCCTCGGTAAAGAAAAATCAGTATCAGTTTTGTTTCTGATCTGTCTATCGTAGAAGTAACCAATCACTGATCTCTGCGTCATACTGACCACAGCCAATGACTGCCATCTCCCTAAGCCCCGCCTCTGGCAGCCACCTTCAGATTTTTACCGCATGTTCAAGTGTTGGGATCCTCGTGCTATTGCTCTCGAGCTTTAGTGCGTTTTTCGCGCTTTTCATAGGAACATTTTCTCTCTTTTTCGGTCAAAAGAGCCTCAAGCTCCACCGTTTCTTTATCCAATTAACAGGGACCCGTGTCGGATTCTTCTACGCCCCTCAAGGCTGAAGATTTCGTCGAGCCACGCTTTTGGAGGACTCCAGAAGTTTCTCAGGCCCATCTCGGACATGGCCCAGGAGAAGGGAAGCTCGACGCCCGGAAAGCTGTTCAGGGTCTGCCCTGGATGCCAGCTTCAGAATGTCTTTAAGCAGGACGAACACTCCCTTTGCCTCTACTGCCTGCATGAGGACAAGACGCACGTGGAGAAGGACTGTGCGTTTTGCGGCAATATGTCGGAGCGGACCATGAAGGACCGCCATCTGCTGGAAGGGAAGAGCCCGTCAGGCGAGAAAAAGAAGTCTGAGTGGTCGTCTAAGACCTTTGAGGGCGCCCCGGCAACGAGGGCCCAACAGAAGGCCAAGCACCGCGAGTCCGCTGGCACCGGGAGCGCCGAACGGTCGGGCTCTACGGTTGCCATGCAGGGCGCATCCTCCCCGGCGCCATCAACCACGAGCCAACGCTCTGGCTCGGGTAAGAGGAAGGCCGAGCACCCGGCGAAGCTCCTGGAGAGACCCCGGTCGAGCTCGAAGGCCCCATCGGAGGGGGAGCGAGGCGCTGACCCCCCCTCCCCCAGGAGAAGGCGGTGAGCGCACCTAAGGTGGTGAAAGCCTTGATCCACCCTGCCAAGGCCTCTATCGAGACAGTTGCGGCGGCCCTGGCTCAGCCTGTGGAGGCTACACCAGTGGAGGCGACCTCGGGGGCCCAGAGTCTCCCTGCCACCGCGCAGGGAGTCCTCTTTCATGCCCATCGACAGGACCCCCGTGAAACCTCCGACGGAGAAGAAAAAGGGGGGGGGGCAGGAGGTCGTCGTGGATTCGGCCTCAACCTCTGAAGAGGAGCTGATCGAAGTCTTAAGCCACGGCATTGGCGTGGAAGAAGACCAGCCCGTCGGGAGGGACCCCGACGTCGGAGACGACGATAACGTCGAAGGTGCCGACGAGGCTCCTGACCGCCCGTCGGAATCCCCTCAACCAGTGCCGCAAGACAACTCGGCGGCCATTTTGTTGGCTATACAGTCCTTATGCTCGGAGATAAGGACGAGATTGCCGTTACCACCAACCGAGGAACCGCTCCCGACGGGGGACCCGGAGCCAGGCCCTTCTAGGAGCCCTCCTCCTAAGAGAAGGATTCATCCTCCACCTCCTTTTCAACCATCGCGCCCTGCTCAGCCCTCCTCCACGACCCGTGGGGATGATACGGGGACGGACACTGCCGCAACGGGTACAGATGACAAGGTTTACGACGAGGATCTTTTGTCACCTCCTCCCCGGGCTTCCCCGCCCGACGAGATCGGATCGTTTCATGCCATGATCGCCAGGGCATCCGAGCTTTTCCAGCTCTGCCCGGAAGAAAAGGAGGAAGGTTTCCTTTATCAACGGCGCGAGACCAAGAGGAAGACGGTCCTCGCTGTACCTCTATTGGACGATATCTGGGATGAGGGTCTTGCCCTCCTCAAGAACCCATCCACAACGCCTGCGAGAAGGGATCGGTCCGAGGAGAAGTACCGGGTCCCGGACGCGGCCCCCTTGTGCCTTCGGGCACAGCTGACCCCGGACTCGGTCGTCTCCGCGGCGGCCAGGAAGAAAGCGGGGGGGCTTCGGCCTCTACGTCAACCTCCCCCCCCCGGTGGCTATCGTAGCCTGCTACGACAGGGAGTTGTGGTACAAAATTGGCCCCCTGCTGCACTTCCTACCGGACGACAAGAGGGCGGAGGCCCTAGAGATCTTGCAGGAAGGAGAAGTGGCGTCGGACCACGCCATTACGATAGCGACGGACATCGCTGACACTGGGTTTCGCCAGTTGGGCAACGGCGTGTGCCTTAGGCGGCGTGGATGGCTCAAGGCAACGGACTTCCGGCAGGACGTGCAGACCAGAGTTTTGGACATGCCGTTCGACGGGAGCAACCTGTTTGAGAAAACAGTGAACGATTCCCTACAAGCTATCAAGACGGACACGGAGACGGCCCGGGCTCTTGGTGTTCTCCAGCAACGACGGCCGCCCTTTCGGAGCACCGGAGGCAAGCAGGGTGCCTCCAAAGGTTCCGGCGGCGGATATTCCACCTATCGTCAAGCGGCCCGTTCGGCGTCACAGGAAGCCTACAGGGGACGAGGCAAGTCGGGCGGACCCCGCCGTCATTGCCAGAGAGGACAAGGCGGCAAAGCCTTGTCGAAGCAAGACTGAACCGGCTGTGGGGTCGGGCACCCACCGAAGCATCCCGGTGGGAGGCCGGCTGGCGAACTTCGGTCAGCGTGTGGGAGTCCATCTCCACCGACCGTTGGGTTCTGGACGCCCTGGCCCAGGGTCACGCGCTCGAGTTTCTAAAGAAGTGCCCGCGCGTCCCCCCCCCCCTGGCCAGGAAGGAACATCACGTCCCTCAACTTCTCTTGGAGGTAAAGGCGATGCTCAAGAAAGGCGCCATCAAGCTCGTCCCAAAGAGGCTTCGGGGCTCCGGAGTTTACTCAAGATACTTCCTCGTGAAGAAGATAGGAGGATGGTGTCCCATCCTGGACCTACGACGACTGAACAAATTCATCAAGGCACAGAAGTTCCGGATGGTCACCCTCCAGCACGTCCTGGGTCAGCTGGAGGAGGGCAATTTCCTGTCGTTGTTGGATTTGGAGGATGCTTACTTCCATATCCCCATCCTAAAGGGACACAAAGTTTCTCAGATTCGTGGTCCAAGGACGTCACTACCAGTTCAGAGCCCTTCCCTTCGGATTGAGGTCAGCACCCAGGGTGTTCACCAAGTGCCTTGCACAGGTGGCGGCGCGGCTGCGCCTGGAGGGGATCCACGTCTACCCCTACCTGGACGAGTGGCTCATCCGAGCAAAGACAAGGGAACTCGCCGCGGAGCACACGGCGAGGACCGTCCAACTACTCACGGACCTGGGATTTTCCATAAACTATGCCAAGTCCCACCTGGTGCTTGCGCAAGACGCACTGTTTCTGGGAGCGAAACTCGACACAGTGGCGCTTCTGGCCTCCGTCGGAGGAAAGGACGAGGGCCATCTTGGGCAAGGTGCAGCGGATGCTGGTTGCGGACGCGGCCAGGGTGAGGTCCATCAAATCCCTCCTCGGAATGATGTCTTCTTGCATTTATCTCATCCGCATGTGCAGGCTTCGGATGCGCCCGTTACAGGAGTTCCTGGACGCTCGCTGGATTCAGACGACGGGCAGCTTCGAGGACAGGATCACACTCGACGAGAGCTTCCGACGAGCGATCCGGTGGTAGGGCACCCGCACACATCTGACGGCGGGCATGGACTTCCAGACCCCGGGCCACCAGGAGACAGTGACCACGGATGCCTCCCTGGAAGGGTGGGGAGCGCACACCGACAATCTGCACGCGAGAGGCCTTTGGCTTCCGACAGAGAAGTCACTCCATATCAACGTCCTGGAGCTCCGGGCAGTGTTTTGGGCCCTCAGGTCCTTTCTTCCGTCCCTCAAGGGCAAGGTGGTGAGGATCTTCACCTACAACACCACCACCATGTTCTACATCTGGAAGCAGGACGGTACCAGATCCCCAGCCCTGTCCAAGGAGGCGCAGGATCTGTGGCATTGGGCCGTCGCCCAAGGGATGTTTCTGGTGCCGTTTCATCTGGCAGGAATAAAAAAACACCATCGCCGACTCGCTCAGCAGAGAGCTGCGCTCGTGCCGCCTCATCCAACGGTGGGGCACACCCCAGATCGATCTGTTTGTGACGGCGACGAACTCCAAGTGCCGGAGGTTCGCCAGCAGGTTTCCCCAGCCGAGGATCATGGGCGATGCTTTCTCGTTCCCCTGGGAGGGCCTGTTTCTATACGCGTTCCCTCCATTGCCGTGGCTGATTCGGCTCATCAACCAGCTCAAGAGGTCACGGTGCATGATGATCCTCGTCGCACCTGCGTGGCCGAGGCAGATATGGTTCCCGGACCTTCTGGACTTGTCAGCGTCCCCATCAATCAAGCTGCCAGTGGACGCGGATCTTTTCTCCAGGGAAGGAGGCGCCATCCTCCATCACGACCCGAAGTCGCTGAACTTGCAGGCCTGGCTCCTGCAGCGTTAGTTCGGAGGTTACGACATACCGGCCGACTGCAGAGAGGTTCTTGCAAAGGCCAGGGCGTCCTCAACTCTTAAATGCTACAGACACAAATGGAAGAGGTTCTCTGCCTGGTGCCACGCACAGAAGATTAACCCCCTACGTATTACGGCTCCTCAAGTACTGCCGTACCTACTGACGCTGGCCAAGGCTGGACTGGCGCACGCTTCCATCAAGATTCATCTTGCTGCGATCTCCTGATACACCAGAACCACGGGACGGACGTCTTTGTGGTCTCATCGTCTGGTGAAAGAATTCATGAAGGGACTGTTCAGATCGTTCCCGCCGGTGAAGGCTCCGGCCCCGGCGTGGGAGCTCAACGTGGTGCTGACCAAGCTCATGGGACCTCCGTTCGAGCCCCTGCACTCAGCTCCGTTGAAGTTCTTGTCGTGGAAAACCGCGTTTCTTGTGGCCATCACCTCCGCACGACGGGTGGGAGAGATCCAGGCCCTTTCCTGCAAGCCCCCGTACTTGACTTTTCACGACACACGGGTAGTGTTCAGGACGCATCCCTCCTTCATGCCCAAGGTGCCGTCGGACTTCCACCTCAATGAACCCTTGGTGTTGCCTGTTTTCTTCCCGTCGCCTTTGTCGCCGGCTGGAAGCACTTTGCACTCGCTGGATGTGGCTAGAGCGCTGAAGTTCTACGTGGACCGCACGAAGAGTTTTCGGAAGACGTCACAGCTTTTTGTGAACTTTGGACCTGTCAATCCGGGGAAGGCTCTCTCAAAGGCTTCCATTTCCAGGTGGCTCTCCGGCTGTATCATGTACTGTCATTGGTTGGCAAACCGACCGTTGCCCGGCCGTCCGAGAGCCCATTCCACCAGAGCAATCGCAGCTACCACGGCGTTCCTATCTGGTGTGCCCCTGCTGGACATCTGCAGGGCTGCTACGTGGAGATCGACGCACACCTTCACGAAATTCTACTGAGTCGACCGGGATTCCAGGGAGGAGTCCAGGGTCGGCCAAGCAGTGCTGCGCAACCTGTTCGCCTAAGGTGAGCCTGGTGAGAAGGTAAGAGATGCTTAATGTTGAGCCTGTTGCCACCTCCCGTGGTTGTGCATGTGTGTACTGCTATGTATTCTTTTATTCATGAGCATGTGAATCCATGCCAGACCCCATGCTTACCTGTAACTGTTGTTCTCCAGCATGGGTCTGGCATGGATTCACATGCGAACCCTCCCGCCTACCCCTCTGCGGCTCTTCACTTGGTCATACTGCCACTTCACGTGCTACCAAATCTGAAGATAGCTGCCAGAGGCGGGGCTTAGGGAGATGGCAGTCATTGGCTGTGGTCAGATAATGACGCAGAGATCAGTGATTGGTTACTACTACGAAAGACAGATCAGAAACGAAACTGATACTGATTTTTCTTTACCGAGGATTCCCAGCCTGACGACGGGGAATATTCATGAGCATGTGAATCCATGCCAGACCCATGCTGGAGAACAACAGTTACAGGTAAGTAACTTGTTCCTTCTTCCACTCCATGATGGTCCACGCATTGGAACTCTTCCAGCTCACTCCGGAAGAGACAGGCTTCCTTCATCATTGCCGCTACAAAACCCTGCCTCAGCCCCAGCGAAAATAGACCAGCAAGAAAAGAAATGCCGGCTTCCGGAGTGTGCACCCAAGTGTCTGTGGTCACAACCATCACCGGACTCCATGGTCTCGACGGGTGCGTGGAAGAAGTCATCGAACCAGTCCTCAGCCTGCGTTCCCCCTGGACAGCGAGGAGAAGTTGGATACCATGGGTAGGAAGGTAATCTACAACATTCAAGACGGTGAACGCTTTGGCTAACCTGGCCAGGCACGCCCGGGAGTTATGGTACAAGATGGCCCTGATCCTGGCTGTCCTCCCCGAGGACAAACTGGCCGAGGCAATGGAGATCCTTCCGGAGGACGAGGTGGCGTCGGACCACGCCATTACAGTGGCCCTGGACATTGCAGACACTGGGTTCCACCATATGGGAAACAGCGTTTTCCTCTGTCGTTGTGGCTGGCTGAATGCTGCAAACTTTAGGCAAGAGGTTCAGACGAGGGTCCTGGACGTGCCATTCGACGGAGGCAATCTCTTTGGAAAGGCAGATGATAAATCTCTTCAGGCCCTCAAGATCGATAGACTCCCCGTGCCCTGGGCACGCTGTAACAGCACTGTCAGTCCTTTCATCCCTCAGGAGGGAAGTCGGGCAGATCTTCAAAGGGCTCCGGTGGCAGATCTTCCTCTTACCTCCAGCCCTCCCGTTCCGCGACCCAGGAAGCCTACAGGGGTAGCTCCAAGGCCTTCGGAAGTGGCTGCCGTTGTCAAGGCTTCCAAGGCGGCACTCCGGCCTCAAAGTAGGACTGAACCGGGGTAGACTTTGCGCCCCCACTCCTGCACCCCGGTGTGAGTCCGGCTGGCAGCATCTCCATCGATCGATGGGTACTAGATGCTCTAGCCCATGGACACACTTTGGAGTTTCAACAAAAGTGTCCGCGAATACCACCGGTGGCCCGGCAGGAACAACACATCCCTCAGCTGCTGCTGGAGGTTTGGCCCATGTTAAAAAAAGGGCGATAGAGCTGGTTCCAAAGCAACTCTGGGGCTCTAGAGTTTACTCCAGATAATTCTTAGTAAGCAAGAAGACCGGGGGCTGGAGGCCCAGTCTCAATCTACGACTCTAGTTCATCAAGTCCCAAAAATTCAGGATGGTCACGTTGCAGCACGTGCTCGGCCAACTGGGGGAGGGAGACTTCCTTTCGTTGTTGGATATAGAGGACGCTTACTTCCACGTCCCCATTCACGAAAAACATTGCAAGTTCCTGCGCTTCGTTGTACTGGGGAAACACTACCAGTTCAAGGCTCTTCACTTTGGACTGAAGTCGGCGCCCACAGTCTTTACGAAGTGCCTGGCTCTGGTGGCGGCCCATCTGCGCCTACAGGGAATTCGTGTACCCATACCTCGACTGGCTCATCCGGGCCAAGTCAGGGGACATTGCCTTCGATCACATGGAGAGAACCGTCCATCTGTTGACAGATCTGAGGTTCTCGGGGGAACTATGTAAAATCCTGCTTGACTCCATCGCAGGACGCGCTATTCCGAGGAGGGGGGGGGCAAGCTCAACACAATGTCCTGCCTGGCGGCCCCCTCGGAAGAAAGGATAGCGGACATTTTGGGCAAGGTGCAACGGCTGTTGGCACTGAAGATCGCCACGATGAGGACGATCAGGCTCTGCAGGTTGCAGATGCAACCACGCCAGGAATTCCTGGACGCCCGTTGGATCCAGGTGTCCGGAAGCTTCAAAGACAGGATGGTTCTCGACGAGGAGTTCCGGCGAGCGGCAAGGTGATGGGGTGTGCGCTCCAACATCACCAGAGGCATAGACTTCCAGTGCCAGAGGATAAGGAGCTCCACATCAAAATCCTGGAGCTGCAGGCAGTGTTTAGGGCCCTGAAGTCATTTCACGGACAATACCACCACAATGTTTTACATCAGGAAGCAGGGGGCACCAGGTCCCCAGCACTCTCCAGAGAGGCGCAGGAGCTGTGAAACTGAGCCGTTGCCCAGTGGATGTTTCTTGTTCCTTTTCACCTCGCAGGAGTAACAAACACCATCGCTGACTTGCTCAGCAGGGAGCTGCACTCTTGCCACCAGTGGGAGCTTAGGCAGGACTAAGTGGACAGCCTCTTCCTCGGGTGGGGCAGACCCCTGATTGATCTTTTTGCGACGAAGTGCCAGAGGAGTCATCAATCAACTCAGACAGTGTCTGTGCAGGATGATCCTCATTGCACCAGCGTGGCCGAGGCAGATCTGGTACCCAGACCTGCTCAGCATGTCAGCAACACCCCCAGTATCGCTGAACCTGAAGGCCTGGCTCCTGCAGCGTTAGAGTTCGGTGGGTACGAGCTGCCAGCGGACTGCAGGAAGGTCCTTGCCAGGGCGTTGTCGACTCTTCAGTGCTACGTGCACAAATTAAAGCGTTTCCCGACTTGGTACCGGTCACAGAAGATTAAACCTCTGAGAGTCCTTCCGTACTTGTCATTGGCCAAGTCTGGGCTGGCACATGCCTCCATTAAAGTGCATCTGGCAGTTCTCCCGCTACACCAGGACTCTGGGATGGTTTTCTCTTTGGTCACACCGTCTAGTGAAGGGAGTTCATTGAAGGACTGTTCCGATTATTCCTGCCAGTGAAGGCGCTTGCCCTGGCATGGGAACTCAACGTGGTGCTGTCTAGGCTCATGCCCCCCTTTTGAGCCCATTCATCAAGCACCTCTGAAGTTCTTTTCTTGGAAGATCGCTTTCCTCGTGACCATCACCTCCGCCAGGAGAGTGGGTGAGATACAGACCCTGTCCTGTAAGTGGCCCTATTTGACTTTCCACAAGACAAGGGTGCTGCTGCGGACGCACCCCTCCTTCATGCCCAAGGTTCCTTTGGCATTTCATCTCAACGAACCCTTGGCGTTGCCTGTGTTTTTTTTCCGACTCCATCATCGGCTGAAAGGACTTGGCACTCGCTGGATGTGGCTTGAGCGCTGAAGTTTTATGTGGCCCGCACACAGATTTTCTGGAAGACTTCTCGCCTTTTTGTGAACTTGTCCTGTGAACCATGGGGAAAGCCTTGTCCAAGGCTTCCATCTCCAGGTGGCTCTCTAGCTGCATCACTCATTGTCTCGCGTTGGCGAACCAGCCGCTGCCTGGCTGTTCGAGAGCCCATTCTACTAGAAGGATCGCTGCCACGGCATTCCTGTCTAGTGATACCCTGCCGGACATCTGAAGGGCTGCTACTTGGAGGTCTATGCACACCTTCATGAAATTCTACTGCGTCAACAGGGATTCCAGAGAGGAGTCCAAGGTCGGCCAAGCAGTTTTACGCAACATGTTCACTTGAAGGTGAGCCTGGTGATGAGGTAAGAGTAATTGCTTCTGTTGCGCCTTGCCACCTCCTGTGGTTGTGTATGTATGTACTGCTATGTATTCTTTATTCATGAGCTTGTGAATCCATGCCAGATCCCATGCTGGAGAAGGAACAAGTTACCTGTAACTATTGTTCTCCAGCATGGATTCAATGCAAACCCTCCCTCCTGCCCCTCTGCGGCTCTCCTTGGTCATACTGACACTTTACGCGGTACTAAATTTGAAGATGGCTGCCAGAGTAGGGGCTTAGGGAGAGGGCAGTCATTGGCTGGGGGCAATATAACCCAGAGCTCAGTTTAGTTTATAGGTGAAAGTCCGTTTGTAAATGAATGTCAAACAGTTTTTTTCTTTTACTGAGGATACCCGGCCTGACTGGGAATATTCACGAGCATGTGAATCCATGCCAGACCCATGCTGGAGAATAACAGTTACAGGTAACTATTACTGTATTATCTGTATGACTGCGCACTCGAGCACAGACAAAGCTATAGGGTAATTGTATTTAGTTAGAAAAACGACTTAAGATTAAGCTTTTTCAGAAGGAAAAGGGTTGGTTAGTCAAACAATAGAGGAGTTTATGGTTTTAGAGATGTTATATCTACAAACTACAGCAGTACAATCCCTAACTATGTAAAAAAGAAGTCAGTTTGGAGAGGTCTCAAAGTCTTACTAAGCAGCAGAACAGCAAATGTTCCAGTGGATGCTTTCAGTCTAGTTAAGGATGCTAGAAGAATTAAAACAACGTCGGAGACCCTGTTAAAGGACTCGGAAAAAGGGACACAAGGCGGCATCTTGCGTCATAAGAGTGGACACCCTGGACACCTATATGCACTCTGGAGCTACTTCTTAGTTAAAGGTAAGCAATACCTTTTCACCCCACAGTACCTTAGGGTAGAAGAAATGTTTGTGGCTGGATTCTTCCCTGTGCAGAAGCGACAGACCCAGTCTCTGGATTTGTTGGTCTTGTGATGAAAAGGCAGGAAAATGAGTCTCGAGAGAGGGACCTCTGGCACAGATTTCTTCAGCTTCTCTAGTCAGTCTGCGGTTTTGGTGCCCGGTCTGCAGCACCAACAAAGGACACGATTTGCCTGATCAATCTTATTTTATTCCTGGAGTCCTGCACTCTGGTGAGGGGACTTGGATGAGTTGGATTGTGTCTCTGAAGGTTCCCCTGGAGCGCAGCTAAGACTTGGACATATTTGGCCATGTCAAGACAATGCACTACGATTGGGGTCGGAGGTTTCTTGGTATTCGTGGTCTGCAGAGCTTCTCGGGAGATGGTTCAGATTGTTATCTCCGGGCCGGTTGGTCCCACCAGCCAAAGGGAAGGAGTTGTCTTAGGAGTTCTTCTTTCGCATAGAAAATGAGGTCAGGACAGCAGTGTTCGATTCACTGTGTTGTAAAGGGTCTTCAGGCGTGTCTGGTCGTCTTCATTGGTTACTTCAAGTTCCATTGGTTGACTTGCCTTTCACCTCGGGAACCTCACCTTTTTATTCAGTTTCAGCACACTCCCCTGCAATCTCTCAGCAGCTTACAGAAAGGGGCGGGTGGCTGTCCAATCAGAACAGCCAGACCCCCAGTGGGAGCTGTTTCCTTTCAAACTCTCAGGCACTCAGGTAGACAAAGGGCAGGGGAGTGAAAAACCCCTAGCGTCCTGTTAGGTGTAGCTGACCTTGGTCTTGTGCAATCCTAAATTAGTGCAGAAATGTATTGTTTACCGTAGTCTGTGTTCCACTGATCTGAAAAGCAACTGTACTTGAATATTAAACAAGGTGGTCTTACTCACCTGATATACCCGTTATCCTAAATGTAGTTATGGGTTTCTATTCTTCCTTGAATCTGTGTTCCACTATTCAGAAAAGTATCCTAACAGGGTTGGTTAGTAAGTGATTCCTTAAACTAACTCACTGCATGACTGAACGGGTCTACTGCCCTTGGCTTACTGTAAAGTATTTTATTCCCCATGAATAGGTGTCCTATTCTAAATTTTTGATACGGTCTGACTTCCCTAGAAAAACTTCTTTTTTCTGAACAGGGTCTATGCTTTGGTCTGTGTTGTGTTTTTATAATTTGACTCTAAAGTACTTAACCCAAGATTTAACTTGGCCTAATTGTATTTATAATAAACCTTTTATTTTTTTATACTTAGAGTTGGAAGTGTTTCTGTTGAACCCTTGGTATACTAAGTTATTTGTACCTTCTTACAGCCCTCTCTCCCTCCCAAGATTAGCCTGGCTGGTCTGCCTACGCTACCGTATACTCAGATGGTACAGCCTTTTACTAAGAGTGGAGTTTTGTACTGTCTCAGTTGTATGGTTTTAGTAAGCCCCAAGTTGGACTTCAGGAAAACTGTCCTAACATGCTCGGACATTGCTGAAGGAATCCTCTCTTGGGACCTGCATTTTGTGCCCTTATCACCACATTACTTGTCGTCTCTAGCCTTTGATCTGCTTGATCCACGTACTGACCAATGTCCTTGTGGTAGACTCAGATAACCGTGAGGTTCATCCTGTTGGATCAGCTTTGCTGCTTTTTTGCCCAATTGACTGTTTTGAAAAAGCTAGTGGAGTTTGGGGCGATATTTACTGTGCGCTTCTGTGATTAATATTTGTCACCCAATTCTTCACATTCTCCCCTCCCACATGTTTAACATCTTAAAAACCACTTATGAACCTGTTAAGAGCCGGATGTCTTCATTTCCTTTCTTGTAGAAATGTTGTTGGGGGCATTCTCAGAAATGTGCTAATTCTTCCCTCAGCAACTTTGCTGGATTTTAGGACTTTAACTTAACCTGGAGCGAGTGAGACCCATTTTCCCACTCTCCCATGTATTTTTAATGTGATTTGAACTCTGTGTTGAGGCGTAGACAGGGTAGGCCTGAGCGGGCAAGGATCACCCAACATTTGTAAATACCCACTCAGCAGCACTTTTGGGGCTTTTACAGATGTTTGTCACTGCGGTGGGCCCAACTACATTAGCTTCAGGCCCCACTTGTTAGAGAATCCTGGCTACGCCTCTGCAGAAGTCTACAGATGTGTCCTTCTATTACACAACAGATGTTGACCCGTATTTCAGTTGGAATGTGTGGGCCTTTGTAATCTGGCCCTCAGATGTCTCCAACCTTAATCAGGACAAAAAAGCTGTCCCCCACTTCTATGCCTTATACGATTGGTGCCTCATCTATCTCTCTTCGTTTGTGTAAGGCCTTGGCTGACAAGGGCGTGTCGGGGTCCTCCTCATCCGTATTCTGTATGTCAGGAGGATCCTGCATATGTGGGGGAGTAGCGGGAGCCGGACGCTGGGGTACGGGGACTGGAGCCAGAGGCTGGTGCGGAACCGCCTGAGGAATCGGCTGGGGGGGGCGGAGGCAGAGGATGGGCTGGGGGCGCGCCGGCAGAGGAACCTCTGGTGCCGGAAGCATTGGAGGGAGTACATCCCTGATGCCATCACTGAGGATAAAACCCATCCGAGGGGACTTCATGAGTCAGAGGAACCTCTCAAAGAACCAGTTTTCACAGGCTGGAGGCGTGGCAGGGGATACAGACTGGGTAGCAGGAGGCTGCTGGAGCCGCTGCATACCCTGCCTGTATGGACTCAGCAGGAGCCTGCCCTCCGCAAATGAGGGATAGGCTGTAGGCTACGTACCTGGTTGAGGCCAGTCCCACCTTGACACTCGTTCCTCACCGAACTCCTGGAATGCCGGTTGGGTGCTGATGCCTGGCGCAGCGGCCATTTTGTCGAGCTGCCTGCCACATGCCTGCATCTTGTTCAGCTCGCTGGGCCCAGCCTACTCCAAGACTCTTGAGGGTGGATTGTGAGGCCTACCCTGCTCCTCACGCCTAGATCGGGTAGGTGTGACATCCTCGGCCCGGGGGCCGGTAGAGCTGTGGTTAGGCACCCCCTTGGACGTATTGCCGGTACTAGGGCATGGGCCCTCGGACATAATGCTGGAGCCCCCTCGGGTGAAGACCCGGTAAAAGAACCTTCCGGTCCCTCAACACTGTCACCGGGAGAATCCGGGGATCGCTCGGCCTGTAGCTGGAGCAGCCTCAGTGCACGTGCTGGTACGAGGACCTGAGCGGTCTCTCCCACGCGGGCGAGTCCTTGGGATGGAGTCTCCCTTGCGGAGCGCGATGGAAAGCGTGATGGAAATTAGAGGCCCTACCTTGGGCCTGGATCGATGTTTCACAAAGTTCTTGAGGTCCTCTGGAGAAGACTTCTGGAATAGCTCCCTCCACCTCGCTAGTCTGCTCTTCAGCAACCTCGATGACAGTATCGCACGCTGTACAAGCTTGCCAACTGTGGTCTGGACCAAGGCAACGCAGGCAGAGGTTGTGGGGGGGGGGTCTGAAGTTGGGAAGAGCCCGTCGCAGGATGGGCGACCCTGTGGAAGTCGACATGCGCTGGCGAGGAGCGTGACACCTGAGGACCGAGTATCTGAATGATACCAAAGAGAAGTATCCGCGTGTGGATTTACATGGCGGAACGGAAAAGGGGACTGAGGTGTGGCGCCACAGGGCGGAGTCGGGGCAGTGCATGCTCCCAGGGCCGCACGCCTCTAAATTTAAAGGGGAAGGTTTTTTCTGGTGCAAAAGGTTCTGCCTCCAGTCCCTTAGAAGAGACGCCCATGCAGTATGGAGGAAAGTGGACTAAGAGTACGTTGGTCACTACGGTGAGTAACATAGTTTCTCAAACACATTATTTATTCAAGGATTTCTCCCCGTCCCAACCTGCTGCTTTCCCCTCATGTACACTGAACCAATCTAATAAGATACACCATCTGAACACACATTTATTTAAAAAAAAAAAGTTTCTTTATTTTCATTTAACAGCAAACGCAAACAAATAAACAACAACTCACAACATTTGCTCTGGCACTTTCGGGTTTGAGTTCATATTGTGCATTATCCGTTCAGGTCACGGCTAGGCTCCCTCCTCCTCCATCATAGTGTCCTCATTCCGGTCTGTGTGCTGCACACGGGTGATGATGGGACAGTTCTCCCCTCCCGGCTCTCTTGAATCAGTTGTGCTGTTTTCATTGTGGTTTCCAAATAGGTCCTGGAGCAGAGTGTTCCACGCTAGTATTCTGGCCCCACTGTTATTTTCTCCCCTTTGCGAGGCCCTGGTCCAGACCGTTGTTTCTGCTTCTGCCCCTTTTTGTAGGTCTGTACTCCAGCCTTCTATCGAGGGTCCAGCGATTGCTTTCCATGCCATTGCGATGCAGCGTTTCGCCAGTATTGTCATCCAGTCTTTCATCTTTGCCACGTGGGCCCCCTGTTTATCGCCCCTCGGGAACAGGCCCAGTATGTAGGACGCCGGCGACTAGGCTCGCATATGGATTCATGCCTTCGACGCTCTTTCCTTTATTGTATTCCAGAAGGCTCACTCCCGGGCAGGTCCAAAACATGTGCACCATATCTGCCTGTTCTTCCTGGCAGCGTGGGCAGCTCCGTATTTGTCTGTCCCCCATGTTCGACATTCTTTTAGGCGTTAAGTATGCCCTGTGCACTATGTAGAGCTGCAGCTGCCTGAACCTTGCGTTTCTGGAGACTTTATTCACGTATTGGAGGGCTCTGTTCCATTCTTCGTCCTTGAGGGGTCGCGGGAGTTCCTCCTCCCATTTTGTTCGCCTAGTCAGTGCCCTAGAGTTGATGGTGCCCAACAGTTGTTCAAAGAGTCTGGACACAGTATGTCCCCCCTCGGATGCATCGTACCAGGCGTCCAGCGGCCCTCCCATGTCGTCCTCTTCCGGCAGGGTCTCCCACCTCTTTCTTATTCCTTGCACCATGCTATTATACAGTATAAATTGTCCACACTGTATGTCTTGCTCCTCAGCCAGGGTCTGAAAGTCTACCCAGTGTCGTCCTTGCCACAGATCACCTATTTGGGCAACTCCTTTGTCTTCCCACTGTGCCCTGAACGTTGCCAGGCTTGCTATATGGGTGTCTACCAGTCCCGCCAGGGGGATGTGCTTTGAACAGCGATCTCATGTCCTGCACTTTCCACGCTCTTTTCCACAGTGTTCGGCCTGGTTATGCTATTCTGGGAAGGGTTTTTGCCTGGGTCTCGTTTATCCACAGGAGTTTTTAGATAGTATCGCTGGAGCAATGGTCGAAACAGTATTGCGTCTATGGAGGTGTCCTCCCCCAGCCACCGGACCACGAATTGAAGTTGTGCAGCCAAATAGTATCGCTCAAAGTCCGGGCGCTTAATCCCTCCCCATTCATAGCCCCTTTGTAATGTGCTTAATGCTACCCTGTTTCTCCATCCTCCCTACAGGAAGCTCCTTGTCATGGAGGGCAGTCGTCTGAAAAAGGACACAGGGATGTTGTAGGGGATGTTGGTGAAATATAGGAGTCGGGGTAAAACTATAATCTTCATTAGGGCTGTCCGGCCTATCATCCCCAGCGGTAGTGTTTTCCAGAACTGCATGGCATTCTCTATTTTGTCCAAGGCTGCCTGTGCGTTTGCCATGTGTTTCTGTAGTGTCATGGTATATGTCCACCCCCAGGTATCTGAAGGTGATTGAGGTCCATGTCAGGCCCAGTTGTGGCAGCTGGTCTGATGTTGTTTCCCTCAGGTGCGCCAGGGGGAACAGTGAGGATTTTCCCTTGTTGATGGTGATTCCCGATAATCTGGCAAACGCTCCCAGTGCCTCTAGTAGGTCCGGCAGGTGAGTACGTGGGTCTTGGACGTAGAGCAGTATGACGTCTGCGTATATCGAAATCTGGTGTATTTTCACGTCTATCACTATGCTGGTGTCCCCATACTCCGCCCTCAGGAAGGCTGCGAACGGTTCCAAAGCCAATATATATAGCATCGGGACATCAGGCACCCTTGCTTCGTACCCCGCCCTCTGCTCCACTCCCCTGAGACATGCCTGCCCGTCTTAACTCTGGCCCTCGGGTCCCTATACAGCAGCTTTATACAACGTAGGAACCCCCTTCCTATCCCGAAGTGGGCGAGCGTCCCCCAGAAGCCAGTCCCAGTTCACTGAATCGAATGCTAATGACGCAACTGCATATTCCCCCTCTTCTTGGTTCGTCTTGTCAATGACGTGATTGAGTCTCCAGAGATTCCATGCTGTGTTCTGGTCTGGGTGTAGCAGTGTGCATATCACCCTTTTTAGCCGGGTGGCCAATGCCGCTGTCAGTATCTTGGAATCTTGATTTATCAGAGAGATTGGTCTGTAAGATCCACACTCGAAGGGCGGTTTCTCTGCTTTAAGTATCAGGACTATTACAGATTCTGACATACTGGCCAGAAGACGCCCACTCTCATATGCCCCCTCTAGCGTCTCTAGTAGTCTCGGGGCCAAGCTATCTTTTTATAGAATTCCCCTGGTAACCCGTCAGGCCCCGGGGACATCCTGTCGGTAACTGGGTGATGACCTCCATCAGTTCCTCCACAGTGAGGAGGGCGTCCAACATTTGGGTCTGCTCCTCCAACAGTCGTGGGAGTTTGATTTCTGCAAATGCGTGCTCAAGGTCTCCCTCTTCTGCTTCCTGTACTTTGGTGTATAGTTTCTCATAGAATTGCGAGAACACCGTATTTATACCCTCCTGGGACCTTTCAACCACCCCCTGACTGTTTCGAATTTCGTTTATCTTTTCTCGCTTGGTCTACTGTTTGATCAGCCAGGCGAGAAGTCTACTAGGCTTATCCCCTTCTGCATGCAACCTCTGCATGTACTTCCCATAATTTAACTGCCCTAGTCTCTCCCAGGCCGCCGTACACTGTTGTCTGAGAGGTGAGGTCGCCCGTTTCGCCCCCTTCCAGACCCGCCCGTGCTTTTGCCCTCCATCTTCTTTTCTATCACATCCAATTCAGCCAGGGTTTCTCTTCTAAGGCCCCCCGTTTTCCCAATCGCCGCCCCTCTGATCACCACATTAAAAACCTCCCAAGTCGTTCCCGTGCTGTCCACGCTACCTATGTTGTGCTCGAAATAGTAGTCTATTGTAGTTTGGATATGATCTTGGAAATCTCCTTCTAGGAGTGCTTCCGCCCTAAGTCTCCACGTGGGTATGGGGGCTTTCCTGTATGTATGCGCTCATGTTGCCCCCAGTGGGGCGTGGTCAGTCAGGGTTTGTGCGTGACTGTGTGCCTCAGTGAATTCACCTAGTGTGTCTTTGCCTGTAAATAAATAGTAAATTCGGGTGAATGTCCCATGTGGGCTGCTATAGTGCGTGTATCTGCTTTCGCCCCCATGTACCTTTCTCCAGACGTCTTCTAGCTCGAGCTGGTCCAGTATCTTCTGCAGCACCCGCACTGGTGGCGCGGGTCTTTTGTGTTTGTCGTCCGACCGGTCCAGCCTGGGATCCAATGTGCAATTAAGATCTCCGGCCCAGATGGTCGTGGCGTTCCTGTACGGGGCCAGCCGGGGTGTGAGTGATTTAAAGAAATCTGTTGCATCGTGGTTTGGCGCTTAGGTATTCACCAGACAAACTTCCCGGTTCTCCAGCATTCCGTGAACGATCAGGACCCTGCCTTCGGCGTCTCTCTCCTGTTTAATGAGTTGGAATGGGATGCCCGGGGCAATCCAGGTTGCTACCCCTCTTGCATAATTAGAGTATGTGGAGCTGTATATCTGGCCACCCCACTTCTTGGCCACTTTGGCTTGCTTTTCAGCCGTCAGGTGGGTCTCCTGCAGCATTGCGATGTGGACTTTCACTTTGTTTAGCCAAGTGTAGACCCTCTTAATGTAGGCGTTTAGTCATCTGACATTCCATGTCACCACGTTTAGTTCATCTCGGTTCCTGTGTCTTGCAGATTCCAGCGGCCCACTCGTTCCCATCGGCCTGTTTGGTTTTCCCCTCCCTGATGTGCTGGCTTGGGAGGTCCGTCCATCGTCTTTCCCTTGTTATTCTCCTGGTAGTTTGCGGATCCTCTTTCTCCCTTGTCACCCCCTGACCTGGCGGACCACTCTGCTGCCAGTGTCCATTTCTCACTGTTTCTTCTCTTTGGTGTTCCTCGCCGGGTTCCCGCGTTTGAGAGCAGCCTCACTTGCGCCCTTTCCCTTCGCCGTGTCCGTGTCCTCCTCGCTCATTATGTTTGTCTCCTCTCGTGCCTTCTCTTAACAAACTTAACCACACAACTTAACAACTATTGTAAACCAACGCCTAGCCTCCCTCCCCCCTGCTCGTGCTCTGCCGCATTCCAGGTGCTGCCCTCGTTCCGCGGGCGCACTTGTAGCGGCGTAGTGCCTTAAAACTGACACTGCTAACTTATCGCTGCTTGGGGTCCCCTCTGTGGGTCTTGGTGGTCCAGTTCCGGAGGCCTCAAGCTCCCCGGTTAAACCGCTAATTTAAGCTTTCGGTTCTCATTCTGCTGATTGTCCTGCTTTATCTCGATTCAGCTGGGTGTCCTTAGTGTCTTAGTCTAGCGAGGTGTTATGGTGTCCGGTGGCCCACTGGGGTGTCTTTTGGGCCCCTCTTCGCCCAACCATTAATTTATGTCATTGGGATGTGTGTGTTGTCCTCACCCTCCTTCCCTGCTTCGCCGGGGAGCCTGTCGGTTGCTCTCGACCCCCTCTCTTAGTTGTGGGATCCCCTGCTGGTCCATCCACTCCTGGGCGTCTGCCGTGGTCTCAAAGATCTGTGTCCTCCCGCTGTGCAGGATTTTGAGCTTGGACGGGTAGAGTAACATGAATTTCACCCCCGCTGCCTGAAGGCGCTCTTTTGTCGGCCAAAACTGGGCTCGCTGTCTTTGCATAAGTGCTGTATAGTCAGGGTCGATGGTTATCCTGGCTCTGCTGCGTATTATCTCCCCGCCTTCTCTTAAGAATGTCAGGATTTTCTCCCTGTCTTTAAAGTTCAAGATTTTTGCAATCATGGGTCTCGGTGGCGCGCACGGGCAGGGTTTCTTGATTAGTGCTCTGTGTGCCCTTTCCACCACGAAGCCCTGGGAAAGGGTCCCTGCACTTACTTCCTGGAGCAATAAGTTCTCTATGTATTCTGTGGGGACTCTGCCTTCCTCCCCCTCCGCCAGCCCTACGACACGCATGTTGTTGGGTCTGGCCTGGCCTTCCGCATCTTCGGCCCTGCGTTCTAGTGTTCTGATCCGTTCCAGCGCTTCTGACATTTGTGACTGAGAGGTGGTCACGTTTGCTGTGTTGCTCTGCACTTGCTGTTCCACCGTTGTCACTCTCTGCCAGGTTCCTCGTGTCCTGCCTGAGGAGCCCCACATCCACAATCACTGCGTCCAACTGCCCTCTATTGAGGCCTTTAGCGCCTCTATGGCCTCTAGGATGCTGCCTTACACTTGTTTGAGTTCCCCGTGCGTGGTATATGATGTAGCTGTGTCCGCCGCCGTTGTCCCAGGTTGTGGGTCCTCACTCTTGCGGGCCAATGTCTCTTTGCTTCTTTGCCTCCCTCTGCTACCTTTCTGTTTGTCGGGCATGTCGATGTTTGTAGCCTTGTGACTCTGTGCTTGGGTAGAGGCAGTGCGCCCCTGGGCGGCCTCCACTCTGTGGTCGGTGTTCTCCCTTCCCTACAGGTAATCCCAGACTGGGCCCAGGCCCTCATCGGCTCTGCCGCTCCCCGGCACCTCCTTGGGCCCTGTTCTGTGGGGTCTATACGTCTTAGAAGGTACGGGTTTACCGGCACATGTCGGCTGAAGTCTTTGTGGTCACTCCGCCCAGCTATTTGATCAGCCCCGGCATATTTGGGGGGGGGGGGGGGCGGTCTGCCGCCTCATATGATGGCCGTATCGTGTGGGTTGGGGTCTCCGTGCACCTCCCAAGTGCTGTTTCGGGTGGGCCGTGTCCTCCCACGTACATCTTGTGAGTCGAGGGCTAATCACCGGGGCCTGGCTTTCCTGCTGTTCCACCCCAGCCTCGTGGGATGCCTTGCCGGATGCTCCGGTTGCGTCTCTGCCATTTGCCGCTGCTTGCTGCACCGACGCGGTCTCGGGCCGGTGGCCACCCGCTTGCCTCTCGCTTTTGGGGGCCGGGACAGTCTCCCCCACCGGGCTCCGCGGGGCTCTCCTGCCACTGCGTGGCCGTGCTCTGGCAGAACTTGTGTGCTGGGGAACACCCTGTTGGCCGTCACCTTCCTGTGTCTCAGCCACTGTCCTCGATTGCCTGCTCCTCCTCTGCCCGTCTTCACGTGGCGTGCCTCGTTCCTCGCCCTTGTTGGGGTGGGCGGTCGGATTTGGCACCTCTCTCGGTCCTCTTCCGGGTAATGTGTGGGTGTCTGCTGGGCTGTCTCACGTGCTCAGCTTCCACTGCCCCTCGGAGCACAGGCGGATCCTCAGGGGCCTGGGGCCGCCATTTTTTTGTGTGGCGGTTTTGCGCCTCTTCCTTGCCTCGTTTCAGGTCTTCCCGACCTCTGATTTTGTTCGGGCTTTTGCCCTTGCGTGCCCTGGATCCTCCGGGTGCCGTCCCTTCGATTTGTTCAGGTTCTCCTGCTGTTTTTCAGCCGTTAGTAAGGATCATGTAGCGGATCACCCGGGAGCTCTCGGTGACTCGCTCACTCTCGCATGGTTGCCAAGGCCCCTGAACACAGAACATTTGTGAAATTTTCACTCCAATCTCGGACTTCATTGTGGGTCCTTAACTTTTTAACGTCTTCCTTTTGCCTTGGCACTTTAACACGTTAGTAGCCCCCCATTACGAACCGCTGTTAATTATTTGGGTGCCTAATGTGTTAGGACCCAAGAGGGAACTACGTTTCTCACACTGACTCCACTGTATCTGTTGACGCTGACATTCCTACACACAGTAAGCAGTTAGTTCTGAGGGCAAGTATAGGTTTTGGGCAAACACCGATATTTACTTTGGACTTCCCGATAGACTATCCTTAGTTTTCTTTAGGTAGGGAAGCCCCCACCTTAGAAAAGGGCAAGTTGGTCATTACTCCAGCCGGTCTTCAGTTCATAAAACTTCACGAAACAAGCTTGAACCTGTTGTCTGTGTATTAGTGTTAGGGAGAATTCTCTGTTTAGGCTGAATTTCCTAACCTAGTGAGTCCCCCAGCAGCTTTGCTGGATTTTTGGGGTTTATTTTTTTTCTCCTGCCAAGAGTGAGACGCTTTTACCCTCACTCTTGGACATGATTTGAGTGTGTTCCTTTGACTCTTGATGTGTTTAATGGGCTATGGGGTCTTTTACTCCATAGGGTTTCATGTGGTTTTGTGATGTTACACTGCACCCTCAGTGCAGTAACACAGGGGTGTCATAGTGACCCCCCAGTATAGACTCCATATCCTGGGACTGACTACTGTCTCCCAGGGCATGTAAAGTCGCCATTGACTTTACTAGTCTTAAATTCTGAACAGACCCAGTACAAACCATCATATTGTGGACGTACTGGCTGGGGCAATTCAATTGCCCCGGGGTCTGTTAGTCGAGGGGGCACGTCTCCGTCCCCCCTGATCGAGTTTTGGCTGGTGGCAGTGGATACTACTTTTTATATTCAACCGCGAATATTTCTCTATGGGATTTTCCCATTGTTCGAGGCTACTATCTTTATTTATTTAATTACGATAGCCTCGAACATACCGCCGGTTTATTTAATTATTATTAATTCTCCGTTTGGTATTTTTTGCCAAAACTCGGTTCTAAAATGGCGTTTGTGTTCTCTTCTGTGACTCCAACCCAAGTCGAGCCCTTTGTTCCACTTTTTGGCGGGCTTCTCCACAGAAGCCCTCCAAAGTGGTGCAACTCTGTCTGGGGTACTTAGGAGGGGTGGAGGGGGATTTAGGCACCCTGGACTGAGTTGCATAGGCAACTCAAGTCGCACTCCATCCTGATTGGCCCAAGTGGTGAGCCGGCCGGCTCACCACTTAGCATGTTTGAGTGACAGCTAGGCTGAGTGAATGGGGGTTTTCTGCATAAAAGAAGGGCTTTGGGGACTGTAACTTCAGAAGTCGCCACAGGACCTAAGAATCTGACGAGGGAGAAGCTGAGCCGACCTGCCACGACGACACCACCGGTGGAGCCCTGCTGGACCGTCTCACCACTTTTCCCAACGACCGAGGAGATCTCCCGCCGGAGAGTCTTCTTCCTTTGACTGGTGGGGATAACCAGTTTCACCGTCTTTTCGCTTTCCCGACGCATCTCGTGGCCGCCTTGCCTGTGCCAAGCACCCCAGCAACCGGAATACCACATTTTACCACGACCGCGAAATAAAGGGTAATAACTTTAACCGGAAAACTCTGCGGCTGGTTTCTTCCCTGGCAGTTCAACGACCTTCAGCTTTCCTCCAAGTCGAGATCTTCTCTTCCCCTGGACGACGCCGAGACTTGCACCCGCTGCCAGGAACAACTGCCACCGCTGGAGGAACCTTCCCACTTAAGGTACCGTGTTCCGCCTGGCTTCCCTTGCTACTGACTGTACGGGGTATATTTAGCCCCCGGCTTTCGAACCTCGGTTAGCCTGGGACACCCTGGCTAAACTTTTCCGAGCCTCTCAACTCTTTTTCAAACTCTCTGCAAGACTTTCTAAGCCTAGTGTAACTGTGATCTTGGGTGCATTTGTGCTCTGCTCTCTCGAAGAGTGGGCCCAGCCTATGGACTTTGGCTCACAAATGCCTTTTGCTCTTCTGCCTTGCTAATAGTGTTCCTAAATCTTGGTGTGGTGTATCTTTCCATATTCTGTCTTTTTCCCTCCCTCCTTCGTGAACTTATTGGAGTGCCATCATAGTTAAGCGCTCACCTCTGTCTGGAAATAAGTGGTGTTAACTAAGACTTATCTGATAAGGAATAAGGGTTGTATATATTATAATAGTAACTGTGTTTAGAGTGTTTTACAATAAGGGTGCTGGAGTGTTTTAAACAGTGTTTTTAAATAAATAATTATATACTTTGATACCAAAGCTCTGGTCAGTGTTTGCTTGTATTATTGTATCTGAGTGCCTATTGTGTATACTTTGCATACTGCCTAACTCTTCTTGAGGGAAGTCTGACTGCTCAGCCACAGCTACCAGGTAAATCTGGGTGGTACAGACTGCTACCAAGTGGGTTTACTGCTAACACCTGTAGTCCTAAATCTTTTGCAGTGTTCCAAAGGGAACTGCACATGTTTCTGCCTAACAGTTAGGGGAGTTGTTCTAAAGTCCCACTTGGAGGTAAAACTTTAGTAAGCTATCACAGTGGTTTGTAGACCCAGACCCCTCCCCATCCCCCCCAGACCCCCAGACTCTTGGTAACAATCTGTAATACTCCGAGACCTTGGTGGAGTGGCAGAGCAGTCAGGCTTATCTTAAGAGGACGATATGAGCTGGCAGTAAGTACACTGAACCTAGTTAGTACTGCACATCAAAGAAACACTTACACATCTATATTTTAACCCTTTAAGTGCCATGGGTATGTCCCCCCAGTGCCAGGGCCTTTTTTGGTGATTTCGGTATTTGGCCATTCTATGCCTTGTAACTTTTTTGTTACATGTGTTTCTGCCAAATTTGGCTCCTTTCAACCCCCCCCCCCCCACATGTAGGCGGTCGTAACGCCACCCAGGAATCCTAGGTTGCTGTAGGGGGGTGAGAGAAAATAAGCAAAAAGGGCGAACATTTTGGGTTTTTTCAAAAAATGCCAATAAAATGATGTACAAAGAAGCCTGTGGTTTTTTCCTTGTAAGAGCTAGGAACAAATGGTTAGCTGTGCTGAGATCCCCAATTTATTGGCTTTCAAGAACAGGTTGAGTGGAAACGAAAAAAAAATATTTTGATGTGTTATCAACTGTTTTGTGAGAGGTAGTCGATTTTGGCCATTTTTGCCAATTGGACATGCATGGACGGAATGGAAGAAAAGGGTAGGAAAGCAGAATTGGAGGACAGAAGAAAGGCATATATTTTTGAAAAGTAGACACAATTCCAAGTTTAGGAAGGGGTGATTTGTGTAGGTCTGGCAACTAGGTAGGGGAAAATGCCATAGATTGGGGGGAAAAGCAGGAAAATGACCGGAAAAAAAAGGTATGTGTTGGACATGGTTGTCTTGGTGCGGTAAAGGCTTCTATGAATTTTGAGAAAAGCAATGCTCCGCTACATTCCCCCCACTCTTGCAGTTAGGAAAGAACACATTTTTTGTAGTGTTTTACAAAACAAGCAATACCACAAGCCAAACACTGAGCCATGGTACAAAGGTGTTTTATGCTCACGGCCTGAACAGACGCACTTAACATGTGTAAATCGGGGAAAACCAATGTGGTGAGGGAACGGCAAGCATCCATTTTCTGAAAGAGTACAGGCAGACCTTTTCAAGGGTAGGTGACTTGCGCAGGTTACAAAAGTGTATGGTGCCTAAAGCAACGATTAAATGTAGGGCACATTTGGGAAATGAAAGGGTTGTGTGACAAAGGGTACCAGCAAATGGGTCAAAACGTTATGAAAACCACACAAACCCAACAAATGTTATACCTTCCTGCGTTCCCACAGGTGTCCCGGTGAAATGGTACCTCACGTGTGGGTGCACCTACCTGGGCGCCAAGGGGAAAGCCTAAAACACAAGTAACCCCAAGTCTGTTTTCACACCTGAATTTCACACTTTCTCCAGACAAGCGCAACATACAGATATGGTCCACGGGAGTCCAAGCCATCATAGAAAACAGGGAACCCCATGCATTTCCGAAAAGAGGACACCTGTGGGAAACCGCAGAGGTACGATTTGTGGAAATCGGCCCACAATGTATTACCCAGAAGCCCCGGCAAAGTCCAAAATGTGCTGAAAAAACCCACATTTTTCTTTTTGTCAGGGGTTCTGGGTAAAACATTCTGGTCCGCTTCGCGCAAGTTGGACCTCTGTGGATTCCTACTGGTGCCCTCTTTTCAGAAATGCATGGGGTTTCCAGTTTTCCTTGGTGGATTGGACACACTATGCCCAAATCTGTAGGTTATCTCCCCAAACCCTTTTGTGGTTACCAGTGGGTTAGCCGTTTTCCTTTGCGGCTAGATTGGTGAACCCACACATGTGAGGTACCATTTTCGTTGGGACACCTGTGGGAACGCGGGAAGGTATGACATCTGTTTTTGGCGGCGTGTTTCGGTGGTTAAGCAGAGTGAAATGTCTGGAAATTGTGTTTTTTTTACCCCCAAATTTGGAATTTGCCAGAGGTTCTGGATAGTAGATTCTGGGCCGATTTGCACAAGGTAGACCTCTGTGGATTCCCACGGGTGTCCTCTTTTGGGAAATGCATGGGGTTCCCGGTTTTCCTTGCTTGCTTCGACACCCTAGGCCCGAATCTGTAGGTTGCCCACATGATCAAAATGGGCTGTGGTGAAAGGCTTGCGGTTACCAGCGGGTTGCCCTTTTTCTTTTGCGCCCCTGGTAGGTGCACCCACGCATGTGAGGTACCTTTTTCGTCGGGACACCTGTGGGAACGCGAGAAGGTATGACATCTGTTGTTGGCGACGTGTTTGTTGAGTGGACACAGGGAAATGTCTTTGAAATTGGCTTTATTTTTATTTTTTTGCCCCCTTCCCTGGGTCTAGTGGGCATTGCTGCCCGCGCATCGAGCGCCCTGTGCCCAATCCACGGGCAGCAATGCTGTCATTGGGTGTCATTGGAAAGGGGGGAGTCTCCCCGACAAGATCCGTGGTGGCTGGGGCCCCCAAACCCCTCCCCATCACGTTTTTATTTTGCTTTTTTTTGTTTTGTTATGCCCCCACCCCTGGGGGCAGATGGTCACCTGTCTGCCCCCAGGGGTCATTATATATGTGCCTCCATACTTTGGGGGCCAGGGGGGTGAGGGCTGCTTACTGTAAGCAGCCCCCCTTCCCCCCACGTCACAAACGTTTCCCTGGTGTCTAGTGGGCATTGCGGCCCGCGCATCGAGCACCCTGCGCCCGATTTGCGGGCAGCAATACTGTAACACAGGGTGTCATTGGAAAGGGGAGGATCTCCCCTTTCCAACGACGCCTCCCCCGATCTCCGGCTTGAAATACAGCCGGAGATTGAGAGGGAGAAAGGTTAACACTCGCCTTTCTATTTTCACCGCAGCAGCCCGAAATGGCTGCTGCGGTGAAAATTACTTTGTTTCGTGCCGACCTGCATTACGCACGCCGATGTGAAAGTGAAGGTAATCCAGCCTCCTGGAAGTGAGGGGGACCTCCCCCTCACATAGCCCGGTGGTTGGATTACTGTTTTGTGTGATCCCTGCTTTGCAGGGATCACACAAAACAAGGTGCCAAAAAGGACAAGCTATCTCGTCCTTGGCACTGCGTATGCAATTCCAATGACGAGATATCTCGTCCTTGGCACTAAGGGGTTAATATACATTTATTTATACAAGTCACTGTTAAATACTTGTAACAATAAACCAACACACATAGGTATACCTTTCAATAGGCCACTTCTTGGTATCTTGTTGCTGAACATGCTGAATTGTTAGAGAAGTTTGACAGGTCTACCGTATTATCGGTAATAACGCGCACCCGTAAAGTAATAAGGTAATGCATGCATACACATGATGGTGATTTGTATGAAGGAAAACAGTTGGTTAGCGTTATCCTAGCAGAGCTTTGGGTTCTAAAGGCAGTTTCTATGCACAGCAAGTCTTTTAAAGTCCAGAATGCAACCATAGCTAAAAGGCAGTAGAGAGAGGCTTTAAGTCTTGAAAAGCAGCAGAAGTCAAAAGTTCCTGTGGATACTTCCCAGTCTCTAGGAGGGAAGATACAAGAAGGCGTTAACCCACATTGTAGACCCTGTTAAAGCTCTTGCTAAAAGGACACAAGCAGCGGCTTGAGTTGGAGGTAAGGGGGTTGCCTTGGGCACCTCTACATGCACTCAATGCTCTGGAGCAATTTTCTGAAATGGGGTAAGCACTACCTTTTTCCCCACAGTACATTAGGTTTGAAGAAAGTTTGTGCTGGATGCTCTGCAATGTTGCAGTTCTGAGCCTGACCCCTGGATTCCTTGGTCTGATGATGAAAGGCAGGACAATGGATGGGATCTCTCAGCAGTTTTGAGGGAGGACCTCTGGCACAGCTTTCATCAACTTCTCTGGTCACCTTGCTGTTTTGGCACCTTTTCTGCAGCACCAACAAAGGGTGCAATTCGCCCGGTCAATCTTCTTTGGTTCCTGTAGTCACACACTCTGAGGGGCTTCGGTGTGAGTTGGGTAGCATCTCTGGAGTGACCTTAAGGGCTCAGCGAAGACTTAGACGAATTCGACCTTGCCATGCCAATGAACTTGAAATGGGCAACAGGTCTCCTGGTATTGGGGTTCCTCGAGAGATGGCTCAAATCAAAGTTAATCTTCGGACTGGTTGTTCGGACCCGCTAAAGGGAACAAGTCCTCTTTGGAAAACGGGGTCAAGACAGCAGTGGTTGCTCCACTGTGTTACAAAGGGTCTGCAGGCATCTCTGGTTGTCTTCTTGAGCTACTCCAACTTCCAGTGGTCGACTTGCTTTTCACTCCCGGAGCCTTGCCTTTTTTCCAGTTCCAGCACTCCTATGCAATCTTCCTCAGCAGATTACAGAAGGGGGGCGTTTGGCTGTCCAATGAGGACAACCAAACCCCCAGCGGGAACTGGTCTCATTCGGCACTCTGGCAGACAAAAGGACAGGTGGGGTGGAAAACTCCTCCCGCACTTCCTGCCTGCCCAGACACTCTAGAGCCTAGTAGGTGACACCCAAGGGTTCCCACCAAAATCAAAACATACAAAGGCCTGCCCCTCCCAGAATGGTAGAAGGGCCGACAAAGAACAACCACGCTAGTAATGGCGAGAAAAGGAAGGTGCCAAGTTAGTACTTGGGTGCCCCTGTTGTGCACTACCGAGGCTATGGACACGGCCTGCAGTAGAAAAATCACACAATAGTTGGTAGAACATGTACCCTGCCACCAGCCATAACTAGCAGATTGTGACTAAAAAGGCACACGAGCAGAGAGAAAGGGGATACTAGGTATCCATTTGGCATTCCACATAAGGTGGCGTGTGCCAATCTCTGACAGTTTTATGAGATCCTTAAGAACTGTAGTTACTCTAGGATAAAGAAAAGAATCTCTAAGGATGACCTTAAGGGTCCCCAGCAACACTTCCCATAAGAAGCTGTGTGCTGTAATAGTAAAATACAGATGCCTTTAAGAGTTATGGAGGAAAAGACTCCATAGGACAGATGCAATACAAAGAATAGAGCTCCAAAAGACAGAGCCCATAAGAATGAATGAGTGGAAAAGGGCTCCACTCATTCAGCATGAGAGATAAAGGTCCAGTAGTCCGGCAAAACGTGCTGTGGGTCTCACTAGGAGAGAGGGGGGTGGGGGCTGAGGGGAGCATAGAAATTATAAATCTCCTTTAAAATTAACTCATGATGCCTTCACAACCCTCAACTTTTCTCCTTATCAGTTTCTAGATCTGTGATTCGAGCCCTTGCTACTGCAGACCTCTGATCTGTTCCCCTCTTTTAGGTACCCCTTCTATTCCTTCCTACATCCTTCTCACCGGTGTAGATGCTGATAGCGTACCAAGGGCACCCTTAGTGGCTCTTCCCTGTGCCGTGGAGCAATGCTTTTATTGCAGTTGGGCATGATCTAAAATAACAAAATAAAATAATAAGATAATTGGTGCTTTGAGGTTGGGCCCCATTAGTGAATGCCTATAAGCTAAAATTGTTCCCATGATGTTATATGGTGCAGAACTACGGAGCGACTCTTAAGCCTCCTTTTGTGACAAATGAGTCTAAATCTTGGAAAAGGGGTTTGATGCTTAAGATTCAGGATAATTTGAATTGCTGGGACTTGAATCTTGGCTTAGTGGAGATTAAAAAAAAATGTCCTTTATATATGCTGAAACGCCATGCCCAGATGATTTTGCACTTGGAGGATTACATTTCTTTCTGGAAATTTCTGGCTGACCTCACTAGGCTCCACATTTGAGGCATGAATGATGTCACAAAGTGTGATCCCTACCAATAATGATTGAATGAGCGACAATAAGGTTATCACAATGGTTCCAGGAAAACGCCCCTCAATTGTCACAGCTCAGCAGCAAGTCACTGTGCTGGACCAACACATGGCAGCATGGGCCTGCCAAGTAACCAATACATAGACTAACCAATACGTAGACTTTTTACCCACTCCATGATCGCCTAACCAGCTTACACTAAAGCAAGCAAGCCAGCCAGCCTGACGCACAGTGCAGCAGCATGCCACTTCAAAATTCTCAGTACTGTCTCAATAACATTATAAAGTGGGAAGCTTTAATCCTCACCAATCAACCCCTCTGCCCCCATCAAAAAAACAGCCAAATGTGCATGCTCACCTGAGCTTGCAAGGATGAATAGGTGGCAATTATCCAAGCAGATGGCTTCATCTGGCACTTGACTCTTGTTGCACCACCTGTATGTCCCAATTCAATCCACTCGGTGCATTGAGAACGCGGCCTTCCGTTCTGTATGCACCAACAAGTCTAATTTCACATCTTGCGTCGCCCACTTTCCCCACTAACCTCTTCCCTCCCCTATTACAGGGCCAAACGCTAAGAGGCCACACAAATAGCCTTTTTTGGGTGGGGAGGGGGGTTGCTAAAAAACAAAAAAACCATTGACTCTAACTTGTCTTGCTTGCTGCTGTCTTCTCTGGAGACCTAGCTCCCTAGCAGTTGCAAGTTAAAATTGGCAACCTAAAAGAGCGAGGCATGCATTGTTTCCAAGACCAGTTAGTCTTCCCTGAAACACATTGCACCAATACATGATGTAGGCCTTTTCCCCTGAAGAAACACAACTAAACCTACTGAATCCAAACTGGAAATAGTGTTTCGCTACCTTTGAACTAATATAAACTTTCTATGAGTTTCTTGTCCCTCTTGCCACCCTAAAGACATTGATATTGTGTAAACACAATTGCCATATTAATTTGTTGTTTTGCCTTGTAAACCTTTGTTCTGCCATCCAGGATTACATTTATGGCGACAGAATGAGACTCAAAGAGAGGTTGTCTAATCAAATGAAGTCCTAATAACATACATTTTCCTTTTCTAGAAAAGTCATCATCAGAAGACCAATTGTGCAAGACCCCAGAATCCAAACGTCTCCGAACTGATGGGTCTCCCTCTACATCCGAGAAACATGTCAGCATCCGCACCAACAGTTCAAAGAAATAGATGTGAAACTCTGCATGTTGGAACCCTACGCAACTTTCTGAAACTGTTGCATTGTAATCTGAGCACTGTGGAGGCACGAGAGCCCAGTTGCAAAAGCCCATTGTTCTATAGGGTGTTGGTCTTTTCCAAGTGCTGGCCGCATTTTTATTCCAATGTCCAACTATTTAAACAGGTTGTAACAAGACTCTTCTGGCTCTTTTTCAACCAAAAAGATCACACTTTCCATGTAGCTCCAAGAGCAAGCACAGTTGAGGGTGAAACTAGCTTCTGACAGTGATTCGACAATGCCATTGAGAATTTGGCATCAATAATCTCTCGAAGGTTTAGTTAAGCCACCTTACCACTTGGATGGAAAGGAAAAAGGGAAGTTTGTAATGTTTTGCCAGTTACCACTTCAGACATTGAGTGCCTTTGGTTTTCATGGTCTATTTAAATTCACAGTAGAGCCCTGGACTTAGAACCATGTATGCAGTGCAATAAAGTCTGTATGACCAATGCAAGATAGCGACAAAAATCTGAGGCAGTGAGGAGAAAAAGCTGTGGTGTTGATCATTTAATAGATACAAATATATATAAAAAATAGTGTAATATGTCTGTTGGGTTTAATATGTTGTGCATTTTCTCTACAGCATCCCTATTCCCATTTGGTTCCTTGTGTTTGTTGCCTATAATGTATTGTAAAGTTCTTATTTCTTTTCTGAATCCACAATAAGTGTTTGCATATGGAGGACTAACCAGTCTGATAAATTATTTAATAATTGTGTTGCATCCTACAGTAGTTGAACACTCAATGCTTCCGTTGGTTTCTGTTGTGGATCCACAGTTTAAAAACAGTCACATGAAAACACACAATGTTTATACCTTTGTTCATATGTTAATGTAAATATTTAAAATGCCAGAGCATTGTTTTGCAACACTCTTGGCACAAGGTGCGGTTCGCCATTGTACAGAGACTTTCCAAATTTAGTAAAGCTTTTCTAATTATTGGGTTTGTTTTATTGTGTTATTTTTAATACAAGCTTTCGTTAAACAGCCAGCTGGAGAGAAGTTAAATTGTATACTGGGAAAAGAGTGCTTTAAAGTATGATTTGATTATAAAGACTGGTGCTGTAGACCTTTTACGTATGCTCCATTTTCATCTGCCAGCGTTTGCTGTGCGTCTGTCCCACCCCCTTTCTTTCATGGGTTCTGGGAATCCAGGCCCATGTAGAATGGGCTAAAAATCATGCAAAGCCAAGCAGCATATGCTCATCCATTCCAGCCCCCTTGCCTGCTGCTGGCTTCTTGTCAAGCCCTATAAAAGCAGGCAAGGGCTGGCATGTAGTAAATGCTCTGCGTTATTGTGGTTAATGTGTTCCCTGTGTGCATGTCCGTTTCCTGTGTGCATGTCCGTTTCCTGTCTATGCCTTTTGTGTTTTCTTGGTTCAGGCTTTTTGCAGTGTAAACCCACATTCTTGTCTAATGTACTTGGGCCATGGTCACTGCTGGTGGGTGCACTTTCTTTTTAGGCACTTTGTCTGTGAATTCTTCCCACTGCCTCACTTGAGAACCAAGTGTTGTGCTGCTTTCATCATGGTTAAGGAAATAGGAGATGCAAGTCTTTATTTTGTTCTGCAAATTGCCTCAGGCTACTGGCTCTGCCAAGGACTTGACCTTCAGTCCCAACTGCTCTGGGAGGGACATTGGCTCTTCGGCCTCCGCTACGCCTGCTACTTGGATCTGTAAGGGTGTAGAAGTAGAAGACTGACACACAGGTGGCATTCTTTTTGCTATAGACTTTTATTAGGTAAAATGAGAAAACACTAGCTGACCCTATTACTAACAGGGGGTTCCCTGCCTCAACCAAATACTAAGGATTCCATCAGGATGTTCCAAAAAAGTCCACCATCTTATCAAAAACCTCTTTCCTTCCCTTACACTCTAAAGCAAACTAAATAGAGTGGTGATCTTCTTGGACCATAATAATGGTTCCATTCTGGATGATAAAACAAGGTTTACTTTCGGGTGATGAAAAGGCCAAAACCAAAAGTCTCAAAAGCTTTCTTGGCTTAGCACTCCACCAACATATGAAAGTCTTGTTTCTTCACAATGTTGGATGGGTGTGGGGGGTTGACACCCCCCCCTAACCTTCCTCAGGTTTCTCAATGCTTACGCTTATGTCCCGTCCCCTTTCCACCATACTGTATGGGCACCCCTCACGAGGGACGCTAAACGGAACCTTTTTCACCAGAAACTCTCTTTCCTCTTAAGTCTAGGTGCGCATGGGGCGTGGCACTGGGAGTATGCGCTCCCCTGACTCCACCCAGCGGTGCCACTCCTCAGTCCTCTTTTCTGTGTCGATGGGAACGGACCGCTTTCACCAGCGCTCCTGTGTTAGGCTTCCGACCTAGTAATTCCACACGCTCTTCCCCAGAAGACTTTATCTTTTTTTCTCGCATAGCAATTGTCAGTTAATACTCTGTCCTCTAGTGCCATGCTCCTCCCCGGCACATGACAACGGTGGGTTTCAGCAGGTATCTGGCCTGCGAGGGTTCCTTCCCCATGTCGGGTCCCCACGCGCTCTGCCTCTGGTACCTTGGCCCAGACCACTGCTTGGAAGGCATTTCTGTGTGTGACGTGTTGATCCAGCAAGCTCTGAAGAATCGCTTTGCCAGGTTGAGGGAGGTGTTCGAAAGATCACCTCGAGAGGGCATCAAGACATACGTGATGAGGAAGACCAGGCCCAAGGTATGTGCCCTATTCTCGTCTGCACCCTGCAAGGGCGACTCCTTCCAAGGGAAGCACCCAAGTGAAAGCAGCCTTCCCGGGCCTAAGACAAGCAAGGAGGCAGAGGGGTTGCAAGATCCTCCTGGTCCCACCACTGAGGGGCCGCAACGCTCTGCTACTGGGGGAGGGCACTCCGCCTCCCAGTTCAAACATGTTCTCTTGTTTCTCACGCTCACACCAGCCATTGTGGCTCTGCCTCCAGCGCAGCCTCCTCAGCAGTCCCGGGCACTGCCAACCAGCACGCCACAGCTGCCCGCACCCAGCACGTCTGACAGCGCCCGACCTGCATGACACAGTGGGTGGCACGGACGAGGATCGGATACTTCCTCGTTAGCTAAGGCTTTCCACGAGAGACTTGCGGTGTTGCAGAATACCGGGGGATTCCGCAGCCACAAGTTGAACAACCTGTGGTGGGGATTCTCGCTGAGGTCTTGACCATACGCCTTGCCACAAGAACTGGCATCCCTCTACAAAAGGATGTAGGACCACTGGCAAAGAAGGGATGGGTTAAGCCACACTCCACACAGCCTACCAATAAACATCTGGATGCCAAGTATAGGCAGGCAGAAAGGGACTCCCTCATTCTGTCTGTGCATCCTCAACCGCATTATCAGTTATCACTGCGGCCTCACTTTATTCCAAACTGCCATCTTCATCTGTACCCACCTCAGCACTCCTAGGGAAGGAGGAAAAGCTGCTAAAGTCCTACAGCAAAAATATCTATTCTAATGCCACGCTCCATCTGTGCTAGGCCAACGCTGACATGATGTTGGCAGCAGCAAATCATAAGCTGTGGAGGAAGATTGCAGGCTTCCTCCCATAGCCCCCTGCGCATAGTCGGGCGCACTTAAGGGTTGGGTTGGCAGAGGCCAAAATTGTGGCCCAAGAGATCATGGAGTCTACAGTGGCTCACATCAACTGAAGCAGGTAGAGCTATCTGTCTCCACTGATATGAAAGACATCTTGGCCTAAGGCAACCAAGTCTAACCCTGATGTGCAGGAGTGCATTCTCGGCCTGCCATTTGACGGGGTTGGGGCGCTTATTTCACATAACCATGGATGTACTCCATGGATCTGAAAGTTGCTTACCTGCCGTTCCTGATTTGGGAACCCCATCGTTCCTTCCTGAGGTTCAGCATCATTGGGTTTCATTTTCAATACAAGGTCCTCCCTTTTGGCCTCGATTCAGCCCCAAGGGTTTTTACAAGGTTAATGAACGCGGTAGCAACCCTGCTCAGTGCGGAGGGCCACCCCATTTAGCCAATACCTCGATGACTGATTAGTTTGAGCGGAGTCTCCCGAAGATGTACAGCGCACAGCTTCAGCACTTGTGCACATGCTATACAATCTGGGGTTCTGCATCAACCTCAAGACGTTGAAGTTACTCCCCACTCAGTCCTTAACATTCCTGGGACTAATTTGGGATACGAAGGTGGAGAAGATCTTCCCTTCGGCAGACAATATCATAGCAATCGGGAAGGCCACAAGGCGTTTTCTCAGCAGTCCAGTGAACTCGGCATGGTGGGACCCACAGTATTCCCTTTATGCGTGCTGGTGCCACACGCTGCTTTATCGCCTCCGTTTCCGACGTGGCTGCATCTGTAAGCCACTTAGCCACAAAGCTGAGTTGCCCCACCACATAGTACATCTCCAGATCTGGTTATTGTACCCCTCCCTCCTTGTACGGCAGGGTCAGTGTGACTAGGGTCAGTTTGTGTCTGGTGGGACCCCACAAGAATTCCCGCACCAATATTTCTAGTAGGTGGTAGAATGAGGCTTTGATGTAACGGTGCACGTTGTGAAAATAATATACAAGTCTCGGCAGAACAATCATTTTAACAATGGCCACCCTGCCCATCATTGATAACGGCAATTTGGACCAAAACTTAATGGGTTTCCTTAGGCCTTTCACCACCATTTCTGTATTGTTCCCATACATCAGTTCGGGCGTGTGCCTGACATTCACTCCTAAGTACTTGAACGATTCCAACTGCCAGCGGATCACCACTTTCGGGAGGTCCCTTTCTTCTTTCCCTTTCAGCCCCGCCAGTGGGAATATACATGACTTCCCTTTGCTAAAAGAGATTCCTGATACTTTTGCAAAGTTATTTAACACATCTAACATTGAGACAAGGATCCTTTAAGTACAGTAGGACATTTTCTGTGTAAAAGATACCACGTGGTTCAAACCCCCCACTCTAATTCCCACATCAAAGAATTGCTTCCCAAGGTATATTGCTATTGGCTCAAGTCCCAGCACGTACAGCATTGGTGACAGTGGGCATCCCTGTCTGGTGCCACTTTGAATATCCCAGTTCGATGACACTACCCTTCAAGTTTTCACCCTTGCTACAGGTGCTGCATACAATATTTTGATCCACTTAATGAAGTGCTCGCCAAACCCAAATTCCCTCAATACAGATTAACCACTCCCAGTATATAGAGTCAAACGCTTTTATAGCATCTAGCGAGACTATCGCATATTGGTCTTGTGATTTTGGTGTGTGCGCCATGATGTGCTACAGACGTCGCAGATTTACAGCCGTACTTCGACCTGGTATGAACCCATTTTGATCTTTATGCTTTATAGTTCCAATGACCTTCGATAGCCGATTAGCCAATATAATGGTCAGTATTTTGACATCATAGTTTAGCATCACCAGTGGTCTATACGAGTTGCACTAGTCTGTGGGTTTTCCCGGCGTGGGTATCGGGATTACTAGACCCCCCCCTCTCATGCTCCCAGGTAGCACCCCTTTCCCATATGCTTCCTGAAAAATGTCATATAGGACCGGGTTCAGTTCTGATCCGTATGTCTTATAGAACTCAGAGGGGTGCCCATTGCTCCCTGGAGTCTTGCCAGTGGCTAGCGACTGGATCGCTTTGCCAATATCTCTCAGCTGTTATGTTTCGCTATGCGTGCTGTCTAATTTGGGAAAGCCCGTTTCCTCTAGCGTACCCAGTATGTCTTCCAGGGATGCTGGCTTGTCATGGCCAAACAATCGGGCATAAACACTTTTAAAGGGGTCATTGATTGACTGTTGCGACCTAGGTATCAAGCCTGATTCATCCCTGATTTCTGTGGTCAGGTGTCTCGGGTTTTCCCTTTTGTACAGCCACGACCGCAGCCTACCAGGCTTATCCCCTTCCGAGTGTGCTCTGGTGGTTTTCGCAATGTAGTCAAATTTCGTTAATCTGCCCCAGGCGTTGTGGCAACTGTCCCTGGCTGCAGCAAGTTTGTTTTCTGCCTCCCTAGATCTCTGGCCGCTAGCCTCCATTTGCCTAATCTTTGCATATCTCCAATTCTCTCCTTCGTGTCTTTCTTATACCCCCTGCACTAGCAATGACTTCCCCCTCTCACCACCACTTTCAGCACCTCCCACACTGTGCTCCAGCCCTCAACACTCCCCACATTTATTATGTATTCCTCCCGTTTTTCCCAAAGCCCCTTTTTAAAGGCGCAGTCAGTGCATCTGTTGGCATGCGCCACATTGGTATGGGGGGGGGGGGTTCCTTGGTCTGCACATTTTCCATTCCTTAAGTAATGGTGAATGGGGATTGACCTGCCCAGGTATTGTGCCGACTCTACTTGTGGTAGGTGGTTTCTATCTATTAACAAATAATCAATTCTAGTGTACAGCCCGTGGGGGTGATGAGAAATGGGAGAATTCCTTGCTCTCTGGGTGTATTTCTCTCCATACCTCCGCTAGGTCCAAGTTCCCTACTGCTTCGTTCAACGCCACTGGAGCCGCTGTAGCCCGCTTCACTGGTGGGCTAGACCTGTCTGTCACGAGCACAATTAAAATCGCCCTCCCGAATAAAAAAGCAGTCTCGGTAGGGAGTTATTTTAGTGCACAGCATGTTGAGGTGCGCTGGGATTCCATGATTAGGAAGGTAGGAGTTAATTAACTATGCACATTCTAGCTGCTCAATGCTACCCCTGAGTTTTAGGTACCTTCCTTCTGCATTCACCTCCACCTTTGACAGGCGGAAGGGTTTGGCATCACTTATCCACCCCGCGTGCGAACTTAGAGTATGTCGCTCAATGCATACTGTGGTTCCACGGGGTGCTCCTCATGGCTGAGCACATCATCTTTGTCCCAGTATAAGTATCACTCCTCAGTGGGTTTGCTGGACTCTTCGTCATCCCAGTGATTCTCACTGTTATGATTCACTGGAAATCTGCCTCTTGACAGCTCCAGATAGTTCTTCCAACGACCAACCACCGGGAACAGTAACCTAGACCTGTTAGGTCTAGGCTTCCTCACAAGAGGGAGATCTTCCTATTAATGTACCCCTCTATTTCACTAACGGAGGGTAATTAATGAAGAGTGGGTCAAAGAACCGGTAACATCCAGGGACACCAGCTGTAATTAAAGGACTGATGTCAGAAGAATAAACTGAAGAGGGAAAATCCGAATGTCCCTTCCCTCCTGATGGGCCTCCCAACCGGAAGAAGCACCCCCGACAGAATAACCACCCACCGTATGAGGTTGCACCAATCCCCACTGCTCCCACCATAGGTACGCATCACGAGTGGTACCCGGCCACCTGACCATACAACCCTGTGATGGTTCACACTCTACCCAGAGCAAGCCAGGATGACCAAGACCGAGCTGGGGACGACTATATGGACCAAATTGACTGACATCTTCACAAGCTATGCTGCAGGTCGTTGGAGATGCCATGACGACATGGCTGCATTAGACAGGAAGCACATGTGCATTCGGGACACTCCCACGCCAATCCACACGAAGAACCCACATGAACAGTTCTATGAGCTAGAGGACAGTGACATACATACTGTCTGCATGTTTATTATTTTGCCACTTAGGCTCGCTACAACACAGCAAAAACGTAAGATGCCAGAAGAGCTTATGTACATGCTTGCCGATGCTATAGGCTATTTACCCTAAGGAAGGACAGGAGCACTCGCAGGACCTGACCAACCATGGACAATTGCGCGGAGCCCATAGAGCTACGGTAGGCCATGATGTTGCAAGTGACATTCCTCACCCACCGCACTACGGTAAGACCGGCCCCAGGAGAGAATATGCCAAGCCAAAATACAAATCAAATTGAAGTAATTCGGCCTCACCGACTGTCTCCTCACACGTGACTTGGCCGAACTGACACAGTGCTAAGGCCTGGAAGCTGGGAAGGCGCGGCTGTCTCATGATGGGGACTGAGTTTTGCAACAAATTGTAACAATCCACCTACAGCATGCTTTGGGAATGGACCGCTCTCATGGCACTAGCAGAAGCACCCCATTGTTACACACTGTCACTTAGTCACACCTTGTCGATACACATTGTATGTGAGCAGGTGTCTTGTGGACTGGGAACAATGATAGTCCCAGGCTTGGGGGCCCGTGGCATGACCATTGAGGACACTGGGGGTGGGAATCCCCAGCCAATCCTCGGGCGCTCTAATGTAACACTTTTCAATTAACAATTTTTTAGGGATGATCCAAATATTCCACCTGACACAGTGGCCACCAATAACAATGCGCACTATATGGTCCTATACTGACCTACCACTCAGGGACCCAACCTGGAGTGGCGTTCGGTTCGGGGAAGGGTCTTGGTAAGTGACACTGATTGTGATGTCACAAGTGCACAAAAGTGGCCTGCGAGCCCAAAATCGGTGAGATGTACCTGGACTGGAATTTGCTCCATGCGTGTGATCCCTGCTTCTTTGGGACACTGGAAGGAGTTGGGGGCCTTCCGAGAGCTGGAGGTCTGCAGACCCTTGGTATGGCTATGCCAACCCCAGAATGTGCCCTAACAAGTTGGAGGCCCCAGCAAGATTGTTTGTGATGTCAGCTCGGCAAGGTGCTACCCCCTCTGCCGTTGGACCTCGGAGGACTGCAGGACCTCAGGAATTGCGAGAAGAACAGGACAGCGCAACCAGAGATTGGCCGTTGGGAGCAGACTTTAAAATCATCGTGCCCGCGGTTGGTGAGTGTCCAGACGCAGTCAAGAAGAGGCGAAGGGGGAGCCAGCAGCCGAGTGGCGCCAGCAGAGTGCAACTAAAGTAAGTGTGGTGCACACAACCAGCAACAAACTATTGTGTGGGGGGGTGTGCAAATAAGGTGGAGTGTAATGTAACATTGTCATAACGTTTGGTACTGAGGCGGTGTCTGGCACTAACCAAAGTTGCTGGTGTATGCTGCTAGAAAGGACTGGGACCCGGTCACGGCTGGGTCACACACACACCCACACACCCAAGCGACGCCAGGACAGTTACAGCACTAAGCAAACGATAGTCACTACTCTGTGCAATTAAAGAAGGGCATGTCCCCTCCAAACGTGAAAAAAATGTCAACTATCATAGACTCCTTTGCTGCCGCCAAGCCAAGAAAAGAACTCCCCTTTCCTCCATGCTGTATGGGCAGTTACAACTGAATTCAGGCAAGACGCTCCAGCTGACAAGGGACCCGGTGGTGATCGGCTGCTGCATATTGGGAACACAGAACCGACACGCAGATTGCCTGTGGAGGGAGGGTGGCAACGCTACAGTGAGAGTGTGGAGGAGGTGGGGGTTAGAGACCTCCATTTCTTTGGGTATTCCTATCAGGCATACATTATTGCGTCTGGCCCACCGTTTAGCATCCTCCGCCCTCTCCTCCAGGGCTGTTTCTCTTCGCCAGCACTTGCACTCTGGTTTGTAGATCCTTCAGTATTTCTGATGCTTCCTTCTGCCGAGTGGCTGCCACTCGCTCTGTTAGGTTGCGCATGTTCCGTGTCATTAGTTGCATGTCTGTTTTAACCTCCCCTATTTTCATGTCTATAAAGGAACGCAGCGTGGCTATTGCTTCCAGCACCTGTTTATCCTTGTTATTCTCATTTAGGGCCTCCTGATCAGGTTGTGCCGGGCTACTAATTTGTGCCTGTTCTCTTGGCTTGGCGGCAGCAAAGGAGTCCATGATCGTGTCTGGCACTTGTATGATTGCAGGGAACGGAGCGCAGATAGTCTCCTTTTGTGATATTGGACGTGTCTGGGGCAGTGGGTTCCCGGGTGACATCAGTATTATGCCTATAGGTCTGGACATGGAACACATGTTTAGGGATGTGATTTTCCTATGAGCTGAACTTTGTAGCTCGATGAATAGATGTGGTTTTCCTATGAATCGAATGTTCTAGTTCGGTGAATAGATGTCTGATTCCCATAAGAGTTACCTGGAGCTATCTTAGAATGCGGAAGGTGATTGACTGGTTAAGTTCCCATGGTGAGGAACGTATCGCACGCCAGGCCACTTGACGGGTGCAGCTTAATCACGAGAAGAATTGATAATGTATTCTCCACTTCCGAGGGAGGTGGGAAGACCGCTGTGGGGATTGTGGATTATAGATGTAGTATTGAAATAGTGGGATTGTTGTGTGTAACAGGCGCGCAAATTGTCTGAAGTATTATCTTGGTGACGTCACCTATAGGCCATTGCATAGGACGGTGTTAGTGACTGATGCGGGGTCTGTGGCTTGGTGCTCAAATCATAGGCCATGTGGACAGGCGGCCGTGCGTGCCGGCGTGTGATTGGAGGGGTGTGCCGGGTGGCAGGCCGCCCCAGTGAAGGTGGGGTGGTACCAGAGTAGGCTGCACAAGGTGTAAGGCCGCAGGGGGCCTTGGACAGTGAAGGGGTATGCCGAGCAGCAGCAGCCCTAGTGAAGGTGGAGCGGCACAAGAATCAGCCGCAATGTGGAAGGCCGAAAGAGGCCTTGGGTGTTGCTAACTGAACATTGAACTGTGTAACAAAATAAATGTTTACCCTTGTACTGACAGAATTTCAATCATCAACTCGAGGTCAGGTAAAATTACAAACAATGATGTGCCACAGGGGAGGGGGAGGGACATCCTATAGTGGCCACAGGACCCTAACAACCCCAATTCTGCACATTTGTAAAATGCTGCCTATTTAGAAGGATAGAATTTTGATATACAGCGTAGAATGGACTAAGGGTCCGGATGGAAAGACAACAGTACCATGGCCGCCTATTGGTAGTTTCTCCGAGGACGTGCTGTAGTCACTACTCGCCTACACAACACGTACAAGGGGAAGAAGCTAGCTAACAATATGTAAATATTTGAGCTGTGGCGCATGTTTCAGGGGTACTACCCGGGGATGAGTGTACAGGAGGTAAAGGAAGGGGGATGGGATTCCTGTGTTCCGCCTCCTGTGCCTCAGTTTTCTCAGATGACGTGGAGGGGGGGTGGAGGAGTAGGGATTATACCCGATTAGAGAACTGAGAGGCTACGGAGCCCCGAGAATTAACTGCGGCAGAGGGCTACTCAAACCCCACATCCAAGCCAACCCTGTATGTCCCGAACGCACACACCCCGCAAGATGGGAGACGGGCAGAGGCAGACAACACAGGCATTGATGGAGACAGGCTGCGGCAGGCGAAGAAAGAGTTTGCTGTAATTGGCCTGGATGAATGGGTAGTGGCACAGGTGCTCTTGAAGTTAGAAGGGACCACTACAGGGGAGGCAGAAGGGGCAACTAAAGCCATAGAGGAATTGGAGCTGGTATAGGGATGCTGAGGAAATTCGGCGCACAATGTGAGGGTAGGTCAAGTGCGGGAAGAGAAGGAAGCTAAGTTAGAAGTGAAAATAGTGGAATTGAAATTCAATCCCTGGGCAGAAGCCCCCATCTACCTGACCATTAAGACGGGCTGCGAGACTGGCGCTGCAGGAGCAGCTAGCTCAGCCACCGATCGAGCTGAATGCTCGCTGTGCTGGCAGCATCTTACTTTTAGAGAGAAGGTGAGGTGCACTGCACAATAGGCTATCCCAGCCTACCTGCTATCCCACTGCATTGCGGAGCATTCTACTTCTAATCCTCGTTTGATCGTACTGAGGCTGCCTACCTCTTAAGGTGGCCGCCTGCTTTTCGAGGCCAGCTGCAAATGTGTTGCCAAGCAACGGCATGCATATTTGAATCTACCAGCATCTGCTGGCAGGCGGAAGCCGGCCCACTGAGTCGAAGGCCCGCTGGGTAAAGGTCCTGTTTGCATGCTGGATCGTGCCCCCAAACCTTTGTTCCTGTCGCATCCCTCCGGGTAGGTCTACAAACATCCTACACGTATATTACTTCCTGGCACCCCTGAACACTACTCCACGTCATTCCCCGCGGAACTAATCCAGTTCTACTTGCCGAACACTATGACTTCATAACTACCCCCACCTTCTTGGCACAGTGTTTACCCCACGCTATGCCACGCTGGGATTGTTTACACTGCTCCTCTGTTAACTGCCAAGAATGACTACGTATATTCTGATCCGCTGTTAAGTGATTGCTGTATACACTGCTCCCTGTTAACTGCCACGAACAAGTGATTACTGTATATTCCGATCCGCTGTTAACTGCTGTGAATAAGTGAATGCTGCAGAGACAACTCTTCTTAATCTATGCCTAGTTACATATACTGTTAACTAAATGCTGTACAATTGTAATAGCTGCATATACCACCACTAATGATTGTGTTTCTGTCACAGGAGTACAACTTCACCCTAATAGAGACTACCCTTGTTTATCTGTGAACTGAAATATGACTCCCAACGTTGTCCATTTGACCGTATTATTGTTTACCATACTAACGGTCATTCGACAATCCATAACTTTAGACATTCACACCACAGGCCTGAAACTCTAAATAATGTCCAACCTAGCACTACTACCCTGCCCTCTCTATGCAAAAAATCTTAGACTACGAACCAGACTATCCTGCCTCTATGAACCGCGATCCAGCATTTTACCCAATCCTTGTCTCCACTTCAATAAACAAAACTCCAAGATTATATTGCCCCACAAACTAAACATAGTGGACTCTTCTAATTTACAGAAACCTAAACCTTAAAACCACCTGACCAAAACAAATCGACATACTCCTACAAACATTCAGGAACCCAAAAATGGCACCAAAATGTCTAGTGCCTTAATAAATGCCAGGTCCCTAGTGGCACATGCCACTGAAATAGCTGAGCTGATCTCTCTGGACATCTTAGCAGTAACTGAATCCTGGTTACATGCAGCAGCTGGTCCAGCGTTCGCCTTAGTTCCTGATACCTACCACATTTATAGAGTAGACGGAATAGACAACAGAGGTGGCGTCATCGCCCTCATCCAATTTAGCAATAAGATTAGTTCCCTCCCTTTCAACTAAATCTTGTGAAATTTTCACAGCCAAAGTACACATCTCCAATTCCAGTACATGAACAATCCTCCTAGTATATAGACCTCCAGGACCCATGGGCTCCTTCGATGCGGACATCTCTAGCAGTCTCTCCTACAATACGAAAGACTTGTCGCAAATACTATTACTGGGAGACTTTAATCTTAGTTTCAATGACCCTGCTCACAAAAATGCTCCGGCAATATCGAACATTCTCTCAGAACAGGCCCTCACTCAGAGTGACTCAGCCAACCCACGTCAAAGCCAGAACGCTAGATTGGGTGGCTGACATGAACTGTGACAGCCATGACTTCTGTCACACCCCAACCTTGGACAGACCATCTTCTGATTGCCTTTATTCTAACAATTAACATGTAAACGTCCACAGACAAAGCCATATCACCTCTTCCCGCTTCAAGGAATAAAAAAAATATCACGGCGGACAGGATACTACCACATATGCTCCCCATCTTGAACTCACTCCAGAGCACCTCTGACCCTAATCTTCTAGTTGAGACTTACAATAGTACTATCTCCAAAACGTTAGACATCATCGCACCTATCAAACTATGTAAAGGTAAACAAAGGGCGCACTTAAAGGCCTGGTTTACACTACAACTAAAAGTCCTCAGACTAGAAAAAAGCAAACTGGGAGCCATATGGCGACAAACCCCATCGGAAATAAACCAGACTAACTTGACCAACTTTGCTGCCAAACATGAAAAATAAATCATCCATACTAAAAAAGAATTGTATAATGATAGGATCACTAAAGCAAGCTCCAACACTAAGGAACTATTTACAATCCTGCGTGGAATGGAAGCTCCTATTCCTCCTACAGGTAACGTTACCAAGGACAAACTTTGGTGTACAAACATACAGAATGCCTTCGCTAACAAAATACTACTTCTTCAAAACAAGATTGCTAATAAGAAATCTACTCTGTCTAGCCTCGACTCACAAGTTCCAACGAAGTGATTAACATAACTGATCAATTAAGGTTCTCCACTCTTGAAGTTGAAAAAATGATCTCCTTGAAACCTTCAAGATTCCAGGTAGACAACTGCCCTGCCCATATAATAAAAGATGCAGCCAGAGACCTTGCACCTTTCATATCTAAACTAATTAACGCTTCCTTTGCCACAAATACTGTCGCAAGCAATCTAAAAGAGTTGTGGGTTTTACCCTTGCTAAAAAATCAAACCTTGGACCCCTCCATTCCGACTAACTATAGGTCTTTTACAATGGTGCCCTTTCTGCTCAAAATACTTGACAAAGTAGCATATCTTCAAATACAGAAGTACCTTGAAACTAACCTTCTCCTAGGCGCCCGTCAATCTGGTTTCATGCCACACCATGGCACTGAAACAGCACTAATTGATTTAAAAACACAAATGATGAGCTCAAGGACAAAGGGAAAATGGCCTTACTCTACTCCTTGACTTGTCAGTCGCCTCTGACTTGGTGGACCATGAAGTTCTGTGAAAACACCTCGCCTCGGCGGCTCACTTCTCAAAGGACGCAATAGCCTGTGTCCAATCCTTCCTAAATAACAGGACTATGAGAGTCTTCTCTCCATCGGCATCAGCTGATCCTGTCCAAACATGCAGCCTACCACAGGGCTCCTGTGTCTCGCAAACAATGTACAGCATATTTACAAAGCTGCTATTTGACAAATTGGACAGGCTGGGTGTCACCTCCACCAACTATGCAGATGGCACCCAGATCCTCATACCCCTCACGAGCGATTACCTCAAAGATATGGCTCTTGTGAATAAAATCTACCTCATTCAGGCATGGATGGCAACCCATGGCCTCTGCCTGAATGACGACAAAACAGCTGCTGATTTTAGGGAACTGCTGCCAACCTGAAAAAACGCAATACCAACTACTCTGCCTTTAACATTGACGGTAATACCATCAAGGTCGTAAAGGAAGTAAAAACCTTAGGTTTTTACCTGGACTCCACACTGACCTTGAGCAAACAAGTAAACACTGTGGCATCTTCAACAGCTTACACGGGTAAGCTAATTAGAGCTTGTAGGCCATTCCTCTCTAAGAAAAATAAAAAAAATAAAGCTGCTTTACCCTAGTGTACAGGAGAGAGAGTGACCCTTGACTGGCCCATAGAGTCAGAGCTTGCTCAAGTACTTTTAAGATGAGATGGCTGCACCCTGAGGTGGATGGGGTGCAGGTAAATTACTCGAACACCAAACAATAAGGACAAATCAATGGTTTGGCAAAGGGGAGTCTGTTTAATGACAAGTGCAAAAAACGGTGAAACATGGAAATCAACCGTGATGCGATAGCCCGTCTCGCTTCAACTCCCAACGACTTCATTCAAACATTGACGTGTAACACTCAAAAGTTTGTCATGCAATTCTATTGGTTGGAAAAGGTAACTTTACTATAGGTACTATATCTGTATATGGTAACGCAGTGTGAGGATTGGATAAACATTATCAGGTGGGCGTCTACGCCCTTCCCTCTAACATTACTCATGTAGACGTCACTAAAAGTACGACGTCTCATTGGTTCTACTATCTATAGGACCCTAGATTATTTGGCCCATTGTGATTGGGTTGCTTCAACCCCATGCATAACTCTCCACTTTAATTAGCAGCACGCAGAATAGTCCCCCAAATGCAGGATGCCCCAAGATTCACCCAGCCTCCCTTCCATCAATCAGTACTTTAGTGCTATGTGTCCATTAGTTGGCTGTGGTCTGCCTTGAAACGGTAGCTTCTTGTCAGGAAAAGTTATGGTATCTTCTGTTTGGGAGACGGCCAGGTGTAGGTGCCTCTTCTGGCTTGGCTGTCACGTGCTAGACTGGGCAAGCTGACTCCCCTTCCTGGTACTCCCCACGTAGTTCGTAGGCTAAATGTGCTCACCTTATATAGGTGAAAGCGGAGCTCTCCATCCTGCGTCTGTGCAGGGGCGCCGAAGCCAGTTACTTCACTGGTTAATTGTCCAGCCTCTTGGTTGCAGAGGATGAAGATTTGGAGCTAGGCCGTCGTTAGCAGCACGAACGGCGGTTGCTTGAATGGAGAGCGATGGAAAGGCGAAGGTATTGCAGGCAAGTAAGTAAAAAATGTCAATTCGAAGTTTAAAGCACTTCTTAATGTCTCTTTTCCTTTTTCAGGTTGCAGAAGCAGCTGGGTAGAAAAATAGATGTCGAGGAATGCGCCGAGGAGTGAGAAAGATGAGAGCTGCCCAAAACACGTGCGTATGGATGGAGTTTTGTATTTCTTAATGATGTCCTTTTGTTTTGCAGATGCGAGTAGCAGCGTCGGCGGAGGCGAGAAGAATGCAGCGCAGGTAGGAAAAATTTCACGATGGTTACTAACCAATGTCGTTGCTTCCACAGGGTGCCGAAAAATGGAGAGCTGCAGCCCGTGGCTTGAGATGCACCGATGGATTGGGTAAGTGCTGCGCTGGTTGTTATCTCGTGCAAACCTGGTGTTCTTTTCCCTTCTCCGATGCTGCAGAAGATGAAGATGGTATTTCAGAAGGTAAGATTACGGATTTCTCTTCCCTAGATGCAGAAGTTGAAGATTCTCTGGAGCTGACACGGTGAGCGTCTTGCTGCTAATGCAGAATAACGCGAAGCACGTTGCTCTGATCGGGCGTGGTTTAAATAGTCCTACTGGAGTGCTTAGGTGTCTCCTTCCACAGCAGCCTCGCCCAAGTAAGAAATCCCAGCTTCCAGAATAGTTCCAGTATCCAGTCCCAGGGAGTGGTGCTGGCCACACCCAGAAGGTAAAGTAGTTCCAGCCATGGATGGATGAGGATTTCATCCTGCAGGGGAGTGAGCAGCATGGTCTCCAGCCGGTAGGTCCACCCAAGCACCATTCCTTACATCATGAGCCCGGCACGTCCTGTGCCGGGACTGGGTCCCCTTATGAGCCTGGCGCCACTGGCGCCAGGACAAGGTCCATAAGGCCCCTATGGGAGCCGATGGGTGCCTGAAAATAAAGTTGTGACCCAGCTTCCGAGGCAGTTGGGCTAAACCTGACTCCTTGGAGGCTGCGGTCATGACAGTACCCCCCCCCCCTCCCTCAAGGCCCCTCCCAAGTTTGTCTTTTCCGGAGGTTTTGGCTTGTTGGGAAAAGCCCGATGAAATTTTCGGACTAAACGAGGTGCATGTACGTATTCTGAGGGTTCCCAAGATCTCTCCTGGGGTCCATATCCCTTCCAATCAATCAGGTAGTATAGTTTTGATTTGGAAAGTTTGGAGTCCAAGATGTCTCGAATTTCAAATTCGGATTCTCCGTCAACTTGGATTGGCTCAGGAGGTTTAGTCAAACGGGTTCCGGGTTGCACAGGTTTCAGGAGAGAAACATGGAAGACAGGATGTATCTTCATTCGAGTAGGTAATTCTAGTTTGACAGCCACTGGGTTAATCACGGCCGTGATCGAGTAGGGTCCTAAATATCTTGGGTTGAAGGTGCGTGGCCCTTTTAAAGATAAATGTTTAGTGGACAGCCAGACTTGATCTCCTTTTTGATATTGAGGAGCCTCTTTTCGATGTTGGTCCGCTCCTTTTTTGTATGATTCTTTAGCTCGTTGAAGATGAGCTGTGGCTTCTTTAAATGCTTGAGCTATCGCCGAATGCAGATGGTCAACAGCAGGTGTTCCGAGAGCTTGAGGTGGGTCCAGATTTGAGGTTCGAGGATGACTTCCATACAGCAGGAAAAAAGGGGTTTTTCCTGTCCCAGAATGGATTGAATTATTGTAAGCGTATTCAGCAATCCAAAGGACATCCTTCCAAGTACCCTCGGATTGATGCAACATGCAGCGCAGATATTGTTCTAGAGTTTGGTTAGTTCTCTCAGTCTGCCCATCGGTTTGAGGATGATGGCTGGTGGAAAGTCGTACATCAATCTGTGCTAAACGACAACAACTCCGCCAAAAATGGGAAATGAATTGGCTCCCTCGGTCAGAGATTAGTACTGAAGGGAAACCGTGCAACCGGACAATGTTTTCAAGGAATTCTCGGGCTAGAATGGAAGCTGTAGGTAAACCCTTCAGTGGGATAAAATGAGCCATTTTTGAAAAAAGGTCCACGATCACTAGAATTGTGTTGTATCCGGAGCAAGGGGGTAAATCCGTGATAAAATCCATCGAGAGCGTGTGCCAAGGGCCTGGTGGAATGTCTATTGGACGTAATAATCCTGCTGGTTTTTCCTTCTGACTCTTGTTTTGTGCGCAGATACCACAAGAAGCCACAAACTCCTTAATATCTTTCCTCCAAGATGGCCACCAAAAATGCCTTTTAATTTTCTCTGAGGTTTTGGCAACTCCCGGATGTCCTTCCATTAGAGAATCATGGTAGCAGGTGATGACCTGTTTTTGTAAGTCAGCGCAGGGTAAGAATAGTCTTCCTTGGAAATACAATAGGTTCTGATCTATTGTAAAATCCTTCCCTTTCAATTGCCAATTCGATGAATCTTCGGGAGTTATGAGTTGATTGACCCTTGCTTTAATCTCTTCGAGGGATGAGGTGTTGATTACTCCTAGTATCTTTTGTTCAGGAATTATTGGCACCGGCTCCGGATTAGCTGTAAGTTCGTCTACCCCTATCCGGGAAAGGGCGTCTGCTTTTCCGTTCCTAACGCCTGGTCGAAATGTGATTACAAAATCGAATTCTGCGAAGAATAAAGCCCAGCGTAGTTGCCTCGAGGATTGAGCTTTAGCTGACTTCAGGTACTGGAGGTTACGGTGATCCGTGATTACAGTTACTGTGTGCCGGGCTCCCAAAAGATAATGCTGCCAGGCCTTAAAGGCGGACTTAATTGCCAAGAGTTCTTTGTCCGTGATTGTGTAGTTGATTTCAGGAGCCGAAAATTTGCGAGACCAAAAGGCTACAGGGTGTAACTGGTGCGTGTCTGGGTCTCTTTGTGACAGCACCGCCCCCATTGCAAGACTGGAAGCGTCTGTCTCGACGATGTAGGGAAGTTCTGGACGGGGATGCCTTAAGACTGGAGCAGAGATAAATTTGTTTTTTAATTCTTGGAAGGCTTGTTCGGCTTCTGGAGTCCACTCGAATTTTTTCTTCTTTTTCAGAAGAGCCGTGATAGGTTGGACTACCCGAGAGAATTCAGGAATGAACCTTCGGTAAAAATTAGCGAAGCCCAGCATGCTCTGTACACCTTTCACGGAAGTTGGGGAAGGCCATTTGGTGATAGCATCCACTTTTCTTGAGTCCATGTGAACTCCGTTGGGTGATAAGATGAACCCTAAAAATTCCACTTCCTTTGCGTGAAAGGTGCACTTCTCCAGTTTAGCAAACAAGCGGTGTTGGCGAAGTCTCTGTAAAACCGCTGTGATGTGTCTACGATGATCAGTTTCTGAGGCTGAGTATACCAGGATGTCGTCAATATAAACGACTACGCACGCATCAATAAGTTCTCTGAGGACATCATTCATGAAAAACTGGAAAGCGGCCGGTGCGTTACATAGTCCGAAGGGCATTACTTGATACTCAAATAATCCATATTTAGTGCGAAAGGCCGTCTTCCATTTGTCGCCCTCCTTAATGCGTGCCAAATGGTAAGCTCCTCTGAGGTCTAACTTTGTGTATATGCAGGCGCCTTTTACCTGGTCCAATAATTCAGGAATCAAGGGCAACGGGTATCGGTTTTTTACTGTAATCTGGTTCAGGGCGCGATAATCGATACACGTTCTTAGGTCACCTTCCTTTTTCGGGACGAAGAACAAAGCTGAGGAAGCCGGGGATTTCGAGGGGCGGATGAATCCATTAGCCAAGTACTGGTCCAAGTATTGCCTGAGATGGAGGTTTTCTGGTTCAGTGAGGGCATATATTCTACTGCACGGAGGGGTGGACCCAGGTATCAGGTCTATCTGGCAGTCGTATGACCGATGTGGAGGCAGGGTGTTGGCTTGATCTTTCTGAAAGACGTCGCTGAACTCTTGGTATTCCAGAGGTAATCGGGGGTCCTCGGAAGTGATGGCTGCTAGCTTGATTTCGGGCTGAGGATAACAGGTTGAAGCGCATTCTGGAAACCGAATCACCTTGGCTCGCCAGTTTATCTGAGGATTGTGCTTTTCCAACCAAGGCATTCCCAGAATCACCTGAAACTGCGGGGCCTTGATTACATCAAACACAATCTTCTCCCGATGTCCGCCTTGACATAACAACGTTACCTCCACGGTGGTATGAGAAACTGGTCCGGAAGCTATTTCAGTACCATCCACTGTAGTGATTACGTCCTTTACCATCTTGGGACGTAGGGGAAGATCCATCCTGGTAGCCAAGTCGTGGTCCACATAATTACCGATTGCTCCGCTATCGATGTATACTTTGATAGCATGCATGCGATCTGGTCTATTGGGACATATGAGGACCATAGGCATTACCAAATGCGAGGTCAAGGAACTGGTTCTAACGCTCGGCAAGCGGACCTCTACGCTTGTCGGGCGAGGTCGTTTCCCGATTCCAGTTTCTCAGCAGTTTTATCAGAAGCTCCTACGGTCTTCTTGACCGGTTTCACTGAGCAATCACGAAGGAAATGTCCAGAATTCCCACAGTATAGGCACAGCTGTAATTGCCTTCTTCTTTCCCGTTCTTTCTGGGTTAATGGTCCTTTTACTACTCCTATTTGCATTGGTTCCACGGAGTCATTCCCTTTAGCGGAGCTCTGAGGTCTTGAAAGTACCCGGGTTTCAAATCTGGATCGATCGGTCTTCCTGTTCTGTAGCCGATGATCTAATTGGACCACTAGGTCGATATAATCTGAACAGTCTTGCGGCGGATTCACCACCTGAGCTAAAACGTCTTTAAGTTCCCCACGTAGACCTCTGTAGAAGAGCGTGATTCTCTTATCTTCAGGCCATCTGGTCTCAACCACCAGTCTATTAAAGGACGCTATGTAAGCCAGGAGATCCTGATTACCTTGTCTGAGTGACAGGAGTTCACTGTCCAAGGCCTGCCCCTGCGAATGTCTTACGAACAACTTTTCCATACTGGTCTGAAAGTCTTGAAAGTTATAGAGGAGCGGGTCATCCTGTGTCACGAGAGGAATGGACCAGTCTGCAGCACTACCGCTAAGATAGGAAAGTACAAACGCTACCTTGGCTTGGTCCGTTGGGAATGCGGCGGGTCTACACAGAAAGTGCAAGCGGCATTGATTGATGAATACTGCATATCGCTTTGGATCACCGGAAAAACGTTCGGGCGGGGCCAAAGGCACATTCCCTGGCAGATTAATTTGCACCGGATTACTTGAGGTTGTAGGCGTGCCGCCCCTTCCATAGAGAGGCAGTGGCGTCTGTCCCGCTTGAGCCTGTAGCAACTGTCTGGCCAGATCATCAGTCCGTTCCTTGGCCAAGATCAACTCCCTTCGTAAAGCGTTTGTTTCTTGGCGAGATGCGTGTACTTCTGCCCTTAGTTCCCCAAGCAATTGAGCCAGTTGATCTGTGTCTGAGGTTTCCATTGCGCCTGGGTGGGAATATTGCGGTAGGCTTCGCGTTCTGTAACGCTCACCTGAATCCCTCGGAGGCGCAGGTCTGGGCTGGGGGTTCTCGGAGTCTTCTAGGGTCACGCGCAGGCCTCGAATGCCACCCTGGAAAGGCCCTCTCCTCACTGAGATCTTGATCTGAAGGGTGAGGTGTCTGCAATTGTGAGAGCAAGGGGTTAATAGGATATATAAGCCTGACTGGGCAAGCTGACTCCCCTTCCTGGTACTCCCCACGTAGTTCGTAGGCTAAATGTGCTCACCTTATATAGGTGAAAGCGGAGCTCTCCATCCTGCGTCTGTGCAGGGGCGCCGAAGCCAGTTACTTCACTGGTTAATTGTCCAGCCTCTTGGTTGCAGAGGATGAAGATTTGGAGCTAGGCCGTCGTTAGCAGCACGAACGGCGGTTGCTTGAATGGAGAGCGATGGAAAGGCGAAGGTATTGCAGGCAAGTAAGTAAAAAATGTCAATTCGAAGTTTAAAGCACTTCTTAATGTCTCTTTTCCTTTTTCAGGTTGCAGAAGCAGCTGGGTAGAAAAATAGATGTCGAGGAATGCGCCGAGGAGTGAGAAAGATGAGAGCTGCCCAAAACACGTGCGTATGGATGGAGTTTTGTATTTCTTAATGATGTCCTTTTGTTTTGCAGATGCGAGTAGCAGCGTCGGCGGAGGCGAGAAGAATGCAGCGCAGGTAGGAAAAGTTTCACAATGGTTACTAACCAATGTCATTGCTTCCACAGGGTGCCGAAAAATGGAGAGCTGCAGCCCGTGGCTTGAGATGCACCGATGGATTGGGTAAGTGCTGCGCTGGTTATCTCGTGCAAACCTGGTGTTCTTTTCCCTTCTCCGATGCTGCAGAAGATGAAGATGGTATTTCAGAAGGTAAGATTACGGATTTCTCTTCCCTAGATGCAGAAGTTGAAGATTCTCTGGAGCTGACACGGTGAGCGTCTTGCTGCTAATGCAGAATAACGCGAAGCACGTTGCTCTGATCGGGCGTGGTTTAAATAGTCCTACTGGAGTGCTTAGGTGTCTCCTTCCACAGCAGCCTCGCCCAAGTAAGAAGTCCCAGCTTCCAGAATAGTTCCAGTATCCAGTCCCAGGGAGTGGTGCTGGCCACACCCAGAAGGTAAAGTAGTTCCAGCCATGGATGGATGAGGATTTCATCCTGCAGGGGAGTGAGCAGCATGGTCTGCAGCCGGTAGGTCCACCCAAGCACCATTCCTTACATCATGAGCCCGGCACGTCCTGTGCCGGGACTGGGTCCCCTTATGAGCCTGGCGCCACTGGCGCCAGGACAAGGTCCATAAGGCCCCTATGGGAGCCGATGGGTGCCTGAAAATAAAGTTGTGACCCAGCTTCCGAGGCAGTTGGGCTAAACCTGACTACTTGGAGGCTGCGGTCATGACAGATATATAGTTGCCGCTTGCCGTTCTATTCTTCTACTAAGCATGGCAAGCCGCTCTGTTTTCTTAGCTTCTTGCGGTTTCAAGCATATGTACAGGCGTTAGCTGGTTGCATATCTTCGTCCTGCTTTACAGTTTAAGGTTCTTTATATTTCAACATAGTCTCTTCTACTTATTCATGGCTTTTCGTCTGTCTCATTTTATGGTTGTCGTTTCTTTCATCTGTTAGTCTGTCCGGGCCCACGTGACATCACCATTTGTCTTCAATTAAGGCCAGTTGGGTTTCTTCTGGGACAGTGTTTACGCAATCTTCATTTTGTGTCATTTGCTGGTAGGATTGTCTCAATGGATACCTTACTGTCCATGGTTGTCTGGTTATTGGCACTTCAATAGGAATTGCTTTTCTGATGGGCACTGGGTAGAGGCCTAACTTCGGACAGAATCATGCTTAAAACAGTCTCTGCTGGTTTATTTGCTCATCATACGTCACATATCTCGGTGTGAACGTTCTCGGTACTTCAAAATGGGCGGCTGGAGTGCAGGCTATATTTGGGACCTCCTCTACACTAGCCAATGCCTTTATGCTCTTGAAATTGAACTACTGCAATGCCCTCTACATGGGTGCAAGCAAGTACATTCTGAATAAAATTCAAATTCGCCAGCATGGGGTCTGGCATGGATTCACATGCTCATGAATATTCCCCGTCGTCAGGCTGGGAATCCTCTGTAAAGAAAAAATCAGTATCAGTTTTGTTTCTGATCTTTCTTACTTAGTAGTAACCAATCACTGATCTTTGGGTCATACTGCCCCCAGCCAATGACTGCACTCTCCCTAAGCCCCGCCGCCGGCAGCCATCCTCAGATTTTTACCGCACGCTCAAGTGTTGAGTCCTCGTGTTTAGCTCTCGAGTTTTCTACTGCTTTTTCAGGAGATTTTCTCATTTTTTAGTTTTAATCGAGCCTCAAGCTCCACCGTTTCTACTTCCGATAACGGGGACCCGTTTCGGAATTCTTCTACGCCCCTCAAGGGTGAAGTTTTCGTTGAGTTTACACTTCTTGGAGGATTCCGGAAGATCTGCGGCCTACCTCAACGGACATGGCCCAGGACAAAGGAAGCTCGACGCCCAGATCCAAGCTGTTCAGGAACTGCCCTGGATGCGGATTATATAACGTTTTCAAGGAGGACGAGCATTCGCGATGTATCTACTGCCTCCATGAGGACAAGACGCACGTGGAGAAGGACTGTGCGTTCTGCAAGAACCTTTTGGAACGGGCCAAACAAGATCGTCGTTCCCGCCTCGCCTCCTGGCTGGAGAAGGGCACAGCAAGTGAGAAGGCAAAGAAGAAGGTTGAGCGGGCTTCTAAGTCCTTTGAGGGCGCCCCGGCGACGAGGGCCCAACAGAATGGCAAGCACCGCGAGTCCGGGGGTCTGGGAGCGCCGAAAGGTCGGGCTCTTCGGTTGCCAAGCAGGGCGCTACTTCCCCGGCACGTTCGACCACGAGCAAGCGCTCTGGTTCGGGGAAGTGGAAGTCCGAGAACCTGGGTAGGCCGCTGAAGCGGACACGGTCGATCTCGAAGGGGGAGCCAGGCGTTGACCCTCCCCTCAAGGTGAAGGCCCAGGAGGCATCTAAGGTGGTGAGGGCCTTGATCCACCCGGCTAAGGCATCTACCGGAGTGGTCTCTGCGACCCTGGCGGAGCCGGCTGAGACTACGCCAGTGGAAACGGCCTCTGGGCCCAGAGTATCCCTGCCGCTGCGGAGGGAATCCTCTTTCCAGCCCACCGCTAAGACCCCTGTGAAGCCCCCGGCTGAAAAAGAGAGGGGGCCGGTGGCCGCTACAGACTCTGAATCAGCCTCTGAGGAGGAACTGGTGGAGACCGAGAGGGGCCTCAACGGAAGGTCCATAGGCCTCAACGAGAGGTTCATAAGCCTCAACGAGAGGTTCGAGAAGGTTCGATCCCAGGGGACGGTCCCTGCTGACGTGATTGAAGATAGCGAGGAGGAGGGCGAACAGGGCCCAGTGGAACAGCCTTCCCGTCCGTCGCAGCCATTGCCCGAGCCCCAGGATAGCTCGGCGGCCATTTTGTTGGCAATCCAATCCTTATGTACCGAGATAAGGACGAGATTACCACGGACCCCGATGGAGGATCCAGGCCCGTCAGGAAACCCTCCGAACAAGCGGACGAGAGTCCGCCCTTCGTGCCCGCGAGGCCGGTGGACCCCCTCATCCCCCTCGCCGGGAGAGGATACGGCGACGGATACGGGGACGGACGATGACGGCGGCGATGACACAGCAGACATCCTGATGCCGCCCACGCCCCCCCTCCGCGGGCGTCCCCAAACGACAAGGTTGGCTCTTTCCACGCCATGATAACCAGGGCATCCGAGCTTTTCCAGCTCTGCCATGAAGAACAGAAAAAGGAGGGGTTTCTGTACCAACGACGAGAGGCTAAGAGGAAGACGGTCCTCGCGGTGCCTTTACTCGCCGACATCTGGGACGAGGGGCTTGCCGTCCTCAAGAACCCTGCCACGACACCCGCCAAGAGGGAAAGGTATGAGAATAAGTACTGAGTCCTCGATGCCGCCCCCTTGTGCCTCAGAGTCCAGCCCACGCCGGACTCGGTCGTCTCGGCAGCGGCTAAGAAGAAGGCAGCGGTGCGGCGTCTTCAACTTCCCCTCCAGACAGCGAGGGCAAGAAGTTGGACTCCATGGAATGACAGGTCATCTCGTCGGCGGCGGCGACGACAATTAAGGCGGCCAATGGCTTAGCGATCGTGGGCCGCTACGACAGGGAGCTCTGGTTCAAGATAGCTCCCCTGCTAGATTTCCTGCCTGATGACAAAAGGGCAGAGGCCCTAGAAATTCTGCAGGAGGGTGAGGTGGCATCGGATCATGCCATTACGGTGGCGATGGACATTGCCGATACCGGATTTCGCCAACTGGGCAACGGAGTTTGCCTCTGACGACGAGGATGGCTCAAGGCAACAGACTTTCGCCAGGACGTCCAGAACAGAGTGTTGGACATGCCGTTCGACGGCAACAACCTCTTTGGTAAGGTGGTGGATGAGTCTCTACAGGCCATCAAGACCGACTCGGAGACGACCCGGGCCCTTGGAGTGCTTCAGCAGTGAAGGCCCTTTCGGAGCGCTGGAGTCAGACAGGGTGCCTCCAAAGGATCCAGCAGCAGCTCCTCCTACCGCCAGGTGGCCCGCTCCTCTTCCCAGGAGGCCCAAAGAGGTTGCGGCAAGCAAGGGGGTTCCCGCCGTCGTCGCCAAGGAGGCCAAGGCGGCAAGGCCGCGTCCAAGCAAGACTGACCCGGCCGGTTGGTCGGGCCCCCACCGAAGCACCCCAGTGGGAGGCCGACTGACGAAGTTCGTCAGGATGTGGGAGTCCATCTCCACCGATCGTTGGGTGTTGGACACCCTGGCCAACGGGCACTCACTAGAATTCCTAAAGTGCCCTCGCATTCCTCCCGTGGCCAGGAAGGAGAATCACGTCCCTCAACTGCTGTTGAAGGTAAAGGCGATGCTCACGAAAGGTGCCATCGAGCTCGTCCCCAGGAGGCTCCGGGGCTCCGGAGTGTACTCAAGGTACTTCCTCGTCAGGAAGAAAACAGGCGGTTGGCGCCCCATCCTAGACCTGCGTCGGTTAAACAAATACATCAAGGCGCAGAAATTCAGAATGGTCACCCTCCAGCACGTACTGGGACAGCTGGAAGAAGGCGACTTCCTATCGTCGCTGGACCTGGAGGATGCCTACTTCCACATCCCCATTCTGGAAAGGCACAGGAAGTTCCTCAGGTTCGTGGTTCAAGGACGCCACTATCAATTCAGAGCCCTACCGTTCAGATTAAAGTCGGCACCCAGGGTTTTCACCAAGTGCCTGGCACCAATGGCGGCGCGGGTGCGCCTGCAGGGGATCCACTTCTACCCCTACCTGGACGACTGGCTAATCCGGGCAAGCTCAAGGGAACTCGCCGTCGATCATACGGCGAGGACCGTCCGGTTGCTCACGGAGCTGGGGGTTCTCCATCAACTACCCCAAATCCCACCTGGTTGCGTCACAAGTAGCACTGTTTTTGGGGGCGAAGCTCGATACAGTGGAGAAATTGGCCTCCCCTTCAGAGGAGAGGACCAAAACCATCCTGGGCAAGGTACGGCGATTGTTAGCCACGGACGTGGCCAGGGTGAGGTCCATCAAGTCCCTTCTCGGGATGATGTCCTCATGCATCTACCTTGTACCCCTTTGCAGACTTCGGATGCGTCTGCTACAGGAGTTCCTCGAAGCCCGCTGGGTTCAGGCAGGGGGCTGCTTCGAGGACAGGATCCCCCTCGACGAGGAGTTCCGTCGTTCGATCCTATGGTGGGGCACGGACTTTCAAACCCCGGCGTTTCAGGAGACTGACTACGGACGCCTCTCTGGAGGGTTGGGGGGCCCACACCGGAGATCTCCATGCAAGAGGCCTTTGGCTCCCGGAGGAGAGGTCTCTTCACATCAACATCTTGGAGCTCCGTGCAGTGTTCTGGGCGCTCAAGTGGTTCCTCCCATCCCTCAAGGACAAGGTGGTGAGGATCTTCACCGACAACACCACCAAGATGTTCTACATACGGAAGCAGGGAGGCACCAGATCCCCGGCCCTATCCAAGGAGGCCCAGGATCTGTGGCACTGGGCCGTCGCCCAGGGGATGTTTCTGGTTCCCTTCCACCTGGCAGGAATAAAAAAACACCATTGCCGACTCACTCAGTAGGGAGCTGCGCTCGTGCCACGAGTGGGAACTGCGCCAGGATCAAGTGGATCGACTCTTCCAACGATGGGGCAAACCCCAGATCGACCTGTTTGCGACGGCAACGAACTCCAAGTGCCAGAGTTTCGCCAGCAGGTTCCCACAGCCGAGGAGCATGGGCGATGCTTTCTCGTTCCCTTGGGACGGCCTGTTTCTATACGCGTTCCCTCCGTTGCCGTTGCTGCTTCGCCTCATCAGCCAGCTCAAGATGTCCAGCGCTGGATGATCCTCGTCGCACCGGCGTGGCCGAGGCAGGTCTGGTTCCCGGACCTTCTGGACTTGTCAACGTCCCCGCCAGTCAGGCTGCCGGCGGACGCGGATCTTCTCTCCAGAGGAGGAGGCGCCATTCTACACCACGACCCACAGTCGCTGAACTTGCAGGCCTGGCTCCTGCAGCGCTAGAGTTTGGAGGGTACGATATCCCGGCTGATTGCAGAGGTGTTCTTGCAAAGGCCAGGGCATCCTCAACTCTCGTGTTACGGTCATAAATGGAAGAGGTTCTCTGTCTGGTGCCGTGCACTGATTAACCCTCTGTGGATTACGGCCCCTCAAGTGCTGCCGTACTTACTGTCGCTGGCCAAAGCCGGACTGGCTCACGCCTCCATAAAAATACATCTGGCTGCCATCTCCCGATATACCAGGACTATGGGACGGGCGTCCTTGTGGTCTCATCGCCTGGTAAAGGAATTTATGAAGGGACTATTCCATTCATTCCCGCCGGTGAAGGCTCCTGCCCCGGCGTGGGAACTTAATGCGGTGCTGACCAGGCTCATGGGAGCCCCATTTGAGCCTATGCACTCGGCGCCCTTGAAGTTCCTGTCATGGAAGACAGCGTTCCTCATGGCCATCACCTCTGCACGACGAGTGGGAGAGATTCAGGCCCTATCTTGCAAGCCTCCATACTTGACTTTTCATGACACAAGAGTAGTGCTTAGGACGCACCCCTCCTTCATACCCAAGGTGCTGTCGGACTTCCACCTCAACGAGCCCCTGGTGTTACCAGTTTTCTTGCCGTCGCCTTCGACGCCGGCCGAGAGGACTTTGCACTCGCTGGATGTAGCCACAGCGCTGAAGTTCTACGTGGACCGCACGAAGAGTTTGCGGAAGACAGCTATTCGTGAACTTTGGGTCTGTGAATCAAGGGAAGGCTCTCTCGAAGACTTCATTTCCAGATGGCTCTCCGGCTGCATCATGCATTGTCACGGGTTGCCAAACCGACCGCTGCCCAGCCGTCCGAGAGCCCATTCGACCAGAGCGATCGCTGCTACCACGGCGTTCCGGTCTGGTGTACCCCTGCTAGACATCTGCAGGGCTGCTACGTGGAGGTCGACGCACACCTTCACAAGATTCTACTGCGTCGATCGGGACTCCAGGGAGGAGTCCAGGGTCGGCCAAGCAGTGCTGCGCAACTTGTTCGCTTAAGGTGAGCCTGGTGAGGAGGTAAGAGATGCTTAATGTTGAGTTGTGTGTTGCTTAATGTTGAGCCTGTTGCCACCTCCCGTGGTTGTGCATGTGTATACTGCTATGTATTCTTTTATTCATGAGCATGTGAATCCATGCCAGACCCCATGCTGGAGAAGGAACAAGTTACTTACCTGTAACTGTTGTTCTCCGGCATGGGTCTCGCATGGATTCACATGTGAACCCTCCCACCTAACCCCTCTGCGGCTCTTCACTTGGTCATACTGCCACTTGGTGTGCTACCAAATCTGAGGATGGCTGCCGGAGGCGGGGCTTAGGGAGAGGGCAGTCATTGGCTGGGGGCAGTATGACCCAGAGATCAGTGATTGATTACTACTAAGAAAGACCGATCAGAAACAAAACTGATTTTTTCTTTACCGAGGATTCCCAGCCTGACGACGGGGAATATTCATGAGCATGTGAATCCATGCCAGATCCATGCCAGAGAACAGTTACAGGTAAGTAACTTGTTCCTTCTACAGAATAACGCCCTCAGAACGGCGCTAAATATTCCAACTAGAGAGCACATATCAGAGCTAAAGAGACCAAACCATTGGTTGTCTGTTAAGGACAGCATCATGCTTAAAACAGTCTCATTAACATTTAAATGCCTCAACAAAGTCGCTCCTCCCTACCTTGTGGTGAGAATAGTTAGGAAAACTTCAACCCGCCCCTACAGGACTATTAACTCCTTCCTCCCCAACATACCCAGATTTAACTCAATTAAATCAGGAGGTAGTAGTTTCCCTGCAAAGGCTGCTCAAACATGGAACGCTCTCCCACTGGTACTTAGAGTGGATCAAGCCTACTTCAGTTTCAGATGCAACACTGTGATCTGGCTTTGAGCTTATGATATCTAAAGTTATTGTATCCTAATACGGTACTTAGTATCCTGCAATAGATAGACTACCTGTTGGTAACTCTGTTGTCTGTTGACTGGAACTTTGTACTCTCTACTTCTGTATGTAACTTGCACTTTGGCATGGCTACCTTCCCTCTGCCTATTCTGTCCTTTATTCTACATTCTGTAACATAAGCTTAAAGTTTTCATGTATTGCTTGCGGCCAGTTACCCTCGGGTTCGGTGAGCTATACAAATGAAACAAACGTACGTGTTAGTGAAAAAACTAGAGCAAAAGGAACGGGAAAGGAAAGAGCAGTTGAAGCTAGAAAGGAAGGAGGAAGCCAGGTGAGTACGGAGGCGAGGGCAAGTAGAATACAATAAGAGGAAAGACATGAAGCTGAACAAGAGATGCTATTTTGGAGGCAGACGATATTTTTAGAAAACACGCAAGTATGAGGAAGAAAAATTGAAGGAGCTAAGGCTAGCAAGGGCCGGGGAGCACGGAATCAACTAGATGAAGATGAGAGAGCGCTATGACAGGTAAGTGAAGAAATAATGGAAGAACTGGATAGGACCAGGGGGGACAAGACGAAACGGGAAGAGCAACAGAGCTGATGGGTATCGAAGGGATACACAGGGAATAGCATGAGAACGGCAGAGGTGCACCCGAAGGGGGCCGGAGCACCGAGCACGGAGGGGGGGGGAAGAAGAGAACACAATTAACTTTACAAACATTGATCTTGAAAGTGTAACGGTGCGTTAGCCACTCCCACACAAACTAACATTCTCATATGGATTCTGTAGTGTGGAAGAGGAAGACAGTAATGATGTAGAAAAGGAAGGGCTTAACCAACTATACATTACACAAACAGGCACGGGAATGTCATGGGAATGCAGGACATGAGATGAAAAGAGCGGAGGACAGCACACTGGCAAAACAACGGAGGACATGGCAGCAACAGTAGCCACGCATACACCCTACACAAACCGGCTACGATACCTCCCTGGGTGCAGAAGCGACAGAGCAGCTGTAACACAAAATAGGGGACACCTGTCAGTGGGGCGTGCATACAGGAACTCTGGACGCCCTGAGCAGGTCACACAATATAGACATTGGGGCAGACATGGAAGATGAGAGAGGACCTATCCAGATTCAACAGTATAGACGGTCACCTGAAGAAAGGGCTGAATATTTGCAGATGCCACTATTAGAGAGGGGAGAGGGGTGAGGCCACAATATGTACCCTCGAAATACACAGACAAGGAAAACATTAGATACAGGTTACCATCTTTAAGTGGCGGAGCAGGAAAATGTATATATACGAAATGGAAAAATTGACGGCGGGGCACAGACTAGCAGTGGGGGACCTCCAAGGATTGCTAGTATCCATATCGGTTGATGCAGCAGATGACATCTGGAGGAGGGCGGGGTTCCCTGGGGTGACTACACAAAACAAAACACAACACATGATGGATCACCATTTGCAATTTGCAGGCATGCGGTATGGCAGGCACTAAGGACACAATACCCTGACACGGGCAATTACGTCACGCAAGATGCATGACGGTGAGGATCCCTTTAGCTACATTCAAGAGCTTTGGCGCCTTGAGACTCGAGAGCCTTGGGACAAAACAATAGCTATCGTTTATCACATCTTAATACAAGGGATACCAGAGCTGGTGCAAAGACAACTGAAGAAATTGGTGGGGATGGAAGCAAAGGCATGGTCAGAAATACAACTCCCAATAGTGCACCATTGTAGACTATGGCAGGAGAAGATGAAACAAAAGGCGGAGGATAGAAAAGCAGATTAAGCTAAATTAGTGCAGAATAAAATATCAAAATATTCTCTAGAGGGGGGCAGTAATCTCCAGCCTGGCATCTCAAACTCTGTCAGCAGTCTCCCAACCCCAACATCCACTCCAGCAGCAGCTGCCACAATATAACGCAGCTCAGCAATACCAACCACCCATTGGTGGGGTTGGGGGGGGGAATACCTGGATATGGGTGGATACCAAATGAATTTTAGAGGAAGGGGAGGGTTTACTATGGGATGGGGCTTTGGGCCACAAGCCCCCCATCCCGGGGGTGGGTTCTGGGGCTACCCACAGCAGGGATTGCAAGGCCGAGGGGAGGGGGAGGAGGATTCCCATGGCAGGCGTGAGAACCACCCCAATGCTGGACATGCAGGCAGTTGTGTCAGATTTCTCACATGTGCAGATACCGAGCCATACAACAAGGGTGGGGTGAGCAAGGGCAACAAAACTACCAAGGAGGCCAGAACGGGTACTACCCACGAGTCCGCCAACAGGCAGTGCAGCAGCCAATGATACAGCAGCAAAGCATGCCACAGATGCAACACCAAATGGTGCCAGGGACATCACAAACACAACAACCACAACACATACAAACAGCACAGCCACTGACGCAATTACAGGATTACTTGCTGCAACCAATGGACACAGCGGTGGTGCCAGTGACGAAAATGGGATGGGTTACAATAATGGGACACAGCCCTTGCACTGGTAACAGGCACTCCCTATACCCACAATAGGACCCCCCACAGACTAACTTGCTGTGTCCCATCCTATCAGTAATACCTAACCCTGTGGAGGAACCTCGCATAAAGGTGGGGATAGGTGACACACCTTTTTCCTTTCTGGTCGACACAGGGCCACTAGGTCATGCGTACGGGAGGGGGAAATACATGTAAGGCGATGCCATTAACACCCAAGGATTTTCTGGTGCTTGAGAAGTGGTTCCATTTACTGATAACATCGCCTTATCCATAGGAGATCACAACTTATCACTACCCTTACTTTACTCCAAGAACTCGCCTGTAAACATCTTGGGACGTGACGTAATGAGTAGACTTAACAGGACTATCTCCTTCACAGACAAAGGTATAGTGTGTTCCACACCAGGCATACACATGCTCACAGCCAGGCAAATACTTCAGGCTTACTGTGCTAAAAGCGTACAGAGGGGGGAGCCAGTAGACCCCGAAGTATTTCAGTACGGGACAGACATGGAATTGACATGGCTATCCGGGATCACAGGGAAAGTGTGGAGAAGGCCAGGTGAGTACCTCTTTAGGCCAGAGACGCCAGCAGACGAGAAGGAAGGAACATTTATATCAATAGACATAAAGGAATAGTGGCAAGGGAGGATTGGATTGCAGTACACGCTCTAGACGACGAAGGAAAGGCATGGAGGGCAGTAATGGCACTGTCAGAAGGGTGACAATTGACACCTTTTTCTCGATACCACTGCACCCAGACTCACAAGATCTAACGAGCTTCAGTTACCGCAACAGAAAGTAGAAACACGCCAGACTGCCCCAAGGGTACTGCAAATAACCATCCATTTTTTTTAACCGGGTGATCCAGATGGACCTAGGCAATAATGAGACCGAGTACGATTTTGCAATATGTGGATGATCGCCTCATCTGCAGCACCACAGAAGCAGAGTGCCGCAAGGACTCGGTTAAAATACTCACTGTATTAGCAGAGAAAGGATACCAACTAGACAAGACCAAGCTACAATACTGCCACGAGGAGGTAGTGTACATATGCCAACTAATATCTCAAAAGGGCAGGCACATAGCACCAAAGAGGGCACAGGCAATACTTGACCCCCTCCAACCAAAAACAGTACGAGAATTACAGCAGTTCCTCGGTCTATGCAATTATTGTAGAGCATGGGTATTCGACTACAGCACATACCCAGGTCCTCCCCTTACAGCCCTCCAGGAAGCACAAAGGGGAGGGAAGAAGATTGGGTGGACGTGGGAAATGACGGACGCGTTCAATGAGTTACAGGAAGCAATATCAACCGCACCAGTCCTGGGTACCCCTGATTACAAAAAAATTATTATTTATATTCTCACACTCTGATGGAGTGGTAATGAAGACAGTACTCGCACAAAAGACAAGCCTGGGCCACAAACCAATAGCATACTATAGCGGGCAACTAGACCCAGTAATGACAGGGCACTTCCCTTGCGAACAACACTTGGCTGCTGCAGCTTTCGCTGTTCAAAAAGCATCATCAATAACTATGGGATGTTCCACAACACTTTGTGGAGCATGCCCTCTTCACGATTCTGCACAAGACAAAAAGCACACTGACAACACAGAGAGCAACAGGATATGAAAGTATACTCTCATGACCCGAAATAAAGATAGTGAGGTGTAAGAATGTCAGCCCAGCACACTTCATGGCAGAAGAATTTGAAGGAGAATATGTCTGATTGTACAAAAGCTATTGAATACTACACAGATACATGCAAAGTAGAGGACGATGTGCTTGAGGGGGAGAGGCGCTCTATATTGACGGGTCTTCAACAATTGATCAAGGTGATGGGGTGAGAAGAACAGGGGATGCAGTGGTAAGATTAAGAGAGGATTGGACAAGCGAGGCAGTAACGTGTTAAATTACCCCCCCCACTCCCCAATATTCGGCGCAAGCAGGAGAACTAGTGGCTGTCATGACCCTTGCCCCTGGCCCTCACTGGCAAGTCACCCTTCCAGTTAGGGCCAGGTCAAAGGCCTTAAAACCTCATCCAAGACTCTCTTGGAGTCAGTCCTGGCTCATAACCATCTTGAAGACCAACATTAGAATGGGACTATTTACTTTGGACTATTTAACTTGGGGGGGGGGGGGGGCTGGTGGGGGGTTCAGCCAACATGGAGGCACACACATAGCTCAGTTACAAGGAACTGAGCAATGCGGTCTAGTCTTTTGGGTGTGGCAGGCCTGGGACTACTTTACCTGGACTACTTTGGGTGTGGCAGGCTTGGGACTATTTTACCTGGACTACTTTACCTGACACTATTTAAACCACACCCAAACACCAGAACATGTTTTGCGTTATTCTGCTGTGGGCAGCGTAACGCTCACTGTGTCCAGTTGTTTGATGCCAGCTTACCTGAAACCAAGGACCTGCAGAGAGGGAAAGAACACTACGAAACTTACCTGGAACAGTATCCGGTCTTCAATCCATCACTGACTTCAGTTCCACTCACCTGAAGGTACAAACTCCATCATCCGGCAATGCATGCTTCCTGGAATACCATAACCTGGAAAGAGGAGAAAGAAAGACTGCATTAGTAAGCGTTTACTCACGAATGAAGAAAGCCACACAATTCTTACCTGGGTAGTCATCTCCTGGTCAGTATCATTGCTGGAACATTACGGTGCTCGGCCAAGAACATCGCAACCTGCAAGGAGAGAAAAGACAGGTTAGCAATATAAAAGTCGAAACAGCGCCGCGCATCGCGCGTTACTCACCGGACAGCATCGCGCACACCGCGCTTTCGCCTACCGGCCCATGCTCATCTTCAAACTGCATGACAACAACAAAATACCTTTCCATACCCAAAAGGAAAGCAACAAGACATTATTATTCGAACTAAGAGGAACATAAGAACTGCATATAAAGACTGTAAAGCAGCAAACCTACGGAGTTGCAGCAGGCCTGTATTCCCACAGGGGAGCTTGCACCAGTGAAGTAACTTGGTCGCTGCTCGCCCCCCACATTGATGCCCCCCTGCTATGAGGAGCAGGACAGAGAATCCACCTTTTACAATATTAACGAGAGGTGAAGGCCCAAGGGGGAGGAAGGAGTTGAGGCCAAGGGATGTGGGAAAACATAGACAATCTGGTATTGAATCCAGCTCTCCTATATTGCAAACCCATCTTTAACCAGAGGCCTTACCAAGGGACCGGGAGAGGGTTTGAGAGTGCAAATCATCCAACCAGGGCTGGGTGGCGTCCCCGTGGATACCAGGTGAGCGTAACAGTGGCCTTGATATTAGCCCTCGGAGAAAGCAAAGGGAAAAGGGTCTCTATCTATTTGGATAATGCCTACGTAACCTCAACAGTACATTCTTGCTTAGCAAGATGGTTAAGGAGGGGGTTCAGAAGAGCAGATGGCACACCAGTACAACACGCTCTCCTGCTAGGGAAACTAATAGAGGTTATAACATACCCGGCAGAACTCTCATTAGTGAAGTGCCAAGCACATACTAATGGGGAAGACTCAATATCAAAAGGGAATGAAGCAGCAGACTTTTACGCAAAACGCGCCTCCTATTTTGGGGAAGTGTGGGACCTCCAAGAAAAACAGAGGGGTTGGGTGAGATAGATGCTAATGAAGGAAGGTTATAACCACCTATCGGAAACTCAAGTAATGGAATTGCAGGCAGCAGCACCAATGACGGGAAAGGAACTCTGGGTTAAAAGGTGGTGCTCAATGTCCCCCACAGATGCCCTATGGAGGCAGAACAACACATAATCGTGCCCCTTGCACTATTGAAAATAGCAATAACACAACTACGCCATCCTACACATACAGGAAAAGAGGTGATCGCGGCACGTATTGGAGAATCATGTTTCTGCCCTTAGTTAAACGCCCATGTATCCAACTTAATCAGCAATTTACTGCCGGCCACACACTAAGGATGATCAAAGGAATAATACCCCGGCCCGAAGGTCCATTCTTGCACCTCCACATCAACTATGTTGATATGATCAACGTGTGTCAAGGCTACCGCTACAGGATTGGGGTGGTCTTCCCATTCTCAAGGTGGATAGAGGCAGGGCCGTGCTCTCATGCTGATGCGTTGAGGGCAGCAATATTTCTGACCAGAGAGGTAGTCCCACGGTGGGGTGTCTACGAGTTCCTGCGGTCTGACAACGGCCCTCACTTTGCAAACAAATTGTTCCAACACATCACCACATTGCTGGGGATAAAACACAAGTTCTCCTGTGCAAATCATCCGCAAGCAAATGGCGTTTGCAAATGCCTCAATGGGTTTCTGAAAGAAACATCGCTAAAACACCACAAAGCATGTAGAAAAACTGGCTTGGTCTACCCCTGGCTCTATTTGAGCTACGGAACAAGCCAGGGTCATATCACCACCTCACACCCCACAAGGTGGTGACCGGACACCAAATGCAACTCTGTTAGCTCCACCCACAAGGGCTCTCAGGGATTGTGAAGGGGCGGCTTTAATATTTGACACAGAAATGCATGAATGTCCCTTCACTTGTTTCTAGCGCTTCTTTTATCGCTCAACAGATTCACAGGCACAGGGGAGGTTGGAGAACAACAGCCAAGAAACGGAGACCCAGGAACCCACAACATATCTGAAAAGGGAAAAGGGACCCAGGGTCTTTCTTAAGAATTATTTGAGGAAGTGGAATTCGCCCTGATTTACCAGTCTGCATACAGTAGAGGCGGTCCCGGATAGGGCAGTGTCATTATGCCTACCCCCGGGAACCCAGACCAAGTCCAGCAACCCCGGAAGCAGGCATCAAGTTACCCCAAGCAAGCCCAACAACCCCCGTTAGGGCCTATTTGGGTGCAGTCCTGGCGCCTATGGCGCCAGGCTCATATGGAGAGTCAGTCCTGGCGCCACAGGCGCCAGGCTCATAGGTTAAAACTTACCTGATGCAGACCATGCTGCAAGAGCTCCAAGCCAAACGAGGCTTGGAAGGGACTATTTTACCTAGGGACTATTTTTTTATTCTCGGGTGGGGCTGGGTAGGAATACTTACCTGGGACTACTTTGGAGGCTATTTAAACCACGCCCGAAGAGCAGCACACACTTTGCGTTATTCTGCATCCAACAGCGTAACGCTCATCGTGCCTGCAAGTCTGCATCCAGTCTTCTGCCACGCCCGCCTCGAGTTTGGAGCTCCTAGAAAAAGGGAGAAAGAAGGAGAAAAGGTTAGAACAAGAGCAATACCTTTGATCCTTACCTGAATTCCCAATACATTGCGCCTTCGAGCTGGAAGAAAGAAGTTATTTTATGCGCGTCGCCTCGCCTGCTGCAGCGCCGCGCTGAACTCACCGGCCTTCGCAGCATCTTCACATTTCACTGCATCCTCCTGCATGTTCCCGCCGCACTCCGGCACCTAAGGATAAGACAAGAACAGCAAGGTGAGCCAAGGGAATACACAGAGGAATACCCCCCATAGACTTACCTGATTTTACCACCGGGGGTACTATTCTTCTTCACGGGTCGGCACAGCTTCCACTGCATCCTAGCCGAACCCCGGCCCCTAAGGGGAAACAAAAGGACAGCAAGGTGAAACAAGGAACTAACGAGGGGAACCCTCTTCACCACAAAAGACTTACCTGATTTTACCACCGGAGGCATTATTCCCCGAGACTTCATACTTTCTCTCAGCACCTGAATAAGGGAGAAAGCAACAGGTTACATATGGAAATTATTTTATCGAACTGTGTTGGATAATACAATTCCTTACCAGAACATTACCGGTTGCCACGAAGAACTCTTCAGTAGGGTCAAGCTGCAACCTGCAAGGAATCGGACAAGAGTGAAAGTCCGGCATTTGAACTCTTACGAACTACATACGGCGTCTTGCCGGGAATATCGGAGTCAATATTGTCCTGGAACTCACCAATTCCTTTGAGCCAGTGAAGCAACTGGTTATCTACGCGCCCCAGCCCTCAGTGCAGGATGGAGAGCTCATCTTTTCAAATCCTCAGGTGAGACTATAAGAGGGGACATCCAAGGTGATCAGTGGGGAGAACAGCGGGGTGGGGAGATTTACGCGCAACTCCATGGGTGGTTAATTCCCTTTCTCCATTTGCAAAGAATATTCCTACAGGCCAAGCAAACGAAGCTAGGTGGGCCAGTCCAGTCCGTCATCTCGGCCCTACGCGTCACATTGGTGGAGACCGCAGCAGTCCAGTCCAGATCGACAACCTCTGTGGGAGCCAGGTGAGCATAACAGGCAGTTAAGCTTGAAAATAGAACAGTTTGGCGCCACCTACATGATGTCAAGCCCTACAAAGCATCGGCCTTGCCCCAACGTGCCATCGACAGGGCCAACGCTACAGCGACGATTGACACACCAGAATGTAGTAATAGTCCAATAGCAACAACTTCAAGCGTAGTTACCTCCATAAACACGAGTGAGAGTGCATCAGTACCGAATGGTCAGGCGCTCACAAGCACCTGTTGACCCCACAGCTACATTGACATAACTAAATAAATAAACTGAACATTGCTCTTAAAAGTTATAGAATTGTACAGGAAATGTTCATGGAACTGATAGAGAATGCCATGATGTAGATATGCCCATACAGCACGCACAATCTCATTAAAGGAATGGTTTGGTAAAACATTTATGTTGTCTAAGTCGCTCGATTTTAGAAATATTTCCTATGGACCTTACCCGAGTTTTCGTCCATTAAACGCAGGCGAAAACAGGCATCAGGGAGCTGCCACTTTGTGATAATCCTATCACTTGCCGCATCGCCCTGGCTGACCTGCTTTTGCGGCCCTAAATCATATCCCCCGCCCCCGAGCCTGACATTATTAAAACATTCATATTCCCCGCCTCTCTCCGTGACGTTTCTGTGCTGCGTAAGCAAATGTGCCCAGTCGTCTTCTACGCGACTTCACACAGAACCCGGAAACACAGATGAACTCACAAAACAGCGCGACACAATTCGGAATATGAAACTGTACTTTAAAATCAAACAGCAACAGAGTACATTTGGTAAAGTACATTTATTTGACATTAAATGTTTATAGAATATTCAGCAATTGCCATATTAACTAAGAATGCCATTTATTTTCTTTTATCTCTATCCGCAAAAACTGTTCCGTTTTATCGTAAGTCAGGCGCTGTTCCTTTATGGTACACAGGGTGTTGGTTTTTGTTAACAGAAGCACTTTGGTTGCATGGTGAACCGCAAGGCTGTTCCATCAAGTAGGCACCAGGCCAGCGTAAAGGTTGATATGTTGCTTCTAGCCGCTACGCTAGTACCGCGTAAGGGCATATGGGCCCTTGGCGATCGTCCCATAAGATCGTCAAAGTGGTACAGTTGTTGACAAGAAGCTGCAGCTGGCGGTTGAAGAAGCTGCAGCTGGCGGTTGAAGAAGCCGTCTGCCGGGGTCTGAAACTGGTGGCAGTCGCAGTAGGGAAGGATATACCTGTTTTGAAAACATAAAAATTAGAATTAGCCTCGCCAGCCGATCTTTATTAATATTATTCATTTTATTTATTACGGCCGAACTGAAACTATTTGCTTTCAAGGATAGTGCAATGGAGTATGTTCGGCTCTAAAATCAATGCGAAAAGTAACGAAATAAATCGAGGTTAGCACACAATGAGAAACGACTGTTTGTCTACATGTGTGTGGAATGTGGACCTGCATGCCCATGTGCCCGCTACAAGGATGATCCCACAAACGTTTTCCTAGCTCTTCATTCATTCATTTATTCATGCATCCATTCATTAATTTTTCATTCCGGTGTAAAAGCGTCTAAAGAGTTACTTACATTATATTTGCAATTTCCATTGTGTCTCTGCGTAATGCAGTCCGTAAATCCCACTGTGCTCTTGACAATGATTTTTCGTATACTGAACTAACATGAAACTCGGTCTAGTTTCAGAATTTTCTGCCTTATCGTCTCTTACGTTATTGCACCCTTCAAAAGAAGTTCTTTCGGCATGGTCCCTGTCTCTCAAGATCAAAAAACAATAGAACCTTATATTGTAAGTGCGAGTTGTGGGCCTCTTCAGGCCGCGATCTGAAAATCAAAGCCGCCGACCTTCACTAGAAATGAGCATACATTCTTTCTTTGCAACATCCCGTAATAAAGCCATCTGTGAGAACTGGATGTTTCAAATCCATCTATGTACTGCGCCTCAATGTGCAAATGCGAACTGGCTTCTCTCCCATCTGCAACGACTAGCTTGGCGTGTTCTAAGGCCCCCAATTTTGTCCTCGTCTGCGACGTTTGCAGCCCCAAAGAACCATAACTATTGAGACTTTCAATTTTTTGGGGAAGGTCAGGGAAAGTATAAAGTACCCGAGGAGTTGAGTTGAAAGTGAGATTTATTGTTTGTTTTATTATTTGCAATATGCAAGCCTCCCCTCGGTTAACAGTGCGCAGCATTTACGTGAGACTGCGAAAATTAGTTAAATCAACAAAAATATATACATACACATATAGACAAGGTCAGCAATATGAGGTGAATAGAGAGAGAATTCAAAGATGACACCGAGGTTGTTCGCCACCCAGGATGGTGAAGGTAGGGGTTAGGGTTAGCATACTTTGTATGTACACTGTACAATAACATTTATTTACAAAAAGACAATCGTATTACAATTATTTAAACCGGGATTTGTACTTCACAACCAGCTCCCCTTTGGGTGGACATGGCACAGTGGCAATGTTTGGTGGCAATGGATCAGTGCTCTGCACAGAAACGTTCAAAAATCCATATCTGTGCTTCTCTAATACAGCAACAATAAGGCTTTTGACAAACTCCATTTCCTCATAGACTGGTTTGATCACCCATTGCTTACTTCTTTTTGAAAAGGCCTTAGCGTAGCGAGGCATCCTTACATTACCCGTAGTCCTAGATTGTTCACGGCCGAGATTCTCGTTATGGGCCAAGACGGCAAGTAGAGTCCTATGTCTCATACCCTGTATGCTGAAATGCAAGCGCTTTGGCCTGTACTTTAGGCACATATTGTGGAACACCTCCAAACCTCCTGTGTGACAGAATTCTGTCAGTCCCCTCAAATCTCTTGATAGTTTTATCGAAAACAATCTTCTCAATGGCTTTGTGTGTCGGTGAAGATGGAATCAAGCACTTCTTCTTCTTCCGTGCCTCCACTAGGGACAAAGGGCCATGTTCACATTGGTGGAAATGTAGGTTTTCTCACCAGCGTTGCACGTTGGTACAGTGGTGCATCAGTGACCGCCATTTTTGAAGTAGTATTTCCACTGACCCTTCACAAGTTTTGGAGCTCCACCAAAGATGGTTGCTGATAGACTGGGTGGATCACATTCAGGGAAGCGATGAGTAATGGTTCAAAGTTTTTCCGAAGTGTTAATTGAAACAATGTTTTAACACACATGAACACTTTTGGGGTGGTCCACCTTATTTCAGTGTGGAAGCTGATTCTTGCTCTAGTGCCGATTAGTGGATGACCTCAAAGAGCAATATTCACAGAAGGTTCCTCATATTATATGGGGGCTTCTGTCCTTAGGCATGGGGTGTATGGGGCATCTGCCCATTTCTGGGGTGACTGTTTTGTTTCAGAGGAACTTGGGGCCACATTTCAGAGAGGAACTGTTTCATCTATTTTATTGACCTTCATAGGAAGTGTGTGGTCCCCGAGTTACAAATCACTCGTTGATGGTTCAGGAAACAAACAAATTGTTCGTAAAAGGTGGTTAAAAACAAGGAACTTCATCCATAGTACAGTGTTTTTATGGTCTAGTTCACGGAGTATCCCTGGTTAATTTCGAAGATATCCTTGGTTAAAAGGTGGTCGACCGGTTTCGATGATGGCTATTTATCATCTTCTTCAGGACCATCATTTTCTTATGTCTCAAGGAGATCAAGGGCAGGTGAGGGGCACGTGGTCCGATGGCCCATTCACCTAGGAGAAACAAAAACCAGAGTGGGTTTTGGGTCTTGAGGTCATTATAATTTCTTTTTCATCATCTAAATAAGAGTGATTATGTTATTTAGAACAAATTAATAGACATTAGGATTTTCTGAACAGTCTGATCATTCTGGCTATTTTGGACCCTTTTTTGACACTTTATTTTTACATTAATTGTTGGTGGTTACCTTCCAAAAGCTCTGGCGTGTGCAAGCTGTTGGCCAGGTTTTTTGGCTGTGGTGGTACGTCTCCCGAGTCCTGCAAGGTAACATGGGGCATATGTCAGAGATCCCTTACTGTCCTGTTTTCAAAAAATACCAATACCACAGGGGTAGGTTCATTGGGCTCTAGTTTTGGCATAAATCGTATTTGTGCTCGTGCTCGCTTGGGGAGCTGCACCGATTTCAAACATGGGAGCCGTGGCAGCCCATTGTTTGCATTTGTGCGTGGGCCGTATGCATTTGGAGCGTCTCTTTCGAGTTAATGGGCGCCCTGTGTAGATCCCTGCGCAGCCGTCAAAATGGCAGACCGAAGCACACGTTCGAGGGTACTTATTGTCACTTAGGGAGCTACGTGCCCTTTTAGGGTGGCATAAATCATCTGTGCTTGCGCTCGCTTGGGGAGCTGCACCAATTTCAAACATGGTAGCCATGCAACCCATTGCTTGCATTCATGCGTGGGCTGTATGCATTGGGAGAGTCTTTTAGTTGACGCGTGAGAAATCGCATAGGCGCCACTCACCGTGTGTTTTCTCGAGCGGCCGCTTGTATCTGTCCTCGGGACGCCGCAGTTCTGTTTAGACAACAGTTGCCCGGCAACGGGGACACATATAAGCAGTCCGTTGTTGATGTTGTTGGACATCATTGCCGTCGGCCATTTTGAAGTGGCCTGGGGCTAGGGGTTTTCGCATGAGATAGTGTTAAGTACCGTAGGATTTACCAAGGATGCAGCATCACTCTGTCTCTAGATTTTACAGTACAGATGCAGGTTGGTATTCCAAAATGGAGTCAATCATCGTATCTCATACACATGTATCCGCCCACTTTTTTTGTCAATGGTGCTGTGTTAAAGGGTGCACTACATGTTTTGGTGTTTCTAATTGAGATATAATTTCAGGACCGTGAGTCTAGATATGATTCTGGTACATGATCTGATTGTTTTATATTTATGGGGGCACTAACACCAGTTGACTGCGGAAAGTTGGTTCCACATGTGCAGGAGATACATTGTTGTCAGGCTGTGGTACAAGCATGCCCATGTAACCTCCGATATGTGGGCATGACCACAAGGGAAGTGAAAAAAAGACTGAACACAAATCCTGCATTCGTACCAAAAAACTAACAGCTCCTCTTGTGAACCACTTAGTTGAAAAAGGACACACACAGGATGATTTCACGTGGCCCATTCTTGAAAAACCAACTCCACCAAGAAGAGGTGGGGATTTTGACCAAATGCTTCTCAGACGAGAAAAACTTTGGATTTTTAGACTTGACACAGTAAAAACTGGATTGAATGAAGAAATCCAGTGGAACAATTTGGCCTTAACGAGATGAATATAATGTGTTTGCCAAGAAGCACTGCTTGTACCACAGCCTGACAACAATGTAGCTCCTGCACATGTGGAACCAACTTTCCGCAGTCAACTGGTGTTAGTGCCCCCATAAATATAAAACAATCAGATCATGTACCAGAATCATATCTAGACTCACCGTCCTGAAATTATATCTCAATTAGAAACACCAAAACATGTAGTTCGCCCTTTAACACAGCACCATTGACAAAAAAAGTGGGCGGATACATGTGTATGAGATACGATGATTGACTCTGTTTTGGAATACCAACCTGCATCTGTACTGTAAAATCTAGGGACAGAGTGATGCTGCATCCTTGGTAAATCCTACGGTACTTAACACTATCTCATGAGAAAACCCCTAGCCCCAGGCCACTTCAAAATGGCCGACGGCAATGATGTCCAACAACATCAACAACGGACTGCTTATGTGTCCCCGTTGCCAGGCAACTGTTGTCTAAACAGAACTGCGGGTCCCGAGGCCAGATACAAGCGGCCGCTCGAGAAAACACACGGTGAGTGGCGCCTATGCGATTTCTCACGCGTCAACTAAAAGGGACTCTCCCAATGCATACGGCCCGCGCACGAATGCAAGCAATGGGTTGCCATGGCTCCCATGTTTGAAATTGGGGCAGCTCCCCAAGCGAGCGCAAGCACTAAGATGATTTATGCCACCCTAACAGGGCATGTAGCTCCCTAAGTGACAATAAGTACCCTCAAACGTGTGCTTCGGTCTGCCATTTTGACGGCTGCGCACACGATCGGGATCTACACAGGGCGCCCATTAACTCGAAAGAGACGCTCCAAATGCATACCGCCCGCGCATGAATGTAAGCAATGGGCTGCCATGTTTGAAATCGGTGCAGCTCCCTGCACGAGCACAAATACGATTTATGCCAAAACTAGAGCCCAATGAACCTACCCCTGTGGTATTGGTATTTTTTTAAAACAGGACAGTAAGGGATCTCTGACATATGCCCTGTGTTACCTTGCAGGACTCGAGAGACGTACCACCAAGGCCAAAAAACTTGGCCAACAGCTTGCACACGCCAGAGCTTTTGGAAGGTAACCACCAACAATTAATGTAAAAATAAAGTGTCAAAAAATAGCCAGAATGATCAGACTGTTCAGAAAAGCCTAATGTCTATTAATTTGTTCTAAATAACTTAAGCACTCTTTTATTTAGATGATGAAAAAGAAATTATAATGACCTCAAGACCCAAAACCCACTCTGGTTTTTGTTTTTCCTAGGTGAATGGGCCATCGGACCACGTGCCCCTCACCTGCCCTTGATCTCCTTGACATAAGAAAATGATGGTCCTGAAGAAGATGATAAATAGCCATCATCGAAACCGGTCGACCACCTTTTAACCAAGGATATCTTCGAAATTAACCAGGGATACCCCGTGAACTAGACCATAAAAACACTGTACTATGGATGAAGTTCCTTGTTTTTAACCACCTTTTACGAACAATTTGTTTGTTTCCTGAACCATCAACGAGTGATTTGTAATTCGGGGACCACACACTTCCTATGAAGGTCAATAAAATAAGATGAAACAGTTCCTCTCTGGAATGTGGCCCCAAGTTCCTCTGAAACAAAACAGTCACCCCAGAAATGGGCAGATGCCCCATACACCCCATGCCTAAGGACAGAAGCCCCCATATAATATGAGGAACCTTCTGTGAATATTGCTCTTTAAGGTCACCCACTAATCGGCACTAGAGCAAGAATCAGCTTCCACACTGAAATAAGGTGGACCACCCCAAAAGTGTTCATGCTGATAGACTGGGACCACTCTGAAATACTTTCCAAACCTTTTTTTTCCCCTGCAGCCGAGATTTTCCTATTGATTTAGCAAGATGCCATACGTCAAATTGATGCTTAATATGTGGGAACTGCTCTCTCATTGTCTTGGCAATTGAAACATGTCTGTCCGTGGCTATGAGGTCGATGTGCATTCCCCTCGAATGTAGATATTCTACTGATTTTATAAATCCTAGTTTCTCCATGGCCACTGAGGATGTACATTGTGTTACCTGCACGACCACCAAACTCACAATTTTCTTACTCTCCATGTCCGGAAAGTGGTAGGTGCAGTACTTGGCAGAAAATCCAGGGCTTTCGCACTGTCCATCGCCGGCTAGCCTGAATTGTTTGCCTTCGAATCTACTTGCTACAGACAAGTGTTCAATTTTCCAAGCATCACTAATGGCCGGAAACAGATAATCATGTTGGTATTTGTAGTACTGCGTTTTTTAAATTAAATGGAGTCCCACCAACTGAAAGACTCTTTCTAAAACTGGACCCACTAAAAAGTGATGCAGCTGCACACAGTAGATTGCCTGCTGGCAGTTTCCCCAGCATCGGTTGTGCAGACCACAAGAACGTATGATTTAATCTACAGGCGGCATTTATTTTGACGTTACTGCCTTTTTTTTACGAGTGACATGAATCAATGGCTTCCCACATACTTTCCCTCTAGCGGAATGCCCACATTTCAGCATATTTATAATATTCATCAAACAACTGTCGAATACTATGTATTTGCCCTCTTTCATTAGACTGTCATCCGGCGTCAAAGTTGTTTCGGCCTGTGACGTTGAGGACATATCACCATATTTGAAAGAAATATCGCTGCTATCAAGTTCTGATGTGTCGGTGAATGCTGCTGCTGGTTCATTCTCTGTCATTTCAACATCTGCTACTTCAACATTGATGGGAGAACACAACAATGTCGACAGCTTTTTTGGTGGCAATTTTTTGGCGGGTATAGATTGTGTGAATTGGTCTGCGACTACTTCAGAGCCATCGTCAATACATCCAGTATCCTGTTGTTGTGGTGGTGCGGTCGCACTGTATCAATGGTCCAATACAACTTTGCTGGATTCTCCAGACACATTCATTTCATGTTCTGGCCATTGGACATGGGCATCTCGAGTCTCAACACGCCGTGTCTGAATTAATAGTTCCTCCATAGTCTAAATGGTCTGGCAAGCAACATCTCTCATTCACTTCACTATCTGTGTATGTATAGTTCGGACACTCACGGGTAACTAGAGGATAGATTGGAAAAGGAATGTTCAGTTTAAACACAAGATAAAGTATAGTACAATTGACTGGAAAAAAAAACATAAAATAGTCCCCAGCACAAAAAAATGTCTAAAGTTATGAACTGTTTGTAACTAACCTTATTTTTGTTTCTTTTCTTTGCAACTTTTTTGACTCGACCGCCAACATCTGCACGCTGTTGCTCCGATTTGTATCCGCATGTCTCCCCTTCCTCTTGCGCTGCAATGACTATATTTTCTGTATCCGCATAGACAGCACGAAATGAGGCTCCATCGACTCCCTGAAACATAGTATTTTCATTACTGTGTATCAAAATATTGTTAGCATAAAACACACGTGAGGACGAACACACAGGTACATCTCAATAGCCAAACGCGATTTAAACATTGTGTGGAACAATCCAACGACAAGTATTCGAGCTCTGATGACCTAGTTCGATGGAGCTGTCAGTATCCATACCTCTGGCTCTGCATGGAGTGCCACGAATGATTGTATTGAAGAGGAGGCATCAGCAACTCCCTGAAACACAGTACTTGCGTTAGTATGGTTTTCAATATTGTAAACATAACACACACTTGGGGTCGACGGCACAGGTACATATAAAGAGATAACCACAAATGTTGCATTGTCTAAAAGAATCAAGGAATATTTAAATATGATCAAATTTAATCGACGTATTTCTCCAATTTCTTTACATCTGCATCATCTAAATGGGATCTTGTGATTGTAGTGGAAGCTCCATCGTCTCCCTGAAACACAGTACTTGCGTTAATAGGGAAGAAAGTATAGCAAATGGAATCACGTTATATGATCACGCTCGATGGAGCTGTCAGTATCCATACCTCGTGCTGCTGAAGAATATCTATGGATGTTGTAAATGTGGTGCGCACTTCCTAAAGCTGTTGTGCCGATTCGTATCCACATGGTCCAGCTTCACCTGGAATTACTTGAATGTCAGGCTCTGCATCAAGTGCGTGGGTTGACGCTTCAACAACTGCCTGAAACATAGTATTTGCATTAGTAAGGATTACAATATTGAAAATACAACACGCACTTGGGGTCGACCGCACAGGTACATATCAATGGCTAACCAGAAATGAAACATGGTGTAGAACAATCAAACGACAAGTGTTCCAGTCCTGATGAACACGGTCGATGGAGCTGTCAGTATCCATACCTCGTGCTGCTGAAGAACATCTAGGGCTGTTGTCAATGTGGTGGACGCTTCAGCATCTCCCTGAAAGACAGTACTTGCATTAGTATGGATAACACCAATTCTAACTGAAAACAAACACCAGGGGATGACAACTAAGGTGTATATCAATTGGAAAGCACTAACCAAACAATTGGTAAAATATTCACACGATACATAAAAACTATTACTTGACATGCATAAAACAAGTCTGTAGCGGAATAGCCAAGTATGATTACCTGATACGCGCTAGAAGTGGTTGATAACTGCGGGTATGTCACGGATGTAGAATGTTCTTGCTTCAGATTCAGTGGATAGTCAAGCAATTGTAAAGGTAAATTATTGTTTGATAATGAAATGCAAATATTAAGTAATTGCCATGTAAACCGACAGAATACTTGAGAATAATGCTATTGAAAATGCGCAATATAGTACAGTCCCTGTGTCCATAAATAGATTTCCTTTGGGGGTTATAAAATCGAAAATTAATTTATTGATAAATGTCATTATTCAAAAAGCTATACACTCATATCAATATCGAAAGTACTACAAGGGAGTATTACAAGGGACACAACACCTAAAATATCAATTAATCCATTCGGCTACCTACACACTACCGCAAGGCCTAAAGCTAAATCCGGACCCTTGACTCACCAGTGGCGGAATGTGGGCGAGTAGAGTTGGAATAGCGTTTGCGAGCAATTTTCGTGTCGTTCGCCGTTTATTATTCTTTGTTACCCAAGATGTGGCGTACATGTTAGAGGAAAAGTGCCAGCAGCAGATGCAGTATCGATCACCCCTCTTGTCCACTAAGACTTGTTGGACTCTACTTTCCAGCTCATCCAGTGGATATCCGCAATGTCTGACCCATTCTCTTATTCGATCAACATTTTTCGGGAATACATGCATTGTAGTGCCTTCGGATTTAGCATGGGTCTTCGAAGGGGAACCGCTAATCGAACATGCAGGCATTGTTGAAAATTCTGAAAAGTAAATATCAAGATTATTATAAAACATTGATGAATAAAAATGTCATAAAAAAGTAAATGAACCATACCATGCTCAATGCAAGGTTTGTTTTGGTCGCCGGAACTATACCAGTTCATCATGTGCAGCTTAGTATTTGCATAAGCTACAGAAATTTTTTAAATGATGTGACTAAACTCTGAACATGTGACTCGTCCCTTGGATGTTCTGTCTTGCACGAAAAGGAAACATGCTTACATTATAGACTGGACCCCCGAAGGATGCAATTCGATGACAATTGACACAGATGAAATAAATAGATCTATTGATAGCATAACAATTGAAACTCAAGTCAATAGCAATGAGAACAATGACCATAGCTCTATTGGGTACTGTAATCGCAAATAGAAATGTAAAAATGACCGAAATATGACTATGATACATGGCCTTACCTTGACCAACAAACAGTTGGATTCAGCAGGCCGAGCAGTATGTTGCAGGAGAACAGGTAGATGGCCACAGGTAGCACACTGACGAGTTTGCTCGAAGCGGTCACAGATAGCACGACGACGAGCAGATTAGCATAGATCTCAGTGCTTCTCAGGTAGAAGGTTCAGGAGTTGACTTGCAAAGCACAAAGATGTTCTCATGAGACATATCAAGTGGTTTATAAAGTATTAGAAACAGGAGTGTGTTTGTGAATGAATGACGTGTGTATGTTGTGGTATTATGTGGTTTGCAGGGGGACGGCCTGCCTGGAGACACGGGGTTTGAGGAGGCCATGTGAGCGATGGCCCCTGGGCGTGGGGTACCTTTTGAAGTGTGCATGCTGTTTGGCACCTTGGCCGTTTGCGCCCGTGACCGCCCCCCATGCCAGCGCTCATCCCCGGGTGCGAACCGCCTTTGATAGAGGGCGGTGGGATGGATGGGCCGGTGGGCGTGCAGATAAGGCACAGGAAGACTGCTGAATGGAGACACACTTATGTGGATTGCAGGGGGGCGGCCTGCCTCAGGGGAGGCCTGCCTGGAGATACGGGGTCTGAGGAGGCCATGTGAGCGATGGCCCCTGGGCGTGGGGTACCTTTTGAAGTGTACATGCTGTTTGGCACCTTGGCCGTTTGGGCCTGTGACAGCCCCCCATGCCAGCGCTCATCCCCGGGTTCGAACCGCCTTTGATAGAGGGGGGGTGGGATGGATGGGCCGGTGGGCATGCAGGCAAGCGTGTGGGAGCGAGGAGCCATCAGGCCCCTCTCATCCTTTACTTCTCAGTAGAAACTCGGACCAAGTGCCTCCAGTAGTGGATTCGCCCCTTGCCCTTATGCAATGTTAACTTTGGTTGACATTCGCGTAGATGGGACCACTGAGCAGGACACGGGGCATCCATTTTTGTACCCCCTTTCCAATCCATCTTGGTGACCAGGCCTCACTGCGCAGAGCACATGGCCCACACCCTCGTTCCCACTCTGACTGGAAAACTCCAGAGGTATTTGCAACAGCTAATAAATGTAACACATCACTCTTCCTCTGAAATCACTGTCCTGCATGTGAACCAGCCTGAACTAAGCACATAGCTCATTCATCTCCACAAACGTGTCCTCAATACCTGCATGCATTATCGAGAATATATTATGTTAGCTTAGATAGTGACCACCCTGCTTCACAGCGACCTGACCTTCACCCATTCGGAGCACAGATGTCTGACGTCCATCCTTGAATGGAGATGCACTTGATTCATTTAAAAAAATCGAAACAACCGTTGTTAAAATATATGTGGTGTTTTGTTTTGTATCTTATTTTGATGACACAAAAATACAAGACTTTACACATTGTACAGGTCATGTTGCAGCACAGTGAGAGAAAATCCCCTGTACTGACCGCTGTCACTCGGGAACGTTTCTCTAATGGCACGAACGGCACAGGCGGGTATTACTCTTCGAACGTGGTGTCCAAGCCTCCCGTGAAGCCACCATGTAAAGGAACGATAGGCCACCAGCCTGTACCACCTGTGAAAAGGAATGAAACAAACTGTTTTTAAATGACCAAGATAAGTTTAATAAACGTTTGTTGTCGATGTCAATTCTTGTAACTAATGGCATTCTGCTCGGACAAATGCTATCTAGACACTGCACACTATTGAACAACTTTCATGCGTTACAATGATATGTATATGTAATTTTGGATATAGTAGAAGACCATGAAATAGGAGTGGCATGACAAGCAGAGTATACTTACTCGGATTACGAGGGCGAACAGTTGCGCGAGGTTCATGCATAAGCACCATCATTATCCTCAACACGGAACGTGTGAGGCTGGCTGCCCTGAAGTCTGGCAGCTCGGTGATGCATTGCAGTCATGGCTTGCCTTCCGAAATGTAGGCCACGCCTCCCGAGTTTTCACAGCAGCAGCAGTTCTCGTCCTCGGTTGGCATTAGCTCGCACTGATTGCATGTGCACCAGGTGGAAATACCGTCGATGCGACTAGGTCCTGGCTCTTCAGCTGTTGAATCGTCCTCCCAATTGCCGTCCGAAGACCCATCGTTTTCTTGTGTTTCCCTTTCCAGTAGTTCCTCCTCGGTATTCTCGGGCTCGTACATGTAGGGCATTATTGTAGCCATTGTGTGTTAGAAAAACTAAAATAATTTATAGCAGTGGTACTGGTATCTGTTCACATGGACTACAAGCAACAAAGGTAGCTGACCGGAGTACAGAAACGAGTCACAGAATACTCAAAGTAACAGAGAGGAATGGAATCGAAAATCTGCTGCTGTGTGTTGTGAAACGGTCTGTTTATACATTGAGGAAAGAGGCGTCCTGCCATTTCCATGGCGACACGTCATTAGCTGAAGCGCAGCGAATGTTGACACGAGACGTGCTTTGGCGTTGTGAAATGGGCGGTACGGGTCTGCTGATGACAGGCTCAGGGGCGGGGATATTATTTTGTGCCGCAAAAGCAGGTCAGCCAGGGCGATGGGGGAAATGATAGGATTATCACAAAATGGCAGCTCCCTGATGCCTGTTTTCGCGTGCGTTTAATGGACGAAAACTCGGGTAAGGTCCATAGGAAATTTTTCTAAAATCGAGCGACTTAGGCTTAAAAACACATGGCCGACCCGTAGGGGCAATACACATTTTTTACCGAACCATTCCTTTAAGAATACACTGTGTTAACACTGTCTCAGCATTTTCTCTCTTTTTATCCGCACATGCAGGGTTCTGCGTTTGATAAATTTGGGTGAATGAATGTTAGAGAGAGGTTTGGAATTTGATTTAGATGTTACCCCCCCCATTGAACACCCTGAAGCATTGTCTCACCAATATATTCATGTTCTACGAAGGCCCACACATTCCAGACCAAGGCCACCATGTGTATATTCTAACGCGTTCATAGAATACATAGCCCAATCGTACCCACAACTCCACCACGTCCTACCCACAATTAGAAACTGAGCCATACGTAAAATTTGGGAAGAATTATTTGCATGTGTGTTGAACGAATATCTAGTGCACCTGGCTTAAAGTACTTACAAATACTAAAACAATAACGCTTCTTATCACGATTTTTAGGCGGGCAACTTTATCACCTCATCAACGGCTGGAGGGCTGTGTAAGTAATAAGTAATGGCTGGAATAATAAAAGTTGTTCTTACCATTGTATGGTTAACACTGTCTACTGGATTACTAGCTACTGCCTTTTGGCAGTTGTACACAGCTTTGCATGTCTCTGCAACTCCCACTACTAACATCTCCCCCACCCAAGCTGCAAGGAGTACTGTGTCAGGTGGTACGGGCAAAGCTGCTGAAAAGGTAAGGAGAGGTAAGCGCAGTGTTGGGTCTGATGTTAATGCAGTTGAGACCTATCTCACTGGCACTGCACACATAACAAACATGTGGTATTGTTATGCTCACCTTGTCTCTTCTGAGGCATGGGGAACGGTTGCATCCCTCCCTGAACTTGAATCACCCCTTTCAGGCATCTGTCTCAGTAGAAAAGCTGTGAGCGGTAGTAGGTGGTAATACTGCTCCTGCGTGAAGATAAGAGTGTGTGAGTGCGCCAATCTGTGATTGTTGTACCTCTCGAAACCTTCACCCCAAAGTATGGTTTCTGTGAGCATACCCTGGCCCTTAAAGCTCACCTGTGAATAATGGAAGATAAGCTCTCCTTCCTGCTACTTTTGGCAGGGGTGCGTCGAATGGGCTCTAGTTCCTTCACTGATCCCTGATGAGGATTAGTCCAGTCCAGCTGCGACTATGCTTCTCCTTATGATTGGTAAGTCTTTCTTGAGCTCTTGTGATGCTGTTCGTTCTGTTTAATGTCTTTATATGTTGCTCTTATTTATGCCTGCAATAATGTCTCTCTTCTGTTTTCTTCCCTTAGTTGGATATGCAGCCTCAATCCAGCTGTGAGACGCGAGACGCGGCCGGATGGAAGATGGATGCTACCGCAATGTTCAACGGCAGGTAAGTGATTAAGGAAAGCGCGAAGTATGGTGAAGCGCAAGCTTAAACTGACTGTTTTTTCAATGTCTAACCTTGTCTTCTGTTTTTCCTTGGCGGCGCTGCTTTCGACGATGGAGCGTGTTGTGCTGTGGTGCCAAGATGAAGATTTCGGTGTTCTGGAAAGTGTAAAGATGAAGACTTGGTTCGCCGAAGAGATGTACAGGTAAGGACAGCTTCCCCGAGTTGGTAAGTATGCTGGCAAGAAGCAGGATGTCCAGGAAGCAGGATCTTCAAAGGTAAGTCTGACCTCAGGGTTACGCTGCTTGCAAGTGCAGAATAACGCGAAGTGTCTGTCTTGAGGATCGGGGCAGCTTATATAGCTGAGATCGTGGGCACGCCCATTAGGGCCGGCTTACCAGCCACACCCTGCCACTCCTAGAGAGTGAGCACGTGCGAAGGCAATCCATTAGCAGCCACACCCATGAATACACTTTGGGCTGCTTAATGGATGGAATGTTCAAGGTTAATGCATCTTGCTTAATGGATGAAATGTTCAAGGTTAATGCATCTGAAGTGCTATGTCCATAAAAGCTTTTTGGTGTTAAATGGATGTTCTTATTTACTTTTGTTCATGAGCCTGGTGCCAAAGGCGCCAGGTCAGTGTCCACCCAGGTCTCCTGTGCACGCAACCCCTCCATGCCTGTGCCCCTGACTTCATGACCATGACAGGTATAAACACATGTCTAAAATTGGGAAGGACACAACAAGGGACAGCTGCTATGTCTGCTCGCTGATCCCATATGCCATGAGCGCCTCCAGGATTTTCGTAGCCATAGAAGTACCAGCAACAACAGCGTAGTTCCTCCTGTATCTCGCACTGTTCCAGGCACGAGGAAGGTTCCAAGGGTAAAGAGACACACTCAGATGGAGATCCAAGGCAACATACCCTTATGAACACAGTTTCATCAAAACACTACCCATGTTCGATCATTACTGGCAACATACTGAAGTGCTAAGATATATAACAGACAGAACAGAAAAGGGAGAAACAAAGGAAGTAACGTTGGACTCCCTGCCATGCAAATGGAACGCCAAGGAGACAGACAGAGAACCTGGCTGTTGGAAGCGACCACAGATGTTGATCTTTGGAAAGGTGTACACTAAGGATGGATGGGTGGATGGAGTGGTGGGGAGCAAACCATTGACTTTGATAAAAGCTGCTGTGAATAAAGTTCAGAAAGAAAATGACAAGTGTCTTAAGGAATGGGCTAGGAGCGCAAGCCTGCTGATGTGGTTGGATAAAGAAGATGGACCACTGACAAGAATACCCCTAAAACCTGCATTTTGCTACCTACACGATGCGGCAATTGAAGTGGGGATCAATGAGGGGTGCAAAAGAACTGAGAAACTTGCTGGGATGGGGACTGGTACAGCAGTGCTCATTGACCACTATTGTGCCTGTGGTTCAAATGCGTACGACAAGCTACCACCAAACTGGGGAGGGATATGCTCCCTAGTCAATGTACCTTCACTGGTGCTACCAAAGAAACATGTTAAAATAGACGACTTTCTGAAAATGGATGAAGGCAACAGCAGAAAGAAAAGATCGATCTAACCAATAGAACGCCTTACAAGTAACATCACTGCCAAGAATGGTAGACTGAGGAGAGTAAAAAGACAAAGAAATTACTTCTGGGGAAAGTCTGAGACGGCCCTCGACAAAGTACCACCGTTGCACAGGCTCTTCAGCAGGACTGCCATGTTTTTCTCAGCACCGATACATCCAGGATTTCAAACATACGCCAATGCCAAATGGCTTCAACTCACCAGGGTACTAATGATGACAATAAATTCAACAGTAAATGGATTCAACGCAATAAAAGAAGTCCTCCGAGCAATACGATTGGTCGCCTTAAAAAACTGGTATGTCTTGGACCTCCTCACAGCAATGGAGGGAGGAGTCTGCGCCAAGATTGGAAGTTCTTGTTGCACGTTCACACCGGCAAACGATGAAAACAACGGGACATAATGCACACTAAAATGGAAGAAGAATCCAAAGGCACAAAGAAGGATGGAAGCTGGTTTTCATACCTTTGGTACTGGATGCCTTCCTGGCTATCTGATGGTCTAAAAATACTTGCTGGAGGCCTGATCCTGGGGATGGCTCGCTTCTTGGGGTAAAAGAGTGCATGGCGAAATACAAAACAGCAGAGGAGATTGGAATGAACTTACTCCTGCCTGCAAAGGGCGACCAGCAGGCAGATGTCATACGTATGGAATGAGAGAGACTACAGCAACAGCTAATGGAATCAGACCTGTATCCACCATGAATGAAGTTAGAAAATCCAAGGAACCCGAACGTTAATGTTGGAAAATGGGTTTACTGCAAGCATGGTGGAGGATGTGTGTATATGTATTGATCATTTGAAGATCATGTAAATCACTACAGACATCTGGCTGGGATAACGAAGGTGTGGCGCCTGACGATGACAAACCGAGCAATAATTTTGTGGCCAACAAGTCGACCAGAGGGGGGGGACTAAAGAGGGAAAATTCGAATGTCCCTTCCTTCCTGACAGGAAGAAGCACCCCTGACAGAATAACCACTGACAGTATAAGGTTGCACCAATCCCCACTGCTCCCACCACAGGCACGCACCACGAGCGGTACCCGGCCACCCGACCATACAACCCTGCAATAGTGTGGACTCTACCCAGAGCAAGCCAGGATGCCCAAGACTGAACTGGAGATTGCTATATGGACCAAATTGACTGGCATCTCCACAAGCTATAGTAACTTGAGGAACAGCCCAGGATCGGGCAGGACTAAATGGGCTAAAGAGATACTGTAAACTGGGGGAACTGGTTATCCCTCCAAACGCCAGGCCTTGATAGACCCCATCCTTAGGTCTCTGCTCCACAATCAGTGGACCAAAATATTTGGACTTTTTGGCACTCGATACCCAACCATAACATTTAAAGCAAATCTGTATCCAGTTCCCTTGGATACAATGATTACTGGGGTACTCCCATGGAAAATGTATCAGGTGTCTTAAATGTATCAACTTGTGTTATGTGCACATCTCTCCGCCAAGAATGTTTTATTGATTTTATATAATAGGTTGCACTCTAAACTTAAGTCAGAATGGTTATGCTTTGTTAATAACATCCAATGAATTTGCAATCATGTTGTTCTGACTAATATGAAGTAATATCAGCCAGGTCATATTTGTGTGGGTACTAGATTATACATTGAACCTAGAAATGATTGTTCTTGTTGTCAAATGTATGCACCATTAACATTGTGGTCTCGTTGACTGTCTGAGCACACCACCAAAATAACTTTTTTGTTTTCCCTAAAGCACATGAATTCTACTCTTAGCCAAATAAAAAAGTCAGGTGTGGTTAACTTTCAGTGGTTGGATGGTTCTTTGCCTAGTGAGACAAACTTGTTAATTGTCTTGTTGGGTATTTATTGAAGGTTTTGAATTATTACTGCAAGAATTTATTGCACCCAAAATGTGTTGAGGACAGGACATCTCCACAAGCTATGCTGCAGGTCGTTTGAGACGCCATGACGACATAGCTGCGTTAGACAGGAAGCACACGTGCATTCTGCACATTCGGTTCAGTCGCACACCAAGCCACACGAAGAACCCACGCGTACAGTTCTATGAGCTAGAGGACAGTGACATATACATACTGTCTGCATGTTTATTATTTTGCCACTTAGGCTCTCTACAACACCGCAGAAACGCAAGATGCCAGAAGAGCTTGTGTACATGCTTGCCGATGCTATACGCTATTTATCCTATGGACGGACAGGAGCACTCGCGGGACCTGACCAACCACAACACACCCTAACCTAAAGACAATTCCGCTGAGCACATAGTCAGACCTACGGTAGGCCTTAGTAAAAATCCAGCAAGCCAGAATCATCTTGCAGAACTCTCAAGCCGCAAGAGGCCGTGCAAGCAGAATAGCCCTGGCAGGGACTGCAAACACCAAGGCCACGATGTTGCAAGTGACATTCCTCACCCACCGCGCTAAGGTGAGACCGGCCCCAGGAGAGAATATTCCAAGCCAAAATACAAATCAAATCGAAGTTATTCAGCCTCACTTACGGTCTCCTCACACGTGACTTGGCCGAACTGACACGATGCTAAGGCCTGGAAGCTGAGAAGGCGTGGCTGTCTCATGACTGGGACCGAGCTTGCAACAATTATAACAATCCACCTACAGCATGAGCTGGGAATGGGCCGCTCTCATGGCATTAGCAGAAGCACCCCATTTTTACACACTGTCCCATAGTCACACCTTGTCGATACACACTGTACGTGAGCAGGTGTCTTGCAGGCTGGGACCAATGGTAGTCCCAGGCTTCGGGGCCTGACCAATGAGGACACTGGGGGCTAGGGGCTGGCGGCGGGAATCCCCAGCCAATCATCGGGCTCTCCAATGTAACACTTTTCAGGTAACCATTTTTAGGGACGATCCAAGTATACCACATGACACAGTAGCCACCAATAACAATGCGCACTAAATGTTCCTATGCTGGACCTACCACTCAGGGAGCCAACCCGTAGTGGCATTAGGTTCGGGGAAGGATCTTGGTAAGTGGCGCTGATTATGACATCACGAGAGCACAAAAGTGGCCTGCGAGCCCAAAATCTGCGAGATGTGCCTGGACTGGATTTTGCTCCATGCATGTGATCTCTGCTTGTTTGCTATAATAAAACAGCAGGACCTTTGCTCCTTGTGTGGATCTCTGCTTCTTTGGGACACTGGAAGGAGTTAGGGCCTTCCGAGAGCTGGAGGTCCGCTGACCCTTGGTACAGCTCCGCTCATCCCAGAATGTGCCCTAACAAAGCGTCAGAACTGACACGACCAAGAACCAGAGAGTAATTCACTAACCTCCTGTCCGGACACCAGTACTAGGAACAGAATGCTGGCAAGGAGTTGTGGTAACTGTGTATCAGCGTGCCCGATTCTTCTTGGCAGGAGTTTCTATGTAAACAATGGGAAATGGTAAGGAACTACATGAGGACCAGTAAGTTGATAACGAGAAAGGCCTTACCCAGCTAGTGTGAGAGCAGAAAGTATCCAGGGGACAAGAATTCAGTGCAATCCAGGGATTACAGGAGGAAACAACGTAGCAGAACAGGAAGGGACGTTAGAGTTGCTCGTAGGACTTGATACCCGAACGGCACGAGGGCGTTGTAGCGACTGGTAAGGTGCACGTTAACACAGCAGAACGTCTCTAGTACGGTGCACTATCTCCTTGTGGAATCAAAGCGATGCAGTCTGTAAAAACAAAGGTAGGTCGGCGACAAGCGGGCATCAGAAGTACAAAACAGTAGGGTAGTGGAGTCCAGTAGGCGGAGCGAGAGGTCAGCGTTGATCAGGCTGCCGAGGCACAAAAACGTGAGGCAAGCAAAGTCTGTAGTCAAGGCAAAGTCTGCAAATGGGTAAGCAGATCAGTCGGGACTGCGTGGAGAGGGAGTCTGTGACAAAGGGTTACCAGGTAACGGAACGAACGGGAGCATGGAAATGGGAACAAGGCAATGGAATCCGAACTTCATTCAGAAGCAATAGCGTTTGTGTCCTGCAGAGTTTTACGGCGAGCAGGAGGCGGAGCATGACTCATCACTACCGGTCACATGACCATGCTCATGTCTGGCACACATGGCAACAGTAAGCATTAACGCCCAGCGCCTTCTCCTACAGGTGTGCCCCCAACATTGCCAGGGAAACCTCCAGCATTGCAGGAAGGAGGAAGTGCTGATGAGGAAAACGTTTCTACAGGGATCTGTGACGGGAGGCTGCAGTGGGGTGATGAAAGCTTGTACACCAGTAGCTAAGTATAATACTTTATTGTGTGGACCCCGGAGACAAGGCGCCGCCGCCGGAGAGCCCAAGACCAACTGGCCTGTGTAGAATGTTGATGCCTGAAAGCCCATCAACACTCCACACGCGCCACTACAATACATTACAACATATCCTCTTCCCTTACATAACCCATTAATAACATATTATTTGAATCCCCAAAGAAACCATAAAATAAACTGAGATGAAGATCTCATACAAAGAAGGCCTAATACATACATTGAAAGAACTAGAACTTTACATAACACTTAAATGTTTAGGCTGAACCAATATCTATCAAATGGTGGTAAAAATAATGAATTTAAAGAAACTGCTAATACACATAGGGGGTCATTCCGAGGTTGGAGGTAAGGAATTACCGGCACCGGTAAGGGTGCCGATGCCGGTAATCCCTTACCTCCGTATTCCGAGGTCCCTTTGCCGGTCCTTCCTTACCTCCTGCTTTTAGCAGGAGGAAAGTATGGGACCCGCAAAGGTACTTCAGAGGTAATTACGGTACCGTAATTTACGGTACCGTAATTTACGGTGCCGTAATTACCTCCTTCCCCATTGAGCCCTATGGGGCAGAAATGGGAATGGGGAAGGGCAAAAGGTGAATGGGAAATTACCGGTCCCTCCAACCCTGGAATGGACCGGTAATTACTCCATTCACCATGCCGGATTTGTGACGGTTTCGGAGGCAACCATGGAGCTAATTACTCCATGGTTAGCTCCAAACCCGGAATGAGGCCCATAGTCCCTAAGTTTCATAGACGGCACACAACACCTAATTGGGCCCCCCACGCCAACTTCATGCCCCACATCAGCTTCCACTTGTTCCTGTCTCCGAACACTCTGAGTTTCTACAGTTAGGTCTGCCCTTGAACCATATACAGCACCACCTTAATCTCTGCACACCTTCACCTGAGATCTCACAGGGTCGAAGTCCAATGCAACATCCTCTTCCCCTTCAGTGGTACTTGGATTCCTAGCTCCCCCTACCACCACCCGTCTCTTACGCCAAATGGAGCTATCCTCCAATTGCACATGACCCTTGCCAGTCCTTAACACACTCTTAGGAGACAAAAATGTACTGGTACCTTTCTGAACAAATCTAGGATTCTTAATACATACTGTATCACCCACCACAACTTGCAACTCCTTCCTCTGCTTCTGGTAAGAGCCCATGGCTTCTTGGCGTGCTAGAATATTGTGATGAATACTCTCCAAGTTTAACTCACATGGACCACCGCCTTCGAAGGCCATAGACCTAAGAGTGGTACCCGCCTTTCTTCCTCTCATGAGTTCAAACTGTGACCTACCGGTGATAGCCAACGGGGTTCTGCGATACGTTGCCAAATACTGTGTCAGAATCTCCTGCCAATCTAGCCCATTCATCAAAGCCAGCTTTGTGTGGCAGCTTTAATGGTACCATTAGCCCTCTCCACAAGGCCATTAGCGCTGGGATTATACAAGGCCGTGCGATGATGTACTATTGCACATTGACCCAAAAACTCCTTCATGGCCTTGGACGTGAACTGTACACCATTGTCGGCGACTAAGCTAGCAGGTACCCCCTCCCTGTCAAATACCTTCTTCAGGAAAGCAATAACCGAATCAGTGGTAACGTTTCCAAATGCTGCCACCTCAATCCACCTAGATGTATAATCAACAAGAACCAGTAGAAACCTATATTTGGGCTGCAGACATTCGAAGGGACCCATAATATCTAGAGCCAACTTAGACCAAATCTGCTTAGGAATTTCTACAGGATGTACCTCTTGGGGATGCACCACCTTGCTCTTGTCGCTGATAGCACATGCTTGACATTCCTTCACTGCTGCCTCAACATCCTTATCCATGGAAGGCCACCAGAAGTCTTCCCTTAGTCTCCTCTTAGTCAATGAACGACCCAAATGTCCAGCATGGGCAAATTCCTGAGACTGACGGGAGGGCACCAATTTCTCTCCTCTAGACACACCCCAGGGACCCTCGGCTAACTCATGCAACACTTGTGAATAACCCTTACCTTCCGGTCCATCTTTAACCGCCTCCCAACCATTGAGGAGACTTTCCCTGATCCATTTTAATTCAATATCGGCTTCACTTTCAATGCCCCACACAGACTTATCCACAGCAGACGTGATATAAGCAACTTGACACTCTTGCAAATCCTCCCCCTTCTCTAGCTCACCCTCAACGCCATCACAGCCCTCCACCGTGGGCAAGCGCGACAAACAGTCCGCCACCACATTCTGTTTTCCCGGAACATACTGCATGGTGAAATTGTAATCCTGCAGCTCAACAGACCACCTTGCTATCCTTGGAGATACTGCTTCTACACCTCTAGTAGAGAATACCTGAACCAAAGGTTTGTGATCAGTTCGAACTATGTACGGGACACCCCATAGGAATGTCCTGAAGTGCTTTGATGCCCACAGCACAGCCAATGCCTGCTTTTCAATTACCGAATATCTACTTTCAACCTCCCTTAGAGTCCTGGATGCAAAAGCTACAGGCTTACGCTCCCCTTCACACCATTGTTCCAATACCGCCCCAACCCTACCTCGCTGGCATCCACAGTCAGGATTGTTTTGTGTTTAGGATCAAATGACAGGCTTAAATTCCACATCACATTCACCGGACCATTCAAATCTGGCTGACTTCTTCACCAGGGCCCTCATAGCCACAGTCTTCTCAGCATAGTTGGGTATGAATTTAACATAATACTCTGCAAGACCTAAAAACGCTCTCAACTGGTCCTTGTTAATGGGAACAGGAGTGTTTTTCATTACTTGGAACAGTTCAATCTTTGGACTGACACCCTCTGCACTAAGGGTATGTCCCAAGTACATTACTTTATCCACTCCTACTTTCCTACTTGACATTTAGACAGTTTCACAGTAAGACCTCTTTCCTTCAAGATTTTCATCACATTCCGAACCCTGACATCATGTTCATCCCTACTACCACCCCAAACCAAGATGTCATCTTGAAAATAACATACCCCGGGCAAACCACCAAACATTTCTTGCATCAAAGGCTGAAATACAGCTGATGCCGATGCAAGCCCAAAGGGCATGCGACAGAAACGATATGCCTTACCCATTGTCAACAATAATTCATTGATGTTCGGCAAGGGGTGACGAATCACCCAAATACTAGAATTCAGTTCCCGGAGGTCCACACACATTCTGATGTTACCATCACCCTTCTTGACTAGGACAACCGGAAACAACCACTCTGATGCCTCAATGGGATCAATTATTCCTGCCCCTTGCAATTTGTTCAACTCCGCCTCCAAACCTTTCCTTGCCGACACCGGAACCCTTCTCACTTTGTGCACCTTGGGTACCGTACCCTTCTTCAATATAATGTGATGGCCAAACCCCTTGAGTTTACCCAGCGTATTGGAGAATACCTCAGGAAACTCAGCCATGAGTGAAGACGGAGTCACCATAGCACCACTCTCATGCCCTTCCAAAACACTGAGCACAGGAACCTCCTTCCCCGGATGTATCTCCATCCCCAAAGCTGCTTGCTCATCCCAACCCACGATACTTATACCCTTGGATGCTACATACAACTTTCCTGTAGCCTGCCTGCCCTTGAACGAGAACTTGGACCAACCGTATCCTAGCACAGCAATAGTGCTCTGCCCATATGCACTGGGGTTGATATCGGATGCATTCAACACCGATATCTCCCTCCCCAACTTTCCCCTCATACACCTCTGGAGCCACCAAAGTATATGGTGACCCTGAATTGACTAACATTTCCAAGGGATAGTCATCAACCAACACCAACACCCATGGACCCTTGCAAACCCTTCCATCCACATGCAAAATTATGCCTTGCTCAGGCTTACCATCCAAGGCACCTTCTTGTACCAAGGCACACTCTTCCGATGTCACACTGGCCACACCCTGCGATTTGCACATGCGAGCATAATGGCCAGTGCGCTTGCACTTTCTACACTCAACATTACCAGCAGGGCACGTTTTAGAGTCAGAAGTATGGCTGGACCAACCACAATTTTTGCACAATTCTTTGGCCTTAGCCCATCTACCCCCTTGGTTGGTAGCCTTGTCAACCCCTTTTCTGTTCTGTGGCAACACAATATGAACACCATCCCTGGATGTCTCTCTTTCTGTAACTATCTGCACATTTGTTCTGGAGGCTTCTATCGCTCTCGCATTCTCAAGAACCTTGTCCAAGGGCGGATCGTTTTCAATCCACAATCTTTCCCTGATTTTCTGGTTACATGTCTTCATCATTATTTGATCCCTAATGTATTCATCCAAGTTACCAGAAAATCTACATGTGGACATCAGTGCACGTAATGCCGTAACATATGCATCAATACATTCCCCCGACCCCTGTGCCCTGGAAAAAAACTTATAACGTTCCAGTACAAAATTAATTCTTTTGCCAAAACGAACCTCCAGTTTTTTTAAGGCAGTCTCATATGCACTTACAACTCTCCCCTTCACCATCCCCAGGAATTGTCACATCCTCGCCAGGTAGATGACGGAAGACTCTCAATCCCTCAGTGCCAATGCAGTTCAACAGTGCAGCCTCTCTTTCATCATCATTGAACTTGGCACCCCCAGCCGCCCCTAAATACACCTTAAATGCGTCTACCCACTGGTCCCATGGAGCAGTAGGCTCCCCCGGAGATGGCAGGAAGGCAGGTGGATGTCTGGCGGATGTATGCAACATGTCTGAACTAAGTACTGCACGTCACAGCCAACACTGTCTAGGCACACTCTTCACGGTGCAGTTTCAACACAGATTAATTTTTTTACTTTCACGCTCAAATGCAGAAATACCTTCGTTGTGAGCACACCCAATTTCTTCCAGAAATGCAACGTGGAAAAACTAAACTCTTTAATTCTTTGAGCCTGTATTTCCCTCTTACGCCTCGTAATGAATGAAAGAGACGCGTTCTCAAGCACCCGCTGGAGCTGGTAGGCCCCCCTTCACACAAAGGAATGATGTAAAAATGCCTCAGTGACTTGCTGGCAGCAGCGTATCACGGGCTGCAAGGTGAAGGTAGTTCCACTACTCCACAGCAGACCAAGCAATGAGCAAACTGGAAACGGGAATGGCACCGCCCTTTACAGTCGTACACCAGCTCGATTTGATATCCCGCTGCCTAGCACAGGACCAACCAATGGGCAGGCAGGAAATCGGGGAATGGCACCGCCCCCAAACTTCCGCACACACCAGCTCACTTTCAGTTCCTTTGATCCACAAATCACTGCGCACGCAGAATGTGAATCCTGGTAGCTCCAAACGGCCAGAGCCTCCTCGAAGGGCACCACCGTAGAAGGAAAGGAAACGCCAACAAATCCAACAGCTGCCGCCCGCACACCACCCAGGAACAGCAGCCGCCGCAAATGCACTGGGGTATTTGCTGCTGCAGGGGCCGGCAGACCACGACGGTCGCTGTCCAACACCACCGCTGTCGGAGCACCTAGCGCAGCCCAGGGAATGCCGTCATCCCTGCTGCACGGACAGCGCACCCAAAACGTCCAAGGGAGTCGCTCCACTCGAAGCACCTCACACGGACCTGGCGGGCTGCCGCGGTCCTTCCAGCGCCCAGAGTCCGGCGGCAACTTCACCAGCCGCCTCCCCGACTGGTGGCAGGACAGAGTTGGCCAATGTGAATCGAACCACTCGGCAACTTGTTATAGTCGATTCCGGATCACAGCAACACTGCCGCGGCCACACCTGTGGGAACAAAACGAGGGTCCACACACGCCCTTGTCGCCAGTGATGAAAGCTCGTACACCAGTATGTAAGTTTAATACTTTATTGTGTGGACCCCGGAGACAAGCCGCCGCCGCCGGAGAGCCCAAGACCAACTGTCCCGTGTGGAATGTTGATGCCTGAAAGCCCATCAACACTCCACACGCGCCACTACAATACATTACAACATGGGGCTTCTCTATGGTTCAGTTCTCACAGCCTTTCAGCAATGTTTGAAGCCCAGTTTCTGGGCATTGCTCTAGTTCTTCGGATGTTTACTACTATACGGTCTGAGACCTGTATTGTTCCTGTCGTAAATTCTTTAATGGTTTATCCACAGCTGAAAAATATGGTGGAGTGTGGCATGAACAATTATAGCGGTTATGGCGAGGACATTGACACCCACCCGAGTTAGCCAAGGGTGCAGGCTGCTCCTCATGCCTAGCTCTTGAATGTGTTCCCTATGCACAGGTGTGTATGTTTATTTGTATTGTGCATAACTCGTACCATACAGTCATTGACAATGGCTGGGCCCAGACGTAAAAGGAGAGAAGAATGAGGTCCTAAGTAAAGAAACCCTTGCGGCCCAGCACACCAATATACTGATATCAGTCAGAGTTTTTAACTCATAGGTTTGGTTATGTAAAGAAGTAATATAGATTGTTCAATAATCCACACAATTAATAATTGGTGTAAAGTTCGTACTTTATAAGTTTTCAAATGACAAAATAAATATAATTAAAAAAAAAAAATGTTTTCACCCAAAAGATGCCATACATTGTACGTGAAAAAAGTAATGATCTCGGTCTTGCAAGGGAGCCAGCACGGAATGCTTGCGTCAAAGTAGTTCCGTCTAGAGATTAAAAATAGAAAATACAATGTTTCGGATTGTGGTTGGGTGGAGCATCCTCTCCGGGATCATGTCAATTTTATAGCCTGTTAGAGTACATATCTTATAAAGTCGGCCAGATGAGATTCATAATCAAAGAAAACAGTATCTTCCCTGTGATCAGTGAGTCATTCTACGAGAGTCAACTCGGCAACAGATGCTGCGATGTAACATTAGGTGTCTGATGGATCCCCCTGCGGGGTCAAGTGAACCATCTGTTAAGATTTGACATGGTGATAGGCCAGTGCATATTTAGGAAAGTAATTGTTCACATTGTGTAACGGTCAAATGTGTACAAATATACCATTAAGATTGCTAGTGTTAGGAGAAGTACACAAGTCCAACAGCTCGTAGCATGAGATTCAAAGATATTTAGAGGTATCCCGTATATGTCAAAGGGTTCGACCTTTAGTCATAAGGGCAGCCTTACCTTGCGGTTCCAACGAATGTTGTGGGAAGACAGCGTCTCTTCCATACGGGATTAGTCTGTTCACTAGTGAGCGAGCGGTATATCATGTGTGTGAAGTCACCTTGTGGGTACGCGGTGACGTCATATGTAAACAAAAGCCTGATCTTCATGGGTGGACTGGGGAATTGGCCTGAGTGGACAAACATGTCAGTGTTTACAGCTTATAAATGCCCCAAATAGATACTGATCAGGAACGTGATGACCATATTCATGGAGTTTGAGACTGAAAAGAAACACTCCCAGAGGGAAAGGAAAATGATAATCAACAATTTGAGCAATTCATAGAAAGAGATGAGTTTCCATTTTCTTATTTAATGTTGCGAGAAAAGTTGGAGCGAAGCTCTAAATGCAGATTGTTCCCAGTGTTGGGAAAGATTTCCATTTATATGTAATTTTCCCTCCAGTTGTCAACATCCTGACTTTTTTCTTTTGTCTGTCCATCCTAGCCTGACGTTTTACCAGTGGAGCCCAGACTTCTGCTCTACTCTTCTGGGCTTTTGCTCATCTTGTTAAAGGGAAACTGACGTGCCCTTCAGACTGTCAGTGCTTGGAGACATTGTTGCACTTAGTCTTTCACTTTGTGGCCATTTGTTGGTAAAATTTTTATCAGTGCACAATGTACCTTACAGTACAGTGCGCTGGGGTCTCTTTCATTTTTAAGGCCCTACACACCCTCAAAGGATTATTGGTGAATGTACAAGTATACCCAGGATGGAGCTGGTGGCAGCAGTTACATTTAAAGCATTTTTGACTCTTTTCTATGGGCCAAACCACGGTTGGACCAGGACTGTGGCCAGCACCTCAAATGGCCATGCCAAAAAATTCCTTTGTTCTGCCCTTTGGCTATTTGGTCCCTTTGCCTTCCCCAGGTCGAGCTCGAGCAGGCCTGGGAATTCCTTAAGTCATGCAGGACCCCACGCACACCGAAGCTTTCAGTGGCTTCTGCATGCTTTGTGTGTGTGCCCAGGTTGTGGGCTGGAGCTGTCTAGTTCTAATGCACATCCTGGGTGCCAGGATGTCTGGGACCACTGTGGTCCATGATTGGTCCATGTCTGGGATGGTTGAATGTGAGCAGGTCTCCCATCGGTTCCTCTTTGTTTTGGCTCAAAGGAGAGTTTGGATAAGAGAAGGCACTCTAAACCTATTCCAGGTCGATAATCTGAGTTCACACCGAACTCTGTAAAGGAGGCAAGTATCCTGAACCAAAGAAACAGAACCAAGGAACCGCTGGTGACCCGCTGGAGGTTTTGACACCCTGACCCTGCTGTTGTCCCGTCAGAGCCCCTGTTTCTCATTGATCATAGAAGGCCTGCAAGGACCCATTGGAATAGTGGGACTAACTACTCTTGGCACCTCCTGTTTAACCTGCAAATGAGCCCCTTCTGAAGTGTTCCTGGACCGCCCAGTGAACTGACCAGCTTGTATGGAACCTTTGCCCTGGAACTACCGCCGTCTTGAGTTTTGACTCGTACACCTAGCATTCCAAGGCCTGGAATTAGGAGAGTCGGAGTGGCACGCAACTGCGGGACTCGAACCTGTGAGCCAACTGGACCAGACAGGCAAAGTTTGGTCAGGATTGCGTCGAGGGTTGGTGAGTACTTGCAACACTTACCGGTAGCCCCTGGCGCATCCATAGACCTTTACACATGATTGTCCCCCAAGGGACACTCTCCTTTGTTGGGATACTCTGAACTACCATCCTATTCCTGATTCCTGGAAACAGCTCTGCCCCCTTCGGAGGCCCTCCTCGATTAGTGGAACTCTATTCTTCAGCACCTCACCCCCCCGCCCCCCTTCCTGAGACACTACAGCCCATTGTAGAGACCCGTTTTGTACTTTAACGCATGATCGGCGCTGTTGCGCTGAATGTACTTTTGAGCACAAGGCTCCACACTTCATAGAGATTGGACTGCCTATTAGTTAGGGTTGAGACTCCTGAAGAATTGCCTAAAGCATATTTGCACTGTTTGACCCTTTTCGGTTACAGGTTGTGGATCCATACTTTTTAAATTTTGCTTTAGGCCAACAGTTAATGTATACATGTTCCCTAACATACGGTTGTGTTATAATTGTTAATATTGCTGTGGTTTCATCTTGTGTTTGACTTAAAAGGCCTTTAATAAATCTGTATGTATTTTTGATATATACACCTGACTGAGGGATTTGTGGTGTTGTTTGATGTGTGCGCTCATTGTGGACTTTCAAACACCCTCACCCCTCCTGAGACCTAGTCTTGACCACCGCCAATGCTACCTTGATTGGTCTGGCTTGTTACCCTGTTCCAAGAAACTAGGCTGGCCTTCTGAACCTCTGCCCAACAGCTCAGAGTTTAGAAATCCTTCTTAACACCGACAATGAGGTTCCAAAACAGAGAACCACCTGTCTCCTCTAATTGAACAGCAGCAAGAGGGAATATGTAGCAGAAGTTCCTTAGTGGAACAGAGCTGCTGTTTGGTGCAAGGTGGCTTGATTTTTCAAACTGATACTTGAGTTGCCAGTCCATGGATGCATTTAAAAAAGATGCTCAAAAATTGAAAAGTAATCCATTGAGTGGTGGGTAATCGCTGCAAAGACCGCCATGCAAGAGAGACTCCGGGTGTTTTGGGTAATGTATAACTAAGCAATAACCGCTGCATTCTGGGTCGTTTGTAGACCGCTCAAATGATGGCTAGGGAGTCCGGTATGAAGGGCATTAGCATAATCAAGATGAGTCCACCAAGGTACCGACCACCACTGCATGGGTGTTGATGCCAGAGGAAGTGAAAAGGGTGTGTCTTAACATACGTCAGCAGTAGGAGGCTCTGACTAAATCATTAACTTGATTGACTAAATTAATTTCAGGTAGATAACTAACACATTCTTAATTGTCTTTGTGAAACTATTGGAAAGCCAAACAAGGCAGGTTATGAACGGCATCTCAATAGGTCTTTTCAAAGAAAAAACAAAGCATTGTCTCAGTCTTAGATGGATTAAGTTGAAGTTTGTTGTTAGCAAGCCAGAGTTTGATCTTGGAGAGACAGGACTGGAGATGAGAGAAATTCTCCTGCAGGTCAAAGCCTTTGCGGAACAGTTGCAGGTCATCTGCATAAGAGTAGAAATTGGTATCAAATTTACAAATAAATAGTCCAGGAAGTCTGGACAAAAGAATATTGGAGGTCTTATGAAGGTCCACTGAGGCGGTCGATAAATCTAGCATCACCAGCAAAGACAAGTTTATCTGGTCTGAATGAAGTAATTGATCATCCCGTACAAAGACCAGGACAGATTTAGTCTAAGGCCCTGGACAGAACCTTGATGGGGTACTAGAGGTGATTGTTCGTGATCAAGGTCCTTAGTTGTGTTAACACCTTTTCCACGATCCTCACAATCCAAGGTTGTCCAGTAATGCATTGATCATTAGACTCTGAAGAAATGGGCAATTAAGGGTTTTGTTGACGAGAGGAATGAGGGATGTTTTGGGCCCTGGCGAACAATCCCCTGTTGAAGAGAGAAGTTTACTGAGCAAGTAATACATTTTGTCAACGTTGTAGAATGAAGTTAGGTTACTAAGGTGGTTAATGCTTCCAAGCTGGATCTAGTAGCCTGGTTAATAAAGTAAGAGCATCTTCCTCAAATACTCCTTTGAGTTTGAAATGCAGCCCTGGTCTGAATGCCAGTGAATCGTACTAATAAAAAGCTTTAAACTCATTGGCTTGGTGAGCTAAGGGAACAGCGTTTTGAAATGAACAAATAGGACTGGAATTTGTTTTACAATTGAAAAAGGTTTGGTAGGCTTATTTACAGCCAAATGCATCTGGTCATTGAGAAAAGTAGATTTAGCTTCCCTAATTTCTGTTTTAGAAGTATAAAGGGCTTTGCATGCTTCTACTGAATGGGATCCCTCTCTGAATCTTCAGGTTTGTTCCTTCCTACGACATATTTTTTAGTGATTATAATGTCAGCATTTACTAATGGGTTAAGGTTTTGCCTGGGTGGGAGAGGTGGAGCAGCCCGATCGACCAGTGCCCGAAAGGAAGAGTGACATTGGCCAAAGAACTTATCAACAAAGGGAGACGGGGGCTCAAGATTCCAATGTGCCTTCATTTGTAAAAGGGCCTCTTTTGACTGTGGAGTCACGGATGTGGGGCTACACCTAGTAATGTAAGAGTGGGGAATCTTCATGACAAAGTACCCAATATATTGATCACCCCCAAGATACTGCTGAGGTTGCTGTAAGGGATACATAGAAGTTCCTGGAAAGGATCAAATTGAGACCTTGGTCACCACTGTGGCAGCAAGAAAGTGTGAGATTTTAGAACATGGCAACATAATAGTTCTGAAAGTTTTACAGAAGCTCCATCAAGCTGACGGTCATGCCAAATATTGCTCACCTAGAATATGGAATGGGTGTAGTGAAATTACTGAGGAAAAGGTCCTCCAGCCTGGCCAAAAAGCTGTTAGCTGGGCTTGTAAACAGGAACGGCCCTTATGATATGAGTGTGGAAACTTTAAGTGTAATTGAACAGATTTGGGACATTTATTTGATAACCAGGTTTCTGTGATACTATTTCGTAGCTGTATTCATTGATGAAGTCAGCAATAGCAGTAGCCTTGCTGACTGCAGATCCAGTGTTGAGCAATGTGCGGTATGCAGAACCCTGTTGCTGATTGTGGTTGAGCATATGGTTAATCCTATTTTTTATTTCAAGCTCGGAGTGTAATGAAGCCTAAATTATTATTCCGGGAGAGCAGTTGGTCCTTGGAAAATTGATGGATCCTCGTAGCCATAACACACTAAAAACGAAGAAAAATGCCTCCTGAATGTCTGGCAATAGAACATATATTATTTTCAGATGGAAGCAAAAATCAGGTAAGGAACCTCAAAACACTTACATAGCTAAAAGGTGGTGCAACCATCACAAATCCTCTGTGCATTGCCTTCGCTGAATCGAGCAGCATGATGTGCCAAATGTTGAACGGCCTGAATAGGCCAAAACAGGTCGTGGTGGCTTACCTAAGGAAAGTGCGACTGGTGGCACTATGGGGGATGTAGTTCCCAATGGAGGATGTGTGCAGAACGGGTTTAAGGTTGAACTTGCCACAAAATGAATTGGTGCTCCAGCAATCCCCTCACTCTACCCCCACTCTCCATTCCACACCTGCACATCTGTGTTCACAAGATGCAATCATGCAAAGGGTTCTCAGATCGTCTCGGGAGGATAGCTCAGCAGCAACGTGCTCGCCTTGGAAGCAAGACGACATGGAGCAACACAGGTTCGATCCCCGGGTCCACGCTTAGAAACCTCTGGGTATTAATCGCGTTATAAATAACATATCATATCTGGATCATTCCACTAGGTCCAGGCCTTGTGCTCCGATCTGCAGACCCCATTGAACCAAAATGAGATCTGGTAAAATCAGTCCAACTCACAGGGGGTTAGCCTATTTCTCTGCTTGGCCCTGAGGGCAATATCCAGGGGCTCCCAGCCATAATCCATTCAAAGCAGGTATTTTTCTCTTTGGCCCCTTGCTCACATGGACTCGCTCTTTCATCAGGAGCCTCTCCTTTGTGATTTGAATACTGTTGGCTTATTGATAAAAGCTGTTTCCACCCACATGCCTTCAAACTGTGGTTTTAATGCAAACTCCACAGCCTTGAGGTGGTCCCTTCTCAAGATCTGCACCATTTCAGGTGCTGCAGCGGGATACTGAGGATTTTCTATTTGACCTCTACATATTTCACTTCAGAGGCTATGTACAAATATTTCTGGTCCTTTTAGAATGAGATCCATAGCACAGAATCCCCCCTGCCCATACAATCTCGACTTGTTTTGCTGACATATGGGGCCTATGGACTACTGCTAATGTGCCAACTAACAAAGTTCATTTTTCAGACTGAACACTGCTGATGAGAGTGACAAGACCACCACCACCTTTGGTTGGAGCGTCTCATGAATGCTTAGTGTGGTATAGTGAAGAGAAGAACAGTTTCTGGAGCTTGTGAATCTGCTTAAATTCACATGCTTTGCATAGCTGCCATCTAGTGGTTGGCTCAGAGTATGTTTTTTTTTTTAAGTCGCGTAAAGGGGCATCGGCAGGTGTGTTCCTGTCGCACTATCCCTTTCCTATGTGCACAGGTAACCAAAATCTCTCACATGTTGACTCCTCAGCTTGTTTCTTTTTCTGCCTGATGCTTGTGAATGTTGTGCATGTTAATGGGTTTATTTTTAAAAACATTGTTTACCTATCCCAAACTCCTGCAGGGAGGCAGGATGGGGACATGTGATTTTAAACAGATAGCTTTGTAAGCCCCAAAATATATACTATGAATATAAAATAAGATCCACGAGAGACACAGAGATAGTAAACGAAAAACAGTTTTATTTTGCATGTGTTGGCTCATGTTCAACATGTCCCAAAGAGAAGTAGTGAAGTGATCTATCGAACTAAGCCAGATGATCACTAAAAAGCCACGCCCCCTTCAACGGTAAAGAAATCCACTCTTTATAGTGGCTGACACATACATTACATGCATAGAAGCATTTCAGAGTAACATAGTCGCTTTTGCTTACGTACATACTTTTTTTATAGCATCTACTGTGCTGGGAACGTAAGTCACATGTATATTCTGTGAAAGCAAGACATATTGTACGAGCATTTTGTCTCTGGTAACAAGACATTCCAATGTTGCCGAAAACAAAAACATTTGTCATGCTATCTCTTTCCAAGGCTGTTTTCTGTGCTGAGAATAGCTGACAGTCTGCCAACAGTGTTTGCCAAAAGACACTCTTACAATAACATCTGTACACTGTGTTCAGCTGTGTTATAGCAGTTTCAGATTGGCACACAACCAATTCAGCGCTTAGAAACTAGAATTTGAGCTATACAAAATAACAAGTGTAATACATTATATCTTTCTGCATTGCTCGCAGCAAATCTTGATCCATGATAGCTCAGAATAAACCACATTGCTAAATAGAGTTTACATTAATGAATGAAATGATTAGCTTTATGCTAACCAAGAAAAATGCAGATTCACAAACTCTCCCTTTAGCATGAGCTAATCAATGCTAGAACAGTAATGCTGGGCAGTAGTGTGGAGGAGACGGTGCATTGACATCAGGCAAGTTACAACGCGGAGAGGTCAGTCAAAACAGTCATATAAGAAGGAACTGTAGTTAGACACTTGTGTCGTACATTGACAGGGGAATAGTGATACTGGGACAGTAACACGATGGAAAAAGCATAGTGAAACCCTATTAGTAGTGTCCGAGTGAGAAAATGTAAACCTTTGGCAATTTACCGTGATGGCCTTTAAGTGTGCCGGATCTCTGGAACATGTACATAGCATGGAAACTAAAACAGGGAAGCACTGTATACAAGGCAGCATCCTAGGATGACTCCTGCAAGCACTGCAATGGTGACAAAAATGTTGGTGCTATCATTCTATTTACCTGAAAACACTATGCGAAGCAAGCTATGGACAAAAGCAGGATATATTTATCAACCTGGTTCTCAAGATGAAGAGGATTGTGTGTGTATTTGATCAAGCGTGTGTGTACTTGAAAAGAAAGCATAGCACAGCATATCAGGTGGGATGGATGTGGGCAACCGTTTTCTGAGGTGGTGTGCATTCTCTAGTACCCAAAAGCCCGTTATTATTATCATTACTAGTTATTGTTAGACCAAATATTACATATTTTTTTCTCGCTGACCATGGTCTCCTGGTCCTGATCATTTCTGTGGCAAAAGTGTCCATATCCTCACTTCTGCACAACCCAAAAGTGGGCATAGTTTATCAGTGTCCATTAAGAACCCTCAGTGATATAGGCTCTATAGGTGCATCCATGGGTGGGACCTGACCCCATGTCCTTCCTTAATTCAAGTCTTCAGTTCCCTGCCCCCCTCTACCTCCAGGCGTCTCTGGGTGGGTTTGGAGGGAACACGTTGGTTTCTTGTGGGTGCCACACAAATTGTTGCAACACTTTCCTACTGCCAAAGTTTTTCACTATTCTTTCCTTGCTACAGATTCTATCCTTTCACCCTGGGCACAGAGTGATCTATGAACAATTTAGGTATATTCAGATCTCAACGGACCCTCAGATTGCTCAAAACCAGGGTCAGTATTTTTTTCTTCTCACTAAAAGGCACATCGGGGTATGCATTTCTCTGTCCCCAACCCCCTCCTTTACCCAGTTGTCATAGGGCAGAGGCAAAGGTACTTATTTCAGATGTGCAGCGCGGATCCAATTTATTTTCTTGAATGTTTGGGTGTGCTTACACCTTTCTCTGTGCCAATTATTTCCTTTTCATTTTTCAATGATTGAAGATTCCAATTCAATTTTTACATGAAAAATATTTATTTATGATTTCACCCATTGTGGATGACACGTGTTTCGGCATCAAAACTTTGCCTTTCTCAAATCCGGTCTACTCATTGTTATTGTTACTTGGTTCCAGGTAGATAATTATGTTGTACTGTTCTCTAGTTGAAGCCACAAAGCTGACGCTTGAAGCGAGAGATGTAGACTTTTCAGGAGGGATTCAAGCCCAGGAACTAGAGAACAATACAACATAACTATCTACCTGGAACCAAGTAACAATGACTAGCCCGGATTTGAGAAAGGCAAAGTTTTGATGCCGAAACCTGTGTCATCCCATCTAAAAATTGAATTGGAATCTTCAATCATTGAAAAATGAAAAGGAAATAATTGGCACAGAGAAAGGTGTAAGCACACCCAAACATTCAGTTTCTGCACGAATGGAGTAGGGGAACTCAAAATCTCCGTAGAGGCATACACCTGTGCGACAAACATAAGGCTAAAAATTTTAATCTAATTCTTTTGGAAAAGGAATCAGGTCGTGAGAGTACAACCACAAGATATCGCCAAAAAGTTCCTCAAGCCAAAAACAATTTATTTTCTTGCTGTCCAGAAAGATGATTACTGGTAGGTAGTAATTGCCCTCTGGAGCCTGTGAATCTGCCTAGATTCACATGCTTTGCATAGATTGGCAAGAAGTACCTGAAGCAGGAGGCGGGTGATTTGGGATTGTTTAAAAAAGATGTTTGATTACTGCTTGTTCCATATGTGAGTCTGACCTCGCTTGTGTGTCCTCACAGTAGTGTTGTGTGAAAGTGTGAACTTAACTCCATGTTGCTGCTTTACAAATTTCCTCCAGTGGTACATTGGCTATACAGGGATTAGCCCCTGTGGTGCATGTGGGGTGAGCCTTAAGGCAGACTACTTAAAGCATGTGATTCTAAGCAGGTACAAGATTCAGAAAGAATATGGTCTTCTCCACCTGACCCCTTTGGGCCCCACACCAGTGTGAACTGGGATCCTGATCTGTGTTCCCAACAAAGATATTGAGATGGCTTCTGTCGGATGCCTGGGAACAAACAGAAGATTTTTGGGCTCATCTTTGTTCTTCCTTGACAGTAAACCTGCATTCTCACCAGTTGGGTTCTCATAAGCAAGGGGAATTGGCACTATAGGCCAGGGACACATTCCACTCAGTCTGCACCTCTGGGTTGCAGAAAGGAGAAATCTTTCATAGAGCCACATGCTGTTTAATATTCCCTGTTGTCAGGCTGGGAATCCTCAGTAATATTAAAAAAAGTTTACATTTAAATTTTAAAACGCTGTCACTCTAGTGCTCTTTTTGAGTCATTTTGGCTCATATTGCCCCACAGCCAATGGATGGGTCCCTCCTTAGCGCCACCACAGAGGCCATCTTCAGGTTTGTTACTGCACGTTCAGTGTTCGAATTCCTCAAAAAGCCTCTATTTTTGATGAGTCTATTAATTATTTGTGTTTTTGACTATTATTCTACTCCTTGAGAAGTTCTGAGCTTCTAAACACGTGTCTGTGATCGGGTTCTGACTTCTCTTCTGGTGATTATTTCAGCTTCCATTGGTATCTCAGTTGATACTGGTGAAACTCTAAGGAGAAAATCCTCTTCACGTGCCACCTATCCTCTCATAAATGTCTATATTGAAGGCCATTAAGGCAGCTGCCTTTGTCTCCGGACCACGACAACAACTGCTCAATGTGTCACTCATTTGTTACCAAGACGCTCAAGGGCTGTCATAGAAGGTTAGTGACTTGGTTGAATGAAGGTGCTGTGGCCTCTGATTCAGCCTCTGTCTTTAGTTGTGTCTCTCCCCCTCAGAGCAGACCCTTGGAGCACGCTCCCTCTTCCAAGAGGTCGAGGTCCCATGAGAAATCTTCCTGTGCAAAGAGGGTGCCAAAGGGACATGTCGCACGTGCTCAGGCAGCCACTGCATCGATAACCTAGTCAGTGGCATCAGCATTGGTGGCCTTGACAACCAGGTCTGTGTTGTCCATGACTTCTGCTGGCCCATCAACGACTTCTACCCCATCAACGCCACTTCTGTCGACGGCCCAGCTACAACTTCAATTCTGATAGTGCCTACTCTTGCACAGCCTTTTTTATGCTGGCACAATGTTTCTTCTGCTGTCCTACGTTGCCATGACTCCTCTGAATAATTCTGGTGTATGTCACTGACAGACTTTGAGGGTGCATTCTTGGATGACTAGTATGAGGAGTTTCCGTCATCACTTTCAGCATTTCCTCCTCCTGCTGTCTTGTCGCACCCCTGTGTACTTCCTGCATGCTCCGGGCCACACCCGAAGCCAGCTTCTGGTCACTGAGAGCCTCATTACTTGTCAATGAACATATTGTCTACTTCGTCTGAACTACAATGTAGACTGCTTACTACGTCTCTTCATCCATGTTAGGATCTTCCTACAGGCCCATTGCCTGCACTTTCGCTTCAGACTTGATGCCTCGTTCACATCCCTACATCTGCCCTGCCGCCACCTACCAATCTTACTGACACAATCTGTGGATTACATCTTGCAGGGTGGTGTGTCTAACCACACGGATGCCAGCAATTAATTTGATCTGGTTCCAGGGGATGGTGATCCTCTTATCAGGTATTCCCCACTGACTAAATTGGTTCCTTCCCCACCCTCATGACTAGGGCTGCAAAATAGTTTGACTTACTGTTCGAAGAACAGAAAAAGGACAGCTTCCTATAATCAATGGAGGGGAAACACTACAAAGTCTGTGGTCTTGATACCTTTCCTAGATGACATTTGGTAGGCTCCATTCACGGCTCCCCCCAGGAAGGACAGTTTTGAGAAGTAGATGGTGCCTGATTCTGCCCTAAAATGTCTGCGTATGCAGCCAAGCACGTATTCACTGATATATTCAGTGGCCCCTAAACATGCCACTAACCCATCCTCTCCATACAGAACCACTAGACCAGGAAGGAAATAAATTGACTCATTTAGGAAATGCATAATTTCCACTGCTGCAGAGGTGGCCAATTCCACAGCTATCCTATGTCACTATGACAGGGCAAGTTGAGCCCCATTCTTGATTTCTTGCCTTATGACAAGGTGGAAGCTTGCACCCACTTCTTCGCGAAGGTGAGGCAGCATTGTATCATGCTAGATCTGTGGCCATCGACATTGCAGACACTGGTTGCATGCAAATGGGAAATAGAGCACTCCTATGCTGTCGGGGATGGCTCAAGGCAACTCATTTCCATCCAGATGTTCAATCCAAGGATGTTGGATTTGCCCTTTCATGGGGAGGACCTCTTCGGTAAGAAAGTTGATGACACTACAACTAAACAAGGCAGACACTGATACATCTGGCTCGCTGGGTCTGCATTCGCAGTAGATAGTCCTTTCATTCCTGCAAAGTGCACTTTCCAATCGATTGCATTCTCCCGCAGATTCCTCATCAGGTATCTTTTCCAGCATTGTTGCTCAAACTGTTTTGATGGGGGCATAGTGCAACCTGATATTGACCGTCAACGACTCTTGACTCGATTGTGCCACTAGTCTGCTCTGGACGTGATGTAGGCCACACATATATTCCGCCACTATTTGCAATTTTCTCATGAGAGAATTTCAGTTCGTCAAAATTTCTATCGTCTTTTGATACGGCGGCCCCAAAAACATCAGGATTCAAGTGTTGCCAGGACTGCAACTCTGTCAGTCACCCTTCTGTGTGTGAGATCTAGGAAAAGTGCGGATCGTGTCAGCAAATTAATCCAAAATCACTTGGGGAACAATTGGCTAAATTAGCACTCAGGTAGCTTCTGTCGAAGTCCCTGGCTCGTTCGACCATCGCGACAAGGGACTGCAGGCTCCACGCCCAAAAAGGACAGGCGACATAACAGAACGCAGAACAGTTCGCACTCCAGAAGCCATTCATCCTCCTCAACCCCCCCTCCCATAAGAAAGACGCCATTGGTGCAGGCACAACGCTGATTCATCTGAGGATTGTGGTAAGGTCTTGCCTGACCTGTGGCACATCGAAGGAAGAGGGAGAGGCATTCAAAGAGTAAATGCTCGTAATGTTTATTTAAAACTGCTGCAACAGGTACAACTCCGGTTTCGAGGATGGAGGCCACTACACCAGTTGCAAAAGACGTTCCTGGTGCCAAGGTAGCAAAGTCTGGTCCTACGCCATCTTGCTGCTCTACTACAGCAACTGGAAAACCATACCTAGCGCCAAAGGATCCCAAGGTACCGGCGCTGATAGGCCTGGTGGGAACGATGCAGTCGACACAGTCAAACGTTCCTTTATCTCTGAATCCTCGTGTTTGGACTCAGTGTGGCCAATTTACAATGAAGGGGCCCAAGTGTCTTTTAGCTTTAAGCCTACGGGTGGGGTGACTGGAGGAGACTATTTGTTTCTCCGACCATGTGGATTTGCTTGCTCTAGCCAAAGGGCTACCTGACGCAAGTGGGTTGAACACATCTCATGATCTGGATCTGCAACAGGCCGCCCCTTAAGGTCACCCTAATGCACTGTGGAGAGGGAGGTAGAAGCATTTGTTCTAGGTACACAAGCAAAACCTCTGTCTGCCTATGATCTAACAGACAATTTGGATAAGGGACCGCAAACAGACAGGGTATTGCTTTTTAATGTGGCCATTTCGGTCCCCATTACAACATTGTGGCTGGAGCCCTGCTCCACGCCAGCTGTAGGTACAGTACTCGCAAAGAAATACAAGCAGGGGGTTTTCCTTTTTCTCTCTTCCCTCCCCACACCAGAAAGCCTAGTGGTGCAAGCCGCTGTGCTAATTTCCTCTAACCTGCCTACAGACAGGGAATCCAAGAAGTCGAATGCCTTGGACAAAAAGATCTTCGCTTCAGGTAGCATGGCCCCGAAGGCAGTGAATGCATCATGCGCATTTGCGAAGTACTCTCATGGGATGCAGCGCACATCCTGGCTGGTGACATAAGGGATGGTTTCATGCAACACATTGACGATGGAAAGGAGGTGGCATGCCAAGCACTGCAGTTGGACCTGTACACTGAAGATTGTGTAGGCTGTGCAATGGGGACATCCACTGTTAAGGAGGTCAGCCTACCTTCACAGTTCAAAATTCTCACCAAATGGCCAAGCAAAACTTCTTAACATTGAGCATCTTTTCAGTACAAACGCTGATGAATCCTTTGAGAAACTCAAAGACTCTAAATTGGCTGCCAAGTCGCTGGGCTTAGCTGCGCAGCAACCTACAAAGCAATCGTTCCTCTTCTCCTCTAGGAGTAGAGGCTACAGACTGATCATTCAATCTGGAAAGAGGGCACATCTCCTGAAGCCAGGCAATGTCAGAGGTGCTTTTCGCATCCCAGACAGGGCACTGGGGCCTCTAGAGGCAAACAAGACGGCGGCAGTGCCTACTAAGCCACTTTCAGTTGTCCCCACGTTTGCCTGGTTGGAGGGAGAATTTCCGAGCACTGGTCAGATGGAATGAGATGACCTCTGATGCCTGGGGATTGTGGTTTGTCGAATGGGGTACACTCTACCATTTGTAAGAGAACCTCCAGACAGACCGCCTCCTCCCTCTCAACAACCAGAATAGGAGCTCCAGGAGGAACTCAGAGCCCTGTTTTTGAAGGGTGTCATGGAAGAGGTACCACCCGAGCAGAGTGGATCTGGCTGGTTCTCGTGTTATTTTCTGGTACCCAAGAAAGGGGGAGGACTCAGTCCCGTCCTGGACCTCAGGGCCTTCAACGAGTTCCTGTGGAAAGACAAGTTCAGGCTCCTTAACTTTAGGACTGGTTGGTGTTGCTCAAAGGTACAGATGATTCCTGAAATTCATCGAGGGACACTCATCAATTCAAGGTGCTCCCCTTTGGCTAAACCTCAGTGGCCAGGGTTTTCACCGAGCTGATAAGTTATAGTGGCACACTTCAGGAGTTCCAATGTTCACGTATTTCTATACTTGAACGATTGACTGATCCGAGGTCAGTCTCCAGACCAAGTATCGACACAGAGCAAGGAAACCTGCTCTCTGCTTCATAGTTTGGGTTTCTACATGTATTTCCCAAAGTCCCATGTCCCACCAATGCAGAAGCCCCAATTTATCGGAGCAGTCCTGGATACACCTGTGGAAGGCTTTTCCCCCGAAGAAAGTTACCAGTGTCTGGCAAATGGTAGAGCTCTTCCGGAGCCACAAGAGTCTATCAGCGGCTTCCTGCATCCGACCTCTTGGGTCCTCATTCTGATTGATGGGTGTTCAGTCTCTGCGCCTATGCAGGGAGGTGCTGCAACTATGTTCTGTTTGCTGAAGAACTGTATCTCCGCTTCAGCTGTCCATCCAGCAGGGACGGAGAATGAGCTGATGGATACGCTTAGCAGGCAGGGCACATTCTCACACGAGTGGGAAGTGTGCTAGGAATTTCTCGATCTCTGATCATTGGGGTATTCCGAAAGTAGATCGGTTTGCCACAAGGTCCAACATTAAGTGCAGACAATTTTGTTTGAGGGAATTCTCGGTGAAGGGTGCACTGGGGGATGCGTTCCTAGTGGAGTGGGCCTACAACATCCACTATGCGTCACCTCAGATACCTATCCTGCCGTTGGTTTTCAAGAGGTTGACATTTTGAGCCACCATGATCTTGATCACCCTGGATTGGGTGAGGAGAACATGGTACTCTGAGCTCCTGGGCTTGGACATCTGCCCACCTCTCCAGTTGCCTCGATGACTGGACATCCTATCCCAGTTGGAAGGGGTGCTCCACCTGAACCCAGAGTCTTTCAGCCTACATGCGTGGATCTCGATTGGATGAAATATGACTGGGACCGCTCAGGCGAGGTACTTGAGGTGCTAGTGGCTGCATTCAGACCTTCTACGAGATCTTTGTACATGTGCAGATGGAGAATATTTGAGGCATGGTGCAGGGAACGCAGGATAGACCCTATCGTGTGTTCCACCACTACAGTGATGGGAGTTCCTTCTGCCACTGCCCTCTGCAGGCCTTCAGATAGTCACAGCCAAGGGCTATTTGGTGACTTTGTCAGTGTTCAAGAGGTCTCTGGATCCTTCTTCATGAACCCGGTAATCATCCAAATCCTGAAATACCTTGTAGATGGGTTTCCGCTTTGGTTCTGGACTGGGACCTAAACTTGGATTCGACATTCTTGATGGTGGCTCCATTTGAACCCATGCATTCATGTGCTGTCGGGTTACTTACCCTGAAAACAGCTTTCCTGGTGGCAGTCACATCAACAAGACGTGTAAGTGAGCTGCAGGCCATATCCTGCATGATACCTTTCCTGCGATTCTTCAAGGAGAAAGCTTCACTCAAGGTGCGTCCTAAATTTCTGCCTAAAGTAGTTTCTGAATTCCACATGTCGCAGAGAATTGATTTTCCAGTGTTTTATCCTCCTTTGCACCCCTCTAAGGATGAGGAATGGCTGCACAGGCTGGACTCTAAGATGGCACTCTGCTTTTATGTGCCGAGGACAGCAGAATCTAGGAGCGACTAACAACTTTGTGGCTTTCTCTGTGTCCAGAAAGGTCATGGCTGTATCCAAATAATCTCTCAGTGGATAATTCTGCATCGCAGTGTTATCAGAGACCAGGTAAAGATTTGCCACCAGGCATCAAGGCACAGTCCACAAGAGGTGTGGTGGCATCATCCGCATTGCAGAGTGGTGTGCAAGTAAAGAGGAGACGTCGAGCAGCAACATAGTCGTCGCTCCAGGTGTTCACCAAGCACTACTGCTTGAATGTGGCATGTCGTTCGGATGCGCAATTCGGCAGAGTAGTGTTTCAGAGCTTCCTTGTCTGCAGGATTTCATCCTGCCTCTTTAATCTTTACAGTTTTGATAGTCTTACGGATTTAGAATCTGCATGAGAATGAAACGCATTGAAGGAGAAATGACTGTATTATTATCCTGCAGATTCCTCATCATCCTCCCACCTGACGCCATTGGGAAAGTGGTTTGCGGTCTAGATCTGGTTGTCCTCTTCTAATGGGACAGGGTTATGGTGTTTAGGTGTTGGGCACCGTTTGATGCCTTGGTGTTAGTATTGTCAGTTTGACTTCCAATACTGTTCTGTTCCTTATATATAAAAAGAAATCTTTATTTGACAGGTGTCAAGCAGAATCTTATGGATTATTCCTCTGTGGCTGTATTTGGCTTTGTTACTCTCTTTTCACACCCCAGTGAGTGGGTGCCTCTCCAACTTTGTCGACCAGTGGCTCAAAATCATCACAGACAGATAGGTGTTATCTTTGATTCGGCATGGACACAAATAGGAATTCATTCTCCATCTCTTCCTGCAAAAGAGTGAAGAGGCACCTGTCATTACTACAACGCAAGGTCCAGTCCCTCATTTCCAAAGGATCAACCAAACATCTGTTGGTTAACCAGCGAGGCCAGGGTGTTTATTTGAGAGACTATCTTATAAAGAAATCCACCGGCTGGAGGCCCATATTAGACCTGCGCTTCTTCAACAAATGCATTTGATCTCAACCGTTCCAGATGATCACGCTTCAGCACATTCTAAGCCAATTGCAGGACCTGAGAGACGTGTATTTTCATGTTCCTATTCAACAACGCCACAGACGTCTTGAGGTTTATTGTCGCAGGATGTCATTACCAGTTCAAGGCCTTGCCCTTCGGCCTCAAATTCACACCTTGGGTATTCACAAAATGCCTATTCCCAGCAGTGGCTGACCTGTTTAAGCATACGCGTGTATCGGTACCTTGATGACTGGCTGTGAGGACCGCATCTCTCCCTCTAGTTCTTCAACATACAGAAGCCATGATTCTTTGTCTTCACTGGGATTCTCAAAGTCCTGCTTTGCTCCTTCTCAGAATGCTCTGTTCTTGGTATCATGCCTGAACACAGATGACCGACTGAAATCCATCCTTGCGAAAGCGCACCTGAATTCTCAGTAAATGCTCTCATTCCGCAACCTGAAATCCATGTTGGGAATGATGTCTTCCTGCATTCTCCTGATCCTTCACTGTATGCTTCAGATGAGGCCCCTCCAAGAATGTCAGAAAAATGGACCAAGTCTTTAGCTCACTATTCTTTTCACAGAGAAGAAATGTCCCCGCATATCAGTCTTTGTCCTGCCAGGGGCAGTCCAGCACCGAAATGCTAGGCAATTCTCCTCTGAACAAGAGTACCACAGCAACCCCATACACGTGTTTCAGCCTTGTTGGGCATCATCAGTAAGGTGAAGCTGCGCCTCTCTAAGAACAGTGAGCAAGGGGTCCACGTCTGGATCGCCCTAGATCGCCCTGGTAACTTAGGGTTAGACCCAAAGTTAATTTATGCAAAAAAATGGGGGTCTGGGAAACTCTCTACCAGCACGAACACAGCCCATTGACTTGTTCTTAGGTGGATGGCCCCTGGGAGAGTCTCAAATAAGTCTTTAGCTCACTGTTCTTTTCACAGAGAAGACATTTCCAAGAATGTCTCTTCTAGGTGCCCGCTGGAAGCATGTCTCTGACGATTGGGAAGACGAAATTCATCTTGCTGTCCTTCCATGACACACTGTGTTAGTGGGCGATGCGTTGCAATATCACCTGAGCGACATCCTTGATGCTACCAGACCATCAGATTATAGTCAAAGGACATGTCCCTGAAATGCTGGGGATCCCACACAGGATAATTCCATGCCCAAGGCCTCTGGTCATAGTAAGAGAAGGTGACGCACATCACATCCTGGAGTTCCGAGCAGTGTTCTGGGCTATAAACGTCTTTAGCTTAAAACCTCAGGGCCAGTTGATTTGGTTGTTCATTGACAACACAACCACAAAGTTTTCCACCATAGACTCCTCTGAAGCCTAGGCTCTGTGGAAATGGGCCCAATCCCACGAGATATTCCTTTTCTGCTCCATCCGTCGGGTATACAAAACACAGTAGCAAACAAACTTGGGGACTGCAATCCTACCACCAGTGGGAGCTTCTGCAAAGCAAAGTTACAGAGGCCAACAGGAAATGTTAAGTGTAGAACTTGAAGCTTCTTTATGGCCCTCCCCACCTCCTTCTGCTCTTGCGAGAGTGCTCAATGCTTTCAGGCAGCATCAATGTGGACTGATCTCAGTGGGCCCGGCCTGTCCGTCTCTTGTCGGCACCTCAAATCAAGTTACCTCCATTTTTTAGCATTATGTCCAGGGGAAAGGTAGCAGTTCTGCACCACTTCCTGCCACCCCCCTCAACTAGACGACTTTGCTCCTGTATTCTTCGAATTTGAACAGGTCCCTATGAATCCAGACTGTGGTGATATCCTCGCCAAGGCCTGAGCTTCCTCCATCATTTCTTGCTACAAGAGCAAGTGGAAATGTGTCACTGTTTTGTGTACTGTCCAAGGAATCTACCCTTTCTGCGTTCAAGCTGAATGTCTTGCCTTCCATCTCCGGCTTAGAGTGGATCGATTCTTTGGGAGAAAACAGAGTAACACAGGTCAAACCAATTAACTATCAGGACATTAAGGAGAGCACATGGGGAAAAGAACAATGAGCTATCTGGCCCTCAGGAAGAATACCCTAGCCCTGACTGGGTGCCTGACCCTAGATGGCGAATGGTGCAAAGCCTATCTAAGAGGGATAGGTAGGAGAAATTGTCCCTAAGCTTTAAACAATTTTTGTGTGAGGAGATGATAGCTGTCTATAACTTGACAAAAATAATGACAACCTGGCAGCAACCACCTTTTGAAATCTTATCTGCGAGTATTGGAATTTAATCTCGTAGAGAAATTACTTGGAAGCTAACAAGTGGTTAGTGGTACCATGGGAATTTCAGCAGTATTTTTATTCACCCTATGGTCCGCTAATTACCACATGTTAGTGGTTGCATGGAAAACATATAAAAGAATTTTTGTATTTTTTAGAAAGAGTCATGCCCATATGCATGGGACAATCTTAAAAGTCTCACGTTAAGTGAGTGAAAATGACTGAAAAAGTACCCCCTGTAAGTTATGGGAGTATCTAAAAGGTTATTGGGAAGCCATAACCAGATGGGTTAACCGGTTTCGATGGTACACTTTGGTTAGACCATCTTTTTCAGGACGTATGAATTATTAGTGTGATCAGTACATCTTCCAGCTTGCCTCAGAATAGGGCAGCAATGGCAGGCTGCTCCGTCCCCTGTAGGGGGACGAAATGCCTAAAGACAAAATGATAACAGCATATAACTTCACATTTTTGTTTTATTTCTAGTGTGCACATTTGTGTTTACTGCATATGGCTACTAAATGCTTGTTCTTTGGCCATATATTAGTTTTGCCTTCATCCTGCTATGCCAGGTCAGGAAATCCCATATAAGGTCATTAATTTGTCTGGGAATGCTGGGGAGTGGGGGGGGGTTCTGTGTGTGTCTGTCCCCATCCCCCAGGAATTGGATGGGACTGTCTAGTCACATTCCACATCTGTGGAACCAAAGAGTGTTGGTGTGAGACATGAGTGAAACCAATAGTTTCTTCATCGTCGGGGGTTGCATATTGTATCTGGACCTGACCAGAAGAATCCTTGCAGCCGCAGCTCCTGGGCACCTCTCTCTGGAATCAACGGTAGGAAATCCAACCTCCAGTGACCCATCAAGTCATCCTTGCCGTTTCCCCAAATGTCCTGCATAGGAGAACATTGGGAACCAGTCCCTTTGTATCCTAACCTTTCATTCCACTGCTTTTTGGTCGTCATACAGGGATAGTATTTTCTGAAAGATAAAAACCCAATTTACTTGCCTGATAATAACCTTGTTTAATATCTTATTTGAACAATCACCCAAACTAGAACTTACATTCTGGGGAGAAGCATTGTGGCTCCAGTGATTTTTAGGCACGTGGCCCCATTCTTCTTGGGGACTGGACTGCTGACATTAGGAGAATTCACTTGTGACTTGTTTCCATCTTTATTGCATTAATTTACTTACCGCCTGTTTTTTAATGCCTTTTAAGAACCTATGGTGACTGTATATAGGTTTACTGAGTATTGTGCGTTACTATCACTTGCTGTTTTCATTTTATCTATGTGTAAAGGCCTAGAATAAATATTAGTATTTTTGTCCATTCCTGTCTAAATAGAATGTGTATTCTATTGTGTGGACTCATTGTGAACCCCAATCTCACACTCCTCGGACTACCCTTGACTGCTCTCCACGTTTACCAAGATTAGGTTTTGGCTAACCTCAGAGTTCCTGCTTCACTATAACTAGGGTGGCGCCCTAAAATCTGTCCACCAACCCAGATTCTAAAAATCCACCTTAACAGTGGCAGGTTAAGTACCTCACCCGTATCCCCCAGCCCCTCTTGTCTCTGTTTCACAAATACACACTGGTGTGTTTTCTTGCCCTTAGGGGCGAGTCCATTGTGAGGGATCGGTGGTGATGGCAGGCAAGAGTTTGTGATGAGGCCACACCAGTAGATTTCCCCTCTCTGGATTCACTTAAGCACACTCAAAGGACTCGTAATAACAAAAGTTGGGCAACATGTATAAAAATAGGATCATCTGTATTTAGGCTTTGGACTGATCTTATCAATTAAAAATCACAGGTCATTTTTTAAGGATGCTCCTTAGTCTCGTCCCCTTTCCTCCATCCTTGATGGGCGTTCCTGGGACAGGAGCAGTACCAGACCTTTCAGTGAATAGCAGAGCTTTCCCTTTGAGGTGTGGGGGGCGTGGCCCAGGCATGCACATGCCATATAGCCCTGTCCACCGCCACCTCACCTCAGTCTCTTTTTCTGGGTGGATGGTGACGGATCTTGGCTGAGTGGAGCTGTTTTTATTTCATCTTCGCGAGAGCTCCCCTTTTTTCCTAATTCCGCTTTTTCTTCTGTACCGGCCTCCGGTTCATCACCTCGCCGGAGCATGTCAGTTTGTGGGAGGTTTCACACGTTGTGCCTCGTGCATGCATACCATCACGGCCTAAGATCCACAGGCACTCTGCTTTGAGTGCTTGAGGTAAGAACACCGCTGGGACGCCTGCAGCGCGCTTACTCCGGGACCCTCAAGAACAGACTAGCACGGTGGCGAGAGATCTTCAGCACATCGCCACCACAACACATCAAGGATTTCGTTAGCAAGTCGAAGCATTGGGACAAGGTAAGATCCTTATTTAATAAACCACCCCAGCATGAGGACTCCTTCCCGGGAGCCCTGGCGACTGGGAGGGGCAAATCCTTCTACCGTGCGAGGGGTTGATCGACTGCTAGCAGATCACGTTCCGAGGGTGCGCCTACATGTGATATGAGTAAGGCTACCGGCCAACTTTGTGCGTGGGCCATTCTGGACAGGAGCCTGCAAGGGTGGGGACAAGGGACACTGCACAGAACCAGAGTTTCCCACGCATTCCAGAGACGCAACCGATATCCAATAAGATGGCTGTCAGCCACGCAACTAGAATCACAGGGTCTGAGATGCTCAATATGGCGGTGAGGCACCCCCCCACCAAGCGAACCTCAGGGGGCACACTCAATTCTCCCATCCTCTCCTTCAGAGTGGGCAGCTCATGTGAACAGCACTTCACAGGATCCCTGAGCCCCTCACCCTACATACCCCTGTGAAGGGTACACACTGCCCGTTGCCCCTACGACCACCCACACCTCAAAGGTACAGGGCATACCAGGTGTCAGCCAACCCAAGGCAGAGCCAACAGCCGGCATGTGAGGAAAGCTTTTTTTAATTGCTTCCTTTTGCTAATGAGTGAGGCCGCAGCAGATGTCTGGAACTCTCAGAAGGCTCATCAGGGATGTGAACCCCAGCAGCCTCGTGGCCGCTCTGGCAGTGCCGGTTCCACGGCCGCCTCCTCCGATGCCCCTGTGGGGCAGCAGGATATAACGAATGGGGACCCATTGAATGCTGCAGCCTCGCTGAAAGACCAGGGTTGGTGGGGGGAGGGGAGCAACCAAAATCGATGAGGCCAACGAGGTATCCTCCCCCGCCAGGGTGTTCCATGACAGGATGCAGGGCCTGGCAGACTATGGGCATCCCAGTACCAGAACAGGCACAGCAGGAGCCAGGGGTGCTCGCAGAAGTCTTATCCCTCAAATAGAGCAGCAGATCGTGCATCCCCCTACAGAAAGAGGCGATGGCAGTGGCCATGAAGCTGTGGGTAAAACCGCATTCCAGTGCACAGGGAAACAAGCGGCTGGAGACACGCTTAGGAGATGTCAGTAGTAGCAGCGACCTCGCTGTACTCCAAGGCAGCGTCTACCTCGTCAGCCAGTGCGTGTCTGTTGAAGACAAATTGATGGAGGGTTTTGGACAAAGTATACAGCGCAGGCCTGCACCTCAAGCAAGCTAACACAGATGCTATACTCGCCGCAGCTAATCATGTGCGAAATGGCTGACTTCACCCAGTATCCCCCCTGGAGAGGCAAGTGGCATTCAAGTCCAGGTTACAAGATGCTAGACTCATGGCGCAGAACATGTTGCGTCACCCATATCAGGCCTCGGTCACCCATATCGACAGCGCAAGCAGCTGCATGTGCCTGGGGATGGATGAGAGGCAGACTGCTTGGATGCATGCAACCAAGTTCTCCACGGACATCCAAGAACGCATTGTCGATCTGCCATTTGAAGGAGTCGAGCTCTTCCAGTCTACTGAAGACGAACTAAATAAAAAGAAGAGACACACACAGACTGCCAAGTCCCTTGTGGTGCTAGCTAACTCGGCGACAAAGCCCTTCAACCAGTCTCATGCTGGGTCTGACCAACGGCCTAGATCATTTTGTGGCTTCAGGGGGTTAAGTGACAGGAGAGCATGTCTACTTGACTGGTCTCCCAGCCAGCATAGATGGAAGCAGTCACGACATTCTACTAAGGGGTTCTTCCACCCCTCAACCCCCCCGTCTCTGAGTAAAGCAAAAAGCAACTGCTGCATTCAGGTCCACCATTCCCCGGTAGAGGGCAAGCATGCCCTCTTCAGGGACAGCTAGCGCCATCTAGTTTCAAGCCCGTGGATTCTGTCCCTTGTCCACACTGGCTTGAGAAACCATTCTCCCTCCCCCTGCATCTCCATGTGGGCTCGCCAGCACTCCTAGGGGAAATTGCATAGCTGCTCGGGGATCACACCAGGGAACCAGTTCTGACAGCAGAGAGGGGCCTAGGCTTCTTTTCCAGAGTGTTTGCATTCCCCAAGAACAACCAGGCAGACCTGAGTGGTGCTGGACCGAGCCTCCCTTAACCTCTTTCCACACTTGGAGCATTTGAAGATGGTGATGCTGTGCCACATCTCAGAGGCTCTCTGCGTGGGTGACTGGATTTACTTCCTGGATCCCAAGGATGCCTGCCTACACATGCCCATCTTCCAGCTGCACAGGAAATTCCTCCGCTTTCCTGTAATGCGGGCATCATTTCCAGTACAGAGTGCTGCTGTATGGTCTAAACTTGCCCCCACCCACACCCCGAGTCTTTACGAAGTTTATGAATACGGTGGCGCCTCTACTCAGACAGGAGGGGCACCACTACTATCCTTATCTGGACGACTGGCTGGCGAGAGCCAGCTCACCAGCCAGGGTGCAGGAGTCATGTCAGAGTCTGGCTTCTCTTCTCTTTCAACTTGGCTTCTCGGTCAATCAGAAGAAGTCTCAACCGACCCCTACGCAAGCGCTAGTCTTCCTGGGAGCCCAATGGGAGATGGTGGCTCATTGGGTGTTCCCCACACAGGACCGGCTGTGGGCTACTCAGAGGGCCACACACCACTACATGGAAACGAGCAAGACAACAAGCATGGTCATTGCAGCACGTTTTAGGGCTACTAGCTTCATGTGTGCTAACAGTACCCAATGCCAGTCTAAAGATGAGACTTATCCAGCTGCAGCTGGTGACAAGCTGGGACCCGGAATAGGAATTGCAGTCAACCAAGGTGCCCATAACGGCTGTAATGCATCAGGATCTCCGATGGTGGTTGCAGACATTGTGATAAGGGGTGCGCACCTGTGGCCACAACTCTATTCAGTCGTCATTATGACAGATTCATCCCGTAAGGGCTGGGGAGCCACTGTGGGGGAGAAATTGTGAATCTAGTGGAGGGTAAGTCAGTACTGGTGAGAACTGGCAGCTCCACCACAATGTTTTACCCGAACAAATAGGGGAGCACTGAATCACCTGTCCTCGCAGTGGACATCTGGGAATGGGCCCTACAGCACAGTATGTATATCAGTGCGGTGCACACCCCCAGGAACAGCAATACGGAAGTGGACACGGGCAGGAACACGCATGAGTGGGAACTAGGTCACTCAAAACTCCCCAAGCAGTAGGGCACACCGCAGGTAGACTTGTTTGCGTCGGAGGACAACCACATGTGCCCCATCTATGCCTCCTGGCTGGGGCAGGTCCCAACTTACTCGTGGATGTCTTCCAGATTGCCTGGGACTCACCTCAGGTAATGTGTGTCTGTTGACCCCCTCCCGGAACCAATCCCACCACCCCCCACCAGGCCCCACTCCTGCAGAAGGTAGAGCAGAAGTTCAGGACATCAGTGGACTGCTCGCTGATCCTTATTGCCCCGAGATGGCCGGCGAGAGTATGGTTCTCGGACCTACTCCATCTAGCATTGATGGAACCAGCAACCCTCCTGATCGAATGCCTGTTGTTCCTCTCTCAGCGCGGGCAAGGGGCAGGAGGGTGTGGAGGGAGGCAGGGGGGTGCACCCGGATCCAGAGGGGCTGGCTGTGGTGGGTTTGCTCCTGCTCAACTGAGACTCAAGAAGTACCAGCTGTTGGAAGAAACCTTGCGCATTATTCAGACTTCCTGTAAAGGGTCCACCAGGACACAGTACAAGAGCATGTGGACCAGGTTCTGCATTTGGGCACGAGATAATCAAATAGATCCGATTGCTTGTCCACTAAATGACCTGGCACATTTGGTGGTGCAAGTCGAAACCTGCCGGACATACCTGGTAGCTATCAGAGCTTTCGCTACTGGTTTGTCTGATCAGGTGAGTTCTTGTAGTCACCCAAAGGGGATGGAGAGTCTTTGTCCTCCAGTGCATAGGCCACACCCAGTTTGGGACCTCAATGTTGTGCTATCAGCCCTCACATGGAAACTGTTCAAGCCTATATGGTCCACGGACCTAAAGTGGGTCATGTTCAAGACGGTCATCCTTGTGGGACTCACGTCGGCCAGGTGTGTGAGCGAGATTCTGGTTCTGTCTGATTGCGAGCAGTTTACAATCTTCAACAAGGCCAAAGCGGTCTTAAGGACACAGCCCCAAGTTTCTCCCAAAGGTGGTTTCAACCTTTCACCTGAACCAGGAAATTTGCCTCTGTGTTTTTTCCAAATTCACAGTCAGAGGGGAAAAGACTTTGCACCTGTTAGCAGAATGCATACGTTTTATCTCTCCTGCACAACAAAGGGCATCAGGAAGACGGACGTGTTCCTGGTTACATTTGGGGGCTCCTCCCCAGGCGTGCAGTCCTTGAAGGCGTCCATCGGGAGGTAGATTGTATCTGTGATATAAACTGGCACCAGCTGGAATTCACACACATGCATGGTGAGAGCAAAAGCCAATGTGGTGGTGTTTCAGAGGCATGCCTCGTGTGAGTTCATCAGCAAGGCGACGACTTGGTCCACGCAGTCAGCTTTTTGCAAACATTACTCACTAGACTCGAGAGCAGATGTGGAGTTCGGATAGACAGTTCTTTGGAATCTGTTTGCCTCATCTTAGGTGGTTCATGTCCTCCTCCCAATAGCAGGGGTATGTTGTAATTGCCCATCAAGGATGAAGGAAAGCGGGCGTGTCTAATGAGTATAGGAGGATAGCACAGGGGCAAGATGCTGGTATTGAAAGCAAGACCATGAGGAGCAACAGAGGTTCGAATACCGGATCCACGCTTAGAAACCGAACTCAGGTACGGTATTAGGCGTGTTATAAAAAAACAAACAATAAATAACCAATGGCATGTTACTCATCGTAGTGATTAGAATACTCCTAGTTCTAAATCCCTGTTCCTCCATATGACCCACCTCCATCCCCCTGGACATCATAAATAATGGCCAAGTCCTTGTTAAGAGCGTCTGGTATGCAAAGGGACTGAGGTGAGGTGGCGGGGCTATAGGGCCTGCCTGGCATCAAATTAAAAGGGGAAACTGTTAATCACTGAAAGGTCCGGTCCAGTACTGTCCCGGGATGCCCATCAAGTATGGATGAAAGTGGACTTCGGACTAGGAGTATTATAGTCACTACGGAGAGTAACATGCCATGTCTACACCCCACCCTCCATCTTTTAGGCTCTGCTTTTCATCAGGAAGAATCCCCTGCAGGGTTTCAACATTACTCTGATAACAAAGGCCTGGTTCCATGTGGAAGCCTGGTGAGTCTTTGTCTGTTGGTGGCGGAGGGGGATTTTCATTTTGGACTGTGTGAGAAGACCTTTGGGCCAGAGGGAGACAGCAGGGTAGACCTCTGGCGAAATGAGCAGCAATTCTAGCCCCTGCTCCGACTAATGTCTGATTAAAGTCTGGCCAACGCCTTCTTGCTCTTCCCAAGATGGGCCCTACCCTGACTGGCAGAATTCCCAGCAGGCCACTGAACACGGCACATGAGCATAGTAGAGAGCTTTTTTGGCATCTCAGCCTGGCAACCAGAATGCAAAGGAAGGCACAATGGGTGACTGTGGGCCCACATTTCAAGTAGCCCTTTCTATGAACCAAAGGTTTCTTACCTACCATAACCCTCAGCTGTAGCTTATAATTGACTGGGGTTTACAGACTTCCCCTACCCCCACCTCTGCCAACTCGCAGATGCTTGTTGTTGCACATGGTATAGAATGTATCAATGTGAGAGCGAGATTGACCAGGGCAGTGTGAGCTAGTGAAATGGGACCTGTAGGCAAGAGGCCGGTGTTGAGAGTGCAGTGTGATTTTCATTGTTCCCCCATGCTGCATGCACTCCAGACTCCTTACAAGAATTTCATGCATGCTTGCCTCTTCTTGTTTGACTTGCACAGTTGCCTCCTCAAATGGCCAAAGTACCTTGCAGACAAAGTGAATCAAGTGCCACTGGCCTGCCTGCAGTGCTGCTGAATGCCTTGGCTTGCTTCGGTGCAATGCAATAGTCTATTATGGAAAGGAGTTCTAACATATAGAGGGTGGAATTCAGGCGACTGACAACCTCCAGCTTGATATAGCAAATGGTGTGTCCTGTAAGCGGGCCAAAGCCATTCTGCAATAACGGATTCAAGTTTTGCGCAAATGTCTCCCTTGTTTGACATTTGATCAAATCTCTGAAAGCAGAGGATTGCATGCTGGCACTGGGTATTTGGGGAAGTGTGGGATATGCTTGGGCACCCATCATTGTAATTTGTTGTCAGCCCAAACTGTGGCTTAGAAATGAACACCCAGTATGTAGTTAGTGATGCCTTTTCTGCGTACTAGTCCATGGTGAGGTGCACTTTTTTTTTCTGTCTCAGGCAGCTTTTCCACCATTTCTTTTTTTTTTTTTTATATACAATGCTTCGACTGCAACCCTTGAGAAATAATGGTAACTTGGAATCCTCCACCTTGGTACGGTACATGGCATCAGTTCTTTGAATCCCTGGTTCGCAACAAAGACGGGCAGCAAATCAACAGTAATCATCTTTTCTGTCAGATCCTCGAATGGTTGTGCAATAGGGTGCTTGCTTTCGTAAGGAGTTTGCTTGGCCAAAGCCTCAGTAAGTGTCAGCTGGTATATGTTGCCTGTAGGGTGCATTCTTGTTGTGACCCTTGGGCCCTGTATGGTTTCCTCCTGAGCTAATGGCCCACTGGTGCTGCTCCTCTTACTGCCTGCTTTGCGCCATAACAACTTGTGGTGGTTTTTCACATGGGCCATCAGGCATGTTGTGAGCCTGCCATGCCCCTGCTAACCTCCGTTTGGCACAAGGAACAAACAGCATTGTTGTTCCTCGCTCTTTTGGCAGTACAGTAAGCCCACAATTCTGAATTTGTGGGATGGGTGCTGCTGCAATAATTTTGTGGGGGTCTGGTTGGTGCCTGTGGAGTGGGGCTTTAAGCTTGCTGCTGCAGATGTTGCAAATCTACTCGAAAGACTTAATGTTCTTCAAGCAGAAAAGTTCTCCGTCACTGAGTCCTCAGTTGGACATGGTGCATTTGGTGTTGATCTGTGGTGGGTTTGTTTTTTGCGTCGGATTAAAGATGAGATCACGCAGAAGTTGTAGTTTGTCCCAAGTGGGGATGGGATAAGATTATGAAGTATTTGTGCAGCATCCACACAGCATTTAAATAGTAGCAGGAACGTAATATGGATGGCAGTGGACCGACATATGGAAGAAGGTATGTGGAACATAGGACAGTGGGTCAGAGTGGTGGTACAGTTAGAAATGATTTTCGTACTGAAGGACCTAATGGAGGATAAGGATGGCTAATGGAACATGGTGGCATAGAGACAATATGGTGCCATGAGGAGGAGTGATGGAGAAGGGTGGCAATTTGTGGTAGGTGCGTGGCATGGACCTAATATGAGGGGGAGCGGCAGCATTTGAGGAATGGGGGATCGTTGGCAGGATGAGGTGGTTGGGCGTGCACGCAGAAGGTGCACAAGATGGCACTTGGGCCTCGAGTTAGAGTGGTGGCTCAGTTACGAATTGTCACAAGAAGCTGATGAAGCTGTGAACGCGCGCATAGGGTACATTAGCCCAAAAGGAATTAGTCTATGAAGAGAATCAAGGGTAAGGTATGAGGGTGCAGGTGCGGCTGAAAGAACATGTTATGGAGGGGAGCTCCGGCATTGGTAATAAGTGGAAGGGTCAAACAACTAATGCGGGCATCCAATGGAGAGTCCAGTGGGATAACGGAAAGGGTAGGTGGCACAGCATGATATCATGAAAAGAAATCATGGTGAGGGGTGAAAAGTCCTGGTAGAGAGGGGTACTCTGTTTTTGGTAATAATTGGATGGAGCAAACATATTAAAGGGAGTGGCCAATGGAGGATAAATGATGGGTAAAGATACTATGTAGAAAAAGGGCATTAAAGGGTGGCACAAGGGAGAGTGGTTGACAGGGGAGCAACTTGTGGCAGGGTCGGCAGGTGCTCGGGACGGCATCCTGATCATGGGGGTGTCAATGGCATAATTTGCATTGGGGATGGCTCGAGGAATGCAGGATCATGATCCAGATTAGTGGTCTGCAGCAGTGCGGGCGGGGGGAGGGGTTTGCATCGGGGTAGTGGAGCGAGCACTCTGGGTCACGAGCAAGGGTGGCTGATGCATAAAATGAGGGCGTAAGGAATTTTCTGTAGTTCAAGGTGTCTGGCAAGGTGTACTGGGTTCTGATCTGCCTGGGAGGAAAACGGGGGGGGATAACGGTCATTGTGGGGGCAGCCAAGTTAAGGTAGTTGGAGGTGGCAGTTGTGTGATATAGGGGCTCTGGGTGCTGCTGTGCTAGGGGGGTACATACACAGGTATGGGGCGATGAGGATATACAACTCAGCGTAGAAAGCGTGGGCCATACGAATGGGGGACGTTTGGGGAGAGTGATGGGTCGGAGTTTTTGCAGCAAAGATGCAGATGAGTGCTGGTAGCTGTGTTTAGTACCAAGGTGGCAAATGGTAATAGGAGTATTGGGAATAAGAGGGGTCAGCAGAATTATGCATGGATAAAAGGGTGGGGTGGCGCAATGTTGTTGATTGTATGCTTAGATGGATCTGGCAAGATGTCCAGGGTAATGATGATAGACGATTGAGGGCAATTTGCGGCTACGGTAAAGGGGTTACGATCTGCTGAACCAAGGGTGAGAGACAACAAGAAGGGTGCTGGATGAGTGGGGACCAAGAAAAGGTGACAAAGGTGGGGGCTGTCAAAATTAAGTTGTAAGTTTGTCAATGGAGGGGCTAGAACTTTTGGGTATGAGGGTCAAATTAGATTTGCAAAGGAAAGAGGGGGACTGTTGGGAAAGGGGGATATGGGAGGCTGAGTTAGGAACGGTTAAGGAGGGTAGGAAAGGAGGCCATTTGGTGGGACTGTTTTTTGGGCATGAGAGTGGGGGAGAGGTTGACCGGGATATAAGTTTGGGTGGTATTACGCAAAAGTTGGTTATGGGGAAGAAAGGACAGTTGTGTGGCCACACTCTTGGGGGATAGGAGAGGTACCTGAGGGAAGGAGTTTAGGTATTAGGGAGCAGAAGAATGATAGTTTGGGGTGAGGGAAGTAGGAAAGGTGGTGCAGGGAATATTAGTAGCCGAGGGGAGTTGAAGAGGAGTGATTTTAATTAGATAGGAAGGGTTGTAATATGTTTCTCACGTTTTCTTTCAACAAATGTGGTACAGTTGAAGAGCGGCATAACTGATAATTGCTGTGAATAGGCCATGGCAGTAAAGTGTGGAGGAGGGGTTAGTCTGGGAAGAAAGGAAGAAAGAAAGAAAGAAAGGAAGGAAGGAAGGAAGGAAGGAAGGAAGGAAGGAAGGAAGGAAGGAAGGAAGGAAGGAAGGAAGGAAGGAAGGAAGGAAGGAAGGAAGGAAGGAAGGAAGGAAGGAAGGAAGGAAGGAAGGAAGGAAGGAAATAAATTGTGGTGAGGTGACTGAGGGGGTTTTCTGGGTGGGTCAGTGGTTACCGATGAGGAAGGTGAATGGAATAGTGAATTTGTCGGGTGCATGCAATGGCCCCCAACAGAATTCCCTTTCACATGAACAGCAGGATTTTCAACGGTGAACCAAAAAACGGCTTGCCCTGTGTTTTTTTAAAAAGTAAAATTGGAGAGCCATGCGGAAAAGGGGCCTAAAAGGAGGAGTCAAAGATCCCTTTCACATGAAAAACAGGATTTTTAAACAGTGACACAAAAACGGCTTCCAAAGGTGTGCACAAGTAAAAGCAGTTTAAATGTGAAAATGTATCACTGCTCACCGAAAAATGTCAGGGAAAAGACCCGATGTGCGGGTTTACAAAAAGCGATGTATATTATGTTTCACATACAAAACACCAGTGACGCTTGAAAAGCCACTTTGTTTTCATGGGAGAAAGTCAGCTCAAGACAAACCCATTTGCTGGCTATGGAAAACTTCACAAGGAAATCTCCTACTCCCAGTTTGAATTTTACATCCCCCAGCTAATTACCACCTGCAATAAAGTGTCCTGCTAAAGGTGTCGAAATTCAGTGTTCTTCAAACCTGCTGGGCCGGAAGGCATTGACTGTAGAAGTTTCCCTTGGCTGGAGCATGACCAATATGTATGAAAATGGGGGCAACAACTTCAAAGAGCAAACTTCTAACACAAAGACACTGATAAAAAAAATTCTGGGTACAGACTGACCCAGTGAAAACAAATGGCCGGAAAGCAAGAGAATGGCCATTTGTCCCCCATGAAGATTCACAATTAATGTAAAAGGACTATTATCATTTAGGCCTATTTCTCAGCAACAATATGGCAGATTTTCTTCATTTTTGTACAATTTTTAATGTAATTTCCAGGCGATTGAAGTTATATAAAATTCCGCCACCTGCGACTCAAGGAACTGTAATGGCCAGTTAAACTAGGTTTCTGGCTGATCTGAACAGGTTCCAAATGTGAGAGTTGGAAAATAAAATTGGGTATACAGGTAATGGCTTACATATTCATAACTGTTATGCTTTTTATGGAAATGGCAGAAAGGTGCGACATAGCCATGCTACATGGTACAGATTTGGTGGTCAGCTTATTTCATTTATGTATATTAGGGCAGTTGCTAGTAAAATGATGAAGTTGTGATACATAACTAGTTTTTGCCAAACATTTGAAAGGAGAACAAATGGCGATTACAAATGGGAATTGTCATATGTTGCTCCAGATCCCTAAACCAATCCTGATTTGGAGGCTGGGTTTGGGAGGAAGGAGAGATGGGTAACGGTCCAATCCTAGTTGCGGGAATTATTCCAGGGTATTTCCACAAAATTGTAAAATTGGTGGTGTCATCACTGCTATATAAGGAGGACTGCAGACAGAGACAGACATAGAGACAGAGAGGGCTTCTGAAACTTACCATCTGACAGCTGTAAAGAAACACCAGAGGAGATTGCGGAGGGAGAATCTGGGTGGAGCAGTCTATTTCTAGCAAGGCCTCAAACCGGACTGGGTCCTATGGAGGAGAGCGGGAGGTCATCTTTCAGATTGGAGTGACCATACCTCTGCCCTATCTTTCCAGAGTGTCCTGAGATGCAGCTGGCTTTCCTGAACCTTAAACAGAGGCTTTCTATGTAAGTAGAACTGAGCCGTGGGAAACCAAAAGGTGGGGGAGTCTGTTTGCCTTGAATAGTTTTGCTTAATAGTGGACAGGGGTGCAAAACTGTGTAGATCCTTAGCCTATTTAAGTAAAAAATATTAATGTAATTAATTCCCCATTTGGCAGAACACGACGGGGTGAATTTTGTTAAAATTTGAAATTAACAAAGCTCACTTTCCAGTGTGCACTGATAACTATAGCTTAGAATTTGATTGGGTAATCCTTTTTGTTCTGCTGACCCAGACTTATTTAAGGAAGAGGGGTGTCTTTGTTCTTAAATCAGTCCAACATTTGTATCCAGCTTCCCAAACACAGGCCTTTCAGTGGAGGGGAATCTGAAATCCAAAACTTCCCAAATCATTCCAATTGTCGGTCCGAATTCCCCAACACAGGCCAAAGTAGGGGGGGAGGTCTGAAAAACATACCGCTAAACCACCTTGTGTTTATTTGAAACCAAAAGCGTGGGCGAAATCATGATTGCCATAGTTATTTGTCTTGAAATCCTACTGCTAGCCTTCAGCAAAATCAAAATAGCACAACACTACATGATTGTTTTCGTTATTGATAAGTGTACTTATTTCTTGAAGTGAAATTTGCAGAAAGTGCAGAATTGTGATGTGTTCTTTTCAACTCACTTTTGTGATTAATTTATGCTAAGAGAAGTTGATTGTGTTGTGCCACGGATAAAGTGGTGTTTGACATTTTTGTGCTAATTTCTATTACTTCTATTTAAATAAATACCAATATATTTCCCGTACACTGGCTGGGTTCTTGGCTCATTGTTAGCTCAAGGGGAGGGAATCCAAGGGGCATGATATGTGTCTGAAGTAGGGCTGAATAAAATAATCAGGTAAACAGTTTGTTGCATCACACCTTAAGTGGGGAAGGAAGGAAATCCTTGTGTTGAGGGTGGCATCTCAATAAACAGTTACAAAATGCGTGGAGGCTGCAAAAGTAATACAGATAGGGCAGAATGACCCAGGTAAGGGATCTGGCATTGCACCCATTAAAGTAGGCTTTTGTGATCTTAAGAGTCATTTGGCCAGGGGTTTGGCTATGTTAGATTGAGGGGCTGCCGCAAGGGGCGTAGGGGGATGGGCAAAGGAGGGTAGCGGTGAAAAGGCTCTGAAGGGGTTAAAGGTACAAATGGTTATGGTCGGTAGAGTGTCGGGGTACAGGGAAGATGATAGTTTAATGGCAGGTGTGACGAAATTTACTTGGCAAGGAAGACAAGGGTACACCACTCTAGAAGGGGGCTCAGCACAACGTGATGGGACATTGGGAAGTGGGCGAGGGCAGAAACACCACCTCTGGCAAGCGTGTTTCAGTTTGCCGGGTGCGCAGTGAGTTAAAGGATGGTTGCTGGAAGCCGAACGGATTATCGCAGTAAAGAGGGTGGTTAGCATGGTTCAAAAGGACAGGTCAGCCGGGGTTTGCAAGAAAGGAGAAGGAGTGAAGGGCGAATGTTGCTCAGGGAAAGGACATGGATAAAGTTGAGAAAGATAGTGGGGAGTTGAAGGGGGAGGGAATATTGAAAGGAGGGAATGGAATAGGGATGGAGGGGTTACTATTATATGCTTTAAATGGTTTGGTTAGTCTGTAACGCCAAGGTGCCAGGTTAGTGATGTTTGCAAGTTGTGGCCTGTCACATAAAAGAAAGCCCCTTTACATAAGGGAGAACCCAATATGTTGGGTACAACATGTTCAATAGAACATTTTTCACAAATAACTTTTATTTCAATAAATGAAAAATAAAAGTTTCTGTAACTCTGTCTTTTTCCTGAGTAACCTTATTTATTGGTAGTTCTTCACTTGTTTCATATTTCTATGCTTGTAATTTAACATTGCTGCTTCCTGGCTTCCTTTTAGCAACCAACATGTTTTTACATGCATTATACATGTAATAGTAAACAGAATTGATTTCTTTTGGCTGTAAACAAATTGAACATTTACTAGTTCAGCACAAAATATCATGGAAACATTAATCAACAAACTTAACACTAGCAGAGTAACTGTTCCTCTGCTATCACCACGTGCTGGGATAGCAACATGTGATCCCACTAATCACCTGAGTGCACACGTATTACTGTTATTTCCTGATATAGTGTCTACGTCTTGAAAACTATATTGATGTATTTTCTCCTGTGTTTACTGTCTGCAGTGAGTACTGCTTGTCCCTCTCTTCTAGCTGGAAGTTTCAGCAGTATTGCGATCTAACTGCCTTCCTCAGGACCTCTAAATATTTTGACCCTGAAAAACAGTATGAACATATGTGTACAACAAATTATTTTTTCTAAGAATACTTTGAAGATAAAAACAAGTAAAAAAGAGTACATTCTCTATGGTTCCAAACAAAGGAGCTGTGTATTTATATTGCAATTTACTGACCTTGCATCTGTTTCCCCACTCTTCCATAAATGATATACTTTTGGTTTCTTGTAGTGTATTCCAGCTGCTACTGTTGTCACTAGGAGCAAAAACCATTGATGGCCAGTAAGTTTAAGTGCCAACCGATAAAGGAATCAAGTAGCTGAACTACTGTGTCACAGTGATGGATGTTATGGTTTACCCTCTTGGAGTTAATGCACGCTCTGCAGTCCAGAGTGTCTAACATAAGTTATTTGGAAATCACGACCAATGAGGTAAAGTGTTGGTTACACCTTTGTGAAAAACATTATAGAAAGCAACCTTTTCCACACAGTGTTTTTGTGGAGTTTAGCCCAAAGTTTATTTTGGCTGCTGTTTATACATCATAAAGCCACTAGGATGTGTTCATGAAAACAATATGCTTTGAGAGTTAAATGAGAGCACTGTGTTTTCCACAGTATTTATTTTGTAATGCGTTCCAGGATGTCATAGTGCTAGAAACGCCTACCTATGCTATCTCATCTACATAATGGTGGGAAAAGGATTGTGGTCACATCATTTATTAGCAAATGATTAGGCACAAAGAGAGCCATTTTGTATGTCCTGAGGCAATGGCTCTTTCCATTCACTTGAATTGCAAATCTGCTTGTAGCACAAAAGCTGCATATTCACGTTGCTCATTTGCTTGTAGTAGATAATGTTTGGTTATGGATCAATGCAGAGCTGCCAACTAGCCACCGGAAACATGGAATATTGTTTCCTACTACAGACGAATTAAAGTTGATGAGACATCCGTATGCCGTTTGCTGGCTAGTCAAGACACAAAGAAAGCGAAAAACCCAACCAGAGTGACAGGCAGGAACACAAATCTACGAGCCAGCATTTGTCTAGTACACACTGAGCATGGGTAATCCCACATTAGTCAGACCCAAGAAAGAGTCTGAATTGTATTTGGTTCTATATCAAAAGACCTAATTTTAAAGGTCTCAAGAGAAAAAGACTGATTTACAATTGCCAATTTTCTTTTAATTGTAAAAACAGCATTGTTAAGGTCGTTTTCTCTAAAAAAAACTGTTCGGGGAGTTTTAGCCCTCGATCCCCCCTATTGTTCCCCTGTCCCCCTGACCCTCACCCTCACCCGCAGGATTTCAGCCTCAGCCCCCGCCCGAGACTCCCCCAAACCAAAACACATGCAATGATGTGTTATTATATAGCACTTAGGCTTAAGTGCTTCATATAGAACAAATATACATAAAATATTACTCAACCTGTGTTGGTACTCATTTATAAACCTCAGCAGGATGAAAGGCTGAATTGACCTTGCTGGGAGTCGAACCTGCAACCTCCGGATCACACAAATATTGCAACAGAAAATGCTCCACCACTGAGCTATCTTAATGGCTATAGGTATCAGACAACCAGCCACTCCAACAAGGAGCCACATGCTGCTGGCCAAAGCCCAGAAGCCTCAATTTAATTTAAAACAAATGTTTTTTTTTTTACATTTATTTTTTTAAGGGTAACAGGGGAGACCACAGGGGAAGCAAGGGAGACCTCTAAATGATGCCCCTGAATGGCTGACGAGCAAGAAAGAACATTGTCAATCTGTAGGAATTGAGAGCAGTCAGGAGGCAACCGTTTCTGGAGAGGGGAGAAAGGATTGGGAACTCTTCATACCAAGCACACAACCAGGCCCTTCCAGCTCTGTCTTGTAGTGGTTTTGCCAAGGGAAGAAATCAGTGATTAATTGTTCCAAATTCTTTACCTCACTGAAGAGCTAGCTCACTCATTGTCGATCTCAGTACTATTAAATAGTAATGTAATACCCCCCCCCATGTGATGGCTTTTCAATGCAGGCTTCTGTTCATATTGCGTGTTTTGTACTCTGCCAATGAGTGGCCGTTTGCACAAAGCAAGGAGTTGTGGCTTCCACGTAGGCATGGGATAGGCATTTGCCAGGCACTGCAGTAATAATACTAATGGACCATGAATGGTAGCAGCTGCAGAGTGATGCACCTGGGAATATAATAGCAGGTCCTGGCAAATGCCCATCTAGTAACTAATATGCAAGCCAAAACTGTTGGCTTTGCCAATGCGCGTTTTTCACAGGACTTCAGTGAGGGACACACTTATTTCTTATATATCAAGTGGCTTAAGGCAAACTTGCTTAAGACATCTTGTATTGGACCAGTAGTACATGTATAGCTCCAATTAAGCCATTAACCGAGAAAACTCTTTTGAATTACACTGGCAGTCACTTCCAGCAAAACGTTGAATGTTACTGCTTGATAAATTTAGCTGACAGAGATCTCAGGAGCATGTGTTTTGGGTGGTGAGGGGTGGGAGTTGGTTGGAAATGACTGTAGGGGTTATCATGGCCATGAGCAATCAATGGGTGGATAATTAACCAAACAACACCTCCAAACTTAATGTCCTTCCTCATAACCCATCTCCCCCCGAGCTGCATTGGTTATCTGGAAGAGGACCTGTGTCTGCAGCTCTGCGTGGAAACGAGCACTAGGTTAAAACAATAGCAGCTTTAACGCATGTCAGCGCTTAATTGATGGCTGTTCATCCGCCATCAATAAATACCAGTAGCATACTTTCACCTACATCTTGGGGGTAGCGGAAGTGGCATCGCGTGGCCTTCACCACGGTGACGTCGTAGAACTTTTGACACAAATTGTTGACCGTTTTGCGTCATTTGAATTATCTTTGCACATCTTTAAACCCCAATCCCAGAGCACAGGAATGACATGCAATTCACACCACCAGCTACTAAGATTAGCAATAGCTAGAGCCCTACTTCCATTTTAGTTTGTTAAGCAGTTCCAGGCCTGCAAGCAGCAATAGACCGCTTCCAATTGTTAATGCCCCTGCCACACTCACTCTAGCCCCTAAATGACACCACTGCCTGGAGGAATCTGTTCCTCTTCTCTCACAAAATCACATTTCCGTCAGGATTTTAAACTATTTATTTCCATACATATTATGAAGCATCTATTTTGGGGTTAAACGATTTTTTTGCATTAGAGCTTTTAAACATGCTGCTTTATTGTGAAATGGTTGCAGTGGTCTTCAGACTGTGGGGCTGCCCCCCCCCTAAACACCCCTCCCCCTGCCCCGGGGGCTTGAAGGATTTCGGAGGCGGCTGGAAGCTCTTTAAAAAGGGATTATGGGGACTGCTTTTAATTGAAAATATAAGCAGTTATGGCCTGTCAGTGGCCCTTTTAGAATCACGGTTTGTCCTCATATTTTCCAAAATGTACTACTTAAACTTGTTGTTGAACTGGATATTGATGGATTCTTTGAAACATTCATGCTTGTCATGTGATTGTGACTGGATTAGTTCGACATGCTTATATGTGTCTATATTCATCGACCGCGAGAGAGAGCTATTACTAAGTATAACGTGTGCGCATGTGCAGTTGCATTTACTGCGTGCGCTGCCTTGTTGTGACACTTCCTGGTTTCCGTGCCTCATTTCTCTTGTTTCCTATTGGCTATTGGAGAGGGGCGCACGGGGGCCAGATTGGCAGAGGCAGTTGTAGGAAACTGTGACAGAAGCATCCGTGCAGTGGAGACCCACTGGGGTTTTTATTTCGATCGCCCCCAGCTGCTTAGCCTATGGAATGCCCGCAGCTGCGGCGTGCTTTCCATCCTGCAAGAGCCGAGAAATCCTCTTGGCTGGCCAGAAGGCCAAGGCTCGCAATCATTCCTGGGGTTCTCTCTGCTGCTGACATCTACATCACCCAGCCTTTCCAGCAAACTCTTGCTTCACGGCTGGCCACTTAACACGGCTGCGCCGCACAGTCTCTTGTCATCACTAAAGGAGCTGATCTAGCCAAGACTTCAAATTGGCATGGGGCAAGGCTAGTGGTCTTCAAACTGTGGGGCTGCCCCTTTGGGGGTGGGGGAGGGGCGAAGGTACTCCGAGCGGGGCACGAGGCTCTTTGAAAAGGCAGTACTGTGACTACCGTCAATAGAACATATAAGCAGATATGGCATCTGGGGGGAGCCCAGCAGCAACACTTTTATTCAGCGGTGCTCATCAACACCATCTTTACTCACGGGGTGCTCGGAAAAGCGTTTGAATACTAATGGCCTAGGCTGAGTGTTTGCAGTGCCACATGACGGCTCTTAGACTTCATTGCAGCCACCTTCAACCATCAATCACCTTCTCCACTTGCAGTCACATTCAACCATCTATCACCTTCTCCACTTGCAGTCACATTCAACCATCGATCACCTTCTCCACTTGCAGCCATCTTCAACCATCAATCAACTTCTCCACTTACAGTCACATTCAACCATCGACCACCTCCACTTGCAGCCACCTTCAACCATTGATTACCTTCTCCACTTATAGTCACATTTAGCCATCGATCACCTTCTCCACTTGCAGTCACATTCAACCATCGATCACCTTCTCCACTTGCAGTCACATTCAACCATTGATCACCTTCTCCACTTGCAGTCACATTCAACCATCAATCACCTTCTCCACTTGCAGTCACTTTCAACCATCAATCACCTCCACTTGCAGTCATATTCAACCATCAATCAATCACCTTCTCGACTTGCGGTCCCCTTCAACCATCAATCACCTTCTCCACTTGCAGTCACCTTCAATCATCAATCACCTTCTCCACTTGTAGTCACATTCAACCATCAATCACCTTCTCCACTTGCAGTCACAGTCAACCATCAATCACCTTCTCCACTTGCAGTCACAGTCAACCATCAATCATCTTCTCCACTTGCAGCCACCTTCAACCATCAATCAATCACCTTCTCCACTTGTAGTCACATTTAGCCATCGATCACCTTCTCCACTTGCAGTCACATTCAACCATTGATCACCTTCTCCACTTGTGGTCACCTTCAACCATCAATCACCTTCTCCACTAGCAGTCACCTTCAACCATCAATCACCTTCTCCACTTGCAGTCACATTCAACCATCAATCAATTACCTTCTCCACTTGCGTTCACCTTCAATAATCAATCACCTTCTCCACTTGCAGTCACATTCAACCATCAATCACCTTCTCCACTTGCAGTCACATTCAACCATCGATCACCTTCTCCACTTGCAGCCACCTTCGGCACCAATCACCTTCTCCACTTGTAGTCACATTTAGCCATCAAGCAATTTCTCCACTTGCAGTCACATTCAACCATCAATCACCTTCTCCACTTGCAGTCACATTCAACCATCGATCACCTTCTCCACTTGCAGCCACCTTCAACCATCGATCACCTTCTCCACTTGCAGTCACATTCAACCATTGATCACCTTCTCTACTTGCAGTCACAATCAACCATCAACCACCTTCTCCACTTGTAGTCACATTCAACCATCAATCGCCTTCTCCACTTGCAGTCACATTCAACCATCAATCACCTTCTCCACTTGCAGTCACTTTCAACCATCAATCACCTTCTCAACTTGCAGTCAAATTCAACCATCAATCACATGCAGTCACATTCAACCATCAATCACCTTCTCCACTTGCAGTCACATTCAATCATCAACCACCTTCTCCACTCGCAGTCACTTTCAACCATCAATCACCTTCTCAACTTGCAGTCAAATTCAACCATCAATCACATGCAGTCACATTCAACCATCAATCAGCTTCTCCACTTGTAGTCACATTCAACCATCAACCACATTCAACCATCAATCACCCTCTCCACTTGCAGTCACATTCAACCATCAATCAATCACTTTCTCCACTTGCAGTCACCTTCAACCATCAATCACCTTCTCCACTTGCAGTCACATTCAACCATCAATCACATTAAACCATCAATCACCTCTCCACTTGTAAGGCAAGATAGTGGCCCTCGTTACGAGTTGGGTGGTATTCCGGTGGTAAATCTGCCGGAATACCACCCAATGGAATTATCGTTACCGCCACTTGGTCTGGCGGATTTACCACCGGATTACAAGTGGTAGTTACAGTGTTAGTACCCATTAATATGGAGTCCATAGGACACTATTGGGGATTTCGGCGGAATTACCGCCACTGTGATTCTGTCCATTTTGCTGATTGTTCGGCAGAAAGTTGGAGGATTTACCTCCAGCATGATGCTGGAGTTAAATCCCCCACTCCAGGGCCATACTCGTAGTATGGCGGAGTGGGAAAAGTAGCAGTAATTCTGTTACCACCACTTTTTTCCTGCAACGCCATACTTGTAATGAACCCCAGTCTCCCTTACCTCTGTGTGGTAAAGCTAGGAATGGAGAGGTTTTGAAAAGGTAGAGGGGCTGGCTGGTGGGTAACTTTCAATTCCGAGGAAGGACGAGGAAATTGTCGCATGGGTAATGGTTCTGAAGGGATCACAGAATGCCAGAGTGTGCAGTACCACAATGAAGGTACTTCCCCAATGCTCAGTGCTGCAGAGAATCAGTTCAGACCCATTCTCATATGCATTCTTGGTTGTTCCCTTTTTTGGTTAGCGTGAACCTGATGATTCGGGATCAATGAACCAAAAGTCAAAGGTTCTTATAGAGCCAGATAAGTACAGCGGTTAATATCACTCAGCACTTTTAGGGACCAGTGGGATTCCAGTACCAGGCCCAGTACTTGCTGTTGCATGTTCACCTACTCCCACAGGATGGAGAACTGGGCAGCACTTTGGCTTAATGCACCAATGCACCGATGCACCTGCATGCTAGGCTATCTGACATCACACTGCTAGAAACGAGATAGCAGAATTGTAGGATTTATGATCAGCATACTGAGTGCAGTGAGGATGTTGCGGTTAAGCATCTGTGTGTTTTTATGCATTGAACCTATTGTTGTAGCTAAATAGAATGCGGAATGTTGGTGAGTAGAACTTGGGAAGGAATAGAATGGAGAGGAGGCAGTTAGAATATAGGAATAAAGGAGTTCAGACATGCAGGCTGTCTCCTGTCATTATTTGATGAAGATATAATAATTAATATGGTGTCCATGAGGCATACACCATTTGGCGACAAGGGGAAATGACCCACAGATGGTGAATAAAGAGGTCCAGTGAGACTAACAGCCTCAGGAGGTGGCTGACAAGAAAAAAGGAAAATTAAGGATGGAGAAGTAGCCTGATAAGTTGAAAGGAGAGGAAGCTGAAAACTATGTTCCAAGGATAACGTGAGAAAGCCTGCTGTCAACAGGAAGAAAGGAAACAAAAGACGGTAAGACACCCGGTGCGGCCGTAGTATATGGACAAAGCAAAACCAGTAGATGGCATAAGTGATGGAAATATGGACATTAGTTTATGGAAAGGGTCGCTAAACAGATGGAGCATTTTTTTAAATAGATTCAGAGCTAATATAACTCACGAGGCGCAGAACAATACAGGATTCCAGGATCAGTGGAGGTTGAGGGTGAAAAGCTCAGCGGAAAGGACCTTAGAGCGTGGGGTAACGTGCCACCATATTGCTGGCTCAAAAGAAAGGGCAAGAGTTGTCATAGCAACGTGGCAAAGGCAGCAAGTTTGAGCGCTGTATTACAAACATTTTGAAAAACAGGAAACAAGGCTACGGATTCAGTCTATACCATTGCTGTAATATTAGGATACAGCACAAATAGTGAAATGTTGTAGACACTGATAGACACAGTACTATAAAGAATGAGCATACATGGCAAATTTAAGGATGGAAGACAGACGAAATGCAAGGTATGCATAACTGATAGGAATGTCAACGTGTCGAATACATTAATGCAGTGATCTGAAACGGATGTAAGGCAAAACAATTAAAAGGAAGAGGTCAAAAGAAAGGGTTTAAATAAATAAAGGTCACATGATTCAAACATGCAAGTGGAAATGGAGATAAAACAACAAGTAAATGAATAAGGAAAGGTTAATATAGCAGCGCAGCGAATGCAGATAAGACGGCACACAATGGAAACGCAGCAGAGGAAATTTATTGTATCCATATAATAGAGGTGCACTCCGAAATCCAGCATTCGTATTGCTCATCCAACCGGAGTGCATTCACACATAGGAGTTACCGGCCTAATAGAAGCGCAGCATCGATTTCTGCACCAGGAAACTGCTGTCAGCATTTAATAGAAGCGCAGCTGCCACAGTCTTCCTGACATTTTTTTTCAATGCCAACAACTTGTGCAGCCTCAAATTAATTTTCTTTTTTCCCCACCATGGATCTTCACTGTTAATGCATCCAAGATTATATTCAATAAGTGCAAGGAATCATCTTATCACACAGTCACACAGGTCACACAAAGGTCTCTAATGGAAGTAGTGGAGTTATTATACCTGCACAGCAAGGCCAATAACTCTGCAATATTTCAACGCATTGCAATAGACAAACTGTGTAAAGCGGGAGTGATAAAAGTCTACCCACCAATTAAAACTGCCAGCTGATGCACGGCAGTGTAGGTCATTTTATCAAACAGGGCAGAGACTGCAACACGAGAAGTGCCCAGGCTGAGAAATTGTTTTCATGCCGGCTGCAGAACGAAAAGATATAACACAAAGTTAAAGTGGCAAACAAAGATACTAACAGACTGCAGCAACTTAAAAAAAAACATGAGCAGTGAATAGCCCACACCACGGCAGATGAACAAGTGGAATGCTACACTTATGAGCTAGTGGCACAAGGTTTTGATCTTTCCCTCTGTACAATCACAATTTTGCTGGTGCAGTGCCTTGAACAATACACATCACAGGTGAACCAGCAAGGGACTGTAATCCAAAGAATAGAGTGTTAAAAGAAGATTACTGCTAGGAAATTCGTGGTCCTCCCGTCCTGGACAGAACAGAGACTGCAACACTGCAACAACGTCTTAACATACTGCACAGATACTGTGAACTGGGTACCTCTGGGTAGACAAAACAAAGATGGCAAGAGCAACAAAATAGGAATGGACAAATAAAAGTTGCACAGATGAAATAATATTGACTAATAAAGGAAATAACATTGTGCAGTCAAGCAACAAGGGCAACTACAGTGTGCATGGTTAGGTGGTAGTTGCTGATAAAAGAAAGAGCAAATCAACTGCCAGAAGTGAATAACCATGTTCCTGAATATCACAAGTGGGATTCTGGTGGACTATCTACATTGCCCTGACGCATTTGTACTTCAGCCACAGGAAGATCAGGGGCAACGATGGCAGGAATGGATGGAACAGTTCGAGGACTTCTTGAAAGCAGCAGAAAACCAGGATGCCGCAAACAAAATGGACATATTCGTTAATTTGGTAGGAAAGGAGGTGAAAAATGTGGTGATGAGCATTCCGGCTCAAGAAAGAACAACATATCAACAATTGGTCTCTGTGATTGGTGAACGTTTGGTAGTCCCTCCCAATTGGAGTTCACATGAAACAATTAACCAATTTGCATTACGATTAAAGAGAAAGGCAGAATATTGTGAATTCACAAGCTTTAGTGATGATGAGGCGATTAGACTGAGAATCATTGAAGGGTGTACATCATCACAACTTCGAAGACATCTTTCTAAGAGTGCCTCTCACATTAAAGGAAGTCCTGGAGTTGGCACGAGTGTGTGAAAGAACTGAAAGGCAGGTGGCCAGGAAGGAAAACAGAAGTGAGTTGAATACCATTAATGGTATCAGAGCTTATAGACAAAGGCAACCCTGATTTTCAAACCTGTTCACCCAGCAAAGTACATGGTATGGTACAGGTATGAGTCGACTGGAGAAGATGTGCTATAGATGTGGATTGGATTTCCCACACAGAGGAAGATGTCCAGCTTTTGGTCGGATGTGTATTAGATGTGGACAGAGAAATCATTTCTGGATCATGTGCAAAGAAGAGACCCCAATATTGGTAACATGGAGATCCAGCGCACAATTGCTACCAAGAAGGAAGTGTAGCATGGTGAGATTTCCTGATGCGAGATTGTACTGGGAGAAGGAGAACATACAGCCTAGTGCTAGTAACTATGTGAAAATGCATCAGTCCCAACTGAGACGTGCCAAAGCAGTAGAACCAAAGAAAAGATCTCGCTATGAAGCATTTTGAAAAATGGGCGGGGGGCATGGACATAGAAATGGTCATGGAAGAAAGAAGGCTGCAGGCCATTGTGGATTGGATAACCTGCAAGAGGAGAATGGAAGAAAATCAGAAGTCAGTGAGTGAAAGTGAATTTGTACTAAGCAGGCACAAACAGCGGAGGAAGGTGGGATCCAGCCATGACCCAGAGTCATTAACAGTCATGGCTGTCAAAAGGCCCATAGCGTCTGTTGTGAAAGAGGATGGTGCAGTAACAGGGAAGATGGAGGACGCTTCGTTCTTTCATGTAATGTACCAGGAGGAGTCGGAAGAAGAAACAGGGAGAAATGAGGAGCCTGTTGGGCTCATGTCACAGGATGAGGAACCTGTTGGGCTTATGTCACAGGAAGACTCAAATGAAGAAATGTATGGGGAAAGGAGGAGTGAGGAACCTGTCAGTCTCCTGTGACTTAAAGACTCTGGACATTCGCCACCTTGTTTGATCAGCAGTGGACACTCTCAAAGGACAATAAGCAAGACTGTATGCCTCATTGAACAAATGTAGAGGTGATCCTGTCGGACTGATGGAGAGAGTGAACTTCTATGATAAGCAAGGGGGAGGTGTTATAGCTGAATAGAATGTGGAATGTTGGAGAGTAGAACTTGGGAAGGAATGGAATGGAGAGGAGGCAGTTAGAATATAGGAATAAAGGAGTTCAGACATGCAGGCTGTCTCCTTTCATTATTTGAAGAAGATATAATAATTAATATGGTGTCCATGAGGCATAAAACACCTATGTATTTGCACAATGTTTGTTTGTATGTTACACTAGCATTGTCCACGAGCCTACGAGGAGAATTCAGACCTCTCTGATGTGGAAACTACTTATCTAAGTGTAGTGTACATTTCTATATATTTCTACATGCACTTTATTAATATTAAAACATTAAATCCATATATTTCTGTCTCCTAAATACGCTAATATATATGCTGACTATGGGGGCCACCATTGGGCAATTCAATATTGTTTACACTCCTGCACCCGCTTTTCCACTCTCACTCTGGCACCCACCTGCAAGGCAAAAAACCTTGGGGTCATCTTCGACTCCACTCTCTCCTCCACTCATATTTCTGACATCTCTAAAAAGTCCAACTACCAGCTGCACCTCCTCAGTGGTACTCTTCCTTTTCTCACCTTCCATAGCGGCTCACTGTCTCTAGAGCCCTGGTTCTCTCAAGGCTGGACTATTGCAACAGCCTCTTACTCAACCTCTCTGCTTTGCACCCTCTACAACTCATCCAGAACAGAACTGCAAGACTTATTCTTGGCCTCAAGCCCAGGGTCTGCATCTCTCCAGTGCTGAAATCCCTCCACTGGCTCCCCGTGGCTGCAAGGATCAAGTTCAAGACCCTCTGCATTGTCCACAAGGCTTTCTGGGGCCTGGGACCTACCTATCTGCAACACTGCCTACCTAAATACTATCCCTCCCAAGCCCTCCGTTCATCTACCTCCAACCTTCTGCGAGTGAGCCGGTTCTCCAAGCAGAGATTTGGAGGGAGATCTTTATCCTCAGCTGTGGCCTGTCGAATGCAACAAACTCCAAACACGACTTTGTGAAGAATCGTGAAAATCATGTAGTGAAGTCTCATTCCTTCACGCTTCACAGCATACCCATGCGAAAACCGCAATCTCCTTCTTCTCTGCCTGAGTCACCTCCGTGTTACCAGCTACCATGCATTGGATATCATGTTGCTACATTGAGGCGATACAAGGTCATTGAGAAATCTGGCACATATTTTGCAGAATATTAAAAGCTCTTTTGTGATTTGGACTAGGCTTTGGAGTATTTGGGATTGATTCCACTGTTTGCATTACCCCCATGATATCATGTTGGAGCATTGTTGACAACATCTTCCACTGGATTTTGCATGTTGGTGTGGCGACACTAATGCCCCACTGTTTGTCCGGAAGAAGGTCGGGTGAACATCGGGCACCATTAGAAGCCCACAACTGACCAAAACACGTGTAGATAGTGTTGGGCAAGTTCTTGTGCTGTTTAACCATAGTGACACACCTGCATCTGGAAAGGGGTGTCTAGGATCAACTGACTAGTAAATGTGTTGAGAGGGTTTTAAGACATTGACAACCCACCTGATTGTATTATTTAATTATGTTATGATAGAGTGAGAATTAATATGTATGGTGGAATGAATTATGTGATGTAAAAGAAATGTTTTGGAGTGTCTCTGGGTTTTTATCAGTCAATATATTTTTGGGAGGAGGATGTTTCTTTGTAAATAAAATTCATTCTTTTTTTGAAGACAAATTGTATTAGTAGTACCTTGCCAACCTCACAGTTAAGGTCGTTGTGTTTCCTTTCCTGTATTTCTGCCTGGAGGACCTTTAACTTAACAGGCACCCTTATTTTCTTAATACAGTTGTATCTCTGGCCATGGCTTCGCTTCTATACCCACCAGCTTCTTAAACTGTCTTTGTACCTGTTCTGGCAATCCCTGACATAGAATATGATAGAATACTGGTATCGATTTTTCCCACGGCTCTCGAGTTTCCAAGGACCACTGCTCTTAAACATTTTGAATGTAGGCAAGCAGATCTTCGCTGTCCTGCATTTTGCGTGCCATAATTGCTTCCATATCTGACGTATAAGGATTTTGTACTCTAATACAAATAAACAAATACAAATAAGGGCTTTCCAGACTGCCGCTCTACAATTATTAAATGGCGCGCTATTGTGTGCTTTGTTCTCTGCAGTGACACTCGAGTATCCCGCACTCATCCAAATATCATCAGCCCTTTCCCCAAGGATAGCTGCTAGGAGACCCATAATGTCCCCTATGGCTAGAGTATTCCCTCCAGTCATCTTCTCTAGCTCATATATCAGTTTTCCCGCACCCAATGTTAAGCTGGGCAATCTACATCTTAAATTGTCTTTATAAACTAACTAAGACACATCCAATTGGGGCCACTGTATATTCTGCGGTCTGGCCCCTCCTTTCTCTAATAAAGGAAATTGTGAAATCCCAAATTCGCAATCGGCTCCCATCGTCTGCCTGTCCATAGTAGGTACAATGGTTCCCGATCGCCTTCTTCCTGGCAATGACCTTAGTCTACTTACATACAGCAGCGATTCCCCCTATCACTATGGGATCGCCCTTTAGATCGCTCTCAGCACGCCATAGGCTCTGGCGCTCTTTCTTTAGGTAGGTCCAGATTCGACCATCTAGCTTCCTTCTCCATCTGAAAACATTCTTCGAGACCACATTCACCAGCTCCCTCCTCCCCACTTAAGGTTTCCCTGTCTTCGTCTGACATATCTTGTCCCCAACTCGTATGGCTGTCCTCTTTCTCGTCCCTGTTTAGATTCAGCTTGTCCAAAGACAAAGCTTGGTGCTCTACACTAAACGGACTTCCCTCCTTGCCCCGTGACTGGGAAATTACGAATCGATCATCTTTCCCTTTATTTTTCAATTCACTTTTTGTCCTCATCTCTTGATAGGCTTTCTCGATTCTATCTCCGATATCTCCTACCTCAAAATCCTCCTCTAGGTTTATCCTAGAGGGCCCTGGCAATGGTTCTTGTGATGGGAGGAACTCCTCTATGTCCTCCCAAGCTACTACTGGATTTGGTTCCATTAGCTCTTTCTCAATGCGATTAAAGTCGTATGCTCTCCATCTTTTCTTTAGTTCCATTTCCTCATCAAATGCCCTTCAGTTCTTTGCTTCCTCTCTAACCCTCTCTTCCTCCTGTATCTTCAATTCTCTCCTTTCATTTGCCCTACACACCTCTTTGTCTTTGCGTCTTTGCATTTTTTCTCTTAATTTCTGCTCTTCCTCTTCTTCTCTCTTCTTTTCTAACCTATCTCGTTCTTCGATTGCTCTTTGCCTGTTGTCTCATTTTCTTTTTTCCTCTGCCCTTTCTTCCTTTCTTAAATGCTCTTCCTGATACATTTGCTCTCGTCTTTGTGTACTCTTTCGTTTAGACTCATCTTCTTTCAATTGTTTCGTTCTCTGTCTTTTTTATGTTGCTCGTCCTGATCTTCTCTTTGCCGCACTTCCTCGATGCTCTTTCCATCAAGTTTGAGCAATATCTGACTGCCCATCCACTCATTCTGTATGAGCGCTATCTTGTCAGTTTTGTCTTTTTCTCTTTTCCATCTCTCAATTTCTCTTTCTATATCTAGGGTCACACTTAGTCGTTCACTTTTCTCTTTGTCCTGTCACATCTTTTTCTCGGGGTCTCTTTGGGCTCTCGTCACTGCTATAAGCAGGTGGTTCATACATCGGATTGCTATATCCTGCCGCTGCTTTAAGCTCTCTCAGTGGATACACTCCTTCATCTTTTGCTCTATCACCATTTACTTCAGGCGCAGTAGTGGGAGCAGAAGGCTCAACACCCCCCTCTTTACACTGCTTATGCATCCGGTCTTCAGGAGGAGGGTCTTCCCTTTCCTCCTGGTACATTTTCCAAAGCTCTAAGCTGGCTAAACTCTTTTCCAATTTCTTTCCTGTGTACACAGCGTGCAAGTATGTGGTCATGTGTTGCAAAACTGCCTTTGACAGAGATCCCCCTTGTGGCTATGGTATGAACATTTTATCTGCTTCGCCCTTAACCCATTCTGCACTTTATTGCTTAAGCTTAGGAGCGTGTTTTGGCAACTGTTTGCACAAGTGTATGAGAGGAGTAACATCCTCCATTACGACAAGTCTCAATCAACTGTCGATACGCACCATTCTTTTACACAGAAAATACTTTTCAGAAAAACAATATAATATGAGCGTGCACCAATCGTCACCGCTCCAAACCTCTATGTCTCACTTCAATGTACCTACTCAGTCAATACTCTCAATGACTAAATAAATAATGTTTACTCTCGACTTTTAAACATTATCCGCTACTTGTCACGCTTCAACATCTCACTTTTCCATTGCACATAAAATAAATAACATACAATACGTACAGACGAACTAGCCGGCCCAACATATATGTCTGCCAACGCTCCTCGTGGCTACTCGTGCCCCTAAAGTGACTCCTGATAGGGAGTTTGAGTTGATTCCTTTAGCAAAATCTAATTTGTTCATTGCCTAAAATATCCACTTGGATTTTGACACAACCTCCTCTAACGTTCCTGAACGTAGGACTCAGGGCTTTCATATGGATCCCTCCTCGTCCATATACATTACTTGACCCTCTTTGTCATTAACCTAATACCCAACCACCCCCCCGTTACTTTTCCACGTTATCACTTTCCCCGTGCAATATTCTTTTGCCACATTTCTCAATCTACTCACCATTCATTTATCAGCCCCTGACCCTCGGGATTGTCTCCTCAACCGACCACCGTAGCCTTTGGTCCAGTCAGCTGCCTGTAGAAACCGGGAGGAGGATTCCGTGAAAGAGGGATCTGTCCCACCTATCTTTTAGTGACTTGCACATTTTTACTACTGGCCGCTATCCACAGCAAGCCTCGTGGTCCTCCAGCTAGATAGTCCGAGACCCTTAAAAGCTTACTGGGTCGATGGATCAAAATCATCCTCTGCTGCCAGATGAACGCATAGACCTGGGTTCTTTAAGACGAGGCAGCAATACTTGGAGGTGGATGGGGATGCAGAAGTTACTCAAACATCAATAATCAAAACGACTCAGGAAGTTGGCAAAACTTTGTTCTGTTTTAATATCAATTATCTGAAACAGGGAGTTACAACGGACATCATCCGACATCGCACAGCACGATCTCAATACATTTAATAAAAAACATAACTTTTATAGTCAAAATTATCTGCAAACCAAATTGGAGGCTAAGATCGACGTGGTGGCAATTGATTTGGCACTGCTGCACCAGGATGTCCGTACAATCACAGAAAGCACAAGCAAGTTGGAAGAGCAGGTGAAGGAAAACACTGAAGTACGGGCACAGATGACAAAAGATGTGGATGTTTTGATGCAAAGAGTGAAGCTGCTGGAAGAAAGGGCAGAAGAAGCAGAAGGCTGAGCCCGTAGAAATAACATACGCATTGTGGGCCTGCCGGAAGGTGCTGAGGGTGCGGACCCCACTAATTTCATCAAAAATCTATTGCTGCAGGAAATTGTTGTGGGAGAACTCTCTCTCAGGGGTTTACAATTGAAAGGGCACACCACTCCCTTAATAGGAGACCGCCCCTGGACGCACCACCCAGGCCAGTGATAGCCAAGGTACTTAACTACAGAGACCGTGAAAAGATACTAGCCTTTTCCAGAGCAGGAGGAAGGCTACAAAGAGATTCAGCTAAAGTAGTGGTGTACCCTGACTATACATTTCAAGCCCAGAAGAGGAGGGCTGAGTTCATCGTCGCAAAGGCTAGACTACGGAAAGCGGGTCTCAAGTATATGCTTATGTACCCTGCAAGACTGAAAGTGATCTACAATGGCAAATCCCTATTTTTTTGAAACGCCAGAGGAAGCGTACAAATGGATGGACAGGACACAGTTGCCAGAGGAGCCTGATACCGGCCAAGGACCTGGATAACGCTGAAGCAGAGACGCATGTCAGAACGGTGATGAAAATGACTAAGTGCCCGAGTAGTGATGTGGACCTTTGAGTTGCCGCTAAATGTGCCTATAAAATGCAATAACTAAATATGATACATCAACAGTGCAGTAGTGTCACAGGTATCATGGAAGTCTGGTAGCAGGAACGCCAATGCAAACCCAATACCCCCCCCTTTTAGAGTAGTTGAGGACTGAGTTGTCAGGGTCCGCCCGTAGGGCACCAGGAAACTTGTCTCACGGCAAAGTGGAATGGAGCGGAAACAGGATTATCCCACCACGCATGGTATAGGGGGACTAGTTATGTTTGTAATTGTTGTTGTTGAGGTAGTTGGGTATGGAGGTGGAGAGTGGGATGGGAGTGGGAGGGTAATGGGGGGCCTGTCACGAATTATAGCAAGTTGCATCATACTCCTCCTTTAGTCTAGCCACAGACTGGTGGCCTCACAAACTTTCCAGTATAAGCAATGATGGCTAATACAATAAAAATTATGACCTGGAATGTGAGGGGGCTGAATAACTACGTGAATCGCAAGAGAGTGAGCATGTATATCCGGCACCACAAAGTGGGAATTGCGTTATTGCAGGAGACACAGACAGAAGCAAAAGAACCTGGAGAGGGTGTAGGGGGGGGGGGGTGCTGGTGGGCTCTACATATTCGAAGTATGCAAGAGGGGTCCTTATTTGGATAGCCCCGGACATACCATTCAATGTACTAGCTGTGAAATCTGGTAATGAGCGAAGGATGGTGATGGTGACTGGGTTATTAGAGAACCATGAGGTTTGTGTGGTGACCACACACGCCCCTAATCATGACGTCACTTTGTTCTTTAGATCACTGCATGCGAGATTGGGGTTATACAGAAATGGCACTCTGATTTGGGGAGGGTACTTTAATTGCACAATGGACCCAGTTCTGGACAGGTCGGATTCCAAGCACAAGAGGCCATCCCCCTCCAGCTAAGGTATTGAACTCGCTAATAGAACCCTTTGAACTGCCTGAACTGTGGAGGGCAGAGCATGGAAAAACAAGAGGGTATTCCCACTACTCAGCGCCACATAAGGTGTACACTAGAATAGATTATATGTTCACAGAGGGGGAGAGTGGGCCTGAATTCTCGGAGACGGAGTACCTAGATAGAATACTGTCTGACCACTCGCCATTTGTGGTGAGATGGAGGGTGTCAGCCCCTAGACCACCGATCCCCACGTGGAGACTGAGGAGCGAAGCACTGCAGGATACTGCTTTTGCTGAACACGTCAGGAAAAAAAATGTTGAATATATGGAAGTTAATGAGGGAAGCGTAAATAAAGCGAGCACAGTCTGGGAAGCATATAAAGTGGTAATCAGGCGAGTGATGATAGCGAATCAGTGGGCGTGCAAAAGGTACTGGTGAGGGAATCGGAGAGGACGGAGAGGGAATTGAGGGAGCGGGAGGGGGAAGCCTTGGACAGCAGCAGCTGGAGGAGATGATACTGCTACGACAAACCAGCCTCTCACAATGGGAAAGGCTTGGGAAGTTCAATTATGTTAAATACTTGGAGAGGGACCATGCGCTAGGAGACAAGCCGGGGAAGATGCTGGCATGGCTGTGCACCTATTTGTTCAGTTAGAAATGAGAAGATGGAGGAAGTAGGGACGCAGGAGGGGATGAACGAGGTGTTTTCTGGATACTACAATGCATTATATGCAGCACCCCAGTGCAGCACAGACGAAGAGATACAAGATGTACTTGACAAGATTGATCTGCCCAGGTTAGAGGACTACCAGGCGGAGTTACTAGAGACTCCCATAACACCAGAGGAGGTGGCGGTCACTATCAGATCCCTGCCGGTAGGGAAGGAACCGGGGACGGATGGCCTTCCGGGTGAGTTCTACAAGGCATACGCAGAAATTCTGGAGCCGCTGCTGGCAAAGGTGTACAATTAATCGTTTGAGGCCAGGGTACTGCCCGCAAGCAAGGCCCTGATATAGTGGCACTGCTCAAACCAAACAAAGATGACCCGGACTGCGGATCCTATAGGCCACTGTCCCTACTAAATCAGGACAGCAAAATCCTAACAGCAGTCCTGGCGAGCAGACTCCGGAAAGTGATACACAGGCTGATCCACCCGGCTCAGACGAGGTATGTGCCTGGAAGGAGTATCTCCGAAAACCTGAGGCGGCTCCACTGCGTTATTTACAGCACGGCCGATAGGCCCATTCATGGCACGGTGGCCTCCCTGGATGCTGCTAAGGCATTCAATTCACTGCACTGGGACTGGTTGTACGCCACGATGGAAAAAATGGGGATTGGCCCATAATACATTAGATGGGTGAGCCTGATATACACAGAACCAATGGTCAGGGTCAAGACAGGGAGGAGTTACTTAGTGGCCTGACAACTGTCCAAAGGCACTAGGCAGGGGTGCCCGCTGTCCCCTATGCTATATGTACTGGCAGCGGAACCCATGGCAGCATATCTGAGAAAGGAATATGGGGACGTGGGCATAGATATAGATGGGAGCAGACACGTGGTATCGATGTATGCAGATGATGTGCTATTATACATGCATGACCCTGCAGTGAACTTGCCATATATGCTGGAGGTGCTGGATAACTCTAGCAAGCTCACATATATTAAAGTAAACGAGAAGAAATTGTGTCTATATCCATTAGCAGCCACAGCTTTCTTGGAAGAAGAAGAGCTGCCAGTTCTCCCCCTACCCTGGTGCAGGTCTACATTCAGATATTTGGGTATCGACATCCACCGGGACACCTCCCAAGAACATGAATATAATACATCGCGTGCCAAGGCAGGTCTAGTCGCTTCTTTGGGTTTCTAGAGTAAGATGCCCTTGTCGGTGATGGGGAGGATGGCACTTTTAGAAACGGTGGCTCTGCCGTGACTCATGCACTGCTTTGGAACGTCCCATATGACATACCGGGGTGCTTTTTCAGGGAACTGGAGAAGTTATGCAGAGGGTTCCTGTGGCAGAAAGGACGGCACAGGGTGGCTCTGGACACCTTGCAGATGCCGAATGACCAGGGTGGGCTGAGGGTGCTGAGTTTCAAGTTGTATTTCCTGGCGTGCCAGCTGCAGCACGTGGTGAAATGGATGGCTGATGAATCCACAATAGAGACAACACTACTGCAGCCCACGCTAAAGGGATGTCACCTGAGAGACCTCCTCTGGGCCCCTAGAGGGAGACAGATGGCAAACTGTTACCAGGTGGAAGTGGGTATTCGAATCTGACACAGGGCCTGTAGGGTCGCAGCGATAGCTGACCCGCTCTCCCCGCAGATACTGTTGGTGGCGGTTGTGGCGAACAGATACGTAGACTGGGGTATGATAGAAGCAAGATAGGAGACATGTGGAGTGGCTACGGTTGGCGATTTGAGGGGATAGGGGAGGTGGAAAACCTTTGAGGAATTGCGGGAGGGGTCTGGGATGCTGGTGGGTCAGTTGTTACATATGACGGTCCTGGGATTGTTACGCAGAAGATGGCCTAACGTTATAGAGGGGGATATTGAAAATGAGGATGTTAAGACGCTACTTACAGCGGCAGAAAGGGGACATGAGGTGTCTAGAATTTACGATGTCTTGTTGGGCTGTACTGCACAAGGTGAACTGAATTGTAGGAGCAAATGGGAGAGGGAACTGGGGAGGGCATTGGAGGAGAAGGAGTGTGGGGGATTAAGCGATACCAATAAGAAAGTCTCCAGAAATGCCAGGCTGCAATTGATACAATGTATATTGTGCATAGGGCATCTCTCACACCTGCTGTGGTTTCCACATTCAAAGGGGCTAAGAAACAATTGTGGCCCAAATGTAAGGAGGAGGAGCTGGGGCTCACACACATGTTCTGGAGATGCCCAATAGTACAAGGTTTTTGGGAGAAAGTGACACTAAAGGTAGCCCAGGGCGGCATAGAACTAGATATCAAAACACCGGAAGCCTGCATGTTTGGACGATTTAAAAAGAATAAGAAAGACAAGCCGCTGAATAAATTATGAGACTTGATATTCATTACAACCAAGCGTAGCATAGCCATGGGATGGAAAGACATGAGAGCACCGAGTGTAGGCAGATGGTGGATGGAACTGGAGAAGTGGTGCTTGGCGGAGACAGGGGTGTGGGAGAAAGCACTTAGAACAAAACGGAGGAGTCCAGGATAGATTTACAGAGATGGATAGCGCTGACAGAAACGTTGTTCGCGAACACGGAAGCTCAGGAGAGCATGCAACAACGGATGGAGGGGGATGCAATAATCGGGACTGGTTAACAGACTAAGTGCAGGCTGTGGTGGGGGGTGGGGTAGGAAGTGTTAATCAGCAGGCGGGAGGCGTATTTGAGGATGCACCAAATCCTTTTATTCAGAACAAACAAAAAAAAAAAAAAACTTTAAATGCAGTTTTCAACACAAGCACGATTTTCGTTTTTTCAAGGAAGCACTTCTTTCACTTTCCTGAACAAGGCCTTAAATCAGGGTTGGTGCTGTGACATGGGTTAAGGCCAAATTAATGTGAAGAAAGAAAAAAAACCAGAAGTCTTTTAAATGTCCTTGCCTTTTATTGTGGGCTTCTTTTTCCTCCTAAGGCACTCACTAAGCGTTGCTTCAGACTTCCTATCTGAAGTTCAATAAAAAAAAAAGAGATGTCCATTCCGGTAACCTTTTCTTTCCTTGGTTCCGTGGGTTAAAGTAAACAGTCCATAAATCAATGCCCGTGTCGTCTAACAGCCAGCATTTATCCCGGCCAAATGGTGCTTTTCAAGTAAGCCCCTGTCAGAGGGACTCTGCGTTTTTCTGCGGCGAGAGTTCGCGCATACGGACTTCTTGCATGCCTGTGGCTCTGGCAATCAGTATGCCCAGTTAAAACCTGCTGCCTCCTCCTTCCATTCCTCCTTGCACTCGCCTTCTCCCTGGATAAAGAAAGAACAGACAGCCTCTCTGAATCCACGCATGCGTTAAAAATGCTGTCCTCCCCTCCCCTCCCAAGTCCAGGTGTGTTCAATCTTTCCGTGCTCTCATGAATCAACCCCACCCTTTCCTCGCTTTTCTCTCTGGGCTCTCCCACCTGACCTCCCTGGTTATTATTGGATTCCACCCGCCCTCCTGATATTCTGTCCGTTGTGAATGCCTTTCTTCTGCTGAGGTAATAAGGTAGGTGAAGGTCACTATGCATTTTGGAACTAAGTGATTTGGCAGCTTTTCTTCGTGATTCAGCATAGTGCATTGTGGGAGAAGTAGTTTTCTGACATGTAGTCTCTGTAGATTTTATTTTGGAATCTCCTGGCAGAGTGGGTTTTTTCATTATGTGCGGCATGTTTTCACCGTCCATGACTGCAGGTACGGGGTGTTCTGTTAACTTTATGTTGGTGAGTGGGCTAGATGTCCCGCCACTGTTCAAATTAGGTGACTCCGGGGGTGTATCCTCACAGGAAGGGAGGTGGTAATCAGGATGGGATGAGTGGGTATTTCAGTTGAACCTGTTGCTCTGTGTGGTGTAATTGTTATGTTACGTAAAAATGTAATAAAAACCTTTTTTTAAAAAAACTTTTATAGTCAAAATTCGTCATCATTGACATCATACTACGTGGCAAACTACAAAAACCTACGGGAATTGTGGTTGGTTTACAAGGAACACCTAGGTATACGTTCCATTCTGACTAGGGTAGTGATTGGGTTTCTAAGTCAGGTTGGCACCTAAGCCCATCCCAAATGAAAAGTCATCTTCATCATCACAAAATACGCAATGATTAATTGCTTACACAAACTATAGGGCTCTCCCATACGTGGGCCTCTACAATTGGCTGGCACGCTTCTAACCTTCTGGAATATTCCACATGCTAGCAGCATGCAGGCTAGCATCCCAGGTGCATGGAGGGTTAGCATGGTCTTGCCTCCCCACCCAATTGGCCCAACATCTATCATCACTACTACAGTCTGCCAGTCAATTAAAGGTTTGAACTTGGCCTTGCAGAAGCTTTCTGTGACTGAGAAATAACGGGGGTGTGGCATCGTCTTGTCTTCTGGTTTTGGTGTAGCTTGTCCCAAAGCTATTTTGATCTCGACCATGTGACTGGAGACCACTCTTTCAAGCCTTTTGCTGCATATAATACTATTAAATGATGAACTCTTGATGCCTTTCATTCCGCTTCAAACAGAAGTTTGTTTATTTCTCACGTTAGTTGTAGCCTTTTTGACAGGTGCCCAACTTACTGTGGCCTTGACTCTTGGTGCTGGGCCAGCCAAGCCTTTCTTGAATTTCTCCTTCACCATCAGTTTATTTCCAACTTCGCCACACTGAAATCCTTTCCAATCATGGGGTTTCAAGCCTTGCTAAAGTGCATCGTGGAATATCCAGGTTCTATACATTCCTATATGTATACATTGGCGCATCGCCGCAATCTATTCGCTATGTAGCCAGCCTTATGATCACTTTGTCCTGCTTGCGTTACTGCATCTGTATAAGTGTAAAATGACTGCATTGTCTTCGGTGCTTCTTTGCACATGCATCTTCATTTTGATTCCGAAATGTTGCTTAACTTCGATACTTCATCTTCAGTTTCTATAGAATGTCTGTGTCTTCTTGCATTGTGTGTCTTTTCTGGGTGCATCAGTTCTACTTCACATGAGGTCACCAATCTCCTTTCTCGTTCATATGCACACTTCTTCTGGAACCCCAACCAGGAGAGCACTATTTCTTTGTGTATACATGTAGGGTTTTCTCAATGGGCACCTTGTCTCAGGGATTCTTTGCAGTACAGGCATTCTCACTGGTACTGCTCGTATTGCCATCTCCGGTTCCCAGCATATAGGCAACATTGGGGCAGAGCTTTTGAAGGGTGTACTTGGCTCCTCCTCTACACACACATATGAGGTGTCCCGATGAAAATGGTACCTGTGGGAATGTGGTAAAGGTAGGACATGTGGTGTTGGCACTGTGTTCCTGTGGTTTCCTTGTGGCAAATGTCTGATAATTGTGTTTTTTCCCCTAAATGCTGGAGTTTGCCGGGCCTGTGGGTAATAAATTCTAGGGCGATTTGTGCTAGTCAGACCTCTGTGGATTCACACATGTGTCTTCTTTTCGGAAATGCATGGGGTTCCCTGTTTTCCTTGGTGGCTGTGACACCCTAAGCCAAATCCAGTCTTCCCCAGGGCATTTGATGGACCTGTGGTTTAGCCTTCTTCCTTTGCGCCCAGGTAGGTGCACCCACACACGTGAGGTACCGTTTTCATCGGGACACCTGTGGGAAAGTAGGACATTTGTTTTCTTTTGGTTTTGATAACGTTTTCATACATTTGCTACTGCACTTTGGTACACAGACCTTTCATTTCCCAAATGTAACTTACATTTAGTCACTGCTTTAGGCACTGTACACTTTTGTAACCTGCACAAATCACCTATCCTTCAAAAGGTCTTGCTGTGCTCTTTCACAAAATGTATGCTTGCCACTCCTCACCACATTTGTTTTCCTTATTTTCACATGCTAAGTATGTCTGTTTAGGCCATCAGCTTAAAAATCCGGTGTACCGTGGCACAGTTTTTGGCTTTTGATAATGGTTGTTTTGTGAAACATTGCGGAAAATGTGTGATTTCCTAACTAGAAGGGTCGGGGGAATGTAGCGGTGCATTGCTTTTGTCAAAATTCACAGAAGCCACTACCGTACAGGTCCAAACATGCCCAGCACATACCTTTTACCTGTCATTTTTCCAATTCTTTCCCAAACGATTGGAATTTTACCCCAATGGCGCAAACGACCCCTTTCTAAACTTGGAATGTTGTCTACTTTTCAGAAATGTATGCCTTTCTGTCTTCCCATTCAGCTTTTCTATCCTCCTCTTCCATTCGTCCTCTTGGAAAAAAAGACACATCGCCTACCACTCACAAAACTGATGGTTACCTTATAAAAATGTTTTTTTGTTTCCACTCAACCTTTTCTTGAAAGCCTAGAAAATGGCAAATTCAGAACAGACAGTAAACCATTTGTTCCTAGCTCTTACAAGGAAAAAAACTACAGACTTCTTTGTACATCATTTTATTGTCATTTTCTGAAAAAAACACAATGTGCTATCTTTTTTATTTTCTCGCACCCCCTACAGAAAACTAGGATTCTGTTATGACCGCTGATATGTGGGAAGAAAATGGGCCAAATTTGGCCGAGATATCTCTTGCAACAAAAAAGTTACAAGGGATTGAATGCAACATACCGAACTCTCCCCAAAAGTACTCAGCACTGGGCGGCAAAAGCACTCCGCAGTTAAGGGGTTAAATGACGGTGGGTATTGAACAGTGGCTCAACAGTGTCCAAACTGCTATTGTTTGGTGTAACTCCTCCAGGAGCAAAGCCCTGAATAGGCCTCCTGGAAGCTGTTGGGGCCTGCTATGACCTTTCTGGAGATATATATATATATATATATATATATATATATATATATATATATATATATATATATACAGTGATATATGAGGCTGGACTTCTCTTGGGCTGGGAGCTAATATGCAGCTTTGTCTATCCTTCTCGAACTGGGCTGCTGGTACTTTATCCTGTTAATAGAAGCAGAATGCAGATCTTCTGTCCAAACAGCAGTGTAAGTCTGCTTAACCAGCTTGTGTTTGTCGGTCTAATTCAGGTGTTCTATCCCATTCAATGAAGTGTGTGCTGATCCTGATTAATATTTATTTGGTTCCTTTGGGGGCTATGTTACACATGTGTTATGGGGGTTTTTAGGGCTCATGTTCCAAAGGTATTTTCAGATATTCTCTTTTAATCTGATTTCCTGAAAACACTGTGCAGTCTTCATTTTCCTCTCTCCAGGTAGGCAACCTCTATGTCCCCTTTCATTAAGATGGCGGTGCAGGTTCACCAGATGGAGATATCGCAGGTGTGGGATCTGGTTGTTCTTCGATGCTTCTGCCATTGATTCCTTTCGCAGCCCGAAGCAGGGATTTAGAATGTCTCCTATGTTCATGGTGGGGACATCTGGACCTTCTAGGTGATAAAGACATAAAGGAGGAAGAAAACAGGTGATTTATTTTCTATGCATCTGTTCTTTGTTCCATAGCAGTTACTATCATTAATTGGAATGGAACCGGAAACAGTTTATCGCAACCAATCAGGAACTTGCTTTTGGCAGCATCAGCAAACCTATGCTAGCCCTGTAATGTATATAGCACTTGCAATATACACAGGCTCTTGTGAGGGAGAACCATTACAACACAGTAAGAACCGTGTGTAGTACCTTCTTCCCATACTGTCTAGAGGATGTTAATGTAAATACTGACAGTAAACAACAGATCGCGTTGTCAGGCAGCGGCGTGCAACACCGCCACCACGCCCGGTGCTAACATAGTTGTGGCTCCGCATGGAATCTGACAAGAATGTCTTCTCTGATCTTGTATGAGTTAACAATACTATAGAAAGAGAGGGGGCTAGGTGCCTTCCTTTTTGTTAAAGAGGGGCTTGACTCAAAAAGGCGTTAATTACAAGGAGAAAACACACAAGGAGAAACATCACAGTTTGGTAGGTGAGGGTTAGTAACATATAATGTGGAATTCAAATACTACAATCAGATTGGTATAAAAGTTCGGACCCTTCATCTGTGAACATTATCTATTCAGTGAAGGTTGAATAACCCCCGAACCAGAAATAATGTGTCGACCACGATGACATACTACCAATCTGATTGTAGTATTTGAAATCCACATTATATGTTACTAACCCTCACCTACCAAACTGTGATGTAACAACAGTTTTGTTTTTATAACTATTTCCATTTTGTGTGTTTTTGTTACAAGCCAAACAAGCCAAAGCTTGCATGTGATCTTTCATTTCAAACTGTGTTTTCTTTACTATGAACTCTATTTTCTATATGTATGTCTGAATAAACCAAATTTTCTTTTCATTACTATATATATATTCTTTTTTTGTGACATTCGATAACTAGCATTTACAAATTAGCTTCCTGCCTTTTGAAAACCTACCGCAGTTAACACGGTGAAATAGGGGTAGCTTATGACCCTCCCTTTCTCCTTGTGAGTTAACAATACTCCCAGCAGTGACAAAACCTGGTTAAGCAGACTTGCACTGCTGTAAAGTGCTTGCTGTAAAGCGCTCTGTTGGTTCTGGAAGCTAGGTCCGCGCTCAATAATTACCATAATAAGAATAATAAAAGGTGCCCAACTGGCCAGTCACTAAACTGGCCATGCAAGGTCATGTAGGCTCTACAGCAGCACTTCTGGTACTAATTCTCCACTGATGAAGAGCCCCTCAGCCCTCTTCACAGTTTTGGATAGGTGTGGACCGAACATTGGCTTCCAGTAAATATCTGTCTGAATTCTGGCTGAAAAATAGTTATTCAGCAATAATTTCCTGCTATTCTACTCCAGCCAATGTTTTCTCAAAGCATTTCTGATTAAATATAAGACTAAGGTGCATATGTTTGTGTTTCAGTGCGAAGGAGTGATGAGGACGAGTGAGAAGTGAGTGTGGTGTATTCCTTTGGGAAACGCAGATGGAGAAACTTGAATTGAAGTGGAAGGTAGTAGGACTGAGGCAGTCAGTTATAGGTCAGGCAGTGTGACGTGCCCCAAGATAAGAAGCTTCTGAGAAACATTAATTTGGGAAATACCTCCAGATCCCCTATGGGGCAGTTGGCGAGAGAGAGAGAGAGTATGCTGAATAAGGGGTGACAGAGATGTGACAGTTGAAGAGCAGCATGTGTGCTACGTACTCTACTTCAGTAAGGGCTGGGGAAGTGTTAGTTATACGCTAGGCAGTGCTAGATGCAGCTTACATTTCCCAACCCATATTAGTTTCTTGGGAGAACTTTCTTATTGGGAACTCCCTCTAATTACTTTGCAGTCCAGTCTGCCCCAATAGAAAATGTCTGAGAGTCGGCAAAGAGCGATGGAGAGTACTCCATCTGCTGGTGTTGTGGAATGGAGGGATGGAGGGATTAAAAGGTAAGAGATATGGAAACATCCATAGGGGCTTGCATCCTCTAGTGTGGCGAGCTGGAGGTTAAGTGAACATGGTTATGAGGTTTGGTGGATCTGAGCAAATGACAAAAAGGCAAATACTTTCTAAGAGCTTGTAGGGCTTGGCCAGGTTCAGTCAAATGCATGACCTTCCTACGTGTGATTACTTCTGCTCCCATGCTATCTGTCTTTCTGGGAGAGTTCGCTCCCATGTTGATAATGTGGGGGAAGGAGCCAGTAAAGCTGACATCATAAGTATCTTATGCCCCTTGTCACAATACCAGTGCACGTCTCATGTCTCCCATCCACAAACCAACCAAGGCTGATCCTGCTTAGTTTCACTGGGTGGCAGGGTTGAGCCCATTCAGGCTGATCAAGCCAAATACAATCAGTGCTTCATTCTAGCACCCTGAATGCTACTAATCATTTGATATCCTGCCCCTTGAAGCTAAGTAGGATCACCCTCGGTTTATGGATGGGAGACATCATGTTAATATATATTAACATCGGTTAAAGATTATTTGTGTGCATATACAAGGGTTTGTTTTTGTAAGTGGGTGCGTGAATGAGTGTGTATGTTTGGGTGCAAACATTTATGAGTGAATGTATGAAGAATGAATGCCGTATTACTGATGATCTGAATGCGTGAATGGGAGCAGGAATGAAGAATGAATGCAGATGCTTGTGTGAATGGGAGAGTGAATGATGAATGAATGCTGTATGAATGATCATTGATGAATGTGTGTGTGCCAGCTGGGCAGCAGGCCTCTTAACGGGGGAACGGGGCGCCGGCAGCCAGGAAACATTTTTTTGTAAATTGGTGTGTCCAGTTTGGACAAATATTTACTGTTGCATGGCAGTTTTCTACTGGACAACAAAGGGGAATGCAGCATATTTATTTATTTATTTGTTTATTTATTCATATTTATAAAGCGCACAACAGCCCGTGGGCATCTCCCACTGCTACTGTCCCACATTGATGGGTCCAATCTAGACATGTTGCTTTAGCATGGCATAGCATCTTTTACTGGGTGAAGGCAGCTTAATGAGAGTCCCTATGTGGTACTGGCGCACATTGGTGGGTCCAGTCTGAACATATTTATTTACTAGGCTAGGACATTTTTTTTACTGGGCATCAGGGTAAAGTCCTCATCATGAGTGTTCCCAAGTGGTACTGGCCCACATTGGTGGGTGCCGTCTGTACACGTTTCTTTATTGTGCCATGGCATTTTTTGCTGGGCATCATGTGTGCAGTACGAGTGTATTTATATAATATTGGTGAGTTCAGGTTGGACATATTTTCTTACTGTGTTATTGCATTTGGTCTCGGTAAAGCCAACAGGAGTTTGTGCTTATATGGTAATACTGGCACATATTGGTGCAGCCTCCATGGACATGCATCGTCAAAGACATCATGAAAATGAGTTGGAAAGTGCTCCTGTGCAATGTTGATGACTTGTATGTATTGGATGTGGTACCCTACAAACACATTGCAAACTGTTACTTTTCACCCACTTTTTCACAGAAAGTGTGTTAAAAATGCATGAGTTTAACCTAACACAAAAAATGTCTCCCCGAGCTTCCCTTTTTTTGGTTAAGGCTTTCTCGCTAGGCTCCGTTATTCCTGCATATTCGGGGGAAACATGTCCATCCATTCCTTTAGAAATGTCACTGGCTACCACCGTTCTCGATGCCCTTCACTTGACACTTTTTAATCACACCCTTAAGGGATCGAAACACAATGTTCTTGTTTTACTCAAACATTTAGTTCAATTGTTATGACCTTTTACCGTGCTCCACCAAAAAGAAAATGACACAATGTCGCCGATGATCTTTGGGCAAATAGATAAGGGCCAGGGGTGATTTACGAGGAACCAATCGTGCTTCATAGAAGCCTAGCTATCAATCGGCCTAACAACGTAAATAAAATCGAAATGGTTATAATGGCTCTTTTTCTGCATTCACTGGCCGGCCACTTGATGTCACTATTGCACTAATAATGAAACATGTCACTATTGCACTAATAATGAAACCATCTATAACCACGTCCTTTCGTTTTGTAACATGGTTAAGTCATATGGCGTTGCAGTTCACATGTCACTTTGTTGTTGTCTGTTACTGTACATGTGTAATGCTCCAAATTACCACCATATTAGCTTCAGAGAACATATGCCTGTCAGTGGAGGTGTACAGTGTGTGCTCATTTTAATAATTTTTTAATGCGTGTTATGCACGATATAGAATGTTCTCAATGTCTGAAAAGAAAGCATAAACCCGAACAATATTGACATAACACTGGGGAAGGCCTTTCAGACTATCATTATAATGCAGATTATTTGCCTACCCCACAACTAAAGACTGTTCATGGTCTCCAGCTTTACCCTTACGTTCCATGATCACTGCTAGCCTGTAGGAACTTTTTCCTATTGTGAGGTTGTTTGTTGCAATCGCTAAAACATGCTACTGCCCTTGCTAAAGCATCGCCTTCTGTTTGAAAGAGCTATCTCGCTCTGTTACAAGTCTACCTCTTATGCAGTACTTAATGCACCCCAGATTCCCTGCTCCAACATAGAACCATTAACCACAGTCTCTGTCCATGGTAATACTCCACCAAACCCCCAATGAGTTATCACTAAGATTACTCAAATGGCAGAACCCTGAAGCAATGCTAATCCATTCACCCATTCTGCGTTTTCTAATGCTGCTGCTGTCATTAGAATACTCTGCATGATGTTACTTACCACTCATATGTCTGTATGATGATATGATAGGTTATTTATAATGCGCTTAATACCCAATAGGCTTCTGAGCGAAGAGCCAGGGATCGAAGCTGTGGTGCTCCGTGTCGTCTTGCTTCCCAGGCGAGCACGTTGCCCCTGAGCTATCCTCCCAAGCTGAACACTTGTAACTACCAGAATGACCCATGATGTGACCACTGCGATTGCATCAATGCTTTAAGCCTGGAACCACTAGAATGCCCCAGACGCTATAAGAATCAAGACTGATCTAAGTCTATCTGTAAAGATCAATATGATGACGCAAGCCTGTACCCACCAGAATGCGTCAGAATGCGTCAGTGGTGACACCTGTAAAGATCAATATGATGACGCATGCTATGCAATAGGTAACCAGTGAGATAAAAGACCCCCTTGCTTCTACATTTCAGGAAGAGGCTCAGTACCCTCCTCTTCAAGGAATGGCACTTCCTTAACACCTAGGTCCACATGCCTTCATGTCCCACCTAACCTCAGGCCGTGCGGTCTGCACCTTGACCTCCCCGTCCCCGGTGTTAGCTCCCCCTCCCTTGTGATCTGCTTACCTCAATCTGTACTCCCACTATGACTTGCAAAGCGCTGTGTTGCTTCCCGTAGCTAGGTCTACGCTCAATAAATGCCCTAATAATAATAATGATAATAATAATAATAATAACAATTGCTGTAATGTTGTATATCTGTAACCATTAGAACACCCAAAATCCTGCAGCCACTAAGAATGCTTAACCCTAAGTTTCAAACCACAAGATCTGCCACAGTTCCATAAGCACCTTAGGTTGCTGTAGTGCTGAAAGCCTGTAACCGCCAGAATGCCCTTCACAATGTAACCACTAAGGTTGCTGTAATTCTCCAAGCCTGTAACCACCAGGATGGCGCTTATGATATAGCCACTAAGGAGTGCCTTTTCAATTGTGGCGTAACGTGAATGAAAGGTGTACAAGCCTTAAGTTTGACGTTTACACCTTTAATTCATTGCACATTTTCAATAGTTTGTATGATGGAGAGGAGGGTCGAAACGCAACTTGCATTTCTGCCACCTGCCTTCCTCTCCGTCATACAAATGCTACAGCATTTGCACAAGCATGGATTTTCATGCCGGTGAAAATGGTGGAGATCCCTATAGGTCTGTCAGCTTTATGCATCAGCATAAAGCCAGTGGACACCATAGGGATCTGTTGTAAATGCTGCCGATCATGCTTGCAGGGCAGGCAGTGTTTACAATGACCATTAAATGCTACTTGACATGCTTGCATATTGGGCAGTGTTTAATTGTAACTGTGAATACTGCCTGTCGTGCGTGCATTGCAAGCAGCATTCACAAGTAACATTAAACGCTGTCCAACATGCAGCTTTTAATTTTAATTGTAAACACAGTTTACCAGGTGCGCACAGTAACCAGCGTTCACAAATAAACGTAAATGCTGCCTGCCATGCAAACATGCCAGGCAGCATTTACTCACTTTGTAGGGCAGAGTACAAAGTTCAGCGCAAAAGGCAATGTTCACATGCAAATGTGCAGGGCTGCACATGAGTGCAAAGGTACCAGGTCCCTGCCGTCAAATTACGAATTTATATAAAGTTAGCGTCTAAGATAGTGGCAATGCTGTACACCTGTAAGCCTGTGACCCCCAGAATGCCCTTCAAGATTGTCATGAGCGCTACTCCCGAGGAGCCAAGAATGGCCCAGCGTCCCCGGAAGCAGGCTCATCATCCACACCCCCGGTTCCCGCAGACCCCTACAGGGGCCCTTTGGACCATGTCCTGGCGCCTCTGGCGCAGGCTCATAAGGAACCACAGTCCCGGCGCCATGGGCGCCGGGCTCATATTCTTAAAGTGTGCAGTAGTGATTGGGTGGACTTACCTGTGGCAGACCATGCTGCATACTCACCTAGAACAATCCAAGCTGGGTGAAGTCCCAGCCACTGGCTGGGAGGGACCAATCCTCTGTTACAGGAACTCTTTTCTTACCTGGGTGGGGCTGATGCTAATCCTCTGACACTGGAACTCTTTTCTTACCTGGGTGAGGCTGGAGGAAGAATACGCACCAAAGCACTTCTCCACTATTTAAACCACGCCCGATAGAATTCACGTGCTTCGCGTTATTCTGCAACAGCAGCAGGACGCTCACCGAGTCGGCTCCTGCATTCCAGGTCCAGACACACCCTCAGCCTCTCGAGCAGCAACCTGTGGATGAAGAAAAGGCACAGGAACATCTACTCACCAGAATTCAGCCACAAGAGTCCAGTCTCCGACAACCTGCAAATAAAGACATAAGGTTAGAAAATGGGCAACACGCTCGCAGCTGCGCTCGCTTACCTTATCCATCCGTGATCACACCGGAGTTCACCGCGGCCTTCGCTTCGGCAGCATCCCAGCACCTGGAAGACAAAAGACATTATTATAGGTGCCCATTTTGAAGTGGCCACAATTCAGTAATACTTACGCGCTTCTTCACGCGCAGCAGCGGCAGCATCGCCCTCAGCATTTCGGCACCTGAAAGGAAGGAAAAGACATTATCAGAGGCGCCCATTTGGAAACGGCCACAATTCAGTTATACTTACGTGCCACCGCACGTGCAACAGCGGCGGCATCGCCCACAGCATCTCGGCACCCGAAAGACAGAAAAGGACATTATAAAAGGGTGCTCCTTCAGAAGCGGCCTCAGATCTTCTATTCTCATGAGCCTCTTCTTGCACAGCAGTGGTGGTGTCGCCAACAGCGCCTCGGCACCTGAAGGACTATTACAAGCCACAAAAGGACACTGAGCCTAAACACTGAAATCATCCAGTGACGTAACTGGATTCCACGCGCCCCTGCACCAGAAGCAGGATGGAGAGCTCGGCTTTACTAAACCAAAGGTGAGAGTTCGTGGAGACCAGTCGAGAACCAAGAAGTGGGAAAAGCAGAAGATTGGTGGGAGAACTTATCCAACCAGCGTGTAATTACCCCTTTTTCTTCCACCTGCAGAAAACTCACCTTCCAAGCCAGACAGTCAATATTCGGAGGTCCTGCCCAGAGCGTCTTCCGAGTTCTACGCCTCATCATAGTCATAGAAGCAACTGTAGCAGTCCAGTTTGGGTCAGCGCCTCCGTGGGAATCAGGTGAGCGTTACAAAGATGTAACCACTAAGATTGCTGTAATGTTGTACTACTGTAACGAGGCCGAAACACATGTCTGGGGTTGATGTGGGTACTCTTGTTCAGAGGAGAATTGCCTGGCATTTCGCTGTTGGACTGTCCCAGGGCTGGACAAAGACTGACATGTTATGGATATTTCTCTTCTGTGAAAGAGATAGTGAGCTAAAGTATCTGGGTAAGACTTTCCAAACCAGGATTTATTGGCTGGCAGAGGGACCCCCACCACCCCCCCTTGTTTTTGTATGTCTGTAACCACCAGAACACCCAAAGTACAGTATCCAGTAAAACATATGTTTTGCTCTAAGTCTGTAACTACATGACTGACTGAAAAACATAACCACTAAGATTGCTTTAGTACTGAACCCACCTAGATGACCCTCATGATGTCACCACTAGGATATTGGCAATGCTGTAAGTCTGTAACCCCCAGAATGGCTCAAAGGTTGTACCTTCCTACCTTCAAAGATGAATATAATGCTGCAGGCCTGTAAGCACCAGAATGACCTTTAAGATGTAACCGGTAAAATTGCTATAACGTTGTATATCTGTAATCACCAGAATGGCTAAAGTGCCGTAACCACTAAAAATGCTTTAGTGCCCTAGGTCTGTAACCATAAGAATGGCTCAGATGCCATAACCACTAAGATTGCTTCAAGCTCATAATCACCAGAATGGCTCAGGTGCCCCAGACACTAAAACTGCTGTAAGTGTGTAACCCCAGATGGCCTCAGAGGTTGTAGCCACTAAGATCGATGTAATGCTGCCAGCCTGTAACCACCAGAACGGCCTTCAAGATGTAACCACTAAGGGGCTGATTCATGGAATTTGTGCGCTGTAAAATGGGGATTTGTGCGCCATTCTGCCCGCAAATCCCTTTTTAACAAATGGGGATTTGCGGGCAGAATGGCGCACAAATCATTCCATGAATCAGCCCCTAAGAGTGTTGTAATTCTGTAGGTCTGTAACCACCAGAATGTCCAAAATGCCATAACCACTGTAGGGGAGGACTGGCCGCGAGGCCCTCCTCACCTGCAGCCTTCTCCCCAGGTGAGGACCATGACTCGGTGGGCGTCCCCTCATGCCACCCGGGCCCAGGTGGAGGAGGGTTCACCCGCCGACGACATTGCCCACACGTATCCGTTTCCTGCATATACAAAACTTCAGTTAGGCCTAGAAGCCATCCTGTTTAGCAAAGATGGCGTGAGTTCAGCACACTGTAGCGCGGCCCCCACCTTTGGAGGGCTTTCCAAGCATCCCTGCCGCCGCAGGACCATGGTAGATCCGCTGCGAGCACGTTCCCATGAGAAGGCCGGGTATGAGCTAACCCGAGATGCTAACACTGTAACATTTTGTCGTTCACAATGTAATACTGCATCCCGTGTGACCTGGTCCGCGAGGCCAGGGCGACGCAGAAATGAATTCAAGTAGTGATATTAGTGAACTGCTCTTCTTAAACAGAATCTGCCAACTATGAATTAGCCATAAAAGTGAAATGTTTATATGACTTCACATTGTGACTGTACTAATGCTGCTAGATCACAGAGAGAGTGTCTTTAAGTCATATGTAGACACATGAACCCCTATATATCGTCTTAAGTCACCCATAGTAGCGACCCTCAATCTCTGTGGTCCATAACATAGTTCTACCTCATGTACTGTCGAATGTATATAAATACTTAAACACTGTAGTAGATATAATACCATGTAATGAAAAGGTACTCGAATCGACTGTATTAAAGAAATGTGTAACGAAGTCGAAATATAGATGTGTGTTTAAATAAGATCAAAATAAGGCAAAACATTATAAAAGTTCTGCATTCAAAAGTCAGCAACGCACGAGGAAAAAACCTTTGTGAATATATGCAAGGCCATTCTCCCTCCCACCCTACGAAGCCTGCCAGATAAAGAAGCTAAGGCATGTGCCGCGCTCCCTCACCTCCCCCAACCAAGCTGGAGCCGCTTCAGAGAGTCAGAGGCCCCAGTACCGCACCCAAGGCCACAGCCCGCCACCTGTGTTATTTACAGCACGGTAATAAACCCACGTCTGAATCCACAGATCTACCAGCACCCTCTCGTAAATCCCATAACCCCCCTAGACCACCCCAAGAATCATGACCCCGTGCAAAGACGACCCCCAACGCTGGGACAAGACACAGAGACCCATTTATATAATAACTTCTAACGCAGCAGACAGACATGTATCATTCGGCCCAGGCCCCAGAGCCCAGCCCCTCGACCTGAAATACCAGACGTCAGAATACCGGTAAATCCAATAGATGACCACCAGACCCCTCACAAGGTGCATTCCTCCTGTGTTGTATTTCATTGACTGAAAGATTTACTGTAGAAGTTAGATATGGGGTTTTAAGCAACTGCAATGTGCATGATCTAGGGCACCCAAGTCAGGGAAGGTATTCATCTTTGTCACAGGCTGCCCCAGCGAACCAACACCGCCCGGATGACCTCAAGCTGGCCTGCCAGGCCCAACCCTACCCACGAGGCTGACCAGTGACGTCCTCCCACCCGGACCAACCAAGCTGCAGCAACACCTATAGTTAGTCGACGCCACCCAATCCCAATTAACTTGTGCCCCCTATAGTGTGTAGGTTCTGATGACGTTTTTTGTACTAGAAATACGCCTGTCTTTGCTATTGTCAGACAGAGCGCTCTCGGAGGTTGCAGAGTTCTTTGCATGCCATATTCTTTTGATAAACTCCCACTTACGCTCACCCGCACTCTGTCTTGGCCTTATTCCCATTACGGGAGTGTCCATTATTGTCTCCCATTGCGGGGAGGATCGTGCTAACTTGGGGGCGCTTCCTTTCAGTGGTGACCCCGATAGCGTGATATCTCCAAATTATTTTTCCTAACTCCTTTTTAACGACCCCCTTGTGGCACGAGAATCTCCGGTCGAGAAGGGATACGCACGGTGAGCCGGCTCCGGGAGGCTGCCCGCCAACGGCGACCGGCACAATAAGAAGTGCGCACTCAATGAGAAAGGGTACGGGATCCCGATTGGAAAAAAATCCCCTTTGAGTGCCGCTCGCCGGAGCCAGGGGCTGACCGTTGAGTTACCGGTGACACTGCCTGGACGGACCCAGTTTCGGAGACTATCGGCTCAAGACGGGCACGTGAGTACCGAGTGCGAGCGATCGTAAAGGGGAAGGGAGGGGAAATTGTGAACAGAGGAACGGGGACAGGTAGAGGAGAAGAATAATGGGGGTCTACTAAAGACGGGTCTTGAAAATTTCTTTATCTTTTTCTTTGCATATGGCCATTAGGAGTAAGAAGTGAATGAAGAAGTAGAAGTGACGGGAACCTAGCTCCGAAAGGGGGTGGAAGGCGGCGCCGCATAGTGCTATCTAAACTAGTACTGGGAATATATGAAGAAGTAAAAAATAAGTTATTGGTGTCTGGCAAAGGGAGACACTTAGGTTTAGTAATTGCTACTCTTTCTATTTCTTTTGTTTCCGTTCCACGGGGTAAGGGGTGAAAGTGAAAAGGGTATAAGATAAATATACTTGTAGAAGAACTATAAAGTAGGGAGCACATTTGTAGGAGTGGGGATTAAGTAGTAGCACGTACAGACGTGAACACAGTAACCATAGCAGAAAAACAGGGACAGCTGGCCAGGGAGGAAAGGGAGGAGAAAAGTGAGGTGTGAGTGGGAAAGCATTGTGAGGGGTGCGCGCACCGTGTGAATAGTGAAGAAGAACGACTGACCGCGAGGGGGTGCCAGAGAGTGTGGACCATAACTAGCAGGTGGTTGATTGTGAATGAAAATTGCGCGGGTTTGAACAGGGATGCGAAGAGAATGAGGAATGGCGAGTAAGAAAGAATGTTAGTAGTGAATTTAACTTGCGTGATATCATTGAGAAGTCTGCTCTTGCCTGGGCCATAAAAATATACGTAGACATATCTATACGTAATCAAAAGTAAAGTAGGTGAACACGGTCAGTGCTATTGATTTAGAATATGGGGGCAGAAACTCCCTTGTCACATATTTGTACGAGCTTACCGGGATACGCTGAACGAATCAAGAAATACCACGATCAATGGGTAACAGAATTAAAAGGGGAAGGATTGCCCCAGATTTGGCCTGAGGGGGGGTCTTTTGAAAAAAGCGTCCTAGATATGGTACGAACGTGCATTCACCTCAAGTACAAGGGCAAACAGTGGCAAAACAGGAAGGAGATATTAGATCTCTGGAGACTATTTGAGGAAATACCCCCACCCAAAGCTCCGGCGCCAAATATCGATCTACCTTCCACCACAGATAACCCATTGATGATTCCAAGAGAGGAGAAGGAACAACTAAATACAGAACAACCTGTAGAGGTGATTAGTTTGTACCCGATATTACATAAACCGGCACCCGCAGCAGGGTATAGTGATCCTACTTATGTGCCTCCCCCTACAACTACTACACCCCTAAGACCAACAGCCCCCCCACCATACGAAAGCACTAGAGAGCGTGCCCAGACAAGCACGCGGAGAGGGGACATAGAAAAGCTAACGAGCGATTTAGAATCGAGGCTCTCGATAGCAAAGGATGAACTCTCAAGAATAAAAGACATATGTGAGCGTACAGCAGGCACTCCCACTCGATCAGGACGTGTATCCAGAACATCAAGTGAAAGTAGACAAATTGAGGAAGGATGGAAAAAGGGTGAAATATTGTTTAGAATTGAGGAAGAACCGACAAGAATAATACAGGTGGAAACACCAGAGGGGAGCATCGGTGATGTATCACGGCAGACAGGGATCAGAGAGGACCTGTTATGTGATGTCCGAGGCGAAATAGATGAGAGTGATAGGTTGAGTATGGCAGTAGGAGGGGAAAGCGAGGAGCTGGACGGTGCATGCTCGCTAGGAACAATAGATGATGAGTGGATGGGACGACTAAGGAATAGAGTGGGGAGGATGGCGTCATTGGGGTCAGCGACGACTAAAGTGGGTGAGGACGCAACGTTAAAAGGAAAATTACAACTTCCACTAATACACAGAGGGGGAGGAAGACCAAACTATATACCCTGGGCCCAGATGGATAAAGCTATTTTGATGAAGTTATTGCCCCCGTTGTCCGGAGGGGCGAGCAAGTGGATATATGCATTCGAGAAACATACTGCCGGCATACCGCTGGCAGTAGGCGATGTGAAAAGCCTACTAGTATCAGCAGTAGGAGATCAGGCAGACAGGGTATGGGTTAAGGCTGGTTTCCCGGCAGTGACATTAGATTGTGACCGTCATGATGGAGCGTCTTTTAATACGGTGCGGGCACGGGTTTGGGATGCGCTGCGGGAGACGTTCCCAGATACTCCAGATTTACAGTCAGTAATGCAGTGTACAATGAATGACGGGGAGGATGCTATGGATTACATTCTCCGGGTGCAGGAGATGTGGAGAGCGGAAACGGGCACACCCTGGCACCAATCCACATCTCTATTTTATTTTATCATTAAGAGAGGGCTCCCAAAAGAGGTGCAGAAGGCACTCGATAAAATAGCGGGCGTTGAAGCAAAGGGGTGGCCAGAGATCCAAAGTATAATAGTGCACCATTGCAAAAGGATAAAAGAGAGAGAGAGGGAAGTAGCACAGAAAAGGTTGGCAGACGAGGCAAAGTTGGTACAATCAAAACTGGTGAAGGTTGCAGCAGCGGTAGCAGGGCTCCCACTCATGAGGGAGGGAGACGAAGGGGAGGAGGGGCAGATAGCAATACAAGGGAGAATTGCAGCTAATTGGGCCGGACAAGGCCAGCGACAGTGGAACGAGCAAGAGCAGAACGGAGGTCTAGCGTGGCAAGAGTGGGCCCCACGAGGGGGAAGAGGTGGGTACAGGGGCCGAAGAGGAGGACAAGGGTATGGAGGAATGGGAGGAAATGGGTGGCAGGGTCCTAGAGGTCCACAGGGGAGCTGCTGGAATTGTGGGAGATGGGGACATTACTCAAGGGAGTGCAGAAGCAGACAAAACAACGGGTTTCAGGAGACAGAGCAGTACGGTCACCCCCACCCAGGAAGCCCATACGGCCTCCCCATGGGACAATACCAGCAACCAGAAAATGCAGGACAAAGAAGTAACGCACAACTACACGGACATCAGTACAGAACACAAAACCACCCACAGAGTAATGACAATATACAATACACGCCAGGTAACACTTTCGCCACAGTAGCTAATGGAGCGCCTGCCCCCGCACCTTATAGCGGCGTGTCAGTAGTTTCGGGGAACATTTTTGATCAAGGGGGGGCAATGAGACACCCCGCATAGGACAGCCCACAGAGAGCACTTGCGTGTCCAGTACTATCTACGACCCACAATGCATCAGAGGAACCATTGATAGGAGCGCAGATAGGAGACAAGCAATTCATATTCATGGTGGATTCGGGAGCGGAAAAATCATGTATTAAAGAGGGCCGGTTCCCGTTATCTAATAAAACTTTAGAGACGCAGGGGTTCTCTGGGGCTGTAATTGAAGTTCCTTACACAGAGGCATTGGATGTGACAGTGGGGGGTAAAACAGTGAAAGCACCCTTACTGTATTATGAACGCTCTCCCATTAATTTGCTGGGGAGGGATCTCTTAAGCAAACTAAATATGACCATATCATTCACAGAAAGTGGTATCGTATGTTCAACACCTGGCATATGTCCCCTCCGCATAATGGCAGTAATACATGGCCACACAATCATGCAGGAGATCAGAGGGTTACCAAGAAACGAGGAGATGTTTATTGAGGGCATGAGAACATTGGCTCTTATAGTACCAGAACTAAAAAGGATGGATTGGAGGATCCCAGCCGAATTCCTTTTCCGCCCCATAGTGAGCCCCGACACAGCTCCCGGGTCAGTGCTATCGTTGGATTTACACGCAGTACACGTGTCAGCAAACAGAATATGTGTGATTGGCATTGACATGGAAGGATGCGAGTGGCGGACAGTACTGTGTACAAATGCAAATATCCCACTGCGGGAGCTATCGGACGAGGAGCTATTTTCCGACACTGAGAGAGATGGCGAAATAGTGATGGAACTAGCAATGCCGTGCGACATTGTAGTTACAGCCAGAAAAACTCAAGTTGATTTAATGGCAGTAGTAGGAGCACCACATGCATTTTTTGATGACGACATGAGGTTAGTACCCACTAACATATGGACAAATGGCCCCCATGATGTGGGGTTATTACATGGGGTTCAGCCTGTGGTAATAAAACTGAAACAGGGAGCAATTCTACCCCGGGTAAAACAATATCCATTGTCACGCGAAGCAGAAGAAGGGATCAGAGAGACAATAGATGCACTGTTAGCGCAAGGAATAATAGTGCCCTCAAACTCCCCATGTAACACATGCATTTACCCGATTAAAAAGGCGAAGGGAGGTTCCTGGAGGATGATACAAGATTTACGCCCACTCAATGATGTGATTCAGAAGGAGTTCCCTTTAGTCCCGAACCCGGCGACAATACTATGCAATATTCCAAAGACAGCGTCCCACTTCACGGTCATTGACTGGTGAATTTCTGTGTGTTTTCGATTTTACTTGTAACCATAACGCTCCTTTAATTCTCCCATTTATGTTTCCCATTCCAATACCCCGTCCCTTTCATAAATACATTTTCTTTATACTATAAATATCTGGTATATTATTCTGCCATAATTAATTATTGCAAAGAAAACCCCAATTGGTTGTCTGCAGGCTATAGGAATGTCTGGTTTCATAATGGGTGATGTTTGTAAACATCATGCAGTGTCGGGTGACTCACATTAAAGTCTACAGACAGTATTTCCGATCGTGGACGCCCCTGCGCATGCGCCCGGTGTCTCCTGTCACTGAGGTCTGTGGACGTCAGCACTCCATCATAGATGTCAACACGTGGCCGCACCTTTGTGGTGTGATGACGATTCCACGATCAGAGTCTGTGCATTGTGAACATTTTAAACTGCATTTTGGCCGATCTAGGAAGTTTCAAGTGAGAACTGTGCCATTCCCCACCTCCTAGTAACATTCTTAACACTTCTATCAACTTTCTACAACTTTGTACACCGTATTTTGTTCGCCGATGTTTGCGAACGTCTGACGACATCGCATACTTTTAAAGTGGCGTCATTTGACCATGCACGCCCACGTGACATGATGATATGTCTGCAAACTCTTCTGTGCTTCATGGACATTTTGAAAGTGCATTTTCGACCAATCTAGGAAGTTTCAAGTTGAAGGTTTACGCTTCGACAGCTCCAAGACCTATTTTTAATTATTCTCCTTCTGCAATCCAGGAGAGAGCACCTACTTGGAAGAGTATTGGCACATCTGCTATTTTACTTCCAAAATTGCACCAGCCATGGCCATCCCTCCTCCCCACGGGCCACCACCACCAGCTTGAGGGCCTGGACAAGGGAACAAGCACAATGATGCAGAGGAGTATCAAGAGGACCAGGAAGATGAAATAGAGGAAAGGCCTACCTCTAGCATCCATAAAGAAACATGGGTGTGGCGGTACTTTAAGACCGTACAAGGGGTACAAAGGCTTGGGCTGCCCACGTTGAATGCATTGAGTGTGGAATCATACTCAGTCACTGACAACACAGGCAGTACTCTTTTGGTACCACTTCCATGCGCCGCCACACCCGCTCAAACCACCCGGGTGCTCTGAGAAAGGCTGTTGCTTTCTCAGGAACTAGTAGGTTGTCTTCCTCACCTTCCTCAGCCACTCCTGCCACCACACAGGCTACTCCTGTGGGGCAGAATATCCCACCAGCTGCATTGCAAGCCAAACAAAGAGGCTTTTAATCCATATCTTTCCAAGATAACAGTACTCTGTATATACAGCGACACACCACTCTAGAGGAGAGAGCAGTTTCAAAGGGCTTACGAGGCTGCAATCAAGTAGCATGAGAAACACTGCTCCCTACCTTAGATTTAAGGCATGCCCAACATCTTCCCTTATCCACCTGCCCTACTGTATGTGTGGTTGGTGTCCCTTAACACATTTTCCTGCCCCACCTTACTTCCTTGCCTCTCCTGCAAAAAAACAAAAACAAAAAATAAATACTAAATCAAAAAACACCCCAAAAAGGTTCCTTTTGGAGTCACCTTTCACAGTTAAAAAATAGAACTTATAGATGCCATCTACTTTACATTATTCTATAAAGTAGTTACACTCAATACGATTCTCCAACGTTTCCATTAGCATTTTGTACTATGCTAATGGGAATATTAGACAATTTTATACTAGAGACAAAGAAAGAAGGACATAAACAATTTTCGGTCACAAATACTTTTCTCTAGCATACAATAAGGACCATAATCCATGGATCTTCACAACTATCCATGGTCTCTGCAGTCCACTTTCCATGCCAGGCATCGCTAAAAGAACTAGATGGCATGTGCACACCATCGCACAGGACAGCCCTTCTACCCTTTTTACTTTTTTGTTTGTAACACTCCCTCATTGCCTGTTTTTAAACAGTCACACATCCATCCACCAATGACACCCAAAAACTCTAAATGTAATCATGTTAACATATTCAACTTCCACACACTTACTGCCACCTAACAACGTTCTACAAATCTTTTGCATCTGCATTTTCCTTACTTGTACACAGTGCTGCAATACATGCACATTTGCATTTTTTAACTTTCAACAAAATGCTCTAAAAAAGACACATTTTTAAACGCACAGCATTTTCATTTTTTCCTTCAATATACATGTCATACCTTCCAACTTTTCTCATTGCATCCCTTATAGAGTCACCATTCTACACCTGCTGACACGTGCGTATACTGCCAAAGAATCTACATACAGCACTTCTCCTCAAATAAAAAGTACTGTTATTTTCCGACAACTACTATACCACACCATAGATGGCTCCAACTACAAACTACCATTCCATTACAATATGCCAGTTTCCCTTTTATTTAATAACACTGCAACACATTACAAATACAGCATTCACACGCTTTCTATTCCTATCTAAACATTGCTCTTTATTCAATACGCCACCAATTCCTTACTGCCTAACAACACATCCATATCTTAGCAATTTCCATTCCATAATTTAATTTCCTTACTCTTCCATACTCCTATCACTAGCACAGATTAGCACACACACATATACTTCCTCACCCCATTCCAATTACACTCACACAACCCTCATACCGATGCACTAAATCACACCATTCCAACAGCCACTGTTTTCCTCAAAACAACCTAATGTTCCTACTTATTCCATCACACCACCACTCCCTTACTCACTAACACCATTAGTGTTCAACACATTCTACTATCAATACTGTAGTACCCTTTCCCCATTGAAGACAGGGTCCCAAAGATGCCCTTCCTCACCCCCAGGTTCATGTCGGGACAAAGAGCCAGAAACGCTTGCTGCCATTCATCCTACGTTGGACGAATCCTGAGTGCACTGATGATGGACAAGTACACTGAAATGTATCCTCTCAGCCAGCCGAAAACAATGCAGGTGTTTATGTGTGAATGTAGGTGTTTATGTGTGTAGCAGAAGAACGGCGATCGTGTACAAAAAAACCTATATGGACAGCCTCGGCTAAGCACCAAGAAGCCATGGTGTTGACATCATTAGTGACATCACGACGTAGCAGTGTTATACATTAATCACACTCCCAGTCCTGCAAAGAATTACACAAACACATATTCGTATACATGAAGGACATGTTTACCCAGTTCTATAGCTAGAGGACAGATACGCATGGAGACTCTCGATGCTTTTATTATTTTTGCAATAGCCAAATGCAATAACACAGAACTGCAAGGCATAAGAGCTCCTGAGCAAGCTTGCAGATGCTTTTATCAATGATCGAGTGGACATACATAAGCATATAGGGAGTCTGATGGAGCCACGTGTCATTAACCTATAGAGAACCTTGTATAACATGGACAATGTAGAAACCGCATTATATATGTTTGAAACATTACAGCACGCCTCAAGCCTCTCAGTATGAGATGAGCCAAGCTAATTCAGGCCGCACAGGTAGCAAGATGTGCGAAGACAGGCTCACAGCCAAGGTTGGAGATATGAGAACACATTCCAATCTCCAGATGGCAAGAGAACCAGCTGCAGAAAAACAAAATAAATCCTTCTAAATGTGAGCTGAAGAGCTCAAGTGTGTAGTCTCTAAACACGTGGTACAGCCAAACGAGACGATGGGCAATCGTCCGTGGTGGGAAAGCAGATCCGATCCTAGAAAACCAGACACAAACCGCAACAAGTGTTGCAAGGTCTGAAGCAAAGTCTCATATGCAAAGGTGGTACACAGAAGTTACAATACAAACACATAGGGCCTCATTACACGGTAGGCGGAGGACCAAGGTGTTATTAGCACCTTGGTCCATGCTGGTAAAATACCGGCATCGCCTTGGAGGAAAGGGGAATTACCGCCCTATTCCAAGGTTGGCGGGGCGGTAATTCCCCCTTCCCCCATTGCCTTTCCCCATTCCCATTTTTGCCCCATAAGGCTCTATGGGAATGGGGAAGGCGCTAATTACGGTGCCGCAAATTGCGGTACCGTAATTAGCAGCCTGGTCCCTTTGCGGGTTGGTTTTTAACGCCTGCTAAACAGCAGGCTTTAAAGTACCAACCCGCAAAGGGACCTCGTAGTAAGGCGGTAAGGGTTTACCGGTACCGGTGCCCTTACCGGTACCGGTAAACCCTTAACGCCGTCCGTGAAATGAGGCCCATAGTCGTTCACATCACCTTAAAGAGGTGCACAGCGAGCTGAGAACTCGATCGAGTCCCAGGTCTGGGGAGATCAGCTCTTACCAATCACAGTTTAGGGCAAGGTGCACGAACCAATGGTAAACCCACTACTCCCAACAATGTAATAGGTAGTTTCTTGGGGACAGGACAGGTGTCATGATGCCTGCCCCTAGGAAACCAGACCAGGCCCAGCAACCCCAGAAGCAGGCATCATGCCATTTGGAGCAAGCCCAAAAACCCCAGCTAGGGGCTGTTTGGGTGCAGTCCTGGTGCCTATGGCGCCAGGCTCATAAGAATAGTCAGTCCTGGCGCCATGGGCGCCAGGCTCATAGTAGAAAACCTACCTGATGCAGACCATGCTGCAAACTTACCTGATGCAGACCATGCTGCAAGAAGCCACAAGCCAAATGAGGCTTAGGAGGGACTATTTTACCTAAGGGACTACTTTTTACTCGGGTGGGGCGGTGGAAGAATACTTACCTGGGACTACTTCCAAAGCTATTTAAACCACGCCCGGACAGCAGCACACGCTTCGCGTTATTCTGCATCCAGCAGCGTAACGCTCACCGTGCCTGCAGCAGCTTCCAGTCTTCAGCCACGCCCGCCTCGACTCCGGAGCTCCTGGAAACAAGAAGAAAGAAGGAGGAAAGGTCAGATCAGGAGTTTTACCTTTAATCCTTACCTGAATCCTGATCCATCACGCCACGGAGCTGGAGAAGAAGTCTTTAAAAACGCCTTACTTCGCATCCTGCAGCGCCGCGCTGAACTCACCTACCTTGCAGCACTTCAGCATTCCATCACGCTCTTCTCCATCTCGTGGCCGCTCTCCGACACCTAAGGAGACAAAAACAGCAAGGTGAGCCAAGGGGATACTCTAAGACTGTACAAGCTACCCCCCAAGAGTTACCTGATTTACCACAGGGGGTACTTACCTCATTTCGGGTCGGCGCAGCCTCCGCTGCTTCTCCGCCGTGCCCCGGCCCCTAAGGGGAAAACAACAGAACAGCAAGGCGCAATAAGGGGAAACCGATTTTTTCCCAATAGACTTACCTGGTTTTACCGCTGGAGGCATCAATCCCCAAGACCTCATACCACATCAGCGCCTGAATGGGGGAAAAGCCACATGTTATATATTGACACCATTGTATCGAACTGAGCCGGATAATAAAAACTCTTACCTGCGTCTTACCGGTTGCCACGTGGAACTCTTCATAAGGGCAATACAGCAACCTAAAAGGAATTGGACAGAGTGAAGGTCAGACGTGTTTTGAACTCTTACGAACTACAGACTTACGGCGTCTTGCCGGCATTCTTTGAGTCAATACCGTTCTGGAGCTCCCCAACTCCTCCACGCCAGTGAAGAAACTGGTCATCTACGCACCCCTGTGCTCGAAGCAGGATGGAGAGCTCATCTTTCCAAACCATCAGGTGAGAGCATAGAGGGAATCCAAAAGTGACCTTTGGGAAGAACTACGGGAGAGGGGAAGGTGGGGTTAGCGCTCGAACTCTACAGGTAGTTAATTCCCTTTCTCCATTACAGAAGGATATTCCTACGAGTCAAACAAACAAAGCTGGGTGGGCCAGTCCAGTCCATCATCTCCGCACTACGCATCTCACTGGTGGAAACAACAGCTGGCCAGTTCCGATCGACGCCCCCGTGGAAACCATGTGAGCGTAACAACATGCCAGCCAACTGACATGCAATAGCCAGTAGGATAACATCTATAGGAGACTGAATAGGTTATAGAACTCTCAATACCCATCCCTCTGGCTTTTTTGGGGAAGGGCCCAAGTGATGATGCCAGAGTCACACAAAACCAGGCCGTACACCGGGGAACAATGAGAGGTAACAGAGAATTCTGGTTTTCTTGTATTGATCACTGCTGGTTTTGATTACAATAAACTGCAGTTTGTACTTGCCATTGACTGAGTCCTCCGTTTATTCTGGAGAGGCTGTTGGGCCCTCGAAGTCAGCAGACCCCCAGCCTCGCTCTGGCATACCGGGGCACCCACCCAAACACATCAGAAATATAGTTATTTTATACATCACAGTTATTGTTACTGCATTACTTCTTGTAACACCCAATATAGTTAGAATACCCCAATGAGCATCTAACTACTTTAAGCATACCCTTAAGGGTAACACACTTCAAACATATGTCCTATCACACGTACACTCACATCATATATCCATGCTACCACACACACATATATTCTATAACATAAATATTCTTTAAAACTATGCAAATTCCAAAAACTGTATGTAAATACAGTCATGTTTTAATCCACTATAGATTTTTTTCCCAATCATTATATCATGTTGATACAACAGCGGTGTACCACACACTAATGTTGTGGCAAACGTAGTACATAAGATGTGCTATTTATGAAGGTAAAAAAGTAAATCTACATGTACAATCGTATGCAATTAAAGGTTTTAAATGAGCTTATTTAACCAATTATACTGTTGTTTTTCCCCAGAAAAAGAACCAGAGATTCCAGCTTCATTACCATACACAACTAATAATGCAGTATTATACCGTTATACCAGCATTAAAAAACAACCACAGATTCATGAAGCACTATCCTCATTTGTACTACAATCATAAATACCATATGCACTTCAATGATATCATTGCACCATATTACAAATAGTATATACTCCCCCTATAGTTTCTATAATTAATATTTGCAAATGCACGCTTTCAAAACGAATGCATTACACCTCTCACAAGTTTGCTAAAAATCCATACAGCGGTTTACACTGTAGGCGCAAGCAACATTTATTTTCCATTATATCTCTTAAGATTTCTAAATGTTTGAGGACCCCCATAACTTTGTTCCCTCTAGAGGAAACTGCACCAAACGTCACAGGATCGTTCCGAGCTGGCCATATACTTTTTTTTTGTGCAAAGTTTGGTGAGTATAAGCCAAAGTTATAAGCCACCCAGAAAGTGTTCTTTCTGTGAGTTGAGCAACTTAACCATAACTACACAGCCTCTACTACAGGTCGGGTAAAATATATATATATATATATATATATATATATATATATATATATATAAATTAAGGTGAAACCTATCATTCATAGGAAATGCAAAGATTCTATGGCTAATCATTTTTGATTAGTAGGACGGATCAGCACGACATTTTGCAAACGAGATTTGGGGCTCAGGCCCCTCAGAACTGGACAATTGTGTGTAAATTCATGTTGCAGATCAAACGATATAAAGTGGTTTTCACTTTTTCTTCCATTTTCCCAAAAGGAAAATGCCCAAGTGTTGCTCAAAGGCCCAGCTCAAACAGCTGCATGGCATTGTGCCCAAAAAGAAACCAGTCGGGCATAAAGCGCTCAAAGGAAATCCTTTGTTGGTTTGGGTTAAATCTGATCTACACCACATTTTTTAAAAGTTACTGGACAATGTGCCCTTCACCCAGAAGGGCGCTACTGCCTCCCCCTGCAGGCCCCCCCGGCTCTGAAGAGTGCTTTGGTAGCTTGTCCTGCCCCCTCTGGGATGGAAGGGAAGCCGCTACAAAACCTGGGGTGGCTCACCCTTGTGGCATAAGCCCGCTGCCACAAAGGGCGCTGCTTTCTTCCTCTATCTCCCACTACAGGCTTTCCCGGCTCTGGAGAGTGCTTTGGGAACTGGTCCCACCCCCTGTGGGACAGAAGCAAGGAAGCCGCTACAAATCCTGAGATTGCTCACTCTTGCGGCGTAAGTACGCTGCTTCTAAGTGCGCTGCTGTCTCCTGCTGTCTGGAGCTTGGCTGTAAGGTTGCTGCGCAGGGTTTACATATTCCTAGAAGCTGGTGGGACGATGGTGCCGGCAATTCCACCAGGAACCTTGTAGTAAGTGGTCCGGTGCCTTTATCCATCATTTTATTTGTCGCCCTTTGTGAAGTAGAGCTACTTCTACGGGCCAGCAGTTACTTCATCTGCTTGATCTTAGATGGATTAAGAATAACCTTTTGGAAGTTAAGCTGGTGGTCTCAGGTAGCACCCCGTTCATTGGTGCTGCCATGGGTTTAGTTTCTGGACCCGTTATTGAGACACAGGTTAAACCCCAGCTAAGTGGTATGTCCTCAAAATCCTCTATGTCAGTGGATATTGTGCCAACTCCCAACTGGAGTGATGGACAGCCTGCCAATAGGGCTACTATGTTTAAGGATATAGTGCAACTTACCCTAATAAACCAGAATCACATTTAGGCCTGGCTATGTTGTGTGCGAACCAGGCAGTCATTGATCTTCCACCTGAAGCGGCACCGTTGGTGGGGGTCATCACTGGCATTCCCGCCTTACTAAAAGGGGTGGAGGTGACAACTATTTCACTGATAAATAAAACAACTCATTGGATTAATACTCACCTAAATGGTATGAAGATTAACCCAAGAAATATTTTTATGGCTAGAAGAGCCTTGTGGGTCGGTGACAAAGATAAATTTGGTGAGGGTGATTGCGTGATTGGGACAGTAGCAACACCAGCCATGTTGAACTATCTGGTCTCCGCCCTGGATTCTAGTGGGTACAACATGAATGGCTCGAGCAGGGCAAGCACATTCATTCCCCCTAGCTGCATTTTACCCTCCGCACAATGTTTCTGGAAATGTGGGCTTCTGTTGCCCTAGCCCCCAGAGGGAACATTGGCAAGTGGTTAAAAGGCAGGCAAAGACTGGTTGCATGTCTAGTGCAGGTGCAAGGGGGCGGGGTGTTCGGAATGTGAGTTCGACAATTCTTACATCAAACCGTTTTGATTCCCTGGCAGGAATTGAAGAACTCGACTGGCTAGGGCCGCTAGCAAACGACTTTCACACTCTTTGGGGACTGATGTGGTTCCCCATCCAGTTGTAGATTTGGCTGAACGAGTCATAGGGTATGTGGTCACAATCCTCAGCTGGAACATATTAGGGGCTGCATTTAAATTTGAGGGATTGGATGTAGTGGCACATATGAAACGCCATGATATTATCCTTTTACAGGAGACCTGGGCCCGGGAACCTGTGTTGCTGGAGGGATTTGTTACTTTCTCCATCCCAGCATGCTAGAACAAAATAGGACGTTGCTATGGGGGTTTGATGACTCTCATTAAATCGTTCTTGAACTATCATATTAGGGCAAGGCAAACCAATACCATTTGCACACATGTTATTATGATGTCAGAGCAGGGAGACAAATAATTGTTGGTTAACTTCTATAATAGCCCCCATGCCTCAGAAGCCAATCGGCTCAGGGTTTTGTTGGAGTGCTCTATTCTCGACCGCTTGGATCATCAAACGGTATTGGTTCTGGGAGGGGACTTCAATATGAAGATGGGCAATGGGATTCCAACAGACCTTGTTGATTCTGGTGAGGACAATGCCTATGGGATTGTGTGTCAGCAGATGATTGACGGCTAGGTATGTCCTAGGGATCTACAACTGTGCATGTGGTTAATGGGATGGGGAATGCGCTCCCTTAATGGAAGCATGCAACCTGATGTACCTGGTAAGACGACCTTTAGAAATCCCCATGGTTCATCCACTATTGACTATTTTTGTATGCATTTCCAACACTGGAATTTAATATTGGATTTTAGGATCGTACAGGAAATCTCCAGTGATCATTTTCCAAACAGGATTGTTCCCAACTGCCTATGGTTGCTCTGCCGCATTTGGATTTATGTGAAGTAAATCTGCATTGCAAACGCAGAGTTAAATGGGCAAAATGGGATACCACATTATCTCAACACAAAGCGGTATCTGTTGATTTAAAGCATATTTTGTCACTCCTTGATCAGGATGCTGATCCCCACCAGATTATTATCTGGTTAAAGGACTTGTGGAGGTCCTTGACAGACTCTTTTCAGTATGATTTCAAGCAAAGGAATAGCAGGATGATTTGCTGGTTTGATGAATCGTGCAGGAATGCGCAAAATAATCGAACGAGGATTTTGAAAATAATGGATAGTGCTAGGGGAGAGGTCATCAAAGCTAGGGCTGATTATAAAAGGGCTGTGGAATCCAGGAAGGAATCCTTGGAGAATAAAGTATGGGAAGATCTTTTGCTAGCTGTTTCTAGTTTTGGGAGTTTGTCGCAGGAGGCCCCCCATATAAAAGAGTTTAGACACACAGGGAAAACCATGTAGAAGCTAAACCTTGGTTTGACCACATTTTGTCCCTATATATAGCAGGGCCACACGAGTAGGTATGCTGGTGGAGACCATTGTTCTTCGATACGGCTGGCACTGAAGGAGGTGGAGATGGCAGTAAGCCAACAGTCACACAATCGTGCTCCAGGACCAGGTGCGGTCCTTGCAAATTTATATAAGGGTGAAATGGATTTGTGGGTTCCTCTTCTGACAATTTGCTTTAATTCCATTTGGGAAATAGGTGTTTATCCGCAATCTTGGAAATGTGGAATTATTCACCCCATTTTTAAAAAGGGGGATCCTGGAAGCCCTTTATCTTACAGGCCAATTTCACTGCTCGACACCGCCTTCCAGATTGTTGGCCGCATCATATTACATGTAGAGGACTGGATTTTTTTTAAAACTGTCTTCATTGGTCTTTTACAAAGGAAATAAAACTTTAAGTGGTACAGGTACAACTGAACGTTCCCATCCTGCCCCTCCCCCTTCCCACGTCAAGACAGCTAGAACAGTACTATTCAAACAAGCAACGGTTGAAGACATCAGCAAAGGAGACAATTCCATACTCTGATACTCTGAGGCGAGGGCACCTTTTCAGAAAGATGATGTCTACATAGTGTCATTGAGTACAGGCGAACAGTTGTTGATACCCCTTGCAATACGTTAAGTACAACCAGTTGCAGCCCGTTGGGGTATTATCTAGTCAGATCATACACCAGAGTAGTCAACCCCTGTCCCTGGTGCCATCCCTGCGTATCAAGGGTTTAAAGCTTGGATGGACCCGGAGGGGAGGCAATGCAGGGGGAGTACTCTACTCTCGCGAGCATGAATGCCCTAAAGGGTGCCCAGATGTTTAGTGATGTACTGTGAGCTGGGAGGGTTTGTGCATACTGGGTTTCCATTCTTTCACACCTAGAGATAAAGTTGAGCCACTCTGAAAAACTCGGAGCCCTACCCGTCCCCCACATCCCGGTAATAAGTGCTCTGCCCACCACCGAGGCCACTCCCACCAGTGTTTTCTCAGCATGGGTCCCTGGTTCCACCAGCGCCAGCAACCATAGTTCAGGAGTATGAGTATTCAGCATCTGAGAGGACGCCTTTCCAATATTGTTCCAGAGTGCCTGTATGCGAGAGCAGCACCACATCATATGGTAAAAGTCCGCTGGATTTCTGCTGCAACTTTGACAACTGGGGGACCTATCCGGGTAATAACTATGTAAGCGGGCGGGAGAATAATACACCTGGTGTAGGAATTTAAAGTGTATCAGGCGAAACCGGTTATTCATTGACACAGAGCGGGTTTGTGTACAGATGAGTTTCCACTGTTCTGTAGTCCATGTCTTCCCCAGGGATGCCTCTCACTTGGCCACGTGTCCGACGGTGAGGTTGGGGCACTTGATTGAATAATTCTGTATAAGGAGGATACCAGTTTATTTGTGGATGGAGGAGAGGTGGCATACTCCAGTAGTGTTGAGGCGGCGGGCGCTAGTGTGTAACTGGGCCATTTAGCACGGAGTACTTCACGGAGCCGAAAGTATAAAAACATTGTGGTTGTTGTCCACTCCCCTCTTTCTTTGAGTGATTCCCATGCAATGAATTCCCCATTCATGACTACGTCCCCCATTGTATGCACTCCTAATTTCCCAAAGTGTTGTCAGAATACGCGTTTGCAGGTGAGCAGAATTCCACTCACCTATTATATGGCAAATGACAGGGAGAACCACGTCACCGTCCCCACCCATTGCCGTACTTGATCCCAGGCGCTACATGTTACAACAAGGGGCTGAACTTCGCTGCTCTGTTGCTTCTCTGGTAGACCTCTCTCATTGCTAGGGTGCGAGATCACCTTTTTGAGGTGGATGTGTGGGAGGTTGGGCGATGGGGACCACTACCATATTGAATACTGCATTTGCACAGCTAAGGAGTAACGATACAGGTCCGGAAAGTCCAATCCTCTTGCTCATACGGCCGAGTCACAGTATCCTAAGATATTCGGGCCTGCCCAGATTAAGCGAATCATCATGCTTCTGAGGCCAAATCGGGACATTATTAAAAATGTATAAGGGTTTTGGTAGGATCACCATCTTGGCAAGCAACACTCTGGCCGCTTGGGATATAGGTAGGTGAATCCACACGTCTACCCTGTGCTCCAGCCTCTCCAAAGTGGCCACATCATTTTCTTTATATGATGACTGTGGGGATGTGGATACTTGAATACCTAGCAATTGAAGTCTCTGTGGGCACCACCCGAAGACTTCTCTGATGTCGGTGCAATCAACACAAGGTGTCAGGGGCAGAACCTCTGATTTAGTCCATTTAATTTTCAAGCCTGAGAGTTTTCCAAAACCGGAGAATTCCTCCATCATAGGTTGCAGGTTCTGCCTCGGGTGTTTAACATACAGCAGCATGTCGTCCGCGTAGAGAGAAATGATCGAGCTGTGAGAATGAATCTTCACGCCTCTGTGATCATGGTATTCACGCAGTGCACACGCCAGCGGTTCCACTGCTAGGGCAAACAATATAGGAGAGAAGAGGCTGTTATGTTTAGGTTCCACGTATTAACAACACATACCACACTTGATTTGGTTAAGGTATTTCTTAGGTTTAATTCATAACGGAGAGTTCCCTTGCAGCCACGGCGGCTCCGATGTCGTTCTCTCGATGTAGCTCGGATCACGAGCCCACACAGACAACGTCATCTGGAACCCGAGCTGCAAGGGGTTCTACATGGTGATGCAATCCCCAGTTACTACACAACATCTTTCCCCCTTATAATTAACACAAGTAAATAACCATTCCTGGATGATGGAATAAAAAGAGAAAGAAAGAAAGAAAGAAAGAAAGAAAGAAAGAAAGAAAGAAAGAAAGAAAGAAAGAAAGAAAGAAAGAAAGAAAAGAAAGAGAAAAAAAACAACTAAACTATGATTTAGAAACCCAAACATTAGACTGCACATCAAGTAAAAAGGATACACATCTTCTCTGCTTTCCGGGTACCCGCTGTCCTCTAGTACAGTTTATTAATAATACATGAAATCTTTTTTAAAATATGGTGTTCTGCTCCTGGTTTTTGCCAAGCATGTATTGTTCCTTTCCACTTCTGTAACCTCGGCATCTTTGTTTGTCAATTCTTCTTCACCTCTGTTGACATCACACCACCTCACTCTTTTAACATTGTCTAGAGCTCCCTTCGTCTCTCCATCGGTTTTAACCACATCATCGCATGACCATCGATTTCCATCTTCCAATATTACAGACTTCCCAGAACAACTCACTACCATCTGTGGATCACGATACTTTGATTCTCCTTTCACCACTTTCCTAGGTTCTTTCACTCTCACCCAATCGCCTTCCTTTACTGAATTCTCCTTCACACTCTTCTGTCTGTCATAATACTTCTTATACTTTGCTTGTTTGACTTTTACTCTCTCCACCACAGCTTCCATGTCCACAACTCTATTGTTTTTTCCTGTTAACCAAGCTGGTCTCAGTCTGTTGGTAGCCACTCTTCCCCTCATCATAGTGAATGGTTCAACTTCTGTTGTGGAATGTGGCGTGACTTTATATGTGAGCAATGCTTCTTTAAGAGTCTCTCTCCAGGGAATGTTGTTTGCAACAGCTAACTGAATCGTGTCCTTGATAAATCTATTCATTCTCTCAACCAAACCATTAGCAATAGGGTGATATAAAGAAGTAGTTCTATGTCTAATTGCTCTTTCCTTGAGAAAATCTTGTACATCATTTGCCATGAATTGTGCCCCATTATCTGACACCAACTCCTGAGGCTCTCCTTCCCTGTCAAATATTTCTTCCAGAAATCTCTTGACTTTTATTGCCGACATAGACTCTTCTACAATGCCACATTCAACCCACTTGGAGGTGTAGTCAACCAACACTATGATGTAGATCTTATGTGGCTCCAATATCTCAAATGGTCCTGAAATATCGATGGCTAACTTTGTCCATACCGACACTGGTATTTCTATGGGTTGCAAAGGTGTGGCTCTGACAACTTTTCCTTTATCACTCACCGCACATGCGGAGCATTCCTTCACCATGTTTTCTAACTCATTCCACATCCTGGGCCACCAATACACCTCTCTTACTCTTCTTTTAGTGAGATTCCTCCCTATATGTCCTTCATGTGCTATTTGCATGATCCTCTCTCTCACACTCGTAGGCGGCACAATGCGATCTCCCCGATATATGCAAGCTTCATTGCATGACATCTCCTCCTTCTTATCTTCCCATGGAACTAACCGCTCAGGCACCTCCTTCCAGCCACTCGCTATTGCTAGCCTCAACTGTTCCTGTTCCTCATCCGCCTTGACAGCTTCCATCCAATCCTCCTTAGTGAAACCAGGATGTATTTGAGCAATGACACTGTCCATTTCTACTTCATTTTTATCATCACCTTCACCACTTGATGAGCATGGCAAACGGGACAAGCAATCTGCAACCACATTACTCCTGCCTGGAGTATATTTAATAGAAAGATTGTACTGCATTATGATGAGAATCCACCTTCTTATACGGGGAGATGTTAAATGCGGATTTCTCGGATTCAGGATATGAATCAACGGCTTATGGTCAGTCCTAACTTCAATGGGGATACCCCATATCAGCCCCTTAAAATGTTCTAAAATCCACATTACAGCCAGAGCTTCTTTTTCTATAGTAGAATAATTTTTCTCAGCATCTTTAAGTGTCCTAGAAGCAAAGGCAATAGGAACCATTTCTTCATTTTGAACTTGTTCAAGTACACCTCCCAGGCCTGAATTACTCGCGTCTACAGATATAACAGTTTTGGCACTAAAATCAAACATCTTGAGGGCAGGTGCTCTGTTAATTAGTTCTTTGATTTCTTCTAATTCCCTCGCACACTCCACAGACCATCCAAACTTCACATTCTTCTTCATCAGGTTTCTCATATGTATCGTTTTGTCTGTATAATGATCAATAAACTTCGCATAATACTCCGTAAGGCCCAACAAACTCCTCAATTGATCTTTGTTGGACGGCTCAGGAATTTTCAATATGGTATCCACCAAAGCTTCTTTAGGTTTAATTCCATCCACATCAATATTATGGCCCAAATAAGTCACTCCATTTTTTTTTACTTTGCATTTCTCAATCTTCAATGTAAGACCTCTCTGTTGTAGTACTTGCAGAACTCCAAGAAGTTTAGCATCATGATCCTCTTCAGTCATGGCTGAAATTAAAATGTCATCTTGAAAATAGTACACTCCAGGTAACCCTTCAAATAGATGATGCATTAATCTCTGAAATACAGCAGCCGCCGACGCTAGGCCAAATGGCATCCTTTTAAAACGGAACGCCCCTAAAGGTGTTATAAAGGACGTGAGATGTCTGGAGTTCTCATCCAATTCAACCTGATGATATGCAGATGATAAATCAAGTGTTGAAAAATATTTGGCTGGCTCCATGGTGGTAAGCATTTCTCCAATATTTGGCAGGGGATGTCTATCTACCCATATATTGTTGTTCAAATCTCTTAAATCCACGCACATCCTAATGTCCCCCCCTTGTTTTCTTACAATCACAATGGGCGACAACCACTCTGAGCTTTCTATCGGTTCAATGATATCTTGGGAACACAATTTTTCTAATTCTCTCTTCAAGGAATCCCGTGTTCCAACCGGTATATTCCTCACCTTATGTACTACCGGTTTTGCTCCTCTTTTCAAAACAATGCGATGTTTAAATCCTTTGAGAATCCCAATCTTCTCATTGAATACTTCCGGAAATCTCTGAACTAAACCATCGGGGGAATCACAGCACTTATCCACAACACTCAATATAGGCTTAATTTCTCCAGGGTGAATCCTAATCTTTAGTGCCGCCTGTTCCCACCAACCAACTATCGCAAAGCCTTTTAGTGCCACATATAACTTGCAATAAGTATGTCTCCCTTCAAAGGATAATTGTACCCAAACATAGCCAACAATGTCAATAGGGGATTTGCCATACCCTGTCGCCTTGACTCTCGTCATACGTAGATCACCCATTTTCTTTTTTAAAATTCCCTCAAACGTGTCTTTGTCAATTATGGTGTACGGTGATCCTGTATCGACCATAATTTGTATGGTCACTCCATCCACATTCATTGGCACCCACGGGCCTGCAACCCTTCCACTGGATGAAAGAGCCAAAATTTGCATCACTTCGCTAAATTCCTCAGAAATTGCAACTACTCCATCTTGTTGCTGATTCTCTTCCACTGTTCTCACTCCAGATGTACTTTTCCTACCATTGAATCTTTGACCTCTATAATTACCTCCACGCATGAAATACCTTCCTCTTGCTTTGATGTTTCTGCACATCTTTCCATAGTGTCCCATTTGACCACACTTAAAACATTCTGCACCCACAGCTGGACAGTCTTTTCCTGGATTCACATGCTTAAACCATCCACACTTATCACAATTCGTTTGATATCTTGAAAAGTTACCTCTGTTTTGCCATGAGCCCGTACCCTTATCCAATCGCACCATTTTCTTTACCATAGCAATCAATGACTCTTCATTTTCTTCTGAGCTCTCAGACTGCACAGTTTGAACCGTACACTTGTCAAATGTCTCTTGTTTATTTTGCACTTCACGCATGCATTTATCCCCAAGTTCAATGGATCTTGCTATCTCCAATGTTTGCTCCAGTGTCGGATTTTTCGCCTGCCAAAGTCTCTGTTGTATCTTTGGATCAGCCACATGCAGAACTATCTGATCTCGTAAATATTCATTGGCTATACCTGAAAAATCACATGTCGCAATGAGGCCTCTCAAAGCCGCCACATACACGTCAATCGGCTCATTTTTAAGTTGTTTCCTGGTAAAAAATCGATATCTTTCCAGAACAACATTAGTTTTATTTCCAAAATGTCTGCCTAATTTAGATAATGCCACCTCATACTTCCTAGAACTTGTCGTGGCATCACTTGAACTACCACCAAAGTCAGCATCTCCAGGTAATGTCCTGAAAATCCTCAATGCTTCTGTACCTATGCAATTCAATAGCGTAGCTTCCTTCAAGTCATCACTGAACTTTGCACCACCTATAGCTCTCATATAGACTTGAAAATTGTCCAACCATTGTTCCCAGGACAATACGGGATTTCCTGGATGAGCTAAAAACTTTTCTGGAGCCGGTATACTCTGCATTGTCACTTGCGTGTATTTGTATATTTCTCGTTTTTTTTTTTTTTTTTTTTAAACCTCTTGTCTCTTTCTTTCCTTCAACCCTATTGCCACTGTTGATTTAGTTCACTCAGCTGACTTGTGTTATGCTTCTGCAATTTTCACTTAATGTCCATTGAAGTTGATTACATTTTGGGCTTATAACTTCATGTGCATAACACTATACTGCTATTATAACAATGTTGCCAATTCCCAGGGTCGGATGCCTCAACAGCGTTCCTTTAATAATGTTCAAAATCACTGTTCGTAATACACGGCACACGTACTGTAAACATCGTGTTTTTTTTTTTTTTCCAAAACAAAAATGGTGGCACGCAAAGCACGTTATTTCGGGTGCTTTACTCTAAGAGCGTGACCTACATCATCACGTTGCTCTTAGTAGCTGTTCCTCTCTCTGTTGTGGCACCGCGCGCCGTGTTTAAATAATGCAGCAGTCTTTGTCAATACCACGCGCCCACTTCAAAACATATGGCAAGTCAGCATCCGTTTTTCCTTTTCAGTTTAAAGTTCCTTATGATCTACATTCCTCGCAAGCGTTTGTACGGCATTTATACATGTGGCTAGCGTACCTCATTTCACTTTCTCCACGATGCTTCCCTCTGTCGTTCCATTGTCTTCTTTAAATAGGAACTCTCCTCGACATGGAACGAGCATCCCATCCTCGTCGCCACTTGTTATGTTTAGGTTCCACGTATTAACAACACATACCACACTTGATTTGGTTAAGGTATTTCTTAGGTTTAATTCATAACGGAGAGTTCCCTTGCAGCCACGGCGGCTCCGATGTCGTTCTCTCGATGTAGCTCGGATCACGAGCCCACACAGACAACGTCATCTGGAACCCGAGCTGCAAGGGGTTCTACATGGTGATGCAATCCCCAGTTACTACACAACAGAGGCAACCTTGTCGGGTGGCCCGTGATGGGAATATTGCTTCTTATTGCCTGCTGTTAATGTATATTATATCTTTGTGGGCTGTACATAAGAGGCATATCCAGTGGAGATAGGAGGTGCCCAAACCCACACTCCGAAGGACCTCAAAGAGAAACGGCCATTCGACTCAAAGGTCTTTTCGGCATCTAGGGCATCTAGGGCGGCGACCACGATTGGGATTTCCAGGTTCACATTGTGCATTAACATGAACAGTGTACGTAAATTATTTTGGGTGGAGCGGCCAGGGATAAAGCTGGCCTGGTCGGGTAGGACCAGGCTGGGCATATAAGGAAGAAGGATCTTAGTGTCTGTATTAATTAAGGAGAGGGGTCTATAGGATGAACATTTTCGCGAGTCCTTGTCGGATTTCAACAGTACTGTGACCAGGGCTGTTCTGGTGGATTCCGGAAGAACACCAGAGGTTCTAGCTGCCTCGTACATGTCTTGCAGATGGGGAATCAGTAGGTCGGGAAAAGCTTTGTAAAGTTTGGCCATGATCATGTCAGTGCCCGGGGCTTTGCCGTTGGGGAGTGAAAGGATCGCCTTACGGAATTCCTCGTTGGAGAGAGGGTCATTCAGCATTGCCCCGATAGCCAGTTCTAGCCACCCCAGGGCGACTCTGTCCAAATAGCGTGTTATCGAGTCATGACCTGCAGATGTCTGGGTGGTGTACAGCTAATCGTAAAATTTGCAAAAGATCAAGTTGATCTGTTCATTGTCCTTGGCGGGGTCCCTGCCCATGTTCTTGAACTCAACTATGGGGTCTAGTTGTCATTCCCGCTTAATGGCCCAGGCCAACATCTGACTTGGGTGGTCACCCTCCCCGTACACCACTGTCGTATAGGGTCCCCCGGGTAGCGGTCTTCTCTGGAGGGACATGTCTTCCTTTTTCTTCCTCAATAATGCCCGAACATCTGGGGAATCCTGAAGACCCAGCATTTTAATTTCCTGTTCTAAAGAGGAGATGGACCTGCGTATGCATTTCAGGACTCTGCCCTCTTTGGCCATAGAACAGCCCTGTATATAGACTTTAAAGGTTTCCCATACCACCCTGGAGTTGGGAACCGAGCCTGTGTTGATTTGAAAAAACGTTAGGCTATCTTGCCGGATCTCTTCCTGGAAAACAGCATCCTCCAGGACATGAGCCCTAAAATGCCAGCGCAGTTGTCTAGTCACTCGGTTTGGAGACTCAAAGTATACCAGTAATGGGAAGTGGTCCGACAGGGTTCCAAGGGAGGATCTGGGCTTTTTTTGTGGTGCGGATCATCTCTGGTGACAGCATAACTTTGTCTATTCTGGAGGAACTACCATGTCCCCGGGAGTAGAATGTATATTCCTTGGATGTGGGATGCATGAAGCACCAGGAGTCAATGAGATCATAGTAGTCGGCTATAGCCACCCACTTCGAAGCTGCTTGCGGAAGGGCGAGTTGGGACGTGGAGGATCTGGTCTAAATCCAGCGAGAGGGCTACGTTAAAATCCCCTGCCCACACCACCTCATATTTCAGGAAGGTGTGCAAGTGATCAGTGCAGTGTTGGAAAAAATCGGGACAGTCAGCGTTCGGGGCGTATACATTCACAAAAAGAAACTGCCAGCCCGCTATCTCCCCTGCCACGAAGAGATAGCGCCCATAATCGTCCTCAACCTGCTTATGGAGCTTGAATTCCAAGGAGCAGTGTATGTACGTGGCCTCCCACCGGGAGTGTGTAGATAAGGATGAACAATACCTATGAACCCCTCACCCGGTAAGATTGGGGAGCTTGGCGCCCTTGGGCAAGTGTTTCCTGTAGGTATAAAACGTTAACATTATGGTTCTTGGCGTAATGCGAGATTAGTCGTGCCTTTTTACTATTAGTTAATCCCAGTATATTCCAGGTCAGCAGTGCTATACCACCCTCCAAGCCATTAGTCCCTCCCGCCGTGCCCATATAGTCTAGTGATTAACCTGTCTAACTAGGGCGTGCACCTTGACAATCGTTTGTGTTTTACCTCACAAAGGCGAAGGGGCCTCCGAACACCGTGAAGGTTCATGATGTCTAGACATTTCACTTCTTGACGTAACAAAACCCCATTAACCCTTACAATATCAAACATCTTCTTAACCCCAACAGTTCGACACCATACCACCTTCTTCCTATGCCAGAAACTATCACTCACCAGCCCCATATCCCTCCCCCCACCCTACAATTCACCCAATGTTAACAGCAAGGAGAGCCTTCTCAGCCACTTGGCGCGTGGGGCTGTCGGCAGCTGGGTTCTACGTATAGCTGAGGGCATGTTATCACATATGGTGCTTGGGTCTATTTTTGCCCAGAGGCTGTCCGTACTGGATTTGAAGGCCAATAGGGTCTGGTTCAAGGCGGAAATGTCCAACTAGGCTGGGTCCTGCATCACAATGGGTGCTGAGGGTGTTTGCAAACTGGTCCATCTTGGCCTGTTCTTTCAGATTGCCCATGATGGTGAAGTCAAGTATCTGCAGATCTAGCCAGCCAGCAGGGTATAGGGTGCGGAGCCTTATCGCTACCAAGCATAGTCGGGAGCGCCTCAGTGGGAGTCCATGGGTGGCCTCACTAGGTGCGATGTCGGGGCTGATGGCCCTTCCATGTTTGGGCTCCGTGGCTTGCCACGGTGTGACCAGGCCAGATGGAGGTGGTTCATATCAAAGGGGCAAGGCCGCGTTGTTGTTCCTTGTGAGGGGGCAGAGTGGCACCCCCTATACAATGAATTTATGGGGTGATGCCCCGTTGCAGTTCCTCTCAAGAAAGGAAGGGCATGAGGGGGCCACTCGTGGTCTCGCCGGCTGCAGTGTCAGGGTTGAGGGCCTGACTGTGTTGGGGCCGCACAGCCAAAGGCAGTGTGCTCAAGGTTAGCCAATGATGTTCATGCCAGAGGGGGCAGAGCCACAGCGTTATTCCTCAAGAGGGAGGAGGAAGTGGGTGCCCCCTTTATAGTAGAGTTGTGGGGCAAGGCCCCATTCCTCATCCTCTTGGGGGATGCCCTCTGTATGGTGGTGCTGCAGCTGGCCCACCGCGGAGCGCAGCAGGGGGCTGGGTTGCCTTACGGTCACAGGCCGCCCATGCCGCCTGGACCCATCAAGGCACTGAGGTCAAACGCGCAATGATGATGGTGGGCCGGGGGGAGGGAGCAACAGGCCCAGATGTCAGCAGCTGGGGCAGTAGCCCCTGCATCCCCCGCTTCCTACACCCACCTTCTGCAATGCCACTACTCTGGTCCGCTGAAGGCGAGCGGGGGAAAGCAGGCACGGCAAACTCTCCCACCGTATCAGCTCCCGGGGTCCTGTAGCAGCTCTGCAGCCTCCAAGGACAGAAGCCTCAGGGCCGCCAACCAGTCACAACGGATCCAGCGCCGCAGTCAGGCACAGTCAGCAGGTGCCCAGGCAGCACCCGTACAGGGTGGATATAGGCGTGCACTGCCACGGAGGATCACCTATGCTCAATGCGGCCCACAGGCCAGAGCGTCAGTCCCACTGTCCGCCGCAGCCCAGGGGATCATACTTGGCCAGAGGGTCACAACCGTATTCCGCCGCTGCTCGCCAGCATTTTCAAAGCAAAGGGACCCACAGCAAGTGCGATTGCCATCAGCAGAGCCTTTTCAGCCAGCGGCCATCTTCCAGCCGTGCATTAGCGCCCCCCGTAGAGGACTGGATTCTTACTAGTCAGGTTCTCTCAGAAGTCCAATACAGCTTCAGGCCAGGATTGGGGTCACATAATCAAGCCCTCAATTTGTATTTGGTGGGGGCATCTTCAATTTTTGGCTAGGGTGAACCGATTTAACGGGCCTTCATTGACCTAGGCACTGCATTCAACAGGGTTGATAGAGCCTCTCTGTGGCGGGTGCTTGGATCCATGGGCTGTCCAGTTGAGCTGTTAAAGGTCCTGCAAATGATTCATGAAAATACCAGGGCTTGTGTCCGTTTTGGGGAACAGGGCCAGTGTACAAGTTACTTTGAGGTCACAAAGGGAGTTCACCAGGGCTGTGTTCTCGCGCCTGTTTTATTTACTCTATAGATTAATGACCTGTACAAAGCTCTTGTGGACTCAAAAGCAGATTATCTTCGGGTGGGTGTTAAAGCACTACCATTGTTAGCATATGCCAATGATACAGTTATTATTGCCCGGACACCGAAAGCACTTCAGAAGCTCATAAAGTATTATACCAATGTTATAACTGTTTAAAAATTAACTATAAACACTGGCGAGTCGGCAGTGATGGCATGTAGCCCTGGGAGATGGAAAAATCAACATGCACAGGATGGTAAGCAATGGTTCTATTATCCCTCGGGTAACCAAGTTTGATTATTTAGGCATCTGCTTCTCTGAAAACTGGAGGTTTTTTTTCTTCATGTTCATAGACAAAGTATTAAAATGAAACAGGCATTGGGGGGGGTGTCTCGAGATTTATGAAGATGTGCCAAGGCCAACCACTGAGCATAATTATGGAAGTGTATCGTGTACAAGCAAAGGCAGCCACTAATCATGGGACGGCTCTGTGGGGGACCGAAAATACACTGGCCAATGAGGACATTGAGAATAACTTTAAAAAAAAGTTATTCGGGCTTCCCAGCTCTGCCCCTAATTATGCGGTGCATTCAGAATTAGGCATAACCCACATTGGAGATGACTGGTATGAAGTGCCCCTCATGCATTGGCTTGGCATCTGATCAAACCCAAGAGCTTTTTTGACCCACAACATTATTAGAACTCTGCTGTCTGGCACTCTTAGGCGTAAAATACTGTGGCCGAGATCCATCTTTCTTTGTTTAAGACAGGTGAATGCCCCAAATTCACAGTGTCCTGATATTTTTTTAACCGCAGGTGGGAGTACAATGTATTGTATAAGAGGGCTTTTCACTCCTTAATCACCACAAAACAAGAGTCAACGGGGCTTTTTCTGGAGTCAACTAGGAAGCACATGCTTCTCACGAAACTGGACGCATTCCAGCCCTATATGAAATATAACAACAAGCTGTAGATCATTGGGCGTTGACTAGGGCACGCTTCAACTCATTCTTGCTGAGAGATAACACAAGGAAAAGGCAGGGCTATGAGCAGACTTCAGCTTGCCCCGGCTGCAGCGCTGGGAAAGCGGAACTTTTACACTTTGTTCTGTTTTGCCCGCGTTATAAACCATATACCATAAACAGTAACACATAGGAAAGAACAGGGATAGATAACATATCTCCACTACCTAAGCAGGATTATGCCCACCCCTGGGTGTACCATGCTCAATAATTTAGCTGGAGGCCAACCTCATCCCCCAGCCCTGATGCTAGACAGTCAGGAAAGGGAAGAGAAGTTATACCACCCAATGGACTACCGACAGTAAATAGATAGAAAGTAGCTGGTTGATGACAATAAAGCACCATTATCGATCTGGGGACAATGCTCACCGAACCAGGGGTACTGTGCCAATTAATCTGCTAATCCAGCCACAGTATCACCATAAAAAACTAGATAATCAAGTAAACCTAGAGAGAGAATATACCAACCCAATATGACTACCTGATACATAAACTACAGGGATTACGAGACATACAACCCACTAACCAAAACCTCTAATTTCTGCTTACTTAATGCACACAAAACCCACACAACCACCTCTCTCACAGCAAACCACACAGACTTCACCACACCGCAACAACAAACATCCAACACACAGATCGCAACAACAGCACGCAAGGACCCGCTTCGATCCTACTTGCACACCCAAGCTCAGCGCACGGTGAAAAACGAAGCTGCCAACAGTACACCACCTCTCACTTTCCTCTGCCCTCTTCACCCACTAACCCGCCCCGTCCACCTTTTGTATACAGATCCGCCTGAGCGCCTGGAGACCAACTCCGTTGGTGATGGTGCGCTATAAAAATACCTTTAACATGAACATTATAATGACATCAGAAAACAAACCATTATTCACTGTGTCATTGTATAGTGTATTTTATTACATTTGATTGGGTATATTTGTATTTCTTTGTATTGGTTTATGGATTTTATCTGAATACACGATGAGATGATGATTATGGTGATGTGCCCTGCACCCAGAAAGTTAGTCATATCTGCCATGATGCATTGCTGGTGCCAAGGTTTCTCAGTTCTGAAAATCTGCCATAATGGAAAACTCAAATTGAATCTGGGTTTGTTTTTGGAAACTGCCCTGAAATTATATAAGGGGTAGGGTAGTTTGAGGCTATGGGGCGAATGGGCAGGCTAAGGAAGAATGACACACAATACACAATCTCTCTGTCCTAAGTGCACACAGTTTAAGAATTAGTTAATCTAATACTCTACAAACAAAATGTACTGAAAAGCATATTTATTCATGCATTAATTCAAATAATAAATATTCACCTATTAACCTACATTCATTCAAAAAATAATTGTTCCCCTATTAGCCAACATTTACCAATTGGTGCAAGTACCAATGTTTCAGCTATCTACAGGCTTTATCTAAGTTGAGCAAACTTACTTTCTATTGTACATTTGTTCCATTACCAGGCTCCTTGTTGCACACATTCATTACATTTTTAAACTAACACAATAATCAGGTGATGTATTCCTACACAATGAAACAAACTGTTACGCTCACCTGGTCTCTGCGGAGGTGTTGGGGCATGGTTGCAACCCTCCCAGGAGTTAGATCACCCCCTTCAGGTTTCTCCCCCTGCGGACATGCTGCTGGCAGTGACAATTGTTGGCACTGCTCCTGAGTGGATATGAGAAAACATGAGTCCACTGATTGGTGAATGTTGTACCTCCCAAACCCTTCGACCCAAGGTGCGATTTCTGTGGGCACGTGCCGGCCCATAAGGCTCACCTGGTAAGTATGAATGAGGAGCTCTCCGTCCTGCTACTTCTGGCAGGGGCGCTTGTTGATGGGATCCAGTTCCTTCACTGATCCCTGATGAGTAGTAGTACAGTCCAGCTGTGACTATGCTCCTCGGGTTTTGTGGTAAGTGTCTCTCAATGTCTCTTGCCTTTTGCCCTTTCTGCTTTCTCTCAATGGGGGTCATTACAAGGTTGGCGGTAAGTGGTTAACAGTGCTGGTAAAGGTGCCGGAGCCATCAACCCCTTACCCCCGCATTACGAGGTCCTTTAGCGGGACCCGCTAAAGGACCAGCATGCTAACAACGAGCCCGTTACTAACAGGCCTGTTGTTAGCATGGTCCGCATTCCCATTCGAGCCCTGTTGGGGCTCGAATGGAAATGGGGATGTGTTCCCTGAATGGGGAAATACTGGGTCCTCCAAGGTTGGAATGGCTCGGTATTTCCCTATTCAGGTAACCCGGAACCGGTATGCGGTATGGGGGTAGCCATGCCGTAAATAGCAGCATGGCTACCTCCAACCTTGTAATGACCCCCAATGTCTCTTGTCTTTTCCCCTTTCTAGTTTCTGACTTGATGTTATTGCTCTGTGTTGTTTTTCCTGAATAACGTTCCTCTCTGTTTTCTTCCAAATAGATGGAAATACGGCCCAACAGCTGCTGTGGAGGGGCGGAACACTGCTGAGCGGAAGATGGATGAAACCGCAATGTCCGACAACAGGTGAGTGATGGTTTAAGGGAAAGCGTGAGGTTTGATGGTAGTGCAACCTTAAACTTAATGTCTGTTAAGTGTCTTACCTTGCCTTTTGCTTTTATTTGCAGGTGCTGCGGTTGCGGGTGGAGCGCGTCGTGCCGCTGTGCCAAGATGATGATGTCTGCATCCCGAGATGTTTGAAGGTGAGCCGTGGTGCCAGGAAGAAGATGTCCATGCTCCGAGATGTTTGCAAGTGAGCCGCATGCCAGGAAGAAGATGTCCGCACTCTGAGGTGGTTGCAGGTGAGCCGCTGTGCCAGGAAGACGCTTACAGGTGAGAGCAGGATCCTCCAGGTGGTAAGTATGGAGGCGGATGAGAGGACTTCCCAAGGTAAGGAGAATCCCAGGCGGCGGTGAGCGTTACACTGCATGGAAGTGGAGAATAAAGTGAAGCGTCTGCCTCAGGGATTGGAGCAGCTTATATAGCTGTGATCGTGGGCACGCCCACTAGGCTTGGCTTGCCTGCCACACCCTGCCACTCCTAGTGAGTCAACACGTGCCAGACAACCTAATAGCAGCAGCCCCACCCAAGAATGCACGTGGGGCTGCTGTGAAGATGAAAGTCCCAATGTTAAACACACGATGCACCAGAAATTAGGTGCTATTTCCACAATAAAGGTGTTTTTTGACCCAAATGAGTTGTATTATTTATTGTTCTTTATGAGCCTGGCGCCAAAGGTGCCAGGACTGTGTCCATCCTTGCCCCCTGTGTGTGTGACCTTGTAAGGTCTGCGCCCTTGGCCCGATGACCATGACACAAACTTCTAGATTTTGTCAAGGTCAGGAGGGTTATTGACTCCACAATTTTTAATATACATCTGTTCCTCATAATAGAAGGTATCCAAGGACACTTATCATTTCACAATTTTATATACAATATACATGAAAACAGTCCAGTCCCTTAGATTGGATATAGATGAACATAGAACATGCTTTTCCTTTTCAGATTGACAGAATAGAATTGACAAATAACATGTGATCACAGAACAGTAAATTAAAGTGAACAAATATCAGTGTTGATGGTGGACACTGGAATGGTGGAAAGGTCATCGACACTATAGTGTTTTGGCCAAAAATACAGTGAAGCTGCTTGGTGGAGCTTGCATATGGTTGGCTTTCATCAGGACGGTCAGGTTGGTGAAAAAGGAGTGTCCTATGGATCACGTGTGAAAAGGTTTTGTTGCAGTAAGAGCTTGTAAACTGGTCCCCTATTTGGATGGTGGGAGACAGTTGTCACCATATGCTTGGTGAACGTGGAAAAAAAAACAGTTGGCTCAGTCGGAATGGGACATGGGGTATACTTTTTTCTTCTTATTTTCCCCAGTCCATGAAGTAAATGCACACTGGTGGGGCAGAACAGCTGCATCCCAGGAATGAATCTCCAGGTGATGGTAACGGTGTCAGCACGTTGCTGCGATATTTTGTTTTTGTGTTAGGGACATCACAGCCAGGCCACCAGCAGACCTCCATCACCCGCCCAGCCCACCAGGAGTTATGACAACCACCACTGACCTAGTCCAAGACCCCTGAATTCTGCGATAGTTGGTGACCTCAGACCACCACCATAAAACCAGTGGTCATAAATCTGAAAGAACACAACCATTTCACCCTATTCCATAATGACACACTTTGTAATATGTGGTATAGGGAGGAATACATTATAGTCCAAAGTGAGGGTGGAAGCCTTGGTTGCTAAGAGTGCATTATGAACTGAGCGAAGAATGTGTGGGTCAGCATGATCATGATCCTCCCCCTGGTCCAATCCCCAAGTTTCCCAGGTGCATTCCATAATGATAGAGTAGCATTGTCTTGCAATAGTAACTTATGAGGAACATGACCTTCATTCCCTGGAGAGATGAGCCCAGCTGACTCCATGTGATGGAAGATGGACGGACGCGGCTTGGGCCAATCGCAGCCTGGCATCCTGTATGGAGCAGGCCTATGTATAGGATCTCACCAACCAGCCATGCAGGTTTTTACTATATGTATGACATAGTTATGACGATGTGTTGCCTTATAACCTTCAGATTGTAAAATTTTTCACCACAACATTCTCGAGCAGCAGAGTTCTTTGCTTGCATCCTTATTTTCATGCTATTAAACCTTGTTGTCCTTGCAAGAAATCTCTTGTTCTTTTTTCCTTAGCGGGTTGTATTTTTTCTGGTGTGAGCGTAGAGGGGCGTGCCTTCATAATCGATTACTCTCCCTTTGTTCTCTGTATAAAAGTTAAGCACATGGGGTTCATGTCCCCGAGGTTCTGTGGACAATGAAAATAATGTTTAAATCAGAATTGTATTTTCTATGCATTTAATTGAGAGTACACGCTGGGAACATCTCCAGGAAGGTTGGACGTGGATAGCAGCAATGAAAGACAGATACTTAACCCGACTGTCAATTTGGATGTCACAACACCAATTAAGGTGTTTTTCTTTTTAGATCAAATCAGGTTATTCTGCAAAGGAAATTACGCAATGGGAAACAAGTACGGTTGCAAGTACCAATACAAACAGATATAGTAACCCAAAGAAAGGTAAGGGGGGAAACAACAGAAAGGCCAGAAGTGAGATCAGGAATGAGAACCAGGTCAAATTACAGGAAAGAGAGATAATACAGCAAGTTGGACAAGAGGTGAATCTAGTAATGAATTTGTCTAAAAAAAGATTAGATGAAGTTGAATTCTTCCTCATCATGGTACCCCATTACAATTCCCTCACTCTTCCCCGTAACAGTCCCCCACTACCACCACATTGCTCCTCATCACAGCCCCCACTAGCTCCACCTCGCTCTTCCTCTTCATAGTCCCACTACCATCACATCATTCTTCCTCATTACAGACCCCCACTACCACCATCTCACTCTTCCGTGTCGCAGTCCCCCAGTACCACCTCTTCGCTCTTACTCATCACAGTACCCCACTACCCCAACTCTCTCTTCCTCTACACATCCCCCCACTACCATCACACCTTCCTCATCACAGTAGCCAACTACCACCAGCTCACTCTTCCCCAGCACAGTCCCCCACTACCACCAACTCACTCTTTCTCTTCACAACACCCCACTACCACCAACTCACTCGTCCTCATCCCAGTACTCCACTAACACCATATCACTTTTCCTCATCATAGACCCCAGGACCATCCACTCATTATTCCTTGTCACAGTCCCCCACTACCACCACGCTACTCTTCCTCATCACAGTACCCCACTACTACCTCTGTACTCTTCCTCATCACAATCCCCCACTACCACCACGTCACTCTTCCTCATCACGGTACCCCAACTCCCTCTTCCTCTACACATCCGCCCACTACCATCACATCTCTCTTCCTCATCACAGTAGGCCACTACCACCAGCTCACTCTTCATTGGCACATTCCCCCACTAGCACCACCTCACTCTTCCTCATCACAGTACTTTGCTACCACCAACTCACTATTCCTCATCAGTCTTCCAGTACCACCACCTCGCTCTTCCTCATCACAGTACCCCAATACCACCACCTCACTCTTCCTCATCTCAGCCCCCCACTACCACCAACTCACTCGTCCTCATCACAGTACTCCACTAACACCACATCACTTTTCCTCATCATAGACCCCAGGACCATCCACTCATTATTCCTTGTCACAGTCCCCCACTACCACCAAACCACTCTTCCTCATCACAGTACCCCACTACAACCTCTGCACTTTTCCGCATCACAATCCCCCACTACCCCCACTACCACCACGTCACTCTTCCTCATCACGGTACACCACTACCACCAACTCACTATTCCTCACCACAGTAAGCCACTACCATTAACTCCCTCTTTCTTGTCAGTCTACCACTATGTCACTCGTCCTCATCCCAATACCCCACTACAACTACATCACTCTTCCTTGTCACATTACTCCACTGCCACCAACACACTCTTCATTGTCACAGTACACCACTACCACCTACTGACTCCTCCTCTTCACAGTCCCCACTACCATCACATTACTCTTCCTCACCACACACCCTCACTACCACCATTTAACTCTTCCATATCACAGTGCCCCAATACCACTTTCTCACTTTTCCTCATCACAGTAGCCCACTACCACCAACTCACTCTAGCTCGTCAGAGTACTACTCTAGCAACATGTTACTCTTACTCACCACAGTAGTGCACTACCACCATCTCACTATTACTTGTCACAGTACCCCATTACCACCAACTCACTCTTCCACTTTACATCCTACCACCACGTCTCTTTTCCTCATCACAGTAATCCACTACCACCAACTCACTATTCCTTGTCAGTCCCCCACTACGAGACCTCACTCTTCCTCATCACAGTCCCCCACTACCACCAACTCACTCTTCCTTGTGAAAGCGCCCCACTACCACCAACTCACTCTTCCTCATACAATACCCCACTACCACCTGCTCACTCTTTTTCATCATAGTCCGCCACTAGCCCCACCTCACTCTTATACGTCACAGTAAACCATTAGTAATCCATTGTTATCTGGATACAAAAAAATATGAAATACTTGATAAACTTAATGTTGCATAGCTGACGAACAGATAATGATAACAAACGATATGACATCTGTTATATTTTCAGAATAAAAAACAGAATTACAGGTATAAGAATTCAGTGAAAAACCTTTAGCTGTCATCAGTATGCTTAGGGACTGTGCACCGGGGGCCTCATAGTTAAGGTGGCATAGCCACCAACACCTGCCATTTTTTGTGGGGTTGTGGCATTAAATCAGTATTTATTTATTTCGTTATTAGTGAGCTAGTTTATTAGTTAAAACTTTTCACTATACAAGGTAATACACATCAATAAAACAGTTCCAATCTATTACAATAGTTTAAAACATACTTGTTTGTACAAAATCAGATATAGTACATAACACATTTAAAACATATGTGATGTAAAATTAATCGCATTTAATTTGAATTCCAAGTAACTTAAATACATCTAAGAACATCCAATATAAATTAGGCAGCTTTGATATACTGTTTCCCCACATCAGATCTGACCATAAGATGTTGTCCTTTTCAGTAGAATGTAGGTTCCCAAAACATCTTAAGTGGATGTACCTAAAATGCCTTGTAAACTCACATGAAATAATGAAATGTTTAATTGTCTCTTGACAGTTGGGTCTTTTGCATAATCGACATATCCTTTGGCTCACCTCTGTTGATAATCTGGGACCCACAGAATCTGAAGTCAGAAGTAGGTTAAACTTCAATCTTACCAAAGACAAGTTGCCAGTAAGATTAATGTCCTCAAGGTCTAGGGCTCTTAACATATTTGGCATACATAACATAAATTGATTCAGCGAAGGTATGCTTTTCCCTTTTATGAAGAGTTTTGAACAAAGATTTGGGAGGAGGAGTTAGCAACTTGGAAAACAATCATGTTTTAGCCCATTTAACTCGAGCCGCCAAGGAATTCAAATCAAATTCATGCCTAAGGACAGTGTTCGGGATTGACATGGGCCTTGTTTCCAAATGACCCCCTCAATAGAATTCAGAAAAAGCCCAGGATTGTACAAAGAGGACTCCAAGCCATATTTTAAACTACACACTGTCTTAGCCAGATAGTACTTCCAAAAAGGAAGTAGAGAGAATCCACATAATTTCAAATGTAGTCTCTTTCGTTGTGCTATAAAGGGACGTGACTTAGCTCTTCTGTCCCCTTCCATAATTCCATGAGACACCCCATAGGGTAAATTAAAACCCAGGTATCAAATGGAATGACCAAGTTCCAATCGGGAATTTCCAACTTCCCATCTAATAACTTTTGGTTTCCGCTTCTTCTGCAGCATATAAAGTAAAAGCTGTAAGCTTACGTTGAAGTCCAATAGGAGTCAAATCAAAGAATAGAAAATCATCTGCAAAGACCAGCCAGTTTAATTTTACTGTGCCAAGCCTAATGGGAAAGGTGTTTATTGAATCCCACAAAGCCTGGAAGTCTGAGATGTAGATGTTAAAGAGCAGTGGGGCCAAGACACAACCCTGCCTTAGCCCCACTGCAATTTCTATTTCTCTGGATAAAGAGCCGTCTTTAGCGATCCTGATCTTAACCACAGTATTTTGGTATAGTAGAGAAGACAAGAGCGGATGGAAAACCCAGCTCTAGAGGTTTATACCACAATCTATGTCTATTAATTTTATCGAAAAAGCACTAGCAAGGTTGAGGGATGCCATATAAATTAGGCATGAATATGTGCCAAGAGGTAGCATTCAATGCAGTGCCAACCTGGTTATGGAAGCCAACTTGGTTATGAGCTAAAATATTGGGTTGACCTGACCAAACCTCCAGCTCTTTCAAAACAACAGCAGGTCTATAATTTGCAGGATTAAACCTGTCACCCTTTTTAAAAATAGGAATGATAAAAGATAGCCGCCGGGAAGAAGGCAAAACACCAGTGTCCAATGTTTCTGGAAAGATGGATCAATAGGTGCGCCCATAAAGCAGGGTCATATTTCAGAGTAATGTGGCCCAAGTTGTCCGGGCTGTGGGGGCTAGACCCTTTACTTTTCTTAATCAAGAGACGGACATCTTCTGATTGAATAGACGTACAAGTCAAGGCATCTGATACATATGTAGGTAAATAAAAGGGTTCTTTATCATCAGGTTCTATAAAAGAATTTACATAATGGGCGACCCATGTTTCTTCACTAATGATGCACAGGTCTTCAATCTTACCCTTTTCTAAGGAACAGTTGGTCAATTTCCAAAATTGAGAGGTATCCTGCATAACCAACTATTCAACCGCCAATTGATCTCTACTAAAGAGCTGAAACGTCAGACTTTTTATAAAGGTTCAATATTTCTGCATAATTTTCTTTTTGCCTAGACCATAGGCTTCTTCATTTAACTTTCAATACATAAGTTGTCAGAGGTGCACATTTTTCATTTTGCCACTCTGGTATTGTACCTTTGTCGGTGGTGAACAGGCACAAGGGAAACACCCCTTTGCATGGATTTGTTTAAACAATCCTTGATAGTCTCATGGGTCTTCCCACATGCACACAGATGAAACTTCCGTGAGTGAGACAACACTCTCCAGGTTTGGTAGGTACACATTTATAGAATAGTTTTGCAAAGGTAGCGGGCGCCCCTCTCTCGAAAGAACAGACTTGATAACCTGTTCAGTGGTTATTAACCACTTGAGAGTTCGCAGCCACTGCTTTTACTCACTGTGCCTTTCACAGATAGGAAATATCCATTTGCATATCAGTCTTTGTCCTGCCCAGGGGCAGTCCAGCACCGAAATGCAATGGCAATTCCAACCTGAACGAGAGTACTACCAGCAACCCCATACACGTGTTTCACCCTTGTTGGGGATCATCAGTGAGGTGAAGCTGATGCCTCTCTTACCACATTTATAGAAGGTAAGTATTCAACTTAACCCTCAATCCCTTATTACATGGTTCTAAAAGGGTCAACAACTTGCTTGTTTCTAATGTAGTGTTTGTAAAAGAGACAGAAAAGGTTAATGGTAGGTGGTCACTCACAGACAATCTTTTTATAAAAATAAGGATACATGGAAGTTGAAAAAAAGATGTGATCTATCCAAGAGTGTGCATTCCGCCAAGACCAAGTATAAACAGGGTTGGTACTCTCAGAATCATTAGGCAATAAAAGACAAAAACTCCACTTCTTGAAAATATCACACCAGGCTCTACCCCATAGCCTGGGCATGGAGTTCGATTTTGCATATGTAGTTTTATTTGAGCAGGAGGAATCTGTTGCACAAGCTGCATTAAAACCACCCCGGTCTACAATATTACCCATACGACCCCCTCCCTACCAGGCTTCTAAAACGCTACTAAGTGCCACTTGGAATGCATTCAATTGGCATTTAGCAGGATTCCAGTATAGATTTACTAATGGCAATTCTTCCTAATTTTCACAAACTTTAAGACCTAATGCTAGGATTCCTGGAAAACTGTTATCAAACACAAACACATCCACCTTGACTCTAACATCAATGGCAATTGCCAACCCTCCACATGGTCTTCCTGAAATTCCTTTGTCAGCTAGCTGTGAAAATACATGAAAACCATTTAGCGTTAGAATAGAGGCAAGCATAGTTTCTTGAAGCAAATACACATCATAATCCAAAACTCTGAGACATTGTTGAAACCACAGCAATTCCAGGATAATTATCTAATTTATTTGTTGTTAAAGATTCGGCTGGCATTCTTTTGGTTTGAGGTTCTTATAAATAGCTCAGGGGCAAGGTGCTTGCCTTGGAAGCAAGACTACGTAGAGCAACACAGGTTCGATCGCCAGGTCCGTGCTTAGAAACCTCTGGATATCAAGCGTGTTCCAAAATAACCAATTATGATAAATGGCCTCTAGAAGCCGTGACCAGTCATTCGTAGCATTGTTCAGCTGAGATATACCTCCAAAGGAATTATTTGCAGAAGTGGCTGGTAGAGTCTTGCAATAAAGAACCACCTAAATGTCCAGGAACAAGAGTCTCATTAATTTCAGATTATTTGTGCGATGACTCTGGTTTGAATTTTCAAAATGGACAGCATTAAAGCCCATATAACTATTTCTTTTATTTTTTATTTCTTTATTGGTTTAATAACATGAAATAACAGAACCATTATCATTCAACAATTGGTATGCTTATCAGAAATATAACCCCAACCCTACCCCACCCTCCCCTCCCCCCTCCAAGACCATGGTTAGTTCACTGTTCACCTCGAGTCCATGCCCTGGTCCAGGCTACCCTCTCCGTCCAGGACACTATCAGCCAACTCGGGGTGAAGCAAGGGCACTGTCAGCGCCACCCAACAGTGCAGTTCCTCGCTGGAATCTAGTCTCTGCACTTGAATTGCCGTTTCAGCTGTAATCCACTTCGTAAGATCTCCCCACCATAGGGACTCATGCAGACCTCTGGGGCTTTTCCAACCCGTGGCTATGCGTCTTTTAGCCGTTATGTATATAAGGTCTCTGAGCTTATTTAGGGGTTTGTTTTTCCTGTTTCGCCTATATCTGCCCAGGAAACAGGCCGTAGCCTCGTCTACCTCGACTTCAATGTCTGCGCAGGCCACTCTTTCCTTAACTTGTGACCAGAACTCCCTAATCACTTGGCAGCCCCAGAACATGCGAGTCATTCCAACCCTGGGCTCACTGCATTTAGGGCATAATTGGGTTTCTGCACCTGTGAATCTTGAAATGACTTTCGGTGTGAGGTACGCCCTGTTGGTGATATAGAGCTGGATAAGCTGCAAGCGGGCGTTTCTGGAGACTTTCTTATGGTAGTAGGTTATTTCACCCCAATCTTTGTCTTCAAAAGCGAGGCCCAATTCAGTTTCCCACTTATTCCTACATTTAAGGTCGTCCCTGATCGTGCCCAACAGCAGGGCCTCGTAGATTCGTGAGGTTTCGTGGCCCCCTCCAGCGGAGTTCAGTATCGTTTCTATGCATTCATCCTCCGCGGTCCGGTCGGCAGCGTCCGGCCATCTATTGCTCATGGCCTGTACAACTACCCTGTGCAACAAGAACTGCCCTACTGGAAGGCCTGTGGCTTCACAGAGTTCCGAAAAAGTTAAGATTTCTTGTCCTTGGATCAAGTCCCCTAGTGTGGCCACCCCGAAGGGCTCCCACTGGGTGCGTGTTTCAAGTTGCCCTCAAGAATGATTAGCCATAAGTGCTGGAATGGGGATCTGCGGGGAAAACGGTTCTTCCGACCCAACCAGCTTACAGGCCCTCTTCCAAAGCCAGATCCCGAGCTTGGCGAGGTAAGGGCAGTGTCTCAGAGCACCCTCCCTGGCCCACAGTAAGTCTCTTAGTAACAGATGGGGCAGGGCCGGTTGGAGGAGGCGAGTGTCCGTCGTGCTCTCATCGGCCATCCATCGCGTGACATGCCTCAGCTGGCTAGCGAGGAAGTAGAGCTTGAAATTGGGGATCTTCAATCCGCCCCTCTCGTATGATCTCTGGAGAGTCTCTAATGCCACCCTGTGCCTACCTCCCTGTCAGAGGAAACCCCTACAGAGTTTGTTGATGTCTTTAAAGAATGAGGGAGGGATGTTGAAGGGAACATTAGTAAAGTTATGTAGTAGGCGGGGGAGAGCAACCATTTTAAGGAGACTGGCCCTCCCGGTCATTGAAAGCGGGAGCTGACCCCAGAATTCCATGGATTTCATGAGAGAGTCTTTGGCCCTTACAGTATTAAGGATATGTTCTGTGCAGGGGTTACGGTGTACGGTTATCCCCAGATATTTGAAAGATGTCACCTGCCATTCGAGATCTGTGGGGGAGGGATCTATATTCATCACTGTGTAGTGCTGCTAGGGGGTAGAGGGAAGATTTGCTCCTATTGATCTGAATCCCGGTGTGTTTGTGAAAACAGTCTAGGGTTTCTAAGATGTAGGGCAGGAGGTGCTCAGGGTCTTGTAGGTACAAAAGGGTGTCATCTGCGTACATAGAGATGAGGTGGGTCACCCCATCTATTTTAATGCCCCCATTTCCCGTATTCCTGTCTTAGGTAAGCTGCCACCGGTTCCGCCTCAATAATTTATAACATGGGGGACAGTGGGCAACCTTGGCGGGTGCCCCTGTGAAGGGACCATTTTGCGGAATAGGTTTTGTTGGTGCGCACTATCGCGCTGGGTTTAGCATAAATCAGCTCGGGCCACTTTAAAAAAACTGGGTCTAGCCCCATTTTGGCCATGGTAGCATATAACCAATCCCACCTTATGGAATCTAATGATGCACTGCAAGTTTCTGTGGCCTTCCCTCTGTACTGTATATGACGTGATGTAACCTGCACAGGTTCTCGGTGATGGAGCGCCCTGGGACATATCCAGTTTGGTCTTGATGAATCAGCAGGGCGATTACTCTGCGCAATCTATTTGCAAGCAGGGCAGTGAGGATCTTGCAATCTACGTTTAGCATGGAGCGGGGCCTGTATGAACCACTATCTGCCCTGTCCTTCCCTGGTTTGAGTAAGGGTATAATCACAGCCTCACTCAAGGAGTCCGGGAGGATCCCGCGCTCAAAGGCTTCATTAAAGACCTGGGCCAATAGTGGGGCGAGTGTTTCTTCATAGGTCTTATAAAACTCCTCCTGGAGGCCATCCAAGCCCGGGGTTTTCCCAGCTGGTAGCGATCTGATTGCCACCCTGACCTCGTCGGGAGTGACAGGCTAGTCTAAGGCCTCAGCCATTTCTGAGTCTAATTTAGGCAGATCAATGACATCTAGGACATCCTCGATCCCGATGTCAGAGGGAGGCGTGGCCTCGGAGTAAAGGTTGCGGTAGAAGTCAGAAAAAAACGAATTGATTTCTTGTTGGGTATGCACGGTAGTGCCGTCTGGTGTGAGTATGTGGTAAATGGGTGGCCTGGGGGTCTCCCTCTTATAGAGCCAAGCTAAGAGTTTCCCAGGCTTGTCTCCCAGGGCATGGGTTCTCTCTGTGTGCTTAGTTTAGCTCAGTTTACCGATTCCCAATGAGTTAGGCAGGTTTGTCTAAGTTTGGTAATTTTTGGTAATTGATCAGGGGATGGGTCAGCCCTGCCTTCGAGCATACTCGGGTCCCTCTCTGCGCGCTCTAGCAAGGTTGTGATGGATCTCTGGGCACCCCCAACAGCTGCGATCATCTCGCCCCTCATGACCACCTTGTATGCCTCCCAGGTTGTGCTCATGTATTTAACGCTATGCAAGTTATTTTGCCAATATTCCTCAGTACTATCCCTTATGCGTTCCTGGAATGCAGTATCAAGTAAGGCCTCTGCCCTCAGCCTCCATGTGGGTACAGGGGATTTAGGCGGGAACACCTCCCAGGTGACCAGCAGGGGGGAGTGGTCAGACAGCACCCTAGGCAAATAGCGTGCGTCAACAAATATAGACTGTTGTGTCTGGCTAAGAAAAATATAGTCCAGCCTGGTGTGTGCGGCGTGTGGTGGGGAGAAGGAGTACTTGTGTTGCTCCAGGTGCTGGTCCCTCCAAAGATCTCTAAGTTGCAACTGTTGGACTAGTTTGGAAAGTATTTTGGCCGGAGGGGAGGGGCGATCGTGTTTGTTGTCTGATCTATCCAGTAACGGATCAAGAGTACAGTTGTGGTCACCCCCCATATCATGATTCTATCCATATACGGGCTGAGTCGCGTGTAAAGGGTGTGGAAGAAGGTAGTCGCGTCATGGTTGGGTGCGTAAGTGCTAACTAGGCATAACTCCTTGCCCTCGATGGAGCCGCACACCCCCACCATCCTACCCTTGTTGTCCGTCTTAGTGCTAGTTAGCCTGAATGGGACAGTCGGGGCAATCCAGATCAGAACCCCTCTGGCATAAGAGGAGTAAGAGGAACCAATTAGGGTTCCATGCCAAGTTTTGGCCAGGGCTTCCAGTTTCTTTGCAGTTAAGTGTGTCTCTTGTAGCATGGCGATTCCGACCTTGCATCTCTTTAAGTAGGCTTGGACACGCCGCTGTTTAACGAAGCTGTACAGGCCTCTGACGTTCCATGTTACGACCTTTATTGTGTCAGCCATAGGTGTCATGTGGTTCGTTGTATGCAGCAGGTTGTGCTCGAGGTCCTGCTAGTGATGTATTGCGTATGGGTGGTTCCCGTGGTCTCAGTATTTCCCAATGTATGTTCCCAACTTTTGTAGTAACTCCCCGTTTCCCACCCCCCCTTTAACTGTAAAGTCCCCAAACATAGAACAGGCCCAGCGAGGTTTCCCTCGTTATGACAATCCCGTTTCCGCTCTGTTGGACCTTACATTCATCTCCGGGTGCCCTACGGGCGGATATATATACCCAAAAGGAAGAAACTTTCCAGGGGGTGGAGGGAACTTGGACTCCAGTGTCTCCATGCGGTGGATCTACTCAGCTGTGTAGAGGCTCAATTCGTCTGCTGGCAGGGAGTCGAGAATGTATAAATCCCGCCATAGATGGCTGGAGAAGCATTATCTCGCTCTCCGCTTCTTTTCCTCGATATCAGGGATTTGTAGCCATCCATCCAGTCTCTGGCTTGTGCCGCAGTGTCAAACAGGTGCCCCCTTATTGTAGTGCAGCACTTTTAGTCTAGAAGGATACAGGAGCATATAACGCAGTCCGGCAGCTTTCAGTCTGGCCTTCGTGTATATGAACTGTGTTCTGTTCATTTGGACCTGAAAAGTGTAATCAGGGTAGATGGTAATTTTTGCAGAATTCCGTTGGATTTGACCACCTGCTCGAGAAAAGGCCAGAATAACTTCTTGATCCCTGTAGTTGAGTACTTTCGCTATCACTGGCCTGGGTGGGGCCCCAGGTGGTGGTTTCTTTGCCAGGGATCTGTGGGCCCTTTCGATAGTGAAGCCTTGTGAGAGTTTCTCTGCTCCCACCTCCTGTAAGAGGAGATTCTCTATGTAGTTAATAGGGTCGGAGCCTTCGGTGCCCACTGGCAGCCCGAGGAGACGTATATTGTTCCGGGGAGCCCTCCCTTTCGCCTCCTCGGCTCTGTCCTCTAAGTTTTTGACCATTTGCTGAAGCTCATCGACGTCTCGAAGGAAGCGAGTTTTGGATTCTGTGTTTTCCCGGACTTGTGTTTCAAGCGCATCAGTCCTGCCAGCCAGGGATCGGACGTCCTGACGTAGGAGGCCTAGGTCCATGGCAACGGCGTCAATTTTGTTCTCCATCGTTGCCTGGAACAGCTTGATGGCTTCGAGAATCTGGGTGTTGCTAGGCTCAATTGCTGCTGCTGCCGTGAGGCCAGGTTGAGCATCTAACGCCGCCTTGTTTGAGCTCTCGTGGTTTGGAGATTCGCTGGCCGCGAAGGTGTCCATCGTAGTCTGGTGTTGCCTAGGCCAAACGTTTTTCCCGGACATTTGGTTAGTCCAAGACCTCACCCTGCTGAGGGCGCTGGAAGCGTGGGCGGCAGGCCGCCAGTCACAGCCGTGGAGCAGTGCCACTTGTTGCCGCTGTAAAACCCCCCGAGGTGGCACCGCACGGGGCTGAGGCGATGGTATAAGGCCGTCCAGGTGCCTCACGGGGCCGGTGTAGAGAGAGGCAGGAAGCTGTGGCACTGTCCGATGGAAGGCTACGCCAGTCCCTGGCGGTGAGGAGAGTTAATGTATAGTCGCCTATATTGCAGGCTGTCCGTGGGTGCAGGCGTTCATGCCTCAGCCTCCCGCTGTGCTGTTATGGGGTACCCTCCACCGTGGTAAGTTGTGAGGACCCCTCAGTGCAGTCTATAGGCAATGGCTGTGGCCCTGTGCATCCACTGTGCCCAGGGTAGCGGGGCTGGGGAGGTGCGCAGATCCCACACCCCGGTCTGCTGGAGCAAGCATGCGTGGGGTGTCGATGCAGGGGTGCAGGCCAATATCAAGAAGCACAGGGTTCAACTGTTCCAACGGGTGCACTGTGGGCCGGACGGCACTCCCCAGTTGTCGGCAGTAGTACATGAGGCGGGCCTGGATGATGGGGGAGCACGGGGACTCCCCGTAGGGAAGGCCTCACAGTCCACTGGGGCGTCAGCGCTGCAGGCTGGTGCCAGCTATCCCCGCATACACTGCCCCTCTATGGTGATTCGTGCAGGCGAGGGGAAAGAAGCCAAAGTCTCTGCAGCCCGGCGAGGCAGGTCCGTGTCCTTGCGTTGCTGCAGGTGCCGAAGTCAGGCGCAGGGGGGCAGAACAATACGTGGCCACGGGCCCCACGCACCCAGCCACCAGTGTATGTATCCGGGCTGGTCTCCCCTCGCGCCTGCTTACCTTCGCGGCGCTGGCTCGCCACTGATCGCGTTGGGGCTCTTCGCAGCTCTCCGGGGCTCTCCACAGCCCAGCTGTTCGCCGCAGGCAGGGCGCTGCTCGGCAGGGGTTTCGGGGTCGGTCTGCACAATTAGTGAGCACAGCTGGTCCGCTCACTCCTCACGGCTCCAGCACCAGGTCGGCAGCCCAAGATCCACTCCCCCAGACGGCAGGCAATATCCTCGACAACGTTTGTGCGCTCCGGTCCTTCAGGGGATCAGGGCGTGGGAGCCGCCATTTTGGCATTCACTCTGACACTTTTTGCTCGCCGAGTGAAGGTGTTAGCCGACTCTTCCATGCCCGGGAGACGGTTCGTGTGGTTTCTAGAAGGAGTCTGCAGCAGATGGTGCAGCTTGCAGGGTTCAGGAGTACGTCAAAGTTGCATAAAACAGCTTATTATGGCACATCAAAACGGAGTTCTCCGGAGACACGTCCGCTCTGCATGGCAGTTAGCCACGCCCCCCCATATAACTAATTATGTCTGACTGTTCCCTGACCAATTTTGCAACCAGATGTGAATGGAAATATGCTAGTACTATATTGAGTCCAGAGTCACGAATCACAACAAGATTAACATCCCAGAAAGAAGCGCATGAAGTGACTGGATTTCGGCATAAATTGACCGTAAATTAGAACAATTCGATTGAAGAGAACCACTTTGTGGAATTATGTTCTCTAAGTCGAGAAAGTGGATATCACAACAAGATTAACACAGTGCACAGGTGCTTTTGTATTAGTTGGCAGAGAAACCTCACTAGAAAAACAATCATGGTTGCACTTCCTATCCCTCTCTATTGTTACCTGATTCTCCAAATTTAGTTTTTTACACTCGGGAGCCAGTGGGACAGCACCAGTAGCAGTTGTAATAGAATTAGCCACCAATTGGACCACAGACAGATCAGAATTATTGTCCTTTTGATTTCCTGAAGCACGTGATTCTACCTCTTTGGTTGTTGGCATAAAGTAAGTAATTTTTGACTGTACTGATTTTTTTTGCATTTTTCTGTTTCGACTTTTTAGTTTTCTTTGGCATGTTAGGTGGTAAAGGAGTCTCATCCTCCATGATGGTTCTTGGGCTCGAGGTGTCCTCCTCAATATCTTCTTGGATCGTCGACAGAGTTCTGAGGAATTTCCTCTGAGATGTATTCCTGGCTCCTTTAGGTTTTGGTAGATTTTTTGTTTTACCTTTCTGCATGCCATCAGGACTTTCCTTCCTACTTTGAATTACCAGTTGAACATCGGTTATTTCACATTAGCTTGAATTCCACCCAGGGAGGCAGATCTATCATGTTGTGGCTTGCTGGGTTGCATTTGAAATAAATCTGGCGAAGCACTTAAACAGGTCAAACCCAATGGAGAATGGCCACTGATATTATTCAGGGCCAAATTGCGAGCTTCTTCCTCAGTGGTTTCCAATACCAAGACCCTCATAGGTGATTCCCGGTTCTAATGTTTATAGATAGGCTCTATCCCGCCACCAATTTTGCCCCAGATCCCTTTTAAGAGATCAGTATTTTGAGATACAGAATCTGTGACATTATCATAGAGTCTTAATACTGACTCAAGAACTAAATGCAAAGCAGCAGCTTAAGGGGGATCTAATGTATTAGCATTAGATAAGGAGTCCATACTCTTTCTTGGGAGTACCTTTGGAGGTGTGGCAAATTCCACATGGGAGTTAGATCCTCGATGGCATAGTTTGCTTGGAGAGGTTTTACTAGGAGTAGCACCTTCCTTTCTCACTCCAGAATCCCCTAATTCATCTGTAAAAGGATTATCACACATTTCTTGGCATAAACGGAGGAACGATTCATCCAACACAATAGAATCCGATCAACAAATACATATAGATCAACATATAAAGCATTTGAAATGGAACCAGAGTTGATCGAATCAGTACTTTAAAGCCACTTAAAGTAGAGTTTTTACCACTGAATTTCAAAGATTTCATTGCACTGGACTTATTCGCCTTAACTAAAGTATTTTCACTGAATATATATTAAACATATATATATATAGTATGTTTATATATGTGCTATATAAATATTTACCAATGCGCACACACAGTCATCTCTGCATAGTATATATTATATAACCCTAGATAGCAATTATTTTCTGCAAAGAATATATTATATAACCCTATATAGCAATTCCTATATTACAGGGCCTGCGGTAGCGGCCCTGTAGTTTAAGTTGCTCAACCCATACGAAGAGCACTTTTTGGGTGGCTTATAACCCCCCAACCCCTCTGGATGAATCATCATGAAACTTTTCAAAAAAAGTATATGGCCCCGTCAGATTGATTCTGCAAAGTTTGGTGAGGTTGCGTGCAGGGGGGTGAGAGGAAAGTTATATGAGGGGTCCCAAAATGTGTGGTTTTTCCCATAGATGCAATGGAAAAATAAATGTGCTCAAGCCTACAGCCCGAACCGCTATGGATTTTCACCAATTTTGCACCAGGAGCTTTTGTAAATTTGGTGTAAATCCGTTCAGTTGTTTTTTTTAAAACGGCAAAAAGTAGGTTACAAAAATGGTGATATCAGGTTCGGTCCACTGACTCACGTGCCTGTTCGGTCCAGAGACAGGCCTCCCATTGGCCCGGAGGACGACGTGATGTCCGTGACATCGGACACGCCCGCTGTTTGGATGGTGAAAAGCGTGAGGTGCATCATTTATTTGGGTAACGCCCGCCATGTTGGATTTGTGGGCAACATCCATGGTCCGCGATCATTATGGTAAAAACATTTTAAAAAACACAACATTGTACTTGTCAAACTAATGAAACAATCTCTGGGGAGTTGACGGGCGATGAGGATGGGATGGGATATGGCCATAAAAAGAAAAAAAACGGGTGGGTTTCCACCTTCGAAGTCAGCAAACAGTTTGGGGACAGCCCTGTGATGTTCGCAAACATCTCAATGTTCAGGGGCATCTATACATTTTTTTGCATTACAGGGTTGGTGAATAACAGTTTTTGGATGGTGTATAACTTTGGCACCATTCAATGAACTGTATGACATTTTGTGATATTATTCTAGAAGTGTCGTTGAATGGTTCTACAAAGTTTGGTGCTGTTCTGCCAAAGGGAACCAAATTAGAGGGGGGTCCCAAAATATTTGAAAGGATTATAAATTTGGTGCCTTTTCACAAATCTGCACAAACGTTTTCAAAAAGATTTAAGACCCATATTTTAATGCTTTTTCAAAGTTTGTTGGGATTTTGTGAAGAGGGGGCAAAATTAGAGGGGGGTTTCAACATTTTTAGATGGGTTATAGCTTTGTTGCCGTTTGACAAAAGCGCACAAAGGATTTTAGAACGATTATAGACCCCACCTTGAATTTATATGCAAAGTCTGAATGGATTTTGTCAACTGGGAGCTATATGACCATTTTATGTACGTACATTTTGACACTTTTCAAAAAATCAAACGTGGATGGATTTGCAGGAAGGTGGAAGGTTGTGCAAGGAGCATCGGCAAGGACCGAAAGGATGGTTTTGAAAATGTGTCTGTGTTTTATTTTTTGAGAAGTGTCATGATGTAGGTACAAAAAATAGTGATATACCATTGGTGATTGAGCCTTAGCCGGTGGCCATGGGCAGTGGCCAGATTGTCCTAGTCATGGCCAGAGACCTGACTAGGATAATCTGGCTACTGTCCATGACCACGAGGGACTGGCAATGAGGTTAAAGGGGGCATGGCCACCAGGGACTGGCTATGTGGTGAAGGTTTTTAAAATCGTTTGAATGTGAAAATACATTCTGCACATGGCTAAAATTCTGTCTGTGGCTACAGTCCAAAGTGCTGCACAGGATTGCATGAACAGATCGCTGTGACTATCTCTGCATAGACTCCGAGACAATGCTAACCAGCAGATTATTACCAAGCACACAGTACCAGGTGCCCACATAATCACCAAGCCACCCCCTGAAATCCTTACCCACCCTTATTTGCGACCACCGTGGGACAAGGTATTGGGATTGGATGCTGAACTAATTTCCACAAACTCACAGCAATGAATGGCCCACAATCCATATGCCTTGAGAAAGACTCTACAGAGTCGAATTATGTGTCGGCCGAGTTCTAACAATAAATGTAGCATCAACAATGGTTTTGAAGACTGCTTCATCACGACAACAATTACTTATTGGATAACCCAGCACTGAGGTGAACAGGGCTCACTCTCCTATTCGAAACCTTACACTTGAAGAAGGAAGGGCACCTTCACAAAAGAACCCCATTACCAGAAGCAGGGTAATCTGTTTAAAGTACTTGATGAAGCAAAGTGATCTACCCATTCTACCGCCGTACAATTACTTGATAATCGTGCACTCTGATTTGATTATTGGGGCATGCAGCATGGCCGAACCCTAGGTTCGAATGGGAAGAAATATTTTGCTTGCGGCTACAGCCTGAAATGCTGTACTGAATGACAACAAACCTGCACTAGGAGCATCAGCAAGGACCTGAAAGCATGGTTTTGCAAATCTGTTTTGTGTTTTATTTTTCCAAATTGTCCAATTGTAAGCACAGAAAATAGTGATATAGGTTTGGTGCATGGACAATGGGCCTGGCCATCTGTAAGGCCAAATGCCTGCTTTCATTTACTGGTTGCGGAATGCGGCATGGCCGAAGTTGTAGGTTTAAATGGGAAAAGAAATCTGCTTGTGACTGCAGCTCGGAGTGCTGGTTGGTTTTAGCAGCAAAGTTGCAGGCATGCTGCATGAAGGTTTAAATGGGAAAAGAAATCTGCTTGCGGCTGCAGCCCGGAGTGCTAGGCGTGATTGCAGCAAAGTTGTGCGAGAAGCATCAGCAAGGACCTGAAAGGATGCTTTTGGAAATCTGTCCTGTGTTTTACTTTTTTGAAATTGTCGAAACATAGGTACAAAAAATAGTGATATAACTTTTCTGCTGTGTGCAGAGGACCTGGACTTCGGCAAGGACACATGTCTTCTCTGATTTGCCTATTGGGGTATGTGCTTCTGATAACGACTCACATAAGTATTTTACAGAGCAAAAATCGCAATCACAATCCATAATCTACATTTGTCCCAACACCTGAGTCCAAAACATAATCTGAAGAAGCCCACTTAAATTAAAGCATAATATTGCATTTCTGAAGCATTTATTGATGCCTACTCTCGAGTAGGCCCATACCACATAAATTGGTATCCTAAGTTATTATTGTGACCTAAAAAGAATATCGCACCTGAGCCATAGTTATAACACCTATCTAGTTGGGGCTATTGTTTACTTTCATCAGTTTGACATTAGGACCTTGGTTGAATGGTTGATTGCAACAAATTAATGGGTGAACTCACCGACAGTCTGTACACCGTACAATGATACTGGACACAGGGTCCAGCCAACACCAGATCGCTAGATACAATTGTCCTCCTTTATTGTTACATTGTACACTCTCCTCATAAAGTCTTGAAATGTTTTTCAAACTTACAAAAATATTTCCACATCAGTATCCTTATTCAATCCGATAATGGTGCTGCAAATTAGTCTGGATTATTGCTGTCTGAGGTTTTTTTCACGGTCCCAAAGTCTGTAGTTTGAGTGGATAGGTTTTACTCCAATAAACTTAATTTCCTCCTTATTATCCATCTGATGGCACGTGTCCCAATGTTCCTGTAAGGGTAGTCTTCTCCCTGTTGTAATTGACATACACCACTCTGCAGGGGGGAGCAATTTTGAAGTGCTTTTGAAGCGGTAATCAAGGAGCAAGAGAAACACTGACCTCTACCTTAGATTTAACACACGTACAACATCTTCCCCTGTCCACCTGCCCCTCCATATGTGTGGTTGGTGCCCCTTCCCTCGTCCCCCCCCCACCTTACTTTATGGCCTCTCCTGCAAAAAAGATTCATGAATAAAGGTTCCTTTAGGAACCACCTTTCACGGTTAAAAAATATAATGCTAGAAGGTGGGGAATGGCAGAGTTTTAAGGTGAAACGTTCTAACTTGGAGAAAGATTTTGCTAAATTGGGGTCATTATAATATTAGTAAGTTGTAGCAAATTAGGGTGCAGGGGTAAAAACCCATGAAATTCACTGAAAAAAACGTTGTTAAAGGGACGTTATGGTTAAGTTGCACTAATAATGAGCTATGAAATTCAATAAAAAAACAATGTTAAAGGGAAGTTATGGTTACAAGTAAAACCGAAAACCCCCAGAAATTCACCAGTTGTGGTAAGCTAAGCATCCATAAATCATGCCAGCACCGTGCACTGCTAAGACAAACACCCAGTACATGAAAGATGACATCAGAAATGTCATTGATGACATCACTGATAACATCCCATATCTGGGCCACTTGTTTTTGTTCACTGACATGTCTAGGCTATTTTTTATTTTTACTGACAATGAGAATTTTAAAAATTGAAAAGGTGCTATATATTAACTTTATATCTTCTTAAAGTACTTTCCAGAGAATTTGATTTGACATCATAGTGCACATACTTGGGGCAATAAGCAGTCCTCTTAACACACAAATAATTTATGCACGTGATAATCAACTCTAATGTTATTGTCATTTGTTGGTGCTATTGTTTCTTTCTTCCTTACTTTAGTTTCCCTTTATGTGGCTCTAATTTGTATGCATTCTCAGTGGTTTTTATATGTATTTGTTGTACTAACAGATGTATGTCGAAAGCTTGAAATTGTTAGCTGTTTATTCCATGTTTAACATTACGCAAAACTTTGATACAGTATCATTTATTATTTTACTATCGGAAATTACCAGATTAAAAGTATTGTTCTTGTTTGGTACATGCTGCAGCCATTGCCTATGTGTATGTATGATTAGGGTCCTGTATTAACAACACCACTCAAATATAATGTTTTGTTTAGATGACAACATTCTTTAATACATGAAGTAGTTCAGGATAGGTCTCCCGATTACCCCTGACATCTGGATACCAACATTATAAACACTACCCCTTGTATTGACTGTTCATGAAAATGATTTTAATATGTGATTTTACCAGTGATGTCAAAAATGACAATGGTGATGTTATCTTTCATGTACTGGGTGTTTGAGCAGTGCATGGTGATGGAGCCAGTTATGATTGCTCAGTTTACCATAACTGGCGAATTTCTGGGGATTTTCGGTTTTACTTGTAACCATAACGTCCCTTTAACAACGTTTTTTCATTGAATTTCATAGCTTTTTATTAGTGCAACTTAACCATAACGTCCATTTTACAAGTTTTTTCACTGAATATATATATTGCATGGCCACGTCAGTGGCCATGTAGTTATGGTTAAGTTGCTGTTTCCATAGGAAGAGCACTTTTTGGGCGACTTATAACTTTGCTCCCCCTGGACGAATCCACACCAAACTTTGCAAAAAAAAGTATATGGCCCACTCTGAATGTTTTTTGCAAAGTTTGGTGAGGTTTGGTCAATGGGGGGCAAAGTTATAGGGGGGGGGGTCCCAAAACATTTTTTTTTCCCATAGACTGAAAGGGAAAAAAACTTTGCTCACGCCTAAAGTTCAAACCGCTGGACGGATTTTCACCAAATTTGGACCAGGAGCAACGGCATGGTCCCGAAAGCGTGCTTTTGAAAATTTGGTGAAAATCCATCCAGTAGTTTTTAAAAAAATGACCAAAAAGTGGGTCCGAAAAAATGAGTGATATCTGTGTCCGCTTCGTGGACACACTTCCCTGTTCGCTCCGCAGACAGGACAGGGATTGGGCAAGCGGCTTGCGTGGTGTCCGCGGACATATTACGTGCTTTCCCATTGGCTGTGGTGCAGCGTGCAGTGCGTCGTATTTTGCAAGACACCCGCCATCTTTGTTTATGGTTTGCCTGAGAGCCGAGGAGAGGGATCTGCCGCCTGCTAGTAAGGTCATGTCCGTGTCTCCCTTGTTCCCCCGCACCCCCCGCTCATGCCCTTGTCTTCCTCCCTTTCCCCCCACCCCCCGCTCATGCCCCTTGTCTCCTTCCTGTTCCCCCCAACCCCGCTCATGCTCCGTGTCTCCCCTGTTCCACGCCATCGGCACGCGGTGGCCTGCGGAGGGCCGAGGAGCGGGATCTGCTGCCTGCACACTAAGGTTATGTCTGTTTCTCCCACACGATCCCCCCACCCCCCGCTCATCCCCAGTGTCTCCCCTATTCCCCCACATCCCCTGCTAATCCCCTGTGTCTCCCCTGTTCCCCCCACCCCCCGCTCATGTCTCCCCTGTTCCCCCCCACCCCCACTCATGACCTGTGTCTCCCTTGTCCCCTCCCCACCCCCCGCTCATGTCTCCCCTGTTCCCCCCCACCCCCCGCTCATGACCCGTGTCTCCCTTGTTCCCCCCACCCCCCGCTCATGCCCCGTGTCTCCCTCCTCTCCCCCCACCCCCTGCTCATGCCCCGTGTCTCCCTCACGATCCCCCACCCCCCGCTCATGCCCCGTGTCTCCCCTGTTGCCCCCCACCCCCCGCTCATGAACCGTGTCACCCTCGTGTTGTCCCCCCCACCCCCGCTCATGCCGCGTGTCTCCCTCGTGTTCCCCCGACCCCCGCTCATGCCCCATGTATCCCTCCAGTACCCCCACCCCCCGCTCATACCCCATGTCTCCCTCCTGTACCCCCCACTCCCCGCTCATGCCCCGTGTCTGCCCTGTTCCCCCACCTCCCGCTCATGTCTCCTCTGTTGCCTCCCACCCCCTGCTCATGCCCCGTGTCTCCCTTCCATTCTCCCCCACCCCCCACTCAGGCCCCGTGTCTGCCCTGTTACCCCCACCACCCGCTCATGTCTCCTCTGTTCCCCCCACCCCCGCTCATGCCCCGTGTCTCCCTCCTGTCCCCCCAACCCCACTCTCATGCCCCGTATCTCCCTCACAATCCCCCCACTCATGCCCCGTGTCTCCCCTGTTCCGCCCCACCCCCAGCTCATGCCCCGTGTCTCCCTCGTGTGCCCCCCCACCCCTGCTCATGCCCCGTGTCTCCCTCCAGTACCCCTACCCCCGCTCATACCCCATGTCTCCCTCCTGGACCCCCCCACCCCCCGCTCATGCCCCGTGTCTGCCCTGTTCCCCTTCACCCCCGCTCATGTCTCCTCTGTTCCCCCTCACCCCCCGCTCTTGCCCGTGTCTCCCTCCCGTTCTCCCCCACCCCCCACTCAGGCCCCGTGTCTGCCCTGTTCCCCCCACCGCCCGCTCATGTCTCCTCTGTTCCCCCCACCCCCCGCTCATGACCCGTGTCTCCCTTGTTCCCCCCCACCCCCCGCTCATGCCCCATGTCTCCTTCCTGTCCCTCCCACCCACCTCCCATGCCCCGTGTCTCCCTCACGATCCCCCCACTCATGCCCCATGTCTCCCCTGTTCCGCCCCACCCCCCGCTCATGCCCTGTAACTCCCCTGTTTCCCCCACCCCCGCTCATACCCCGTGTTTCTCTCGTGTTCCCCCCACCCCCCGCTCATGACCCGTGTCTCCCTTGTTCCCCCCCACCCCCCTCTCATGCCCGTGTCTCCCTCCTGTCCCTCCCACCCCCCTCTCATGCCCGTGTCTCCCTCACGATCCCCCCACTCATGCCCCGTGTCTCCCCTGTTCCGCCCCACCCCCCGCTCATGCCCTGTGTCTCCCCTGTTCCCCCCACCCCCGCTCATGCCTCATGCCCCGTGTCTGCCTGTTCCCCCCACCCCCCGCTCATGCCCCGTGTTTCTCTCGTGTTCCCCCACCCCCCGCTCATGCCCCGTGTCTCCCTCCTGTCCCCCCCACCCCCATTCATGCCCCGTGCCTCCCCTGTTCCCCCCACCCCCCGCTCATGCCCCGTGTCTCCCCTGTTCCCCTCAGCCCCCCTGCTCATGCCCCGTGTCTCCCTCCTGTTGCCCCCCACCCCCCGCTCATGCCCCGTGTCTGCCCTGTTCCCCCACCCCCTGCTCATTCCCTGTGTCTCCCTCGTGTTGCCCCCACCCCCACTCATGCCCCGTGTCTCCCTCGTGTGGCCCCCTCACCCCCCGCTCATGCCCCGTGTCTCCCTCGTGTTGCCCCCCACCCCCACTCATGCCCCGTGTCTCCCTCGTGTTGTTCCCCACCCCCTGCTCATGCCCCGTGTCTCCCTCACGATCCCCCCACTCATGCCCCATGTCTCCCCTGTTCCGCCCCACCCCCCGCTCATGCCCTGTAACTCCCCTGTTTCCCCCACCCCCCGCTCATACCCCACGTTTCTCTCGTGTTCCCCCCACCCCCCGCTCATGACCCGTGTCTCCCTTGTTCCCCCCCACCCCCCTCTCATGCCCGTGTCTCCCTCCTGTCCCTCCCACCCCCCTCTCATGCCCGTGTCTCCCTCACGATCCCCCCACTCATGCCCCGTGTCTCCCCTGTTCCGCCCCACCCCCCGCTCATGCCCTGTGTCTCCCCTGTTCCCCCCACCCCCGCTCATGCCTCATGCCCCGTGTCTGCCTGTTCCCCCCACCCCCCGCTCATGCCCCGTGTTTCTCTCGTGTTCCCCCACCCCCCATTCATGCCCCGTGCCTCCCCTGTTCCCCGCCCACCCCCCGCTCATGCCCCGTGTCTCCCCTGTTCCCCTCAGCCCCCCTGCTCATGCCCCGTGTCTCCCTCCTGTTGCCCCCCACCCCCCGCTCATGCCCCGTGTCTGCCCTGTTCCCCCACCCCCTGCTCATTCCCCGTGTCTCCCTCGTGTTGCCCCCACCCCCCACTCATGCCCCGTGTCTCCCTCGTGTGGCCCCCTCACCCCCCGCTCATGCCCCGTGTCTCCCTCGTGTTGCCCCCCACCCCCACTCATGCCCCGTGTCTCCCTCGTGTTGTTCCCCACCCCCTGCTCATGCCCCGTGTTACCCCCCACCCCCGCTCATGCCCTGTGTCTCCCTCCAGTACCCCCACCCCCCGCTCATGCCCCGTGTCTCCCTCCTGTACCCCCCACCCCCCGCTCATGTCCCATGTCTCCCTCCTGTACCCCCCACCCCCCCACCCATGCCCTCTGTCTGCCCTGTTCCCCCCACCCCCGCTCATGTCTCCTCTGTTCCCCCCACCCCCGCTCATGACCCGTGCCTCCCTTGTTCCCCCCACCTCCCGCTCATGCACCGTGCCTGCCCTGTTCCCCCCACCCCCGCTCATGTCTCCTCTGTTCCCCCCCACCCCCCGCTCATGACACGTGTCTCTCTTGTTCCCCCCCACCCCCCGCTCATGCCCCGTGTCTCCCTCCTGTCCCCCCACCCCCTCTCATGCCCTGTGTCTCCCTCACGATCCCCCCAGCCCCCTCTCATGCCCTGTGTGCCCTGTGTCTCCCCTGTTCACCCCCGCTCATGCCCCATGTCTCCCCCCTGTTCCCCCCACCCCCGCTCATGTCCCCTGTCTCCCTCCTGTACCCCCCACCCCCGCTCATGCCCCGTGTCTGCCCTGTTCCCCCCACCCCCCGCTCATGCCCCGTGTCTCCCTCCCGTTCCACCCACCCCCCGCTCATGGCCCGTGTCTGCCCTGTTCCCCCCCACCCCCCACTCATGTCTCCTCTGTTCCCCCTCACCCCCTGCTCATGACCCGTGTCTCCCTTGTTCCCCCCACCCCCCGCTCATGCTCGTGTCTCCCTCCTGTCCCCCCGACCCCCCGCTCATGCCCCGTGTCTCCCCTGTTCCCCCCAGGCCCCCTGCTCATGCCCTGTGTCTCCCTCCTGTTGCCACCCATCCCCCGCTCATGCCCCGCCCGTGTCTGCCCTGTTCCCCCCACCCCTGCTCATGCCCCGTGTCTCCCCCGTGTTGCCCCACCCCCCGCTCATGCCCCGTGTCTACGTCCTGTTGCCCCCCACCCCCGCTCATGCCCCGTGTCTGCCCTGTTCGCCCATCCCCCGCTCATGCCCTGTGTTTCCCTCGTGTTCCCCCATCCCCCGCTCATGCACCGTGTCTCCCTCGTGTTCCCCCACCCCCCGCTCATGCCCAGTGTCTTCCTCGTGTACCCCCCCACCCCGCTCATGTTCCGTGTGTCTCCTGTTGCCCCCCACCCTCTGCTCATGCCCCATGTTCCCTCGTGTTCCCCCATCCCCGCTCATGCCCCGTGTCTCTTCCCTGTTCCACCCCACCCCCGCGCATGCCCCGTGTCTCCCTCGTTTTCCCCCCCACCCCCCGCTCATGCCCCGTGTCTCCCTCCCGTTTCCCCCCACCCCCCGCTCATGCCCCGTGTTTTCCCTGTTCCCCCATCCCCCACTCATGCCCCGTGTCTCCCCTATTCCCCCCTACCCCCGCTCATGCCCTGTTGTGTTCTCTTTATACACCCCGCCTTCCCTTTCCATGGTGGCCATCTTGGTAAAAGATTTGGGATGAAAAATCTTTTTTTTAACCACCCGGGGTTCCCACTTTGAGGACCTAAAATGCTAGTGGTCTTCATCTATTGAAAAGGATGTTATGGTGATGTTGCACTAATAAAAACCTATGAAATTCAGTAAAAAAAAATGTGTTACAGGGACGTTATGGTTAAGTTACACTAATAAAAACCTATGAAATTCAATGAAAAAACTTTGTTAAAGGGACGTTATGGTTATGTTGCGCTACTAAAAACCTATGAAATTCAGTGAAAAAACTTTGTTAAAGGGACGTTATGGTTCCACGTAAAACCGAAAAACCCTTGAAATTCACCAGTTATGGTAAGCTAAGCAACCATAACTCGCGCCACCACTGTGCACTGCTAAGACTAACACCCACGACATCAAAGATGACATCACAAATGTCATTGATGACATCACTGATGACATCACATGTCTGGCTCACTCTTTTTTTCTTTTGCTGACATATCTAGGCCACATGGTTTTCTTCAGTAACAGTCAGAAACTAAACATTTTATTTTATTTGTAGACGTATCCTTCAAGTATGTTCTTACAGTAATTCCCTTAGAGTCCAGTCACATCATATGAAACATATACATACGGGAAGACACAAGCTTGAAAGACAGCAATGCTTTTTGTACATAAAGATAAACAATAGACTTATCAGCACTTTCTAATAGTTCTGTTGTTTTTTAATGGCTGTACATTCCCTGTATATGGTCATATTTGTATACATTGTACTCACACTACTTTCTTTAGGGTCCAATCACATCAAGTGATACATTTACATATACATAGGGTAAATAGCAGCTTTGAAACAGAGCAATCATTTATTTGCATGAAAATAATCAGTTAAGTTATGAATTGTTTCTGCTACTACTTGTGCTTTTTTGCTAACTTCACTTTCCCTGTGTATACCCATATTGGTATGTGTTCTTGTCTCTTTGTGTTTTGTCTATAGTAATGCAATTATGTAATACATGGGTTTTATTAGCTACTTATTACATATTTCACAGTACACAAAAATCTATTAAGAAAACAATTATCATTTCATTATTCAACATATTAACATTACGAATATTATACCTTCATTTTGTACGCTGCACACAATGCTATGTTTCTGCATGAGTAGCTTAGTATACTAGACAGAACCCCATAATAGAATGCTATTTATATCAATGCTTCGTTCAATCCACTAATTAAGGTATGATATTTATTGCAATGATCCTTGACACTTTTTTTTTGCAACATTATAATAAGAATCCCTTGTACACACATTTCATGAAAAGTAAATACACATGTGATGTCATCAGTGATGTCATCAATGACATTTGTGATGTCATCTTTGATGTCGTGGGTGTTAGTCTTAGCAGTGCACGGTGGTGGCGCGAGTTATGGTTGCTTAGCTTACCATAACTGGCGAATTTCAAGGGTTTTCGGTTTTACTTGGAACCATAACGTCCCTTTAACAAAGTTTTTTCACTGGATTTCATAGGTTTTTTAGTAGCGCAACTTAACCATAACGTCCCTTTAACAAAGTTTTTTCATTTAATATATATATATATATATATATGTACACACAAACACATATTTGTATATTTAAATAACCATAAATATCATAAGTTATCATGTTCATTGCCACATTCGAATAGTTTTTGATGATCAACATTGCCACGAGGTTTGAAGTGCTAAGTGGAAACATTTGGAAACACAAGTAGCCCTGTTGGAGATGGGAGATATAATTAGCCCTTTGATAAGTAAAGGTATTTTGACAGCAGTAGGACTTGTCACGATGGTCGGTGAAAAGTTCAACAGGCCAGCCATGGCGCTCTTGGCTGTAGTGGGCATTGCCTTTAATGCCCAGAAGCTGTCATTAAATGATTGAGATTGGCTGTAACTGTATATCTAATGGGGTGGCAATGCATTTGTGATTTAGTGCTCCATAAGGTTTCACCCCTGAATGGATTGGCTCCTTTATTTTTTATATCCTGTAGAAATGCCCGACCTGTATTGCATTGTGTTGATGGATTTATGCAACTCCCACTGCCTGGTGAACTAGAAGTATAGCTGCGGTGCACAGTAGAGCCACCCTGGTCCAAGCTTGCCGTCCTTTCCATGATCCTCTCTTGCTGGAAAGGCACCACCATCGCCAGCTGCCTACGCTTTAAGATCTCACCTCCCATCCTCGAGGGATTGCCGGGGCATCTGTGCCCTGATATTTGGCTTGCTGTGTATTTTTTGGTTATCATGGCTTTTCGATCCTTTCAGGACACAGGGCACCCGGCGATCCTCGATGGAGCAATCACCTGGGAGCATGAGGTAGTTTACTGTATCTCGGTAGCGCAACACATTTGCCTCCATATCCTGATCTGTGTTGCCACCCGTCACCCGAGGCGCTAATGGGGTGGGGGGTGGGTGTAATGAGGGGCTGTTGCATCTGGTCTTTTGCTTGCAGCCCCAGATAGAAGCTTAGTGGCTACAACCAAAAGGCCAGCTAGCCCTGGGTCGCGACAGTTCCGACATTAGCCTAGCGCCGGATCTTTTCCAGACCTAGCAACACCCCTGCCCATTACGTTTAAGTAAATATCCATCAACCATTCTATTTTCTTAAGGGCGGGTGCCGTTTTTATTTTATGCCCTATTGGAGGTGACATTTTTTCCATCCTCCTACCTGCCACTTGGGCCACATTTGCTATTTGTAAGGCAACTAAATGGCAATTTGGCTCCCCCTGCTGGTGGCGCCACAGGCAGCAAATTGCTTTCGGTCTAAAGCCATTTTTTCTAAGTGAGTGCTGTGGCTATGTAACTGTAGGAAGCATCCTGCATGGTTTTTGTGCCGAAGAAAGAGAAATGTGGGTTGCACAACTTTACAGACTTTCTTGCGCATCAACGGTAAGGGTTACGCTTCATGAACACCATTTCCCATCATTTCTACCGACAAAGGCACACTCACAAGTATGCCACAGTTTAGCATCGGAATGACAGCGTACATACTTTTTGGTGCTGACCTAAAACATTAGTGATAACCAATATCATGCTGCTATGTGAAACTCATGCTGCAAATGATGACTTAGAACCGGAAGCAGTCCAAGGCAAAACATGCTGTGCATTACGGCATTGCAAAACAAAGAGGTGATGGCTGGAAGGTTTAGAACGAATCTTAAACCTCTGGCAATTGCTCTGAGCAACCTCCAGACCATCGTTGTTTGCCTGCCACGCCATTACAGAAGGGGAAATACCATATGCAAATCAGGCTGGGCCCCACCGCAAAAGGGGTAGTCCAGCCCGAACTGCTAGGTCACATCCCTTCTGCACGTGACCACAAGAATCCCCAGAGATATTTTGGCCTCATTGGGCGCCATCAGTGATGAGTAACTTGGCAACGGGAGGATAGCTCTGTGGCAACGTGCTCGCCTTGGCAGCAAGAGAACACGAAGCAACACAGGTTCGATCCCCGGTCCACAATAGAAACCTCTGGGTATTTAAGTGCGTAATTCTGTAACATTCTGTAACAGTGCCTCGATACCCCCAGGCTGTGTGAGCGCTTTAAAAATGCAAATAAATAAATAGAATAAAATAGCTTTGATCTCTAGGCCCAGCAGGCACGGGACCCACGTCTGGGCACAGTCGTCCCACTTTGGCCTAGAGACTAAACCTTTGAACCTTGTAAGGCAATCCGAGATCCTCTCAGCAAGGCCAGCACTGAACAAAAATTTAAATATAATGAGGTAAAAAGGCAGCAGGGCAACCACTGATGACAGTTGCATGTGCCAACAACGGATGCCATGGCCAAAAAGGTACCTATTTGTGAGCACTATTTCCCATAGCGTCAGGGTATGTCTGTTAGATTAAGTTCTAATCCACTTTAGACTGCCATATGGTGCATGACTTTTCACTTACACGGTGGATGGAAGGCGATCAAGACTGAGCAATAGCGATCCTTGTTTCCCCATTCCCAGCTTTGACCACTGGGGGTCCACTACAGGACCACCAACCTTTGATGTACGATTAGTGCTGAAGCTATTCAATGTCTTCTTTTCTTTGAACCAACATGCCAGCAATGAGGCAAACTATGAATTCTGTGCACAGGGATTTTATTTCCTGCTGTACCCCCACCTGAACAGTGGCTTCAATGCTCTACCCAGAGGATCTCTTTTCGAGTGCAAAGGCACACCAGATCTCTGGTAATAAGGCCTTGTAGGATGGTCTCATGCTGAGTGCAGGACACGCAAGTCATCTCTGGCCGAATCCATATAACCGAGGCACTGATTCCCTGAGCCACCCAATGAACGGCCTTTACACGACTACCCAGAAGGAACAAGCTGCACTCACCTGGACATGGCATGAATTGATGGAAGCTGTGGAATGTAAGGAAACCAAAGGCGTTTGACGCCCGGTGGCTTAGGAGCCTCTGACTTTTGTTCCGAAACTGGCGTCCAACATCATATCGGGCACCTCTTCTCTGCCTTTTCTTGCTCCGCTTCCAGCCCATGGGGAGGAGAGCTTATTGACATATTCTGCCTGAAGGAGATGGAAGGAGATGGAAGCATTGCTATTTGAGCAAAAGAAAAAAAAGGTCCTGGCCAAGTCTTGATGCCATCTGATCTATTCTACGTAGACGTGGTCATGTTTTACTATGAGTTTTCAATGGCGTGCTACTATCTTCAAAAACCCACCCACTTGGATGCCCTCCTTTATAATGTCCATGTAAACAAAGGCAGAGAGGTGTGACCTGGGGAATAATCAGCCCATTTCTCTCCATATTTACAAAGTTATGACTCAATCGATACCAGTCATGGGAGAACGAAAACCTTATTATTTCCCTCATCCACGTGGGTGGGTATTGGCGTGATGTACCTGGGACAGGTGTCTTTGATTGCTGCTATTTCTCTCTTCCAGATGTATTTGGATGTGCCAATGAGTCACAGAGAGGGATTCCCTGCCATGTTGACGATGATGATACAGTCCTGCCAGCCCTGACCAAGATGCACTTGATAGGACAATGGGGGAATTAAGCTCCTACATAAGAAAGCATCTAATGTCAACGGCCCCCAATCTAAGGCGGTGCTCTTGGAGAGGTATTCTAAATGTGGAGACCCCCCCACGATGAATGGCTTCCTCTTGGAGAGTGTTAAGTCTTTTTATTAGCTAGGTCTAGGATTTTCACAAACTGTGTCATGGTCTCTCTGACTTAAGAAATCAATCATGACCTTAGCTTAGGGGCTGTGATGAAATGACTACTGCCAGGAAGGGTACAAGGATGAGTAGTGGCTAATCCACCTACTCCGCCCTCACACTACTACAGAACAACAGTGATCCAAATCATAAAGATGAAACCGGCACAGTCAAGAGATATACCCCCTTTGCCTTTTGTGGTAACATGGGCTGAGGGCAGGATGTTCTCTTAAGAAGGGTATGGGACACTTGCCTTTCCCCACAATTATGCAACATGTCAGAAATGGGTGGTCATCTGGACCTCTGCCTGTCAAACATCCTTCCAGAACTTGAAGGGCTGGTTTGTGCAAGGCCCTAGATCTAAAGATCCAGGATTATGGGCAGGAATTCATCATTCAGATAGATGCTTGGGAATTTGGAATTGATGCTGTGGTAGCGCATCTAAACTTTGAGGGGGTCGAGCAACATTGTGCATACCTTAGTAGGCACTCGGCCAAGTAAGAGCGCCACTGGGAACAATTGAGATGGAGGCATTTATGGTGGTTTGGACCATGCAAAAACTGAAGCCAAACATTTGTGGGTCTCACTTAAAGGTCCAAACGGACCACAGGTCCATGCAGCGAGAGAATCCCAAGTGGTTGCATTCCTGGGAGTCACTCTTCCTGCCATCTGGCTGCACTAGGACCATTCCTTTGCTGGGTGTTCCTGCTCCTGTGCCCCTTGGTGGTCATATGGATGTGGTCGCTTCAAGATATCCTGTTATTGGAGCAACACCTTTCAGTTACATGGATGGAGTACATCAAGAAGGTTTTCTAATCAATGGGTTTGGGGGAGGTCCGGTCTAACCCTTGAAGGCTGATGAAGAGTGTTCCAGGCATACATTTGGTCAAATATTGGACGTAGAGGAAAGACGTTACTCTATTGGTTATGAAGCTTGACTTCCTGGTGGTTCACTAGCTCTCAACATATCCTGCTGGAAGTTGACCGATCCCCGCTTGCAGGTCTTGCTCCTATTGGCTCATACTCGGGTGGGGATTCTTCTTTTTGCCACTTGTACTCCTGCCTGGAAGACATTTACCTCCCATGGACCTTGTTTATGCATTTGTTTTAATGTACTTGCTAAGCAGCTAAATGGCTGTACCCATGTTATTATAATGGGGAAATGGGGTGGGCTGTGGAAGGTGAGGGTCTTGTTGATGTGCCCAGCTTCTGGCCCATCATGGGTCCAGTTTGCTGCAACTCAGGTCATCTACGGTGCTTGGATGCCTACATTGAAGGAAATTAGCCTGCCAAGCTTAGATGATCTTTTTTTTTTATAAGGAAAGGTCGGATGTTTGTTGAACTTCTGTTCTTCATTATCGTATTGTGTTTGTAAAACAATGTCTGTATGATGTTTTTGTTTCCAATGAATTTGTTTTGCATTGCAAAAAACTCACTTGACGTGGCATAGCATTTACAGTTCCATGGAACACATTTTCTGTTAATCAAAGAACTGAATATTTGCACTCATCAGCTAATAGGCACAGCTCTGAACACATCTGAGATGGATGTGGTCAGAAGGGCAGGTTGGGCCCCGGTGTAATGAAGGTGGGCTTTGCCCCTGATAGCACTCCATTTATGCCTCTGTAAGTACCGAGTAACATAACACTATACAATGTGACCGGAAGTCATGAAGTGATGTGCTGTAGCATCACATGCGCACGCTCACTGTTCACCAGCACACTGGTGTTACACATGTGAAAACATACTGAGACAATGGTAGTGGTGTCTTTGCTCGAGTTTGGTGTTGGTGGTCGCTGACCAGGTAGGACAATGTTGTTTCAGTTGCTCACTGCACTTGGATGTTCAGTCCATCTAGAGCATCAGTGCATTGAGCAGTGAGAGCTAGTAAAGGGCCATACTGCAAGATTCAGTGGAGTGGTGCAAATGAGGTAAGGGATGAGCACTACAGTAAGGTAGGTGCAAGGATAGGTACTGAGGGTCAGTGCTAAGATCCATTGTGAAGACAGGGCTGAGGTATGAAAGTACGTGTTGTTATGGGGCATTGGGGGACGGTCCTAGATGTGGGGGGTCCTCGTGGATAGAGTTCAGTACTGGGCTAGTGTGGAGTAGTGGAGGGGAGTGCTGGAGACTCATGGGCAGAGTCATTAGTACAGAGTTTAATGGGGGCAGTGGGATCAGGTAACAAACATATGGGTGAGAATTCTGGGGATCAGAAGAGGTGGGTGTGGTCGTGGACCTGCGTGTATGGGTGATCTGCACTAGGGCTTGAGGCCAGGGGGGTGAGTCCCATTGGGGTACACGGGCAGAGATAGGCCCAATGATATGTCATTGTAGGGTTTAGTATGTTTCGTAGAATTCAATGATAGCTACGCATTGCTGCCTACATCTTTGAGGCAGGGGTGCCTAATTTAGCAAAACTGTGGCCTGTGCAACCCCAGCTGTACAATTGGCATATGCTTAGGGAGGCAACCAGGGAGGTTAGAAACAGAAAGACTACAAGCCTGCCCTGCACTGCAGCCTTAGACTTCCGGCATTAGGCAAGATCTGGTAGGTCTGGGCATTCTGGCAAGGGCCAGAGGCACAGCCATCCACAACCCAGAAATCCAGGACAGAAACCTAGCTGAGTTAGCGGGACGGGTTCTCGGGGTGCTGAATGTTGCTACTCCAGGTCTGTCTTACTATCCTCTCTTGGCACTCATGCATGTAGTACATCAGAAGATGGGACATCTCCCCAAATTCTTATCCAGCATTTCATTGTTATTTCCAAACCTGTAGACATGGCCTGGAACTTGGTATCACTGCCTCCGTGTCCAGTGGCCTGGAATCCAGTCCAACCTCTATGCTCACTCGATGCTCGCTGAGCTTCGCCATGGTTGCTGAGGACAAAAACGCTGGGATTGAGGAGAAGTTGCAGACTGGAGGCAAAACGGGCAAAAGCCACTGCTTGGGTCCACCTCCTCATCCCGCAATTCAGCTTTCCTTGGATCCCTTTTCTTGGAGGGACGCATCAGGCAGGCGAGTTCTGAACTACCACAAATGCAACCGGCGCTCAGGGACAACTGGACATGTTTCCTAAAGAGGGCCACTCATGGTACCCCATGGGTGTGCAGCGCTAGACAGTCACCTAGAATTGCTTTAATGAAACACTGGCCTGGACCTATTGCATCACTCTAGCCGTTCTCGCACCGAACATATTCTTACTACAGACGCCTCGCGTGCCCAGACCTAAATCACATAGAGGTTGAGAACCTATAGGGCCCAGTGTGAAGATGCTACCCAAATTATAAAATGTGGACTCTACAAGACCAAATTCTGTTACATTGCATTACTTTTCTATAGTTATTTAAGTGATACTGATTTTTAAGGTATCTCTCCTCAACTGTATAAAGGAGTCAAGGTTTCCCATGTATTATCTTTTAGCTTCTTCATGCTGTGCATGGAGGGTGGAGTCTAGCATGAGGCGCTATATGGAAACGTGAACCCAATCATCGCCAACCCAGGGCAGTGAAGACGGCAACATCAGCAGCCAGGTAGACATACCACTAGAGTAACACAGAGGAAAACAGCCACTCCTCAATACGCCCGCCAACGAAGCGCACAAACTACAATACCAAGCACACAGGATAATCATAGATGTTAAGCACAGAAACGCAAAGACAAAGAGGTATGGAAACCCTGATAACCCAACTCTAAAACCTTAACTTTCTGCATACGCTCCCCATACAGAAACTCACACAACCACTTCTCTGCACAGCAATGCCCACATACTTCCCCAAACTACAACAACAGACTAACAGCACATAATCCCTCACAACAGCACATGGGAAGTCGCACCGACCCGAACACTGCCCTAAAGCTCAGCGAACGGTGCAAACTGAACTGAAGCTGCCAACAGGAAATAGCAACTCTCACTTTCCTTTTCCCACTATACCCTACTAGCCCCCCACACGCCAATTGTTTTCCACACCCTCCTTTTCAGATCCACCAGAGTGCCTGGGGACCACTCCGGTGGTGATGGTGCGCGGTACAAATACCTTTAACATTAACAACATTAACATATAGAATTAAGGGGATTTCACCTTGGAAGATTTCTATAACATCATTTTTTCAGTCCATCTGTGCCATTAGAGATGGGGACCAAGCATAAATAAATCAGTCCCGAGCCCACCCAAAAGGGGTGGGAGCTGGCCACACTGCCAGGGCATTTCCCCCTCTTCACACAAGCAACAGCTAACATGTTTTGGCCCAGGCGGCAGTTGCAATGTCATGACCCCGGCTTTTGCATGGAGGCGTGCTTAGCATTCGGGATGAAGAATCTATTCAGGGTCCAGTTCAGATAGAGGTGTTTGGCTAAAACACATCTTACAGAGAACAGGCCATCTTCTCTACAGAAGGGTGAGGTTGAAACAGCTCATGGGAGTATTTCCCATCAGAATTCTAAAGAAACCACAATTTCTCCAGGGCTACCGCAACTGAGACTTTTATTTTTATTTTTTGTATTTTTTATTTGTGAATTGGTGTAGCAAAACCTCTCACAATATCTCATAGTAAAAAGATAGAATCCATCATTTAATAGCATTAAAGAGATACATTCATCAAGTCCATAGCAATACATCATTTCATCATAAAATGCATTGTACTATCTGAAAAAACATCAAAACATAAGATCATGAATATAAAATCATCATTTAAACACAAGACAACATTGCAACATCCAATTGCATGGTGCAATCCTAAAAAGCTACCAAAATGCAATTGATTACTCTTGCGACTGCAATGGTCAACAAGGTCTGGTATCCCACGGATAAACGGTTCCAAGAATAGGTAGAAGTTAGCATATCCCTGGATATCACAAAGGAATTGAAGTGCAAAGATTCCATACTTAAAGTGCCTGTCCAATCAACTAACCGCTGCTTCCACGATTCAACGTGCCCCTCCTTACCACAGAATCTACAAATATTGAAACAAGGTTTCTCAATAGCTCGATAAGATAACATTTCTCCAGTTGGTAATGTATTCAATCTAAACCTCAGAAATGCATTGCGAAATCGAACCAAGGGAAATCTCATTAGACATTGAGGTAAGATCCCTAGTTTTTTGTGTTCAGGCCCGCGATCTTTATATAGTTTGTTTTTCAGGATTCTCTGGTAGTTCTCAATCCAGTCATATTGCCACATTCTTTTCTTATCCTTGACCGGATTGTCAACCAATACATTTTTGTTTGTATTAAGAAATTCCCAAATTAGTTCCCATTTGTGAGATAGTAAAATTAACATTTTAGAATCTTGAGTCTGCAGTGATGTACATACAATCTCAAACATAGAACCCCCTCTGTGGAGAAATGATTTTAGGATACAATCCTAACATGTGCCATTGAACACAAGACGTCAACGAATTTGAACCCAGTGCATACCTAATGATGGAAATTGGCACCGATGTGGGTAATGAGAGTGTTTTTCTACCAAACCAAAAATACCTTCTAACTTTGCCAAATATGGCCAGTCCGCTAGGTGCCAAAGCTCCAGCCCGAAGGCAATACTGGGCACAATTTTCCCCTTATAATATTTGATCAAAGGAAGGAATGAGAAGCAACAGTGCCTAAAATGTATTCTGCATAATTGAGCTGCAAATAATTAAAAATAAATTTAATACAAGGTATAATACTTTACCACCAGGTTTGTAAAACATATGTGATCCCAGATATTGAAATTGGTTCACCGTGTCTATGCTCCTCTCTATGAGCGACCATTTGTAGCTCAAATGCTTTCTCAAACTCATGGATTATTTGATTTTGTCTCTGCATGGATCACCAATTCATTCTCAGCAGGATAGCTCAGAGGCAACGCGTTCGCCTTGGAAGCAAGATGACAGTGAGCAACACAGCTTCGATGCCTACGTCCGCGCTTAGAAACCTCTGGGTATTAAGTGTGTTATAAATATTCAATTAAATTTAAATTAAATAAAAAAATAAAATAAAAACATTAAATAGGGATTGAGAGAATCCAGTGCTCTCTGAAGACCCACTGCAGTTTAATCAAACAGTAAAATATTATCAGCATAAGCTATCCGTTGAATGTGCTGATCAGCCAACTTAGTGGGAACGTTCTGATTGTTTTAAATACCGAACTCAAGTCAGAGATATACAGGTTGAAGAGACAGGGACCAAGCACGCAGCCCTGTCTCACACAGTGTAATGTTGGAATTCTGTCAGTCAGGCGAGTTCTGAGTAACCCCCGACCTAGGATTGGTCACCATTTGACTGCAGCTAGACCCTAATTAGGGCTTCTCTGAGGACACACATTTTCGTTTTTCTTGAAAATGTCTCTTTTCTGTTTGTATTATTGCTACTAAGTGACCTATATATTTGTTTTTGTTTGCAATCCTGTTAAATAATGCTATGCACTATTCTCCGTGTGAACAACTAGGTATTCAACTGTGGAGTTGCCATTTTTTGTTTGTTTAATATGTTGTCCACTGAACTTACAAGATTCAAGTTTTTGGCAATTGGTTTGTGCTACCTTAAATGTTTTACAATTACCACTGAAAAAAAACAAGGAATAAAGCCAATAGCACAGCCAATTTAATAAGGCTATCTCCTGGATGCTCGTATTACAGTCTACTTCATTTCTACCTGTAACCCTGTTTACTCAATCTCAGACTGTGGATGGGTCTGCAGGGTGATTTAACTACGACAAACATCTCTTTAAAAACATAAAATCATACAAGACTGGAAGTATGATCAACTAATTGTTGGCGGCATCCCCCTTGTGTTACACCCCTGAGTTGCCCCCGAGCCATCTAATCTCACCTTTATGGTGGAGTTGGTGTAAAGTTGAATAAATTATGTCCAACACGCCTAGAGGGAGACCCCAATTTGCCAGTTTATTTTCTTTTACCTGGGGATGCGACTATTCAGCGGTTTTTTGATGAGGGGGTGTTTTCATCAGAGGAGTCGGAGTGAGGAGCAAGAACAGCAATGGGTGATTTTGATGTTGTAAGAGTAACGTGTTGTCCCGGGAGGATAGCTCCGCTGCAACATGTACGCCTTGGAAGCAAGACCACACGAAGAAACACAGGTTCGATCCGCAGATCTGTGCTTAGAAATCTCTGGGTATTAAGTGTGTTATAAATACGCAACTAAGACATATCCCGGTAACAGCGCCTCGATGCCCCCCGGTTGTGTGAGTGCTTTAAAAATGCAAAATAAATAAATAAAAATGTTTGTGGCAGACGGGGATATTTGAGACCCAGACAGCTACATTTATAGAATTCTTGTTTACCTTAAGATGAGATTGACACCTTTTAATTGACAGTTTGCTTGATCGGGAGTTAGCAGATTAATCTAAGTAAGAAGAAGAAAGTTAGGAAGATGTTCAATCTGTCCAGGAGCACGGAGGTGCAGGAGCACCCTCCACTGCAGGAGCAGTGGTCAGCAGCCTAGCTGACCTTACCTCTGCCTAAGGTAGGCATATTGGCTACCACCACAGACCCCCGCCTGTTTTCCCCACCCACGGCGGAAACGGCCCTATCTTTCACTTTAATTTTGGTTGAGCAAGTAAAAAATGCTCCCAGGCTCCGACTTGGAGTTTCAAGCCGCTTTCTAGCCATTCTCACTTGGCCACCATTGGAATCCACGAGGAATCCCCTATCTAAGATGGCCGCCGGCACCCTCTCGAACTCATCTTCGTCCACATGACTGCATCGCCCGCCGCGATTGGCTTGCCCTGCCTTTACCAGGCCAAAAACACGCCGGCAGGCGAGCGCCGGCCCACTCCCAAAGGACCATCGACCCAAGGATCCCTGCCTGTCTGGAGCCTGTCCGGAGGCGTCCGAGGCCCGGGTCCTGAACTCTGTCCCCTGGGGTAAGGCTCCTATGACTCCACTGCCCACCATTCTGGCTATTAAACATAACGTTCCTGAATTTGTCTTGCTTGTTGTGATCTGCAAGATGCATCAGTAATATCTCGACTCTGTCCTCCACTTTGATAGACTTTGCTATGTTGTTGCTAGCCTGTTATGTATGCTTCCTGAGCCGCGCTAGGTCGCTCCCTACAGGGTACCGTCCCATCTAGACTCCTTTAAGGTTATTTCACATTTACCTTCCTTACTTGTATTGCGCCTGCATGTCTTGTCCGTTCGCCGGTAGCTTTCTAACCTGCTTTGCCTACTAAACTACTTGCAGGGCTTGCCGCTTCCTGTCTATGTACAAGTCACGCTACTTTGATGGTCTCGTTTGCTCCCAGCTCTCAATACGGTCACCATACCTAACTGTAGTTCTACCTACTTGGGCTGTTACTGCACTAACTGCACACTATTTAGCCTACTGACTATTCAAACTCATGCACGCTGCACATCAGCTCTCTTATGATGCTTAGCAAAGTATATGTCACCATACCAGTCAGGAAGGTGTCCTTGACCCTAATCTGCACACGTCCAGGCTGCTGGTAGTCCTACACTCAAATTGTGTTGTGCCCTAAGGTCGCTCTCAGACCATTTATAATTGTGTTGTGCCCTAAGGTCGCTTTCTGTCATGATCTCTGCTTCCAAAAGGTCAGGGTTTTCCCAACTCCCTTGGAAGCAGATCCATAACCCAGGTTCCGAGTGCCAACCAGTCCCAATTGGGACCTTTTGGACCCAGTCCTGGCGCCAGTGGCACCAGGCTCATAAATATGCCCAGTCCCAGCGCTGGAAGCGCCGGGCTCATAATGCTTGGGTGGACTTACCTGCAGCAGACCATGCTGCTTACTTGCCTGCCAGTTGAGCCTCTGATCCTCTTCTGTTTGGAACTACTTTTCCTGTTGGGTGGGGCAGGAGTCCCTCCCTAGATTCAGAACACTGGAACTCTTCTGGAAAGCAGGAACTCTTTTCTTACCTAGGCGTGGCTGTGGAAGGAGACACCTAAGCACTACAGGAGGCTATTTAAACCACACCTGATGGATGAATCTTGCTTTGCGTTATTCTGCATCCTCTGCAGCAGAACGCTCATCGTGTCTTCTGCATCTGATCCTGGGCCTAAGGAAAAAGGCTTACCATCCTGAATCCAGTCTTCAGCAACACCTATGAAGACAAGAAAGAACAGGTTAGCATTACGGTCTTCAGTGACAGCTCTTCACTTACCTGGTCCATCGGCTGTCACCAATGCCTCGCGCTGCATTCCGGCATCTGAAAGACAAAGGCTTACCTACTCTTCGTGCGCTCCGGAGGTCTTCACACTGCATTCCGGCATCTGAAAGACAAAAGCTTACCAACTCTTCGCACGCTCCGGAGGCCTTCGGCGCTGCATCCCGCATCTGAAAGACAAAACAAGGTGTGTTTAAAGACATTGGGGAACTTTAATACTCACGTGCCATTACTCCTTTCCACATCTAACCCAGTGGGTATTCCGGCACCCTGCAGCCGCTCCGAACTTGTACCTGCAAAATAAAAAGACAGTTAGAGCGCATCGTGAAGCAGGCAACAAGCGCTTACTTACGTGCTTCCAGGCGCTTCTATTCATCACACGGGTTCCATCTTCAACTCACTTCAGCCCGTCATCCGCCATCGCCGGAACCCTGCAAAACAAGAAACATCATTACTAAAGACTTTAAAGACATTAGAATTACTCGAAACTTACCGTTCGTGCAGTAAACGACGGACAGCAGTCCTCTGAAGTCAAGAGGCCTGCTCCCCTTATCCAGTGAAGAAACTGGTTACAGCACCCTGCCCCGAGGCAGATGGAGAGCACGGCGTTCACTTACCTAAGGTGAGAGCGTTAACCTTTGGGGTTCTACAGGAGAAGAGAAAGGGAAGAAGAGAGAGACATTCAATAACCCAGTTCCTTAATCCCATATTTTCTATCTGCAGACATCTTACCCTTCGAGTCACACATACAGTGCACAGAGGTCCAGCCCAAAGAGCCAGCCGTGTGTTACACATCACCTTTGAAGATACGGTATACGCCCAGTCAAGACCGGCGCCTCTACGGGAATCAGGTGAACGTTACAGAACGCAAAACCTACCACAAAACTCCCGTCCAGGTGCTATGGAAACCTCGGATACCGACCAGCTAGCCCAGTTACTTGGGGAACTAAGGGCAGAAGTGCATGCAGCCCGTCAGGAAACGAACGCTCTAAGAAGGGAACTGATTATTTCCAAGGAGCGAACAGATGATCTCGCTAGACAATTGCTACAGTCACAAGCCGGACAGACCCCGTTACCCGCATCTGGGGGAAATCTTCCTTCTACATCCTCTATGAATCCAGTGCAGATCAACCTACCTGGGAATGTACCTCTGGCTCCGCCCGAATGATTTTCTGGTAACCCAAAGAGGTTTGCAGTATTTATCAATCAGTGCCGGTTGCATTTCTTATGCCGGCCAGCAGCCTTTCCAACTGATCAAGCTAAAGTAGCTTTCGTGCTTTCGTACCTTAGTGGCAATGCGGCAGACTGGTCGATCCCTCTAGTAAATCAAGATGATCCGGTCCTCCATGATTTTCAAGCTTTTCAGCTCAGTATGGAAAAACTGTTCGCAAGACATTCACAGGGGCAGGCCTTGGACAATGAGCTTCTTTCGTTGCGACAAGGTAATCAAGACCTTTTGGCTTATATTGCGTCTTTCAACAGACTGATAGTGGAAACTCAATGGCCTGAGGACAAAAGGATTACGCTGTTTTATAGAGGTCTACGTGGAGAGCTCAAAGATGTGTTAGCCCAAGTAGTGAATCCCCCACAAGATTTTTCGGACTATATAGACTTAGTCGTTCAAATAGATCACAGACTGCAGAACAGGAAGGCCGATCGTTCCAAGTTTGATGCTCGAGTATTTTCCAAACCGCCAACTCCTTCCAAAGGAGTAGACTCCGGGGGAACCCATGCAAATAGGGGGTCTGAAAGGTCCTCTAACACAAAAGGAGCGGGAAAGGAGAAAACAGTTGCAATTATGCCTCTATTGCGGAAACTCAGGGCACTTTCTTCGAGACTGTCCGGTGAAACCTGCCAAGAAGGCAGTAGGAGCTGCAGTTACCAAAGTTACAAACTCTGAGCAGGGAAAAGACCTCGCCCGACAAGAATAGAGGTCCTCTTGCCGAGCGTGAAAACCAGTTCCGTGACCTCGCATTTCGTGATACCTATGGTCCTCATTAGCCCTGATAATCCGGATCGATTACATGCAATTGAAGCTTACGTCGACAGCGGTGCCATCGGCAATTATGTGGATCATGAAATGGTTTTGAGGATGAATCTAACTCTTTGTCCCAAGGCTGTAAAGGACGTCATTACTACGGTGGATGGTACAGAGATAGCCTCCGGGCCAGTAACGCATACCACTCAAGAGGTGACGCTAGTAAGTCAAGATGGACACCATGAGAAGATCGTGTTCGATGTGATCAAGGCCCCTCAGTTTCAGATTATTCTAGGAATACCTTGGTTAGAGAAACACAATCCTCGGATCGATTGGCGAGCAAGAACGGTCCAGTTTCCAGAATGTGTCTCTACTTGTCACCCTCCACCTGGTGTTGCACTGGCAGCAATTTCTTCAGAGACTCCCCAGTTACCTCCCGAATACCTAGAATACCAAGATGTTTTCCGGAAGGATCAGGCTAACTCTCTACCTCCTCATAGGTCTTATGACTGCCAGATAGACCTGATACCTGGATCTACTCCTCCTTGTAGTAGAATTTATGCCCTCACCGAGCCTGAGAACCTTCACCTTCAACAATACCTGGATCAATACCTGGCAAATGGGTTTATTCGTCCTTCCAAGTCCCCTGCTTCTTCAGCTTTGTTCTTCGTTCCAAAAAAGGAAGGAGACCTTAGAACTTGTATAGATTATCGCTCCCTGAACCAGATCACCGTTAAGAATAGATATCCGTTACCTTTGATCCCTGAACTCCTGGACCAAGTCAGAAAAGCATGCATATATACAAAGCTGGATCTTAGAGGAGCTTACCACTTGGTACGAGTAAAAGAGGGCGATGAATGGAAGACGGCCTTCCGCACCAAGTATGGGCTATTTGAATATCAGGTCATGCCCTTCGGACTTTGCAATGCCCCGGCCGCCTTTCAATATTTTATGAACAATGTCCTCAGAGAGCTCATAGATGTGTGTGTTGTTGTTTACATTGACGACATCCTCGTTTATTCTTCATCGGAATCTGAACATCGGAAACACGTGAAAATGGTCCTCGAAAGATTGCGTCAACACAAACTTTTCGCTAAGTTGGAAAAATGTGTTTTCAACGTGACTGAAGTTGAATTCTTGGGATTCATATTATCACCTGGCGGAGTGCATATGGATTCAAAGAAGGTCGATGCAGTTCTCAAATGGCCATCACCATCCTCCGTAAAAAGGTGTGCAAAGCATGTTAGGCTTCGCTAACTTTTACCGCAGGTTTATCCCCGAATTCTCTCGAATAGTCCAGCCCATCACTGCCTTGTTAAAGAAAAACAAACGTTTTGAATGGTCTACCGAGGCGTAACAAGCTTTCCAGGATTTGAAGACTAAATTTATCTCTGCACCAATCTTAAAACACCCTCGCCCCGAACTCCCCTACATCATGGAAACTGATGCTTCAAGCCTTGCCATGGGGGCAGTTCTATCACAAAAGGACCCGGTAACCAATCAGTTGCATCCCGTGGCATTTTGGTCCCGCAAATTCTTGCCTCCTGAAATCAATTACACGATTACTGACAAGGAACTTCTGGCTATCAAGTCTGCCTTTAAGGCTTGGCGGCATTATCTGCTGGGGGCCCGACACACCGTTACTGTGATTACGGATCACCGAAACCTGCAATATTTGAAAACCGCAAAAGCCCAATCCTCTAGACAACTCCGTTGGGCATTATTCTTTGCCGAGTTTGACTTCATAATTAGCTATCGACCTGGTACAAAGAACGGTAAAGCTGATGCCCTTTCTCAGATGGGAGTGGAAGAACACTTGATCAACCCTAAACCTGTACCAATCATTCCCGAACAAAGAATTCTGGGTGTAATCGCCACAGGATCCATAGAGGAAGTTAAGGATAAAGCCAGGCAACTTGTAACTCCAGCAGACATACAGAATTGGCATCTGCAGGGAAAGGACTTTGCAGTAAAGGACAACTTATTGTATTTCCAAGAACGATTATCCCTACCCAGCACAGATTTACAGAAAAAAGTAATCTCTTGTTATCACGATTCTTTAATGGAAGGACATCCCGGTATGGCCAAGACCTCAGAAAAGATCAAGCGCTACTTCTGGTGGCCGTCTTGGAAAAAAGATATAAGAGACTTTATAATGTCCTGTGCAGTATGCGCCCAAAACAAGAGTCAAAAGGAAAGACCAGCAGGCCTCTTACGCCCTATTGACATCCCACCTCGCCCTTGGCATACGCTTTCTATGGACTTCATCACCGATCTACCTCCATGCTCCGGATACAATACGATTCTAGTAATCGTGGACTTATTCTCCAAGATGGCGCATTTCATTATGCTCAAAGGCTTGCCAACACCAGCAACTCTGGCCTGAGAATTTCTCGAAAACATCGTCCGACTGCACGGTTTTCCTTCGGTTCTAATTTCGGATCGAGGTAGTCAATTTATTTCTCATTTTTGGCGAAGTTGCTGTCGGTCGGCTCAAATTGATGTGAGACTATCGACCAGTCACCACCCTCAGACCGACGGACAAACCGAGAGGACCAATCAAACTCTGGAACAGTATTTACGCTGCATGCTGCAACAAACTGAAAAAACTTGGAAAGACATCCTTTGGATAGCCGAATATGCCTACAATAACTCTGTCCATTCGGGAACTGGGAAAACCCCGTTTTTTCTTTTGTACGGCAGTCACCCTCGAACCTCGGAGTTGGATCCCCTCCAAGATCTTGAAACACCAGCAGTAGACTACCTGCATTCTATAATCACCCAAGCCTTTAAGGAAGCTGTTTCTCACCTTCAAAGGGCTAAAGAACAATACAAGAAAGGAGCAGATCAACATTGGAAGGAAGCCCCTCAATATCAAGTAGGGGATCAAGTCTGGTTATCCACCAAATATCTACCTCTAAAAGGGCCACGCACATTCAACCCAAGATACCTTGGTCCCTATTCCATCACTACCATAGTAAACCCAGTAGCGGTCAAGTTGGACTTGCCCCCGCACATGAAGATACATCCGGTCTTCCACGTCTCTCTATTAAAACCCGTGCAACCTCAAACCCGACTAACTAAATCTCCAAAACCTATCCTAGTTGATGGAGAACTCGAGTTTGAAGTCAAAAGCATTCTGGACTCCAAGATCTCCAAATCTAAACTATTTTACCTAATTGACTGGAAAGGCTACGGCCCCCAAGAGAGATCCTGGGAACCTGCTGAATATGTCCACGCTCCTCGCCTAATCAAAAGATTTCACCGAACATTTCCTGACAAGCCAAAACCCCCGGAGAAGCCCCGTTTGGGAGGGGCCTTGAGGGGGGGTACTGTCATGATCTCTGCTTCCAAAAGTTTAGGGTTTTCCCAACTCCCTTGGAAGCAGATCCATAACCCAGGTTCCGAGTGCCAACCAGTCCCAATTGGGACCTTTTGGACCCAGTCCTGGCGCCAGTGGCACCAGGCTCATAAATATGCCCAGTCCCAGCGCTGGAAGCGCCGGGCTCATAATGCTTGGGTGGACGTACCTGCAGCAGACCATGCTGCTTACTTGCCTGCCAGTTGAGCCTCTGATCCTCTTCTGTTTGGAACTACTTTTCCTGTTGGGTGGGGCAGGAGCCACTCCCTGGATTCAGAAGACTGGAACTCTTCTGGAAAGCAGGAACTCTTTTCTTACCTAGGCGTGGCTGTGGAAGGAGACAACTAAGCACTACAGGAGGCTATTTAAACCACACCCGATGGATGAATCTTGCTTTGCGTTATTCTGCATCCTCTGCAGCAGAACGCTCATCGTGTCTTCTGCATCTGATCCTGGGCTTAAGGAAAAAGGCTTACCATCCTGAATCCAGTCTTCAGCAACACCTATAAAGACAAGAAAGAACAGGTTAGCATTACGGTCTGAAGTGACAGCTCTTCACTTACCTGGTCCATCGGCTGTCACCAACGCCTCGCGCTGCATTCCGGCATCTGAAAGACAAAGGCTTACCTACTCTTCGTGCGCTCCGGAGGTCTTCACACTGCATTCCGGCATCTGAAAGACAAAAGCTTACCAACTCTTCGCACGCTCCGGAGGCCTTCGGCGCTGCATCCCGCATCTGAAAGACAAAACAAGGTGCGTTTAAAGACATTGGGGAACTTTAATACTCACGTGCCATTACTCCTTTCCACATCTAACCCAGTGGGTATTCCGGCACCCTGCAGCCGCTCCGAACTTGTACCTGCAAAATAAAAAGACAGTTAGAGCGCATCGTGAAGCAGGCAACAAGCGCTTACTTACGTGCTTCCAGGCGCTTCTATTCATCACACGGGTTCCATCTTCAACTCACTTCAGCCCGTCATCCGCCATCGCCGGAACCCTGCAAAACAAGAAACATCATTACTAAAGACTTTAAAGACATTAGAATTACTCGAAACTTACCGTTCGTGCAGTAAACGACAGACAGCAGTCCTCTGAAGTCAAGAGGCCTGCTCCCCTTATCCAGTGAAGAAACTGGTTACAGCACCCTGCCCCGAGGCAGATGGAGAGCACGGCGTTCACTTACCTAAGGTGAGAGCGTTAACCTTTGGGGTTCTACATGAGAAGAGAAAGGGAAGAAGAGAGAGACATTCAATAACCCAGTTCCTTAATCCCATATTTTCTATCTGCAGACATCTTACCCTTCGAGTCACACATACAGTGCACAGAGGTCCAGCCCAAAGAGCCAGCCGTGTGTTACACATCACCTTTGAAGATACGGTATACGCCCAGTCAAGACCGGCGCCTCTACGGGAATCAGGTGAGCGTTACACTTTCAGACCATTTCAAATTGTATTGTGCCCTAAGGTCGCTCTCAGACCATTTCAAATTGTGTTGTGCCCTAAGGTCGCCTTCAGACCATTTCAAATTGTGTTGTGCCCTAAGGTCGCTTTCAGACCTTTTCAAATTGTGTTGTGCCCTAAGGTCCCTCTCAGACCATTTCAAATTGTGTTGTGCCTTAAGGTCGCTTTCAGACCATTTCAAATTGTGTTGTGCCTTAAGGTCGCTTTCAGACCATTTCAAATTGTATTGTGCCCTAAGGTCGCTCTCAGACATTTCAAATTGTGTTGTGCCCTAAGGTCGTCTGCAGACCATTTCAAATTGTACTGTGCCTTAAGGTCGCTTTCAGACCATTTCAAATTGTGTTGTGCCGTAAGGTCACTTTCAGACCATTTCAAACTGTGCATCTAGCTATTGTGATCCCCTATCTAGGTGCATGCTACTTGGCCACTGTGATATGTGAAACCTAGGTGTTGCCTTGCTGTGTGCACCCTAGCCCACTGTAACGTGTCACCCCTAGATATTACTAGGTGTACTGTAGCCTAACCGAGCTGTATCTCATGTGCCTGACACCCAAACATAGCTGTGCTGCATCTTACAATGCCTCTCCCAGGCTTCTAGTCACACTATAGCACCTACTTTTACTGCCACCGTCATACCTGTCCCATTCAGGACCAATCTAGTCCCTGTCAACAAGATCATAGGTACCCTACTCAGGCAGCTAGCACCACCATCATGCACATCAGTGTGCGCCCTCTACTGCACTACATCCTAGCCACACACGCTGCCCTAATCATTCAACTACCTAAAGCAACCACCCCTGCCCTTGAGGTTAATTATCTTGCCTGCCCAAACCTATACAACCCAGCCTCACCCACCATGACTATGACCCATATAGCGAGCCCCTCAGCAACTACCGCAGGCGCTCACCACCCTAGTAACCAGATCAACCAATACCTTAATGACCCAGCACTCTGGCTTGAACATTTTGCCACGAAACCTACTCCTAACCAACCTTGCCCCCTCATTCTCAGGAATAAGAGACTAGGCACTAGATTCCGCATTCGTCCTTCCCGCTCTAACACCACCAAGAAAGCCCTACACACACCACCCAGCCCACCCTCGCCCACTTCTACTGGCACAACTAAGACCACAGGGGTTAAATTTCCTGTGTTCAAGGGCGCCCTTATCAATGCTAAATCCCTCACAGCACACGCGCTTGACATAGCCGACCTTATCACCACTGCAGACCTTGACTTCATTGCCATATCCGAAACTTGGCTACATGCCGCATCGGGCCCCTCTCTAGCCCTGGCCCTACCGCCTGACTATGGCATCACGCTGTGTGACCGCTCTTCTGCCCATACTAGAGGTGGCGGCGTGGCCTTCATCCACAAAAATTCCCTTGACCTAAGAGTGGTAGCTGATTCCAAACTTGAATCATCTGAACTGCTGACAATCAAATTATTACTAACACCTAACCAAACGGCCACCCTTCACCTTATCTACAGGCCCCCAGGTCCGGCACCCACCTTTGTCAGTGAAATTTCCTCTCTCCTTCTAGACAAAACGAAAAACAACTCACAATCAATCATCTTAAGCGACCTTAATCTAGGTCGTGGCGACCCCAAAGATCCTGTAGCAACTGATCTGGAGAATGCTCTCATAGACCTTGGCCTCACCTTGTACATCCAAGAACCGACACATATCAAAGGTAGGACCATTGATTGGTTAGCCGGCTCCAACTGCAACATCCAGATCCTCAACAACTCCCCATGCTTATGGTCTGACCATCACATCATAACGTTTAACATTGAAGCTACCCCGCGAGCCCCAACACCAATGGCCCCAGCACTCCCCACCCGCAATAAAAAAAATATAACAAAAGAACAACTCCTCCCACTATTACTCCCTTCCCTCAATGCAGCCACCAACTCATGCTCTGATCCCACCTCCCTCGCAGACACCTACAACCAAACGATGCTCACGGCTATTGACTCTATAGCACCTATCAAACCGAGGAAGGCTAAACCGCGAGCACACCTTAACTCATGGTTCACTCCACAGCTAAGAATCCTCCGTAAAGCTAAACGCTGTGCGGAAAATCGCTGGAAAAGCTACCCGTCTGATGAGCATAAACATGGTTTCCTCCTCGCCTCCCTTATTTATAAAGATGCCATCATCACTGCTAAAAAAGAATCGCTCAACAATCGTATCATGCAAGCAGATTCAAATTCCAAGGAACTCTTTAGAATCCTAAAAGAGCTTGAAACCCCAGTCTCCCCCCCAGACACATGCACAAAAGACAGCAAATGGTGTGCTAACATCCAAGCAGCCCTACTAAACAAAATCGCTGTGCTTCACTCCAAAATTAAAGAAAAGAAGGACAGCCTGAAGCGTGACAACCGCTCCCTCTCCCCTACCAGGCCCACCCCTCCCAAAATGGCTAATACCAAACCCTTCACCTTCTCACCGCTCACCGTCACTGAGGTCGAAAACATCATCCTGAGGATTAAACCGTCCAACTGCCAAGGTGACCCATGCCCAGCTCCCATCATTAAGGATTCTGCCCATGACTTAGCTCCATTCATTACAGCCTTCATTAACTCCTCCTTTAAAACAGGTATTGTCCGGGACAACCTTAAGGACGCGTGGGTGATCCCGCTACTAAAAAAACCTTCTCTTGACCCAAGCATACCCACGAACTTCCGACCTATTACTACAGTCCCATTTTTGCTTAAAAAATTGGACCGCGCAGCTTACCTGCAGATCCAAAACTACCTCGAATCAAACAATCTGTTAGGTCTACGACAATTCGGATTTCGGCCCAGACATGGGACCGAAACGGCTCTATTAGACCTAAAAACCCAGATCGAAGTACGGAAGGACAAGGGCAAATTAGCAATGCTACTACTTCTCGACCTCTCCGCCGCATTTGATCTGGTTAACCACCAGATCCTTTGCAGGCACCTCCACTCTGCTGCCAACTTCTCACCGTCCGCTGCGGCCTGGATCAAATCCTTTTTGAGCAACAGATCCATGAGGGTCTTTGCACCCTCCGCAGCCGCGGATCCTTCTCCTATTCATTGTGGCGTACCCCAGGGTTCTTGCGTGTCACTTACACTTTACAATATCTTTACGAAACCACTTTTTGATGTGCTTGATTATCTGGGTGTCTCCTACACCAACTATGCGGACGACACCCAGATACTCATTCCTATCTCAGGTGATTATTTAGCTGACACTAAGGCCCTCAATGACGTCTACCTGGTCATCCAAGCTTGGATGGCCTAGCACCAGCTATGTCTGAACGACGATAAGACGGAGCTCCTTATTTTGGGTACCTCACAACGCCTGAGCAAACTTGAGCCGTTTTATCAGTCATTCACCATAGACGGCAATACCATACGAGTCTCGAAAGACACTAAAACATTAGGCTTCTACTTGGACTCCACCCTATCCCTAACGAGACAAACAAATGCAGTCAGGTCTGCCTCTGCCTACACGTGCAAACTTATTTCAGCCTGCCTACCGTTTCTCACCACCCCCAACAGTGTCACACTAGCCAGAACACTGATCATGGCAAAAATTGATTACTGCAGGGCTCTTTACTTAGGCACTAGCCAAGAGAACCTGTCCAAACTCCAAACTACCCAGAATAATGCCATTAGAGCGGCCTTGAACATCCCCCGCAACCACCACATCTCAGAAGCCAGAACTAGCCTAAAGTGGTTACCTGTGAAGCAGAGAATTTCCCTAAAAGCTCTTGCCATCACGCATAAATGCCTAGCCTACAAGGCCCCGATCTATCTCTGCAGTCGGCTTTCGCGCCACTCTACTGGCCGACCACTAAGAACTGCTCAGACTCATTGCCTAACAATCCCCAGGTTTAAGCTTCAAAAAGCGGGCGGCACTAGCTTCCCTGTCCTAGCCTCTAAACTATGGAACACCCTCCCTGCTACCATCAGAGCCGAAGACACCTTCAAGACTAAAACCAAATCTTGGCTCTTCGACCAGCAATAAGACATGCCCGACATTTCTGTCCTACTTACTCTGCCCGCTTATCCCTCACACCATCTCCGGTCTGCTACCTATGCTAACCTTTTTATTGTTCACCCCAGGTTATATCCTCTGTTATTCCCAGTTGCACTGTAACCTATGTAATTTATGTAATTAATATGATTATTATTATGTTCGTATTGTTTAATTCTGTAATGTATTCTCCTGCCTGTATGTTTCCTTCTTGCAACATTGTACAAATTGCGCCCTGATGCCCCTGGGCCTGATTGTATGCGCGTTATAAATAAACAAATACAAATACAAATTTTCTTGTTCTTACTTGACTAATTCTTAGGCTTGCCAGTGTTAATCGCCAAGATATTTTGCTGGCTCTCAAGTGAATGCAGTGTTTACTTTCTAAAGGTAAGTGGTTGTCTACATGGTACAAGAATACAAGGGAGTCTGAACCATCCAAGGTGGGCTCATTGGGGTTCTTCCCTCCGAGAATGTTTTTTGAATAATGGGTTAAAACGGCACATTATGCAGCACACATTCTGTGAGAAATTGGGTAGTTTGTAGTTGGTTTTGGAGAGCAACTCATGAATAAACTCAATAGATGCAAGTCGGCCACAGTGCACAGGAGCATACCCTAGCAAATTTTCTCGATGTCTTTCCCACAATATATGCCAGCATAAAAATATTTCCATGTTAGCTGTGCTCATACATTTCCATGATGGCCACACCAATATATGTCAGTTTTCCCATATAAAAACATTCTTTGTTTGCTTTGTGCATAATGCCAGTAAGGAAAACATGTCCAAACTGGCACTGCCAATATATGCTAGTAACCCCACGTAAGAACATGCCATGCAACAGTAAGAAAACATGTTCAAACTGGCTGAACCAATGTAGCCCAGTCTAGACACATAATAACACATATCATGTTTGCTTTATCATAGCTGCCCAGTATAAAATGTTATTCCATACTGAAAACTAGCTAGACAGGCTGCACCAAAATGCCATTCTAGCCACATAATAACATGCATCATGCTTTCTTTATCATAGATGCCCATTAAAAATATCTCCCCACCCTGTCCAAATCAGCACCCGGGAGGCTTAAACACAAGCACACACACACATGCACTTTCTCATTCTAGCAGACATTCACACAACATTCACTTGCTCATTCACACGGCATTCACGTGTTCATTCCCATGCACACCCATACATCAAACACTTGCTCATTCACCTATGAATACATCCACATATAACAGCAAAATACATCTTCATACTGTCAAAATAAAATTCTGCTGTTACCTTCAGGTCTGGATTCTGCTGCATTGGACAAAGTGTAATGCTTTCTTGTTAGCATGAAATGTCAAAAAGAGAATGGCATATCTAATTTTAGTGGTTTTCTTCACATATAACTATGTGTGGTTGCAGTCACAGTCCTTATTCAGCGCTGTTATGGATATTCCTGCAGCCCCAGCAGTCAAATTAGAGCCGCTTGCCTCGTTTTGCAGGGGCGGGGAGTGATTTTCTGCTCGTCCACTACCTAAAGGTATCCTCATGTGAGGGCCAAATCATCTAGGCAAATGTTGTTAGATGAGCGAGGGGGATTGGGAGTTGCACCTGCGTGGTGCAGCCAGAGAACCTCATTTGATGTAGATAAGATGAACAATGGCATATATGGCATATAGTGGGAGATCAACAGTGGCATGCACTCTTCACTCTTCCTTGGATGTAGTGAAGACACTAGAGGCGCAATCTTTTTGGGTTGCATACTTATTAATCTTATTTGGCAGTGAATGGAGTGGCTCAGATTTAGGGAGAAACATTATGTACAGGAATGTTGTTGCCCTGGTGATGGGCCTATGCCCGAAATGCATTGGCTGGCAATATCGAATGAAAGGTGTCTGTTCTCCCTGACACAGAAAAGAGTTGAATTAAAGATGGAGCTGAGCACATGTTGAGCTAATGCGTTTATAATATATCTCTCGATTCTCAACAAATTGAGCTCTGTGTAAATGAGCTTTAATTGCCACATTGTGAGCATACAGCTCTCTGAAACAGGGCCGTTTCGAGGGGGAGCTGGAGGGTGCAAACTGCCCCGGGACTTGCCTATGTACGGCCCTCATGGGGAGGGTTTAGCATGATTGCTGCCATGTCTGTGCAATATATGATGGTTTGGTGTGCGGCATCGACTGTAACAAAATGTACCAGTCAAAATATTGGCATTTGATCATTTTATGTTTGCTTTATTTGAAGTAGCATAGAAAACTACTTTTTAAAAAATGTATTTCAATGTTTTGTTTTGTTATATATGCAAAAGTTTGTTACTGAATATAAACTAAATGCAAAAATAAAAACATAAATTTAAAAAATGTACCAGTTTTGCCTGTGCTGCGCCACGCCACACGGCTCTGCACTCATGCACCACTTGGTACTGTGCTGAGCTCGGGCTGGCAACATCACTGTGTCACGTCATTAGTGCCAGGGATGGATTTGGAACAGTGCTTTAAGTGGGGTTGGAAATCGAAGGGGGAGGGCTCTAGTTAGGAGGTGTGGCCTAAGGACACCCCCCCTAACGAGAGCCCCCCCGTCATTTAGGGGGGCCGCTGGTAAAATAAGAGGAGCTCGGGCACACTGGCTTTATTACCTTTGATGCACCCAGCCCCTCCTTTTAAACAAAAGAAGGGGCTGGGCTCACCAAAAGGTGTGATACCAGTGTGCCCCAGCTCGCCGGCAGCAGGCAGCCCTTTCATTCAAGGAGGCTGCTTTAACCACGGGCTCCTTGAATGAAAGGGCTGCCTGCTGCTGGTGTCTCTGTACTTGAAACAGGAGGAGGGCTGGAGGGCCCAGTCTCTCCTTTTGTTTCCGAGTGACTAGTCATCACCCAGTGCTTCATGCTGGGTGATTACTAGTTACTCAGAAACAAAATGAGAGCTGGGCAGTTCTGCCCTCCACCTGTTTCGAGTACATAGACATCAGGCAGCCTGCACTGCACGGTTATGTCAGTACTTCGGTTTAGAAAAAAAGAAAAGGCATATACCGAAGTGCTGACACCTACAGGCAGCTCGTGTAACCGAGGTCATGGCTAGCTGGAGCTAGTTGGGGGTGGGCCGTGCAGGGCCCGACTCGGGAACCCTTTCTGGCGACTGCTGGGGCAGGCCCTGGTCCACTTAAAGCCCTGACTGGGAACGAAAAGAGACCCTTCAAATAATTTTCAAAATGGCCCTGTATTACACATTTTCAGCAAGCCCAACGATTTTCCTATGGGAACATTTAGAAATGCCACACATAAGAGGCCCATGGCGCAGAGGCCTACTAGGAAATCTCCAGAGCTCCCTATAGGCCAGTCCACCCCTGATTAGTGCCCACCCCGGCGGTGAACATTCGGGCTGTTCTGCGTGCGTCCCGTGCAGTGCCGTCCTTCGGTGGCAGCCAGCAGGTAACGGTAACTTCGTCGGAGTTGACCAGTGACTGCTCCGAGGTGGAGGAATCGCTGACTCGGATGCCACTGGAGGAAGAGGGGCCTCGACACTGGCCTGGCTGGCTCCTGTTGTGTGGAGAACGAGGGGCCCAGCGGCCCACCCGGCCTGCCGTGCTATTTAGTCATCTCAGGGCTCATTCGTGCCTTCGCGTTACCCCGTGCCCCGAATGTACATTAGAGTGACTCTGTTGCGTGCATGCACGTCTGGGAATAGTGGCGTGCTATGTTGTGCTTTGTTATTGAGGCAAGCCACAGCTCTCTATTGAATGCTGTATGAGTAACGCAGAGCCCACTGAATGTTACCCGTGTATTGATACGGAACAAGTGGCGCTCCAGCACTTAGTTCCAGATAGCATTCAGATGAAGGCCCCATGGACCCCTGCGAGATTGGAGAGTTCATTCATATGTTAGAAACCAATACCATGTGCGGTGGGTTGGTTAAGACAGGATTGATGATAGTAACCCCCATTTTGGACAGATGGGAATGAAAAAAGGATTTAGTGTATTAGGCAACACAAGTGGTAACAAGTACTGTAATGTTCAGAGATACTGTCGGGCTTACACTTAGTGGAGGGGTGTGGTAGGTGGGGGGTGCCAGTGATGCATTTAGCCTTCAAGAACAGTAGTTCTGTTTTGGATTCATGACATTTTAGGAATCGTGCTGTCACCCATGAGTGTAAGGCAAGAACGAGGGCGGCCCACAGGTGTGATGGGGCTTCCCGTGCCTCGGGCCGCCCTGTACTGGCATCTGCATGCATGCAATAAGAATCATACACACGCGTCCGTACGTTCCAGGGTCCCGGCGGCATCTGCCACACGGACCGTCTTTATTTCAAATGCGCATGCGTGGCCAGAACGAGGCTCGCGCATGCACACATCCGTCGAAGACATAACCTCAGGGTGGGACTGGGGGCATCATATTGTCATATTGTCTTGGGCACCAATTAAAAAGTGTCCCACAGTTGCAAATAGCAATTCATTCCTTTTGTGACAGACTGTTTGAGTAGTACCCAATGGGGATGATTTTTGATAAAATGTGAGGCAAATTGTGCATTTATTCAGCAGCACAACTAGCCGAATGGTGAAGTTTGTTTTATGTTTGCTTGTTTTATTATTTATAATGCGCACCAGACCTGGGGTAATAGGGCACAGCAGTACAGGATATTGGTATAGGTATAGGTACAGGAAGTAACATATTAAAGTGGCCCACATTGGCCAAACAACCGGCCCATACTGGCATTTTGCGTTTTTGGTTCGGTCATTGCCCTATTGCCCTATAGCCAGCCCGAGCCTGGCGACGCGAGTATTAGGATTCACTCTGGTTACTTTATCACTTTCATCAGCAATGCATGGCACGTGAACTGTTGCAGCAAGTGGTGTCTCGTTCAACACGAGTGTCCTTGATTGCTAATGGTTCAAGGACTGCTCATTGTCAGGGCCTTTGTTGGTTCTCTGTGTTCAGCATCTGCGTTTGCTGTGCAGGTTTATTTTCCTAACAGTACACATGATCAGAGAGAAGTTTGGTTTATGATCTCAGCCCCCTCCACTTCCGGGTGACTGCCCTCCTACGCGTTTTCGCCTTTTTAGCGCTCTGCATAGCCAAGTCCACTCCATGTACTCGGGTAACTTGAGTGTGGCATCTGAGTGTGACGACTACAGGGGCCAAGTCCTACAAATAAAAGTGGGTGGACTCATTAACATACCAATTGAATGTGGCATCACCCGAAATTAGCATGCCAAGGTGCCCGCTGAAAAAAGTGGCCTCGTCTTGAGCCCTGATTTCTGTGTAAGCACACGTATTTTGCTTGCGTCACAAGTGTTAGAGGTAGAGCCAGCCAGCCGACTTGCTATTGAATGACGTGCAGCTCTTGTGCAGAGCAACGTTTATATTTAAATACCAGTTTCGGCTGGCAGGCCCCATTGTATTTTGCAGTTAAAAGCAACGCCCCAGCCTTTCATGTCCTTGCATATCTGTAATTGAATGTGTAGACGAGCCCCAGAAAACATGCAGCAAGCGTCGCAGTAGGGTGATAGATCTAAAATAATAAAAAACCGGGACAGGGCAACTAACATAAAAGTAGGACTAACTCTTGAAAGTGCCTGCCAAGGCACTACACTTTAGTAGGGTTGGAGGAGAAGGAGGTGTAAGTGTTACTGGTGGAATAAACACATATTATAATCAATTTATCACAAACTACCACTATCTGAATTCATACAATGCAGCTTTTCTTCTGTGCGAGATTATCCATTCCTGCCTGCCAGCTATGAAGACCTACTACTGAAAACCGGGACCACTGCATTTTCCAATGGAAAAATAATCTTGAGAAAGGGGGACAGAGCACCTAATACTGGCACCTCTGGTCACCCTAGTCGGTGGTCAGTGGCCACTGATCAAAGGGGGGACATGTTCTATTTAGTTCCTTTTCTAAGGGAATTGTTTTCCACCCGGCAGCAGCTGCATTTTAACCAGGCTCTATTTACAATAACTGTTCTCGCAGCTCTGCTGGGGCTCCACGTTGTACACCATTACAATTAAAATACATGGATCGTGATGCCCGAAATTATACCGCAGTTTCACTGCGAGCCTGCCAGCCTGTTCACAAACTTTAAAACAATTCTTTAATATAAATTATTTTTAAGTGTGATAGAGTTAAATGTACATATGTGTATGTCATGGTTTTATGGCATAGTCCTTACAATGATTTTACCCAAGAATAGGCTTGTGGACAGATATAACCGGCTGCTCTGTAAATTCAAACTGTTCTAGTTGGCCATTCATTTTGCAGAGGAGCCATCCATCTCCATTCCCACACCAGCACACCCGCCCAGCCCCATCCCCCTCCCCATTTATGTGGCAGCATCTGTGAACCCCAAAGTGGGTGATTGTGCAGCAGAATGATGAATGCAGTATTTCTGGCCATTGGCATCCATTGGAGCGATGACAAGATTGAACAGGCTACAGTACACAGGGGTTACAGGTGTCACACTTTTCACCAAAAAGTGGCAATTTTCCACCTAAATTGTGTGGGTTCCCTCCCTGGAGATGGGCAGGAGGCTATTTAATTTATTTATTTAATAGTTTTTATATAACGCGCCTAATACTGTACCTGAGTTTTGTTTCTAAGCGCTGATCCAGGATTCAAACCTCTGTTGCTCTGCGAGGTCTTGCTTCCAAGACCAGTGCGTTGCCCCTGTGCAGTCCTCCGTTCACCGTCCCTCGTATAGGACGGCTGGGGCTCTGAGGATGGCATAGGGGTTTGAAGCCCAGTTGCTTGGCACATCGTCCAGCAGAAAGAGGTTAGGAACTGATATACATGACCCAGATGAATAGTTGTTAGCAGAGTTAAGTGTCTGCATTGAGGGTTGATTGAACAGGTACCCTGCCACTAGGACGAGCTTCCCTTGATTTGGAGGCTGCAGACCATCTCTGAGCCTGCCAAGCAAATTACAGAAAGGGTAAAGCAATGTAATGTAATGGTTGGCAGGCTAAAGAACGATGGTCTGGGGGTTGTCCAGAACCCAGATAAATTGCCAGAGGTTATTAAGAATTCAAAACCTTTCAACCATCACCTCTTTTGTTTTGCTTTAGTCACCCCGAGCGGGACGGGTATGCCCAGATGTGGGTCCTAAGCCTACAAGGCTTAGCGACTCAAGCTATTCCTCACTGATGATACTGTAAAGGAGGTCCCAGACATGACTTGCACCCCTGCCCCTCCTTTCGAGGTACCAGGAAGGTACTCGCCAAGGGAGGGGATGAAAATAATGGTCAATGTTGAACCAGGATGGAAGCCCTGAGACCTGACTGATGAAGAAATAAGAGACTTTGTGAAGACCAGCAAATTTGCGCCAGAAGGAACAAAGTTCACATACCCTAAGAAACAAAGAAGGTATGAAGGAAAATGGATCTACTGCAGCCCAAATGGACAATGCCAGCTAATGACCTGGAACAAGGATGAACATGTGAAAACAGCAGGGAGTTTGAAAGGCGTGATAAAAATATGGACCCCAAAGACGCACATGTTCACACCAGCATGTTCCAACCCTGAAGATGATGAACAAAACACTGAAGAATCAAAAGAAATAGAGACGAAAAATGAAGCAGAAGTGGTCGATGAACCGACCAGAGTGGGGAGTGTAAAGGAGGTCCCAGACATGACCTGCACCCCTGCCCCTCCCAGGAAGGTACTCGCCACGGTAGTGACGTATGAAGAGCAAATGAACCAACAGAGAGTTGCACTGGGACTCTGTCCAGTGTACATTAGAAGATCCGTACCTGTTGAAGCGCCCATAACCAAACAACCCTGGGCGGCACGGTACCCTATCAGACAGCCATACCAGCCGATGATACGAAATGAGGAGTACCTACATACAGTCCACGAAGAAACCCCAATGGAGGGCCAATGGAAATGACAATGGCCCGAACCAGCACACGAGTAAGCAAGTCAGCTATTAAAAATGACACATTAGAACAAACTGTTATGCAAATCAATGTAACGAACACAGGAAGGAGACAATGCTAAAAATAAGGAAACGTGTTACTAGACATGATGAGAACAACCGACCTGTCAAACGTGTGTAAATAAGCTTGGAACGCAAGAAGCTAAGAAAACGATACTGCTTGCAATACTTAGTAGAATATTAGAAGCGGCATGCAGCAAATATATAACTACCTCAAAAAGCACGCTATACGAGTGTGACTCCATTTTGTAAAGCAGAAATGGGCCCAGGCTGCCAGAGGCCTGGCAGGACAAGTTTCACAACTCAGCCAGAACAGGGAGGAAGAGCGGAATCGAAACTCAACAGAGAGCGGCTCATGCCGGGGAAATCAAGGTCACCCAGAGAATGGGAGGAGAGCGTCAACTCGCATGAATCAAACTTCATAGCATACCAGCTCGTCCGTGAAGGTCAAGATAAGAGAGTCCCAGGCAGGTGGCTGGGCCAAAGCAGAATTAAATACAATAAAAGCTGGAAACTGAAGCAGATCCATAGTGAACAGACACGTGACAAGCAAGGCACAAAGAGGTACCATCGCATGAGGTCATCCAGAACCCGAGGATGCCATAACTTTTCCTGATAAGAGGCTACAGATCCAAGGCCATACGCAGCCAACTAATTGACACATAGCCCTAAAATATTGATTGATGGAAGGGAGGCAGGTTGAAACTTGGAACACTAGGCACCTGGGTGTCCATTCTGCATACTGCTAATTAAAATGAGGATTTATGTCTAGGGGTGTAACCAGCCCAATTACAATGGACCAAGTTATCTGGAGTCCTATAGATAGTAGAACCAATGAGACGTCGTACTTGAGATGACCTCAATCACGTGTGATGCAGTGGGATGGGCGTAGACGCCCACCCGATAAGAGTTATCCAATCCGCATGCCCTATTATCATATACAGAAATAGCACCTATACTTAAGTTACCTTTCCTAACCAATTATATTGCATGTCAAGTTTTTGTAGAGTTAGACGTCAATGATGATGAATATTGCCTATAAGAGTTGCTGTTCAACTGAAGTTCGAGGAAGTCGGAGCGAGACAGGTGGTCGCAATGATGCTGATTCCCATTTGTTTCCCTGTTTGATGTATTTGTCATTAAACAGACTTCCCTTTGCCAAACTACTGAGTCCTCGTTTTTGAGTCGTGTCGGAGTAAGTGAATCCTGCACCCCTATCCCTCACATGGTGCAGCTATCTTGTCTTACAAGTTCTAGAGGGTGAGCACTGACCTATGGGCCCGTCGGTGAATTCCTCTCCTCCAGAACACTTGGTAGCGTGAGGATGGTTTCGGCCATCGATTATAGATTATCAATTGATATAGTTATAAGACACCTTTAGACCGAAGGCATGAAGTAACTCTAGGCCTTCGGAAAGATCACGAGTCCTTTCGCCATTCCGGCTGAGTAGACTGAGAAGCTCCCCGTGGACAATGATAGAGTAACATTTCAAAAATCTGCAGTGGGTCTGAAGGAACCCGACTTTCCAAGCATAACCCTTCTCATTCCCACGGGCAGCGGATCGGATGAAAAGCTTAAAAGCAGCAAGAGGAATGGGGGATGATCCCAAAGTTCCAGAGAGGAAACAATGCGATCGGTGAGTGAAGCAATAAAACTCGTTACTTTGGCAAATGTCGTGTAGGCATTAGAGCCAGTAAGGGAAAGGTAACGGTGGGCAGTGGAGAAAAAATAAAATAGAAGTAGAAAAGACTATATATATATATATATATATATATATATATATATATATGGGGTTAATGACTCGAGCATAAGAAATAAGAGTGGATACCGGGGGGACACCCGAGATAAAACGTAAGGATACAGGCGGACACCTGAGACAAAACGTAAAGATTACCAGGGGGACACCTGAGACAAAAAGGTAAGGATTCGCCTTGTTCCTGCGCTTTAAAGAGTGGTCAGAAGGAACATGAACCCATAGCCCACAGTGGGGGGACAATGTAGGCTACAGTGACAATTAAAGACGGCATCAAAGGGGTTCGTTCACATCCCATGACAGGGTTTTGATTAGAAGGCAGGTATACGTATGACCAGCTGGTGTCCGTCTAGTCTGTCAAATGTCTGTCATATGTGTCCTGTTTATGTCAAATGTGAAATAATTGTATTGTTAATTGTTTGAAATGCATTTTGGCTTTACGCGATTCTGTAACTAAGAGGGAATCGCCATTGAATTGATGAGTTTTGAAAAACTTGTTGGTATAAAATTTTGGCGGGAAAAGATTGGATTGGAGCTTGCGTATTTGGTGCTCGCTCATACTATTGAGAGGTTAAAGAATTGTATAAAAACTGGTGGTGACGAAATTAAGAATGGAGGAAGTTACCCCGCTTGCGCATTTGTGCAAGCAGCTGCCCAAGCACGCACCAAAGCTGAAAAAATACAGCCAGGAGTGGGTTAAGGGTACCGCCAATAAAATGTTTATGCCGTGGCCCCAGAACGGGTCACTCTCTAAGGCTGTTTTACAGCATATGACTACCTTCCTACATGCTACATATACAGGCAAGAAGCTAGAGAAACGTCTTGCTGTTCTGGAATTGTGGAAAATGTTTGAAGAAACAAAGGTGGAAGAACCACCTGCATACTGATATTAAATGTATGTACTGAGGGGGGTGAGACACCTACCGCGCCACCTGCCCCGTCTGAGCCAGTGATCGAAGGGAGTAAGTCAGAGGGTATTTACCCACTAAGGGAACTTAAGGGTACAGCAACCCGGCATATGAGTCACCTACATACAGTAGTGACGAAATTAAAGAAAAAGAGCAGGAAAGTAATCTTGCCTCTGCAGTCCCGAGGGACAAGGAGAGACGCAGTTATGAAGGAAAGGAACAGGCACAGAGAAGTGCATCTCTCGAGAAAGAGAGAGAGGGAAAGAAGTGGAAAGGAGGTGATGAGGTAGCATTCGCAAAAGACGAATGGATGGGAGGACAGATAATATTGAAATTAGATGAAAAAGGAAGTGATGATGTGAGGCCGAGGGAACGGGCTGATGAGGCGCAGAGAAAGGAAAAAGAGAAGGAAAAGGAAATGAGAGACGAGAGGTTAAGAAAGAAGGATAGGTTAAGGCGAGAACAATTATATTGTGAAGAGCAAGGAATACCACTCAGTCGCACACAGTGCGCAGCCTATGAAAAGTGCAGGCAGAACATGCTAAAGTTAGAGGAAGAAAGGAGAGTGCACGAAAGGAAAGTAAAGAAGCGAGAGGACGAGGAAAGTAGAAGGGCAAGGGAACGTAGAAATGAACGGATGAGGGAAGTAGATAAAGCTAGAGAAGAAGCAAAGAAGCGAAAAGAAATAGATGAGGAAGCAGAACGTAAGCGTAGACAGAGGGCACGAGATCTAGAATATTTGCAACGGGAAGTTAAAAAACCTGATCCTGTTGTAGAATGGGAAGACATAGAAGAATTCTTTCCTGCAAGCGATGCGGTACCAGTTACAAGCGGGACAAATATTGAGGATGACTTCGACACCAGAAGCATCGGGGAAACGATTGATAAAATCTAGGACGAGATGGGGTTGGAACTAATTTATCAAGGGGAAAGGGAAGATGAGCGCTTAGAAAGCACTCAGCTATATGACACTGAGGATGTCACCCGAAGTAGTGGGAGCAGGGGACTGCCCTAGACAGGCTGGAGATTGGGCAGAACGAAGAAGATGCAAGAAGTTGTGTAAACTGGGAGTATTCAGGATCTGACTCCGGTGGGGAAACGGAGGATGGGGCACATGAAGATTGGAGACAGTGTGAAAAACGGCTCCCAGGGGACCGAGAGGTACGATGGTGAGACGCTAGCGGGTCCCACAAGTAGGGCACCAAAGTCCGCTGGACAGTCCAGCCAACATAAAGAAACACCCCACGGTCAGAGGGGATCATCAGCACCTGCCTATGCAGACAGGTTAAGGGCATTGCCAGGTAGACGGCAAGGCGGGAATGCCACCCCGGTGATAGACCGGAGAGCTATGGGGAAAGAGAAGGAGGACTGTGCATTCCAATTCCCGTTACTAGAAAAGGGGGGAGCAAGACCACAATATATTCCATGGCCACACATGGACCGAGAGAACCTTAAAAATAAGCTTCCAATGCTGACATCGGGAGCCAGAAAGTGGATACATGAGTTAGAGAAAATGACGGGGGGTGTCACCTTAGCTATAGGGGACATTAAGGGCCTCCTAATTGCCATACTTGGTGAAAGAGCGGATGATGTATGGAAGCGGGCAGGCTACCCTAGAGTAACCTTAACCGATACCTCCCATGACGGAGCGCCATTTAATAACTGTAGAGCAGCAGTGTGGAAAGCGCTGCGTACGCTATATCCAGACACTTCTGATATGGGAGCTATAATGACTCGAAAAATGAAAGAGTCTGAAGATCCGTTGATTTATATCCAGAATTTTCAAGACGCGTGGGTGCTCGAAACGCATGAGTCTTGGACGAAATCTATCTCTGTATTCTACCATATATTGTACCAAGGGTTACCAGAGCCGGTGCAAAAACAGCTTAAGAAATTGGTAGGAACAGAAGCTAAACCATGGGCCGAAATACAGTTGACAATTCCACACTATTGTAGATTGCCGCAAGAAAAGAATCGGAAAAAGGAGGCAACTTGTAAGGGAGAGGAGGCGAAGCTGGTGCAAAGGAAACTCTCAAATTATGTTCTCGAGGGAGCCATGCTGACAAGCCCAGCTGAACCAAGCACACAGCAGGCAAATAACCCATCGCAGAATAATCAAGGTAACATGGGATTTTACCCGAGGGGAAGGGGTTTTGGAGGAAGAGGATGGCAGAGTAATCAGGGAGGGTTCTGAGGTAACCAAGGAGGTTTTCAGAATGTTCAAGTGGGCTTCCAGGACGCACAGATGGGCAGTCCAGCTACTCCAGAAGGACAGATAGCCCGACCACCACCAGTGTGTTGGCTGTGTGGAGTGACAGGACACGTGGCGCGCATGTGCAGAAGCCAAGGCATGTGGAAAAATAGCCAAGGAATGGGGGCAGGCACGATGAATCAACCTGCCATCCCGCAACAGGGCAGTGCACAAAATTATAGCATGCAGCAGCAGGCGGCAGGCTTGCAGCAAGGTGCACAGCAAGTGGTTCAACCACCGAACATGGGGAATTCGCCACAGGGACAACCCCAGCAGGCATGGCCACAAATGGCTCAGGGCACTAATCCCGGAGGGGGAATTAACCCTGGAAATGGGTGAAACGCAGAAGTGTACAGTGGACCGAACCTGTATATGAAATAGGTCAGCTCACGGAGAACTCTGATGTGCTCTATCCTATCGGTGACACCAGACCCTAATAGGGAAACTAGGGTCAATGTCACCATAGGGGGGAAAGAATATTCCTTCTTAGTTGACACGGGTGCAACGCGCTCGTGCATACGAGAGGGCAAAGTTTCCTTGTCCGGCGAGGCTATAGACACCCAGAGTTTCACTGGTGCTCATAGTAGAGTTCCCTTTACAGATGCACTCCCAGTCTCAGTGGGAGAGCACTAAATGAATGTACCTCTATCATATTCACATCAGACTCCAGTAAATATTCTGGGTCGGGACCTGATGACTAAATTGAATATGACCATCTTGTTTACAGAGAATGGTATAGTGTGCTCCATCCCAGGAATGCATTATTCAAACGTGTGCAAAATGATCAGAGCATACTCAGGACGCATAGCCATGAGAGCTGTACCGTTGTAACCAGAAGTCTTTGCATGTGGCGTGCGGGTGCTAATGGCGGGATTGCCAGGCCTCGCAGACAAACCTATGAGAACCCCTGATGAGTTTCTATTCAGACCAAGAATACCCATGCACGAAGAGGAGGGACAAGTATTTCCCTTAATGATACAATCTGCCGCAGTGCGAGGGAAAGTGGTATTGGTTGAAGGATATGACGATGAAGGCAGACAATGGTGTGCGATTATCGCCATCGAAGAAGGGTATCGAGTGACTGACGTCACCGATGACGATCTGTTTGAAGAACATCCTGACCTAGAAGAGGCAAGGGTGGAAGTGAGTCTCATATTTTGGGTCAAAATTATCAAACGAGAGGTGCCACAGAGAATGATGTTGGCACTAATACGTCCAGAATACTTTGAGGACGACATGGCCCAAGTGCCTGCCCCAGTATGGACTACAAGGCCCTATGATGTAGGTCTCCTGAAAGGGGCAGGTGAAGTGAAAATCAAGCTGAAACCTGGAGCAATTTTATCGCATGCTCAACAATATTCCATGTCCAGAGAGGCTGATGAAGGGATTGCGAAGACAATTTCCGCCATGATGGAGCAGGGCATCCTAGTGACATCATAATCACCTTGCAATGCAGTGATTTACCCTGTCAAGAAATCAAAGGGTGGGCCTTAAGAGAATTAAATGCTATTGTTGAAGCCGAGTTCCCTCTAGTCCCGAACCCCTCTACATTTCTATGCAATATACCCACTGAGGCAAATTATTTCACAGTGATCGATTTGAAAAATGCGTTTTTCTCGATTCCGTTGCACCATGACTCACAAAACCTGACGTCATTCACTTTCAGACAACTGCGCCTGAAAAGCACAAGGTTGCCACAGGGGTACTGCGAGTCCCCATCTATTTTCTACAGAGTCCTGCAAATGAACATAAGCAATATTCCGGTGGACAGTGTTGTGTTGCAGTATGTGGATGACATTCTGATCTGTAGCACTACTGAAGAGAAATGCAGGCGCGATTCAGTCCAGCTATTGACTATACTGGCTGAGAAGGGATACAAAGTTGACAAGGATAAATTGCAATACTGTCAAAAGGAGGTGTTGTACATAGGGCAACTGATCTCACATGAGGGGAAAAAGGTAACCCCAGAGAGGGCTGAAGCTATCATGAACACGGCCAAGCCACGCACGATAAAACAAATGCAAAGCTTCTTACGCCTGTGCATTTATGTCAGGGCATGGGTCTTTGACTACAGCTCGTATACCAAGCCCTTGCTTCAGGCCCTAAAAAAGGCCCAGGCGACAAGGGAAGATGTCGAATGGACTGAGGCAATGGAAAAAGGGTTTGCGGAACTTAAAGGGGCAATTTGTAAAGCCCCAGTTCTCAGGATTCCTAATTATGCAGAGGAATTCTACCTGTTCTCACACTCCGATGGCAATTTTATGACGGCAGTGCTCACACACCGAACCTCGCTGGGGTACAAGCCCCTAGCATATTACAGCGGGAGTCTGGACCCGGTCATGTAGGGCCACTTCCCATGCGAACAAAACCTAGCTACTGCCGCATTCGCTATCGAAAAGGCGTCATCCATTGTGATGGAGTGCTCCATGAGATTGTATGTTGAGCACTCACTGTTCGCCATACTAGAGAAGCCAAAGGGCACACTGACATCTCAGAGAGCATCCGCCTATGAGGTGATCATCTCTAATCCATCGATCAAAATAGTGCGATGTAAAACCGTAAATCCTGCCACCTTCATAACTGAGCCAGTCACAGAGGGAGAACCTATACGCGACTGTGCGAACTATGAGGAATTCTATGATGAGATCCCCAGGGTAAAGGAAAATGCTCTGGCGAGTGGAGAGATCATCTTCATTGACGGGTCTTCGAGAATAGACCAAGAAGACGGAAAAGGTATACAGGCGTGGCTGTGGTAAAACACCTAGCAAATGGGGAGTTTCGAGTACTCGTTAGTGCTCGAATACCATCTCACTATTCGGCACAGGCTGCAGAACTATCAGTATTGATACTCGCCATTGAGAATCATGCAGACCAGGAAGTAACATTGTACAGTGACTCTGCCTATTTGACGTCCACAGTGCATGCAGGATTAGCGCGCTGAAAAAGGAGGGGCTACCTCCGAGCAGACGGCACACCAGTGCAGCATGCAGCCTTATTGGACAGGCTGATAAAAGCACTACAGCTCCCAGTGGGAATAGCGGTCGTGAAATGTGCCGCTCATACCAAGGGGACGGATTTCGTGTCACGTGGAAACCATGAAGCGGACACGGAAGCCAAGTGCATGGCATCCAAAACTGAAACAATCATGGACATTGAGGTGGCACGTACCCATGAAAGGATGATGGTAGCGAGAGCCACACCAGAAGCCTATAGCAATATGGGGCAGACTCGGCTAATGGAGCTCCAGGTGGAGGCCCCTCAGGAGGAGAAACATGTATGGAAGCGTCAAGGGTGTTCTTTAAACCCCTCTGACGGATTATGGAGGCAAGACAGCACTGGTAAACCAGTAATACCTGTCGCCCTCCTAAAGGTAGCATTAGAACAACTACACTACCCCATCCATATGACAAAAGAAAATCTTGCTGCAACGCTCGCAGAAGACTGGTTCTCACCGAATTTAGCAGAGCATGCTGCATTTTTCGTGGTGAACTGCATTATCTGCCAGCAATTCACAGCTGGTCACAAATTAAGAGTAGTGAGAGGAATCATTCTCAGACCAAATGGACCATTCCAGCACTTGCATAGCGACTACATCGACATGATTCAAGTGTGCAACAGGTACAGGTATTTAATTGTGGTGGTGTGTCCATTCTCTAGATGAATAGAAGTAGGCCCCTGTACACACCCCGAAGCTACCTGTGCTGCCAAGTTCCTGGTAAGGGAAGTGTTCCCTAGATGGGGGGTGTGCGAGGTAATGAGATCAGATAATGGTGCCCACTTTGTAAATTCAGTCTTCGAACAGATTAGTTTGTTGCTTGGTATAAAGCACAAGTTCTCCTCGGCGTATCATCCTGAGGGGAATGGGATATGTGAACGGATCAACGGCTTGCTTAAGGAGAGGATAGCCAAGTTGAAGCTCACATTAAAGAAGGGATGGCTGCTCTCTCTACCATTGGCATTGTATGCACTTCGGGACCAACCAGGCTCCGACCATCATCTCACGCTGCACGAGATAGTTACAGGCAGAAGGATGAGGACCCCTCTTACCCCCAGAGATAGAGCTAGTCATGATGCCCAGCCGACTAGAGAGGTTCTGGGAACAGAGATGCAAAAGTACCTTAACTGTATGACATTACAGCGACGACGAAAAGGGGACGGCGCAGCACGAAACACAGCAGGAAATGCTGAAGCAGACACCGAGCAAGGTGTATATGCACCCCTCGTCTTCCCTGGGGACAGCGTGCTTGTGAAGAACTTCACCAGGAAAAGGTGGGACGAGCCAAGATTTAATGGCCCTTTCATCGTAGAGGACTGCACCCCCTCTGCCGTCAAGTTCCAGGGCAGAAGGGCATGGATCTTCATAAATGACATTAAACCCTATATAGGAGAGAGCCCTACTGCTGCATCCAACTGCAAAGAAACCACAGACAACGGGGAAGAACCCCAGCACGTGCAGACAAGATCCATGGCGAGGAAGAAGGACGCATGAGCAGCAAAACAACGACAAAAGAATCCAGTAAATTGGGGCTTTCAAAACAAGACATTTCTTCGAACCAAGTGAAGGGTGATAAAAGGACAATAATATGAACATTCTGTGCAGTCAAGGTTGCAGAGTAAAAAAGAGATTTGCACATCCAGAGCTGCAGTAACGCTACTCATATGAACATTTAAAGCCACATAAATCATTGAAAAGGCCCTAAAGCTCTGTTAAGCAGAAAATAAGACATGTCTGAGAACCAAAAAACGATATCCTAAAGCAACCAGTACCAAGACTCTGTTCATAGAACTTATGGTATCCCCCAGTAGAAACATCACAGAGGATGTGCTTTCCTGTTTCCAGCTAGTATTAGAGTATCCATCACTTACCAGGAGAGTTACCAGTATTACAGACTTTATTCAAGATCCGGCAAACAAGAAAACAATCTGGCAACTGCTGACTATCATCACGGAAGCCTTCATTGTACTGCCCGAGTACAGTGATAAGGGTACAGATGCTTCCACCACGAGTGATCATTGACAAACTGACATATACCTTGTTTTTCTGCATCATAGAGGAATGCCCAGGACTCGTCTGGAGAACCACAGATACCTTATCCTTTATCAGCGACCCAAGAAACAACGAATTCCTGAACCAAGTGTGGTACAAACTGAACTATGTGGTCGCCTTCCACGCAGCAGGAAAGTGTAAAGACTGTTCACGTCACAAAAAAGGCCTATTATCTAGAGACCAGAAAATCAGAACGAATGTCGTTGTCACCAGAAGACAGCAGATATGCATACCATGCCTTCTTTCAACTCATTGAGAACTTTCCAGAACTAGTGGGTAGACCAAACAATGTTGACGTACCCACATTCCTCAGAGACCCAGTAAAGAGCGCGCAATTAAACAAGCTCCTGCGAGCCATCATAGCGCAACTGAGAAGTAATCATGGTTATCCACTGCTGAGGAGAGCCTTAGAAGGAGGAGATCCACAATAAGACTTTCCGCCGAGGATTACTACATCTTGTCCCCAGGTGATTTTTATTTTTCTCCCATTTTGTATCCTTTTTGTCATCTTTCCGCCGTGGAGCAGATCAAGGAGGAAGACATTGTACTTCAACTTTCCGCCGAGAGACCGAGCAAAAGGAGCGGACACAAGAACTTCACCATTTTATATTGCTTTTTCTTCACTTTTCTCATTTTTTCATATTTTTTCGTATGTTCACTTTTATTTTTATTTTTGTTTGTATTTTTACAACATTTTATTTTTGTGTGATTTTTAGTAGTTGCATCTTTTTTCTTTCGCATTGAACAAGTTCCAGCATGTCATCAGGACTAAAGCAAATTTGAGGCGTGCATTGGGACCTCGCCTATTATCGATATGCATAGATGAATGTGATGTACCAAAGTTGCTAGTCTAACCTTTTTCCATAGTCTAGCACAGGAACTGTACTGAGTACTCGGAGACTACCGTCATCTCCCGCAAGAGGAGGGACACTTGAAAAGCACTCGACACTTTAGTAATAATAACTTTAGAAGCTACGAGATCAGAGCAAGAAAAGAATAAATAATTGACTATGGACTTGGTCACCATTGGGGCCCAGAACAGTAACTTAGTTTTACCTCCAACAGAAGGGCGCTCCCACTTCCCTGGAAGAAAATGCTTCCAGATGTCCTACAAATCTATCATGTGTATATGCTTGGTAATTTTCATTGTCTTTCTGTCATTGACTATTAGAACTGCTTTCTTCATTGGTGCATGAAGCGTCCCAATTTCAGTGCACCCACCAGATAAAGTACATACGAGTCCCACGAAAGCACCTGGGCCATATATAGTTATCCCAGTCCCAAGAAAACCTGATGGCAAAGCTAACGAACCAAATTTGAATGTAATGAGCAGTGACACATATGCATATGAGGCGACGAATGAAGAGAAAAGCTGGAGACAGAGTCAGCACGGAATGAATGATAATGTAGCACTGACCACGGCACGTACCCACACACAGAATGCACACAAACAAGGGCAAATGTCAATGGCTGCAAGGCCTCCAACGAAGGCAGCAGAGAAGACGAGACTGCTTGCTGAACATTCAATTCCAGAGAATATTAGAAGTGACCAAGAAAAGCCAAGTGAAATACCAAAGAATAGCAAAATCCCTCAAAAGAACAGAAGTGGCCATGAAAGAATTCACAGAGAAGGCACAAATGCTAATAGATTATTTGTTCCCCTTCATAGTCAGAGCAAAGAATCTGCACGAGGAACTGAAAGACAGGACTATATAGACTATAACAGCAAGCACATTAGCTCAAACACAAGGAACAAGCACCAGACCTACGACACAGCCACGCGTTGGGGAGCTGGGGAGCCAATGGCGGTCAGAGGAAGTCTATGACAACATACAAAGGGGAAGGAAAGGAAACACAACCCCCTCTCCTACCACAGTGATGCAGTCGAGGCAGCCTGCTCCACCGAGATACCCAAAGAGGAAGAACAGCACAGACGCATTTAGAGACATAGTCATAGCAAACTACCGAAGAACGCTGAGAATCAAGAGAAGCCCATATGAAGATAACAATGAACTTAACGACTACCTGGACAGCACAGCCCATCTCGGAAACAACATATGGTACCAACACATGGAGGAAGTAGGACAAAGGAAGTCAGAAGGAGAATGCTTCGTCTGTGCGCTCCTACCATACAGTATGGGAAAATCTAAGATCTTTGTGGCTGTAGAAATTGATGTCCAGACAGCACACTGTATGTCACACGTAGCAATGTGCAAGACCAGAGGCCAGTTCATAGGCAGTGATGCCTCCCTGAAATGGGCAACTGAAGCAACGGCTCCTGATGAGGATGATTATGTTGAAGACATAAAGACAAGAAACAGCTCACACCAAGAACCATGTGATCAGGTATGAGAACCCTGACATAAAAGGGGCAGGAATTAGATGGGAAGTGAATCAGAAGCTAAATGTCAGAGGAAAAACCCCAGAAGAGGCCTGAAGTTGGAAGAACAGAGGTCAGATGCAGATTTGGGGAACAGTGCTTTCACCAGACGGATGGGAAAAAGGAGTGGTGATCTGCAGAGCCTGGATGGTTGCCAGACATTATGAACCTACCATCAACATAGTGCGGAACGGATGCAAGCCATTATGGCCAAAACTTGCAAAATTACTCACATGGGTCGAAGACAGAGGGGGACCCCAGCAGATAGTACCACTGGAGAACCCAAAACTATGCTTCAGAAACAATGGTACGAGGAAGATGGGAGAGAATCAGAACTGTGTACGAGTCTTCGACGCCCCAGGAATGGTACAAGCAACCGCAGTGATTAGGGATCACTACTGGGTGTGTGGATCCAAGGCATACATAAGACTGCCGAGAAACTGGGGAGGCATATGCACAATAGTGAATGTCCATGTTCCTGCACTAGTGATCCCCAAGAATGACCTGAATTTGGACAGTTTCCCGAAAGCAGATGGTCATCTAAGGAGAAGGAGATCTGCGGAACTAGTATCCAGGATGAAAAGAGAAAATTACTTTTCTGCCAAATCAGAAGAGGCATTTCATGCAATCCCCTACGAACACAGGCTATTCAGCCTCACCTCAACAGTATTCACAACATTGCTTCTGCCCCACATCCAAGTTGGAGTGAATGCTAAATGGTTACAGATAACCAGATGGGAATTATTGCAGACCATCAATACCACTATAAAAGGATTTAACGCGATCAAAGAAGAACTGAGAGCAATCAGACTGATGACCCTCCAAAACAGATATGTGCTTGACATGATCACAGCAATGGATGGAGGTGTTTGTGCATGAATCGGAGAATCATGTTGCACATTTGTACCATCACATGATGAAGAAAACGGAACACTAACAGAGGCCATAAGCATGTTGACAAGCCTGAAAAACCAGATGCTCGATGAAAGTGTTGAAGTGGACAATGACAGCTGGTTTGGAGACCTATTCCCGTGGGTCCCACAATGGATGGCAGATATATTCAAGTGTCTGGGAGCTCTACTCGCAATGGTATTGCTAAGATTCTGTGTAATCAAGATAATCATTACAGAGTGCCAGAAAACTGCGAAGAAAGCCATAGGGACGAAAATAATGGTCAATGTTGAACCAGGTTGGAAGCCCAGAGACCTGACTGATGAAGAAATAAGAGACTTTGTGAAGACCAGCAAATTTGCGCCAGAAGGAACAAAGTTCACATACCCTAAGAAACGAAGAAGGTATGAAGGAAAATGGATCTACTGCAGCCCAAATGGACAATGCCAGCTAATGACCTTGAACAAGGATGAACATGTGAAAACAGCAGGGAGTTTGAAAGGCGTGATAAAAGTATGGACTCCAAAGATGCACATGTACACACCAGCATGTGCCAACCCTGAAGACGATGAACAAAACACTTAAGAATCAAAAGAAATAGAGATGAAAAATGAAGCAGAAGTGGTCGATGAACCGACCAGAGTGGGGAGTGTAAAGGAGGTCCCAGACATGACCTGCACCCCTGCCCCTCCTTTCGAGGTGCCAGGAAGGTACTCGCCAAGGTACGTGATGTATGAAGAGCAAATGAACCAACAGAGAGTTGCACTGGGACTCTGCCCAGTGTACATTAGAAGATCCGTACCTGTTGAAGCGCCCATAACCAGACAACTCTGGGCGGCACGGTACCCTATCAGACAGCCATACCAGCCGATGATATGAAATGAGGAGTACCTACATATAGTCCACAAAGAAACCCCAAAAGCCTTAATGGAGGGCCAATGGAAATGACAATGGCCCGAACCAGCACGCAAGTAAGCAAGTCAGCTATTAAAAATGACACGTTAGAACAAACTGTTATGCAAATCAATGTAACGAACACAGGAAGGAGATGATGCTAAAACTAAGGAAACGTGTTACTAGACATGATGAGAACAACCGACCTGTCAAACGTGTGTAAATAAGGTTGGAACACAAGAAGCTAAGAAAACAATTCTGCTTGCAATGCTTAATAGAATATTAGAAGCGGCCTGCGCCAACTAAGTAACTACCTAAAAAAGCACGCTATACGAATGCGACTCCATTTTGTAAAGCAGAAACAGGCCCAGGCTGCCAGAGGCCTGGCAGGCCAAGTTTCACAACTCAGCCAGAACAGAGAGGAAGAGCAGAATCGAAACTCAATAGAGAGCGGCTCATGCCGGGGAAATCGAGGTCACACAGAGAATGGGAGGAGAGCGTCAACTCGCAAGAATCAAACTTCGTAGCATACCAGCTCATCCGTGAAGGTCAAGATAAGAGAGGCCCAGGCAGGTGGCTGGGCCAAAGCAGAATTAAATACAATAAAAGCTGGAAACTGAAGCAGATCCATGGTGAACAGACACGTGACCAGCCAGGCACGAAGAGGTACCATCGCCTGATGTCATCCAGAACCCGAGGATGCCATAACTTTTCCTGATAAGAGGCTACAGATCCGAGGCCATACCCAGCCAACTAATTGACACATAGCCCTAAGATACTGATTGATGGAAGGGAGGCAGGGTGAAACTTGGGACACTAGGCACCTGGGTTTCCATTCTGCATGCTGCTAATTAAAATGAGGATTTATGTCTAGAGGTGTAACCTGCCCAATCACAATGGACCAAGTTATCTGGAGTCCTATAGATAGTAGAACCAATGAGACGTTGTACTTGAGATGCCGTCCATCACGTGTGATGTAGTGGGATGGGCGTAGACCCCCACCTGATAAGAGTTATCCAATCTGCATGCCCCATTATCATATACAGATATAGCACCTATACTTAAGTTACCTTTCCTAACCAATTATATTGCATGTCGAGTTTTTGTAGAGTTAGACGTCAATGATGATGAATATTGCCTATAAGAGTTGCTATTCAACTGAAGTTCGAGGAAGTCGGAGCGAGACAGGTGATCGCAATGATGCTGAATCCCATTTGTTTCCCTGTTTGATGTTTTTGTCAATAAACAGACTTCCCTTTGCCAAATTACTGAGTCCTCATTTTTGAGTCGTGTCGGAATAAGTGAATCCTGCACCCCCATCCCTCACATGGTGCAGCTATCTTGTCTTACAAGTTCTAGAGGGTGAGCGCTGACCTATGGGCCCGTCAGTAAAATCCTCTCCTCCAGAACACTTGGTAGCGTGAGGATGGTTTCGGCCATCGATTATAGATTATCCATTGATATAGTTATAAGACACCTTTAGACCGAAGGCACGAAGTAACTCTAGGCCTTCGGTAAAATCACAAGTCCTTTCGCCATTCCGGCTGAGTAGATTGAGAAGCTCCCCGTGGACAATGATAGTGTAAAATTTCAAAAATCTGCTTTGGGTCTGAAGGAACCCGTCTTTCCAAGCATAACCCTTCTCATTCCCATGGACAGCGGATCGGATGAAAACCTTAAAAGCAGGAAGAGGAAGGGGCGGTGATCCCAAATTTCCACATAGGAAACGGTGCGATCGGTGAGTGAAGCAATAAAACTCGTTACTTTGGCAAATGTCGTGTAGGCATTAGAGCCAGTAAGGGAAAGGTAAGGGTGGGCAGTGGAGAAAAAATAAAATAGTTAGAAGTAGAAAAGACTGCATATATATAGGAGGTTAATGACTCGAGCATACGAAATAAGAGTGGATACCGGGGGGGACACCCAAGATAAAACGTAAGGATACGGGGGGGGCACCTGAGACAAAACGTAAAGATTACCAGGGGGACACCTGAGACAAAAACGTAAGATTCGCCTTGTTCCTGCGCTTTAAAGAGTGGTCAGAAGGATTGTGAACCCAAAGCCCACAGTGGGGGGACAATCTAGGCTACGGTGACGATTAAAGACGGCATCAAAGGGGTTCGTTCACATCCCATGACGGGGTATTGATTAGAAGGCAGGTTTACGTATGACCAGCTGGTGTCCGTCTAGTCTGTCAAATGTCTGTCATATGTGTCCCGTTTATGTCAAATAATTGTATTGTTAATTGTTTGAAATGCATTTTGGCTTTACGCAATTCTGTAACTAAGAGGGAATCACCATTGAATTGATGAGTTTTGAATAAATTGTTGGTATCAAATTTTGGCGGGAAAAGATTGGATTGGAGCTTGCGTATTTGGTGCTCGCTCATACTATTGAGAGGTCAAAGAAGTACCTAAAAACTGGTGGTGACAAAATTAAGAATGGAGGAAGTTACCCCCTTGCACATTTGTGCAAGCAGCTGCCCAAGCACGCACCAAAGCTGAAAAAATACAGCCAGGAGTGGGTTAAGGGTACCGCCAATAAAATGTTTATGATGTGGCCCCAGAACGTGTCACTCTCTAAGGCTGTTTTACAGCATATGACTACCTTCCTACATGCCACATATACAGGCAAGAAGCTAGAGAAATGTCTTGCTGTTCTGGAATTGTGGAAAATGTTTGAAGAAACGAAGGTGGAAGAACCACCCGCAGACTGGATATTAAATGTATGTACGGAGGGGAGTGAGTCCTCGTTTCTGAGTCGTGTCGGAGTAAGTGAATCCTGCACCCCCATCCCTCACATGGTGCAGCTATCTTGTCTTACAAGTTCTAGAGGGTGAGCGCTGACCTATGGGCCCGTCAGTGAATTCCTCTCCTCCAGAACACTACCCAATAAGGCCGAAACATATCTGGGGTTGCTTGTGGTCTCGTGCAGAAGGGATGTGACCAAACAGTTCAGGCCGAACCAAGTCTGATTTGCATATGTCGCATCAAGACAGGTTTGTGAATGTTAGCATGTACCACACTTAGATGAAACTGTGAATGATAAGTGCAACACCTGAATGGAATCAAGATCACTAGCCTTCCTCACATCTAGATAGAATATTGAAATTAGCTAGCGCCACACTCCGATTGGAATAGTGAATGATAGCAAGCATCACACCTAGACTTAATTGCAAGGACAGCAAGGCCAACTAACCAATCCACTAACAATTTCATCCCTCTGCATACACCTCTCCAACTATAACCAAACACAACCACAAGCCTAAAACGCAGCAATCCGCACAAACCTCACTACATTGCAACAACAAAGCAAACCGCACATAGACTTGCACAACAGCACACAACGACTACCGACCGTAAAACACCCCAAGCTCAGCCAACAGACCCACCGGGCTGAAGTTGCCACCAGCACATCACTGCTCTCTTGCACTTTTCCAGCTTATTCCCACTAACTCACCCCCCCCTCTCCCTCTTTCAGCGCCGCCAGAGTGCCAGGTGACCACTCCGGTGGTGATAGTGCGAGGTACAAATATCCTTTAACATTAACATATGGTCTTTCCCCTTTGGTGATGGCTTGGCAGGCTGAAGAACGACGGTCTGGGCGGTTGCTCAGAGCAATGCCAGAGGTTCAGATCTGTTCAAAACCTTCCAACCTTCACCTTTTTGGTTTTGCAAATATATATTTATGCATACGACTCAAAACTTAGTCTGTAATAAACCTTATTTATTTATTTATTTATTAGGTTAATATACATGTGGCAATAAAGCCTTGTATATACAACCGAAGACAGTTTACAATTCAAAACATAGGTAAAATACACAGCAAAAAAATATAATAAACCAGTTAATACATTTGCACACGGTAGTTAAAACATAATTAAAAAAAGACATACAAGATTCACTCTTTCTTCTTTCAATTGGTGTACATCTCCAAGTTAGAGTGCAGAGTTTGGCTGGTTAAGATGGATGTGTGAATTAACATTGTAGTTTAAGATCATAGGATCTGTAAAATGCCAATATATTTCCAATAAAATATGACAAAATAATAAATTAGGTTAAAATCATTCCCATCCATAAAGATTGACCATAGGTACAACAAATCCGAACAGCCAATTTGATTGTTATACATGTTCATGTACTTGACTCTAAGTGTGTGTAAGCCTTCGCATAATAACAGAACATATTTTAGGCTTTCCACCGTGTCCTTACCGCATAGGCGGCAGCAGCGGTTATCCGTTGGAATACCCATTCTGCTACCCTTAGCCTCCAGTGTGTCGCAGATGTTACATTTTAGCAGTAAGTACTGACGAAGCACTGCACTTTTAGGATATGCCATAATGCAGGATAGGATGTAAACCTTTCTTAAGTAGAGAAACATGTCTTTGCTGTGGTTGATCTGCAGTCATACTAATACACCCTACTTCGTTCTTTCATGCATAAACCCACAGGGAGCTTTCTTACGTTTTGCGTTTGCGGCACTGGTGGCACAGTGCAAAAAAACTGTAAGGGGCCTCACCAAATGTTTTGCCCTGGGCCTCACCACACCCTGTGACAGCCCTGCAAAAGCGTTTCAGGGTTTCTTCTATGCACAGAGGAAACACCATGGCAGGTGATGTTTCTCGGGTGGATGCCAGCAGGGCACTTCAGTGCAATGAGATCCAGATCACACGTTGTGTCAGGCAAGGTAAGGCCTATTTATGAAGGCCGACGAAAAACTGTCATGTCTTGCAAAAGTAAACGTATGCCCTCTCTGACCAGCATTCAAATGTGTGTGGGTATTAGGGGTCATATAGTCATGGAATGTCTGGCTCTACAGACTTGCAGGTTAAGAAGACATATAGAAGTTACTAAATAAATCCTATAATATAAGTAAAGGATGTTTCATGCTTAGACTACACTTGGCACAGCACAGCATAGAAAACGTATCAGCCATAGAGGTAGATGATGATGTGCGGCACAGCACAGCATAGAAAACGTATCAGCCATAGAGGTAGATGATGATGTGCTCAATTATATAGCGCCTTAATCCAAAGTGCTATACAGAGCTCATATTTACATACAATATCACCCAACCGAAATTGGTACTCATTTATCGACCTCGGAAGGATGAAAGGCTTAGTTGGCTTTGCCGGGATTGCCTGCGACCTGCAGATCGCGCTCAGATAGCAGCAGCGAGCGCGCAACCCACTGAGCTATCTTACCAGCATGAGATACTCAATGAATGCTGATTTCTCTTAAATTAAAAAAAAGAGCTCTCTGCTCATTCTTGTTACTAACAAGTTAAAGATTAGCAATGCAGCTATCATGACTTGTCAGGCGCGTGAGGCTGCATTCATTAAGCCCAGGACCATCAATCATCGCTCGGTCAGCGGAAGCTGGTGACGCAATGGCAAAAGAAACCGTCTCACGCTCAAGTTCTTCTTGTCTTTAATGCCTAATCACCCAGACCAATAACGGCAACACAAACAGGCTTTAAACATGAACTTCACATTCTACCTAGTTTTAATAGCGTGTGTAAACTAACATGCAAAGATCACGAAACGAGCGGGGGTTACCAGCGGTATTTGAACACATAATGGCAAGTTAGCTTAGCGCGTTAAAGGCCTGATTATAAAAAATGAGGAGTTTGGCAGTAAATGGGTATTACATTTGCAGATTCCCGTTACTGCCACTCCGTCTCGTGGATTTACTGGCGAGTAACTGCGGTTTCATCTGCCAAGAGGACTGTGCCGCATAGGCTGAGTAGTGTGGGCTCCCCTTCACTCTAATTCTACAACCCTGGTACCCCTGATACAGCAATAATAAAACAGGGTTTTTGTTAGTGGAAAAATTATGGCCTTAGGCTTGTTTATTTTCTACAGAAAATAACACCAAACAATAATCATAACAACCAATAATGACACCAACTCGCTTTTGGGCACTTCGTGTCCAGGAGGTGTAGATGCCCAGCCCTCTCCTTGGCTAGTCTTAGTTACCCGGGGCATCCGTTCCTGGACACGTGCCGCCGCCTACGACTTTCTGCAACCGTGTACCGAAGGAAGTACTCGGCGTTCCTGTTCCTTGTTCTTTCTCCTCGCCTTTTTGCTGGGTGGGTTGGGTGGCAAAACATTTCCTTCTCCCCCTTTTCCAGGCCCTGCGAGCTTTCCCGTAAGAGGTGAGCTCCTTACCTGGTTGTGCTTGTCCTTCTTTTCGTTGGGGTACTTATACCCCTTTGGCCCATTGTTGTACTTGCTGGGGGCAGGACTTCCTCCTGCCCCCCATGTTGTTTTTCCCCACACCTTTCCCCCTGTGTGTTTGGGTTCCCTTGGCAACGTCGCGGGTGGGGGCGCCGCTTGGCTGCCCCTCCCCTTGCCATTCGCGCCGTTTGGTTCCCCCACCCCGCGCCTAACCCCCCAGGCCCTCTATCGTGCCGCACTTTGTGCCGCACGGGGCCTGGGGCATAGGCTGAGTAGTGTGGGCTCCTCTTCGCTCTAATTCTACAACCCTGGTACCCCTGATACAGCAATAATAAAACAGGGTTTTTGTTAGTGGAAAAATTATGGCCGTAGGCTTGTTTATTTTCTACAGAAAATAACCCCAAACAATAATCATGACAACCAATAATGACACCAACTCGCTTTTGGGCACTTCGTGTCCAGGAGGTGTAGATGCCCAGCCCTCTCCTTGGCTAGTCTTAGTTACCCGGGGCATCCGTTCCTGGACACGTGCCGCCACACCTGAGTGGGTGTCGCCTCGGCCGCTCAGGTCCCCCCAAAAAGTGTCCCTACTTGCAACCTCGCTCAGCTAAGGCTCTAAAAATGTTATCTGTAAAAATTCCCATCCCTTTGTTGGATAGATGTATCCCGTCCCGGTGGAACATCTCTGGGTTGCGACAATCCATGCTTTATAAACTGAAGCCCCATACTCCTACAGTACTTTTCTACTGCCTTGTTGAGCTTTTTCCTTGCAATTTCGATTGCATGCCTTCTGTGCGCACCGTACCAGACTCTGCGGGTAACTATCTCAGACATAAAAATTTCGGTTTTCCACCAGCAGTGTGCTATAGCCCTTAGGGACTTGCACATGTTGCGCAACAGTTCGCCCTTATTTGTTTTGACCAGGTCATTTCCGCCCTGGTGGATTACCAGATACTCGGGGGGGGGGGGTCCCTAAACCCGATCAGGTCCGATAATCGATCGTGAATGTCCTCCCAATGCATACCTGGGAGGCCCCACCAGGATGTTATTGTCTTTTTAAAATGCAGGCCCTCTTTGAAGTCTTCGATCCACCTGCCTGCCCGTGTTACAAATGAATGGCTGACTATCCATGCCGACTTGTAGGGGCTCGTATCTGCATTGGGTGGATAGGAGAGAAATCATATCAAGTGTTCTCTTACATATCTTTTGAAGCATTGAGACCTCCACCCCCCGATTTTCTTTACTCCTTTTTCTCCCAAGCCTCCTGCCCATGCCGACGTGGCTGCCCCTATTCTAAAAGAGTGGGTCCCAAACTCTGCTGCATCCCACCCTGCTTCGGCTATAGTTTTCTTTAGCACTGCTTGGAACTGGTATCTGCTGAGCGCCCTGCCGTCCCTGTGTATTAGTAGCTGTCCCCCGACTTCCGGCCGTACCTCAATAAATTCCTGGGGTGATGCACCTGGGGCAATGCTCCCTATCCTTAATGCAATTCAGCTCTATTGTTCTACCTTTCCCCATCTGGTCTCTTTTCGATTTCCTCAGTACTATTGACATGCCTTTGGATCCTATGCTGATGTCGCCTCTTGCTAGCCCGTCCCCTGCAACTGTGTTGCGCGCTACCAGTTCCCCAATCCTAAAAGCCCCATAATACGCTAGTGCAAATGCCGCCCTGAACAGCCTTGTCTCATAATTGTCGCTACACGTACCATGCAACAAATGTAACAGTTTTACCATTTTACCAAAATTAAGGGGTCTCCTGCTATCTGGCTTCTTTCCCTCCAATTTTCCCCAGCCCTTCTTTGCATATTTTATCCGTGGGCTAACTGTTGGGTCTGTCACCCCGGCCACCTTAGAGGTATATGCGACTGTGGCCAAATGTGCTGCCGCCCAGCTTTTTCTTTTCCCTTGTGCAAATGCTTTTTCCAGGAAGTCACACATTTTGGAGATTGTAATCTCCCCCACTTCTTGCAAACCAGTTTCCTTTAACACATTATTTACATGTTTCTTGTATTGCTTACCAGTTTTGTATGTTATGGCGTTCCTGGCCAATCTTTCTATCACTTGACCTTGCACCTCCTCTTCTTAGTCAACCTTGTAGCTGACCGTTTTTTCTCCATTGCTTTTAATGGGACCCATGCCTTCTGTGGCGTGGGCGTTTTTATCCTGTTTGCATCCGGCCGCAGCTCTCGGAACTTGTCCCACTGGAAACGAGACAAGGCGTCAGCGACCACATTTGCTTCACCGGCAATATGCCTTGCCTTTAAGACCACATTATTATTCAGACAATCCAATGTTATTGCCCTCATTAATTCCAATACCAGTGGGCATGATGCGCTTCCATTGTTTATTACATGCACTACTGCCATGTTGTCTGACCAAACATTTAGCTCTTTGCTATTTAGCTCTGCCTCCCATGCACCCAGTGCTACCCAAATAGGAAACAGCTCCAGTAATGTAATATTACTCGTCCAAGCTGCATCCTGCCATGCCTTTGGCCACTTTTATGCGCACCAGTCGGTCCCCAATATTACGCCAAAACCAAATCCCCCGGCTGCATCTGTAAATAGCACCCTCTTGCTCTCTTCATTTAATGGTGAGCGCCAGATCACTGCTCCGTTGAATGATTTAAGGAATACACCCCAAACTTCCAAATCTTTCTTGATTCCCCCGCCAATTCTGACTCTGTGGTGCCCCTCTTTTGCCCCTCTTGTTCTCTGTTCAATCCTTCTTTGGAATATCCTGCCTTGTGGTATAACCCTACCAGCAAAGTTTAGTTTACCTGCCAGTGATTGCAATTCCTTAACCGTGGCCTTATTTTTCTCTTTTAGGCTTTTGATTGTTCTCAACAGGTCTGTCACTTTTTCCTCCGGGATCCTGCACACTCCCTTTCGTGAGTCTATTTCTATCCCTAGAAATTGGATTCTCTGTGTTGGGCCCATTGTTTTTTCTTCCGCCAGCGAAAAGCCCCAATCTTCTGTTAATGCCATGAATTTATTCAAGGTAGCCCTACATAATTTGGAACCCTGTGGCCGCACGAATAAAAAATCGTCCAGGTAGTGAACTACTTGTGCCTCCTCCATCTCCTTTGTGAGTGCCCATTGTAAGAATTAACTCACTTTTTCAAAATATGCGCAGGAGATGGCGCAACCCATTGGTAGGCATTTATCGACAAAATATTCGCCCTCCCAGTGCATGCATAGCCACCTCTGTGATTCCCTATTGACTGTGAGTAAGCGAAACGCTGACTTTATATCAGCCTTCGCCATCCATGCCCCTTTCCCTGCCTTCCTGACCACCTGTACTGCTTCCTGAAAATCTGCATAAGTCACTGACACTGCATCTTGTGGTATGCCATCGTTCACTGATTCACCTGGAGGGTATGATAAGTGGTGAATCAGCCTGAAATCGCCTGCCTCCTTCTTTGGGACCAGCCCCAATGGTGAGCATATGTATTCGCCAAATGGGGGGGATCTGTATGGGCCCCCTATCCTTCCCAGTTCTACTTCTTTCTTGATTTTCTGGCCCACTAACACTCTGTTCACTAAAGCGGATTTCAGGTTTTTTGGGGTATTCTGGGACCCATGCCCATTAAATGGTATATTGAAGCCCTCCTGGAAGCATCTCCTGATCGTCTCTGCGACTTCTTTGTCTGGGAAAACCTGTAGCCACTTCTCCATTCTTTCAACCCTAACTGGCATGGCCCCTTTCTCATCGTTTTTCTTAACTCTGTTTTTCCAGTACCCTGTGTGCGCTGGATGCTGTTCTGATACATTTTGCTGTACTATGTTCGCCCCTACAATTTTCGCATCTGTGGCTGAATTTGCATTTCTTGCCCCAGCTACATGGTACCCCATTCTCAAAGTTTCTACATTGCGCTGCCTCTGTCCTAGTTGGCCCATTGTTACTTCTATCACCCGCTTGTGCTGTTGGCAATATACTGTTCTGCCAACTTCTCTGTGAGCTGTATTGCCTGCTCCGAAAACTCTGATCCCTTGTTCTGTCATAATTGCTCTCATATCTTCTGGTATAATCGTTTCTAAAATCGTTTTGGCAATATTGCCTCCTTTGATAACCTCCCATACTACTCTGTTCCCTGGCGTCCCATTTTTCTTTTAGCACATTAAATATGTACAGGTTGAAATTCTCCTCATCCCAACCTATGTCTGGGAAGCAATCCATTTCCTTTCTAAATTCGTGGTCATATTCTTTCCATGCATCTCCCCCAAACGCTTTGTAAACCTTCAACACCCTCTGCTGGTATGTTACCAGTGACAACCCCTCTTCTGGGTATTTTTGCAGTATGATAGTGGACATAATTTGGAAAGCCGCTGTCCAATTATCAAAATTCCTAGGTACTGGTGCCCTTTTCAGTAAACCCTTCTCATCCTCCTTTATATCTTCTAATACTACATTCTGACCTCTCTTTTGTACATCTAGCAAAGAAAAGATATCTATAAATTCTTTCCTCCATATTTTTTCCTTCACTTTTTCGATAATGTACCATGCCTGGGCCTTCATAGAACGCCCCTGGGCGTCCTTCCCGACCGTGACCCTGCCATATTTTGTCATTACTGTGGCTGGTTCTTGTACTGCTATGCTTGTAAGCCCGGCCGGCGCCACCGGTATGCTGGTGTTCGCTCCCTGAGGAGTAGCTCCTGGCGGAACCCCTTATCCCTCCCCCTGTGGGATGGGTACCCCGCTGTCTGCTGGACTTGGCCCACCAGCCCCCTGACCGTCACCTGCCCCCTCTGCCCTGGCCTTTTTCTGCTTATCTTTGCGTATTACCCCCTTCCATCTCACCCAAGCCTTCAAGTGCTCCCTTTCCTCATCCTCACTACTCTCCTCCTCATCGGATGTTACTGCCGTTTGCTCGGCCCTGTGCTTTTTGTGTCTCTTTTCTTTTTCCTCCTGAGTTCTGGGCGACTTACCCTGAACCGTGATGCATTCTTTCAACATTTTAACAATTTTTTCCCCAATGTTATTATCAATTTTTTCTTTACCTTTTTTGTTGGTTTTCTTTTGCCGCTTCTTAGGCTCCTCCGGCTGCTCCTGTGGCCCCCCTGCCACCTCTTTCGCCCTCTTCTGGCCTTGCGGTATTGCTACCTCCTCTTTGCTGCCGCTGGACTCCTCCAGTAGCAAAGGCGATATTACCCTTGCCTTCTCCTCCTTCAGCATCAGCTCTAGCACCCACTGTGCTCCATATTCTTTTTCTGCTTTTTTAGCCCATGCACTAAATTCTTGCACTCTTCTTGCCCTTTCTTCAGTCATTGTTTCCAAAATTCGTTTTTTTTCTCAACTCAGGCGTGCTGAGATCTTCTTCACTATATGGTTACTATTCAAGATGCTGTCTGTGTCCCTGGGCTGCTGTTAAATATGCTACTTGCCCTGTAACTCTGGCCCCCAGCATATCTAACCAGTTAGTTGCCGTTCCTTTAGCTGCCCGGGCGTCTGTATTTTTACCAAAAATTCCCAGCACGTCCGCTCCATTGTAGGCACCACTCATTAATCGTGCCCGTCTCTTTAATAACCCAGTGCTCCTTCCAATTCTGTATGCCCCGTATGAGCCACGCCCCTTCCTTGCCGCTCCTTCGTTTAGTATCCTGGCTTTCGCAGGCTTCGTAAGGCGCCTGTATCTGCGTCCCCTTCGCCTCCGACGCAGCTCGTACTTGCTGCCTTGACTCGCACCTCTATGGCTGCCACCGCCGGCTTCTTCTACAGCTGGCGTTCCCTCGCGGCCGACCTACAGCTGCTCACGTGGCTCCGTCCAACGCTCGCAGCCCTCCGGCTCCTGCCCGTGGCTCCTGGCAATCTCCACACGGCTCCGGCGACGCTCAGCTGTCCGCTTCTGGCAATCTTCTCCATGCGGCTCCGGTGACTCTCCGCTGTCCGCTCCTGGCAATCTTCTCCACACGGCTCTGGCGACGCTCAGCTGTTTGCTCAAGGCCCCAACGGAAAATGGTGAGTCCTTTTCAGTTGGCGCTTCCTGCTTCTAGACGTTCGCTTAAACTGGTCAGCTGTAGTGCAACTGCAGTGGGGGAGAACCAAAAGACACGAAAAGCCTGCAGAGGCAAAACGTTTCCTTCTCCCCCTTTTCCAGGCCCTGGGAGCTTACCCATAAGAGGTGAGCTCCTTACCTGGTTGTGCTTGTCCTTCTTTTCGTTGGGGTACTTATACCCCTTTGGCCCATTGTTGTGCTTGCTGGGGGCAGGACTTCCTCCTGCCCCCCTGTTGTTTTTCCCCACACCTTTCCCCCTGTGTGTTTGGGTTCCCTTGGCAACGCCGCGGGTGGGGGCGCCGCTTGGCTGCCCCTCCCCTTGCGATTCGCGCCGTTTGGTTCCCCCATCCCGCGCCTAACCCCCTAGGCCCTCTATCGTGCTGCACTTTGTGCCGCACGGGGCCTGGGGCATTGCTGCCGTTACGGGCTTTGCTACGGGTTACCGTCTTCTCCATCCTGGCAAGCTCCATAACATCAGGCTGCGGGGCTCGTGAGGCCGCTCCCACCGGCCCATGGGGTCCCTCACTGCCACCTTCTTCTTGGATGTCCTAGCCTGGGGTGTCTCTTCCAGATGCTGTCATCTCATCGTCTATTACTCTCCCCCTCACCTATACTGTTTGTTCCTGTTAGGGAGGGTTTAACGGTCGCGCCTGTCTACCCTCGTTGACCCTTCAATCCTTATCATGTGGTCACTTCTTCTTTCTTGCTTCTGCCCTAGGCTGCAACTTCTCCTGCTTGCCACCTGCCGTCCCAATCCGAGGCTGTGCGCATCTCGTCCACCGAACCGTGGCCTGCTGCACATTCCCTCCACGCTAAACGATTCCTTGCCATGTCCTCTGCTGTCCTCTCACTCCTTCTCCCTATTTCTTACCCCATGACCATCACCTCCAGCCCCAATCACAGGCCCATCCACCATCCCAAATGCCCCCCCCACCACCTTCATCTCGAAACCCTGCCCATAAAATCTCTGGTACCCCCACTCCTCTGACACCTATAGTTTCAGTTGAGCTTCTGAACGCCCACTCTGTAATACATCTCATATTACATTGTTCCGACGCAAACTGCACTTCCGTTGCTTTACTCAGGCCCGAATCCCCCTCTAACTCTCCCCCCTGCTTTTCTCACCACCCCTCTTTTGAACTTCTCCTGCCCCCCCGCCCCGCCTGTCAGCCAGAGGGGGTGGACTGGCATTCTCTACCTTCATTTTATGCCCTCCACCCTTGCCTCTCCCCTCTTTCTATTTCTTTTAATTCAGCCACGCCGCTGTTCATAAACCTCCCCCTACATCTTTCCTCCTTATTTACTGTAGACTCAGTCCTCTCTCTTCATTCCTTCATGATCTTGGTGCACTTCTCACTTTCTTTCTCCCTTCTCCCTTCCTGTTCTTTCTTCTCAGTGGTTGCAATCTCCACACCAACCTCTTTCTTCTCTCGCTGTCACTCCTACCACATTGTGCAATACCCTTCCCGCCCTTGACATCAATCTGGCTCCTCTCTCAATCTCACTGTTTCCTCTCTCCCCCCCATCCTTTACTGTCAAAGCTACTAATTTTACTTCTTCGGGTTCCCTCTCACTGTCATTCCTTTTTCTTCCCCAATAGTAGAGCACCTTCTGATTCTTCCCTTACATTCCTACGCCGTAACCTTAGATCTTTCAACCTTCCCGCTCTGAATTCTCACTCCTTCTCATTGATTCTGCTCTCTCTGTCCTTGATTCCTACATTACCTCGACCCTTGACTATCTACTTCCTTCCCATCCTTTCTTCTCCTGCCTTGGCTCACTCCGGACCTTCATTCCCATTACTCACTGTTATGACGAGCTGAGCAACTTTTCTGTTGATCTTCTCCTATCAGACTTCCTACTTCTGGTGATCCAGCCCTTATCCCTAGGGAAACACTATTTCATTGAACACTTCCTTTATCATTCCCTTCATTTTACCATCTGTTTCAAATCCTCAATTGCATCCTCTCTCCTCCAGCCCGATCCTGCTCTGTGTTATATTTACTAAAGATGGATTCTAGTTATTATGATGTCGTCAAGGTATCTGGGTTCCCTGCAGGCACAAGTGTTTGTTGGAATGTTTGAGTACGAGTGAACAGAGAGATTCTAGGGAGAGGCGGTTGACGGAGTGAACGGCGTAGCATGAATGAGGGCTGCAGGCAGGGTGCTGGGTTGCATGTTTATAACTTAATAAACACAAGTTATATTTGCATGGCTTCCATGAATTGAATACATCAATTGGAGACGAGGATTACCCGGCGTCCAACTAATCCACGGGAAACAAAGGACAAAGGAAAGAGAGCAGCTGCTCCGAACGAACGCATCGTGTTTGTTTGTGCTGGGTCTCCTGGGAAAAGAGGCAGGGAGTATACGTTTAGCTCTGCAGTGGGAGCCATATATTTCTTTTAGACTCATACGCTTGGATTGGGAGCCATATATTTTGTTATGAATTACACGTTTGGATTGGGCCCGGTGTACGTTGGATGCACGCATTAAAGTAAAGGACCCGTCGTATGTGTCACGATCACGTGATATGGACCTCATTCAGCTATCAGGAAGTCAGGCGAGGATTAAGGAAATCTCCTGATCCTCGTCTCAGTGAAGCAAGAAAGAAAAACTTTGTCATCTTGTGGCATATCCATACTAGGAGAGTGAAAAGGTATCAGAGGATTTTGATACGTATATCTGAGGAGGAGTCTACAGAAGATCATAAAAGAGAGGAGTGCAGTTGTTTACTATATTGGTGTTGATACTGTTATAAGATCAAAATAATAAGAGAGAAAAATTCAAGGCATCAGCATTCAGCCACCTGCAAGCTTCCTTCCGACCCCGGGTCAACCTGTGGTTGCTTGGTCTGAATGGAAGTAGTTCTGGTTGAATTATATTCAGACCGTAGAGCAAGAGGGACTCACCTATCACAAAAAGACATTACTATTGCTTCATGCCTTAGGGTTGGAAGGGCAAAGGAAGTTCAGAGAATTTCCGGGAGATGAAGTTGGTGATGCTGATGAGCATGAAAAGGCCATAAGGCAATTAGACAAGTACTATGCTCCGGAGACTAATGTAGCTATAAACAGATACAACTTTTACACAAGAATTCCAAAGGAGCATGAGACTATTGAAGAATATGTGTCGGCATTGAGAATTTTGTCACACACCTGCCACTTTGGAAACGGTATTACTCTTGATGAACTGATCAGAGACCAGATCATTATCCATTCAAGAGACAGTTTAGTCCAGGATAGGTTATGGATGGTGGGTAACCCGTCCCTAACAGAGACTATTGCCATCGCCAAACAAATTGAACACAGTCAATTGTGTTCCAAAGAAATGAAGTGCAAAAAACAGGAGGCTGCTCACAACATGCAGCAGCAAAATTGTAAAGTGCTAGAAGCAGAGGTGCAAAGTTTGGTCAGTACCCTAAGGACCAAGGAACGGTGGGAGGTCAATACAGTCAAAGGTAACAGAATGAAGTGTTTTGAGAATAAAGGATCCTTTTCTAAAGAAAGGAATTGGGTGAAGAATGAACCCAAATCTCAGAACGTGCAGACCAAAGACGGGGCAGATGCTACAATAGTGGTAGGTTTGGCCATTATGCATATGCGAAGCAGTGCCCGGCGATAGGGCAGAAGTGTGGAAATTGTGGAGTAAGAGGTCATTTTGCTGTCACTTGTAGACAGAAGAAGAGAATTTCCGCTATTCAAGATGAAGAAGAAGAATCAGATGAGGAGAGAGTGTTTATGATTCATGAACCATCAGGGGGAGAATTCGAATGCCCAAGTTGTGAAGTGATATTTGACAATTGGAAGATCAAGGGGAAGGTAGATAGTTGTTCACCATGGACGATCATCACCAAGAAAACTTGGCAAAAGTTAATAGCATATGGTCTCAAAAGTAAGTTGAAGGCATCGGACATAAGAAACCCTGGTGGGTTCAAAGGGCCGCAGATTAAGATAATTGGTTGGTTCTCATGTATCATTCAATTCAAGGATAGGCGTGCCCAAGTGAAAGTTTACGTGGCAGAAAATGGTCTGTAGGTGGGTTGGAGAGATCAAGCTGGATTAAGAATCAGATTGGATCCATGTGAAGAAGAACAAATTCTGATTGTTAATAATAGTCAAGGGCAAGGAGACAAAATGTCAACAAAAGGAAGTGAAGTACAAATTAATCTATGCTTGTTAAAACATTTTGCACACAGGATCCGGCTCAAGAAAGGATCATTGTCGGTCAAACACTTGAAATCCAGACCCATCCCATTTGCCATTGCTGACAAGGTCGAACAAGAATTGGCGAGGTTAGAATCAGAAGGAGTCATAGAAAGGATTGAATCCTCAGAGTGGGTGAGCCCCATCGTTGTTGCATTGAAGAAGAATGGCAAACCTAGAATTTGTGTGGACCTAAGAGATGTCAACAAGAACATACTTTTCCTCTTCCGATAATATCTGAAATGCTAAATCGCATTGGGAACGCAAATGTATTTTCCACATTGGATCTTTCAAGTGCTTATCATCAGATATCACTCACGGAGGATTGTAGGGACATCACAGCATTTATTACTCTGCATGGATTGTACAGATATAAACGCATGCCGTTTGGTTTAGCATCCGCGGCAGCGGTGTTTCAAAGAGTGATGATGCATGTTCTTAAGGGTTTGAATGCGACACTTGTGTATCAGGATGATATTATTGTATTTGGCCAAGGTTCTGGGGAACATGATAAAAGGTTGAGAGAAGTGTTGAGAAAACTAAAGGAAGTGGGGCTAAAGATTGAACACAGTAAATGTAAGTTTGGAGTGGAAGTGGAGTATTTGGGACACACAGTGAATGGTAAAGGATAAAAACCTAAGTGGGATGCCATGAAAGCAATTAAGGATTCACCTAACCCCAAATGCAAAGATGAACTTAAATCTTTCCTTGGGTTATGTGAGTATTATGACAGATTTGTAGAGAATTTTGCCATTGTGACAGAGCCTCTGAGAAGACTGTTGAAAAAGGATGCTAAATTTGAGTGGAGTGATGAGTGTAATGTAGCTGTAAATTGCATAAAGGAGGAGATTTGTAATTCTGCAGAATTGGGAGGATTGGTTTTCGGAAGGTTGATCAAGGTCATGGTGGATGCCAGTGGGAACGGGTTGGGAGCAGTGTTATCTCAGGTTAATGAAGATGGAATTGAGAAGGTGATCAGTCATGCCTCTAGAGCTATTTCAGACACTGAAAGTAGATATTCAGTCATTGAATAAGAATTGTGGCATGTTCCTGGGCAGTGAGTTACTTTAGAAAGTATCTTTTTATTTTTGTTTATTTTTTTATGACTCAATGAGTCTTTACAAAACATAAGCAAACAGACAAACAAAACAGATTTATATACATTTGAATATAAAATAGGTATGAAAAAAATAAAAAAAAAATAATAATAATAGCAAAATAAATAATTAAAAAAAAAAGTATCTCTGGGGAAGCAGGTTCATTATACAGACTGATCACAAGCCTCTTATTGAAGTTCTTACAGTGAACGGGATGTGCAGAGCTTCACCTAGGTTGGCTAGATTGAGCCTCAAACTGCAAGATTATCATTTTATAGTGAAATACATGCCTGGGAAGAGAAATGTTATTGCTGACTATTTGTCGCGTTTACCTTTAAAGAATGTTGAGACAGATATAGAAGGTAATGAAGAAATGGTGGCAGTTGTTCTTGAGGTGACCTCCAAAGAAACATGGTTGGATGAATTCTGTAAAGATGAGGTTTTACAGGAAATCAGAAAATACACTGAATCAGGGTGGCCTGAAAAGAGACTGGTTAATGAGGGGTGTGTGAGGTTCTGGGAAGTAAAGGATGAGTTGTCCATAGAAGATGGATTCCTGCTAAGGGGGGACAAGTTGATTCCTCCACAAGTGTTATGTGGTGAGCTCATAGAAAAGGCACACCAAGGGCATCCGGGAATTACTGGAACTAAATGTAATGTAAGGTCGAGGTATTGGTGGCCAGGAATGGATTTGATGATTGAGAGGTTCATTAGAAACTGTTGGTTGTGTCAGAACAGTGACAAGAGTTGCAAAAGTGTGAAGTCAGAGCCCATTAACATCACTAAAGGGGAAGCACCGTGGGAGAAGTTAGGCATTGATATTGTTGGACCTTATGCAAATTTGATGGGTGAAAAGAGGTTTTTATTAGTTTTGGTTGACTATTTCTCAGGTTGGTTGGAGGTAAAAGCGGTTAGGAAAATTGATTCCTTGGAAATAATTACATTTTTAAGGCAAATTTTCAGGAGAGAAGGGTTTCCTAAAGTGATCATTAGTGATAATGGTGTTCAATTTAGAAGTAGGGAAGTTAAGGAGTTTGCCAGAGGATCGGGAATTGAATGGAGATTTTTGGCATTATATCATCCTCAACTAATGGGTTAGTTGAGAGGTGCAATAGAGTGGTTGTAGAGACAGTAGAATTGGCATTAAGAAAGAACATGCCAGTGGATGAGGCTCTTAAGGAGAAACTGTGGAGTGTGAGAATGTCTGTCAAAAGCGGGATGGAGGTCTCTCCTTTTGAATTAATGAGAGGGAGAGCCCCTAATACGTTGCTTAATCCTGAATGGGTTAATCAAAGGGGAAATGTGGAGTCTGAGGAAGATGTAGTTCACAAGTACCAAGATAAGTCTAGCATTTCTCCAGGAGATTTCGTGAGAATAAAATTAGGTCGAAGTATGAGAAAAGGTGAATCTAAATATAGCAGTCCAGTAAAAGTTGTTCAAGTATTTAAAAGGGCGGTTAGAGTTCATGGTGGTTCTGTGTGGAATATGGATAGAGTGAGTAAATGGTGTTGGAAAGGTGTGTGTGTTAGAGATGGACAAATAAAATATAACAGAAGAGCAGTTGATTTGTTTGCAGATGATTTTCCTATTCAAAATGGTGATCAGAATGTGAATGATGATATTAGCATGCAGTCTGGAGGAGTAGACATCCAGCATGGGAACAATTATGGTGTTATTGCTGAGAATAGGCCTGTGTGTAGTTCAAGAGAGAAGAGACTACCGTTTTGGTCCAGAGACTATGTTATGGGAAACTAAGGACCATTATTTCCCTTTCATGGATTTTGTCAGAGACTATCGATTTGGACCAGAGACTATGCCACGGAAAACTAAAAAGACCTTTATTTAGCTTTCATGGATTTTGTCATTTCGTTGTTTAATTTGACTTTTTGTTTTTTGGTTTAGGATTATAAGTAATGTTATTTGCCATGTTTTGGTTTTTATTTCATTGTTAATTTTCTATAGGTGATGTTGTATGTACTAAAGATGGATTCTGGTTATTATGATGTCGTCAAGGTATCCGGGTTCCCTGCCTGCACGAGTGTTTGTTGGAATGTTTGAGTATGAGTGAACGGAGAGATTCTAGGGAGAGGCGTTTGATGGAGTGAACGGCGTAGCATGAATGAGGGCTGCAGGCAGGCCGCCGGGTTGCATGTTTATAACTTAATAAACACAAGTTATACTTACATGGCTTCCGTGAATTGAATACATCACTCTGTCCTCTGCATTAACTCCCTCTGATTTTGCGAATTCCTTTACCAATAAAATCATCCTACGGAGATCTCCTCTTTCCTTTATCCAACCACCTTCCTATAGAGCTTATGCCCTTAGGAACGTGCATATGGAATGCATGGGATTACACCAGAGTAATTCTAAGTCCAAATAACGGAACCAATTTAGGAAGATAGCAAAGTAGTGTTTTATTAACAATTATCTATAACAGGGAGGATCCAACGAACATCAACGGACGTACGCTCAGTCTCTGAATGATCTCCACACAAAATATGATCTTGATACTAAATAATGTAGCAGAGTGATGTCATACTACGTGGCACTAGTGAAAAACCTATCAAGGGTCGGGATTGGTTAGGGGATACATCTAAGTATACATTTCTATAGGAGCGAGTATTGTTATTGATTGCCCGTTGTCAGGTGTACAACTTATGCCTACCTCTAAAAACATGTAATTTCAGAAACATTAGATACACAGTTTCTTTTGTGTTTAAACCATAAGGTTCTTTGTTATATGGACTGATATATTTGGTTTGGCACGCTTGTGCCATTCTGGAACATTTGGTTAATCTAGCAGCACGTAAACCCAGACCCAGATGCAGGGAGATAGGACATGGAACTACCTCACCACCCAATTAGCCCAACATCTCTCATCGCCCATGCCTTCTGCCATGAAATTGTCTTTGTACTTGGCCTTGCAGAGCAACCTAGTCTTTGAGAATGCACGGGAGTGAGGGCACTCACTATCCTGTCTGCAACTCCAAGATCAAGCTCTATTTCTATTCTTGGCTCATGTGACAGGAACCCACAATTTGGTCCATTTTGCATCCTGTAAATGCTCTAAATGAATTAAAGTTTGTCATCTTTTGTGTTCTGTCTTGCACCTTAAGGTGAGAAGGTTCATCCTCCACATACTCGGCCTTCAGAATAGATGGTTGACCTTGCTTCTTGAATCTTGACTCTAGGCCAGCCAGACTCACCATGCAGCTCCCTGGGCCTCTTCTCTTATTCTTGCCACAACACAGTTTTCCATTCCCGCTTCATGGGTTCTGGCTTACTAATTCATGATACCAATGTCCAGTTTCTTTACAATGGTGTTTTTGCCTGCATTCTATTCACTACTCATAGCTAGCTTGTATTTTATTTTAACACTTTATTTATTAGGTGCTTGACATTGTGACAAGGGCAGGCATAACAACGGTACAAAAACAAGGCGATGTTTACATAGTAGTCACTACTTTGCTAACCAGTGATACATTTCAATACAGGTGCACAGCTCAGGGCTCAGAGTGAAAGCCTGCGTGATTGTGAGGAGCATATTATCAAGTTCAGGGGGATCAGGGGTGTTTGTGTTTCCGTGTCCAGCGTCAGCAAGGGTTTGTAAATAAGCCCGGAAGGGGAGCCAAATGTCCAGGGGGCTGCCACAGGCTGGTTGCAAGGAGATCCAGTGTTCCTTAAGGTTTGATGCTCAGAGCCACTGTTCTACTGGGAGGGGGGATGGCACGGCAGGTCTAAGCCATAGCAGCAATATACAGCGCACAGCAAGAATAATACAAAGACTAGCAAGTTAACGGTGGGTATGCTGAAGCGACAAGAACTCATAAAAACAGTTAATTGGGCGAGGCTCAATGACATGATCCAGCATCTCAGATATAGCGGCACAGACCCCAGCCCAATACTCAGAGATTTTGGGTCAGGACCAGACTATATGTAAGAAGCGTGCATCGTCTGAGCGGTATCTGGGACAAATGGGAGGGGGGGTGGTGTCGGGACATAAGGTGCAGCCTGGCGGGGGTGTAGTGAAATCTGTGCAATACCTTACATTGAATTGGCCGGTACCTAGCATTAAGGGAAACCGTGCGTTTCTGCATGCACATGTCTTCCCAGCCCTTTTCAGTGATGTCTAAACCCAGGTCTCTACCCCAATCCTCACGAAGTTTGGATAGCGGTTTGCTAACCTGATACTGCAGCAGACTATACAATTTGGATACTATCCCAGTGATCGAGGCACCTTCCATAATTAGTGCCAGCAGAGGCTCATCTGGCGGAAGCGAGGGGAACTCCCTCCATGCATTTTTGAATGCGCTGCAAAGCCCTGCATATTGTAGCCATTGGGAGGTTTGGCGACCAGGATGTCAGGGCAGGTCGGGCCACGCAACAAAGGATAGCATGACAAACATATCACCCAGGGTGGAATAGCCATCTTCTGCCCACATGTGCACAGCAGTTTTGCTTATTTTAGGAAACTCAGGGTTTAGGTTTCAGAGCGGCAAACCCCCATGGTATGGGCTTGGGTTATCTTTGAGCCGCCGTATTTTGTCCCATGCAAGCGCAGTGATGGCCGGTAGACTGGCCGCCCCAGGATCTTTCCATAGAGGGGGTAGCACCAGGGAGCGGACGTCACGAGGTTTGGTGGCGTGTCGCTCGATCTTTACATGTGGGAGTGCTGAGCACTCGGTAAACTAGTGGGCTGCATATTGGGCATGGGCCGCTAGCCAGTACTTCTCAAAGTCTGGGGCGGCGAGCCCTCCTTGATTATATTTGCTCATGAGCGTGGCCCATTTGAGTCTTACCACCCCAGTGTGCCACAGAAATCCGTTTACAGCGACCTTGTTTGCTTCAAACAGTTCTGCCCTGGGCCATATTGGGCCACTTAGAAACCAGTACAGTAGTTGCGGCATTAAAATCCCCTTAAGGAGTGACACACGGCCAGCAAGCGTTATGGGCAGGTTTGTCCAGGTATGCAGTTTAACTAAAAGTTGTTGCAGGTAGGACCCATAGTTGTGGTCATAAAGCGATGTTTGGTGCCTTGTGACTGTGACCCGAGATACTTAATCCCATTGGGAGAGTAGGCAAACCCCATGAGGTCACATGGGGCAGCAGTGGCGTCTGTTAAAGGAAATCATTCAGACTTGGCACAATTGGCTCGGAGTCCAGATAGGAGCCCGAAGCGGAGGACATCATGCATGATGGGAGCGAGATTCTCATAAGGATTTCGTCTGCGTACAATGAAATGATTTCTGTAAAGCCTAAGAGCCTGACACCTCTATGCGCATGTTTTTGACGCATTAGGTCGGCCAGAGGCTCCATGACTACCGCGAAGATTAGCAGGGAAAGCGGCCAGCCCTGTCTAGTCCCCCTGCAGATGTCAAATGGGGACGAGAGCAGGCCATCGGTGCAAATCCTGGCCATTGGTGCAAATCCTGGCCACTGGCTGTGTGTAAAGTAGCTGTATCCATGAGACGAATGGGGGCCAAAATTGCACTTCTTGAATACAGCCCAGAGGAACCGCCAGGATACAGAGTCAAAGGCCTTTTGAACGTCTAGCGTCACCGCCACCACCTCCACTTCTGGATCCACTCAGGATAGGATGTTAAATAGACACCTCAGGTTAAGGGCAGTGGAGTGGCCAGGCACAAATCCAGACTGGTCCGGGTGCACATGATAAGGCATCTAGGGGCTGAGTCGAAGGGTCAACACCATCACAAATATTTTAACGTCACTATTGATAAGTGACACGGGGCGGTATGAGCCACAGTGTATGGCAGGTTTACCAGACTTGAGGACCACGTTATCACGTCCTCTCTAAGTGTGGTGGTTCCTATCGCAGAGGATTCGTCCCGCAGGGCAGAAAAGTGGGCGTGAGGTGGGACTTATAACGTTTATAAAAGTCCATGGTGATACCGTCTGGACCCGTAGCCTTACCAGTGGGCAGAGCATGGATGGCAAGCAAGATCTCCTTGCCACTCATCGGGCTGTCAAGTGCATCTCTAGCCTTGTCAGAGAGTAAAGAGAGCGGAAGGCTATTTAGGAACGCATCTATGTCAAGGGCGGGTGCCACATTGTTATTGGCTTAAAGTGTCAAATAAAAGGACCGAACACTTTGTTTATGGCAGGGACAGTGTGGACCAGGACCCAAGCGGTGTCCTCAATGAATGGGATATGGCGGTCACCCTCCTCCTGCTGCACGACTCTGACTAGCACTCTGCCTGGGCACTCTCCTTCCCACATATTGCCTTAATGCTCCTGGGCTATCCAGGAACTTCTGTTCCCTGTCAGCGTGGCTTCTAAAACTGTCCAGTGCATCTTTAATGTAGCCTAGAGTGGTGGAAGCCTGGTTCGTTGCATTTTAAGTGACTTGAGGGAGGCTTCACTGTCTCAGATGTTCCGACGGATGGCCTTGATGATCCCCGATTCCTTTGCCAGGGCGATGCCATGGATATAGGCCTTAAAGGCATCCCAAAGAATAGTATGGGAATCAACAGTGCCGCATTTATTTTAAACCCCAAGCTAGAGTCAGGGTTACCGGGGAGTGATACGATTATGTCCGGGGCAATATATCTGCTCCCACTGTCCAGTTAATTAGTGTCCCAGATATCAGCCATCTGTCAATCCTGGAGTGCGAGTCATGCACTGTTGAATAGAAGGAGAATCCTTGTGTCTGTGGGTGCAGCAGCCTCGAGGCATCTTTGACCCCTAGCCTAGTTTGTCCTGCAAGAATGGACCGGGTGGCCCTGGATTACTGCCGTGCTATGCTCCTAGATCTGTCCAGGTTGAGGTCGATAATGGCATTAAAGTCCCCGCCCCACAGGATGGACATGAGGATACTTTGCCAGTAGGTCTATTACCTGAGAGTAAAAGTCGGGGCAGCAGCGCAGCAGCAACCAGGAAGCATTGCGTTGCAGAAACATGGGAAAAAACACGTTAACAGCGCTCGGCAAAGGAGCATTTACAAACAAGAGAGAGACAGACATTTTAAACTACAAGAGGACCCAATTCACAATGTGCCTTGAGCAGCATCATCTCTTCAGGCTCAAGGACATTGCTGCAGCAGGAGAGGACATTGCTAGTGCAGAGGAGTACAAAACAATGCGCTCTAACACCACATTGTAGTGCTCAAAGAAAAAAACACTTACCTACAGGCATCATGTGCGCCGCAGCAGAACTGGGCCACCATTCTCAGTGAACAACTGGGAGACAGGTGCCAACTTGATGTCCTGAACACCGCTTTTGAGTACAAAGGTGAGCAGATTCACTGCACTGCCAGCCAGCATACCCTGGGGAGAGTTCAGTGGCGGGGGATAGGGAGGCAGAGAAGACAACATGGTATATTATCCTTTACTTATTTGTCTACCTATAGGTTCACCCAGCGGCCCCAACACCAAAACCATCATATTGAGAGCCTTCAAACCACTCCCAACCAGGGTTGGACTGGCGGCATCGGCCCATCGGCCACTGGCCGATGACCTTTGAGCACCTGGGGGGGCCAGTTTTCATGAGGCCACCCCAGGGCCATTTATTTTGCTGGTAAAATATTTAGTAAAAAACATATTTACAGCGACTAATGTCTGCTGCGGGCCGCGCGGCCCAAGCTGGGCCGTTTATTTTAAAAAAAAAAAAATGTTGATGACAGTATGTGTGCGCCGTCACTGCCGTGGTGGCCTGTGCATGACCTGAGCAGCAGCTCGTCTGAGGCTCGGGGCCGCGCCGGGCGCCGGAAAGGAAACTGACACTCTCTCTCTGAGGGGGGGGGCTGGGATGTGAAGCATAATTATTCATCAAAGCAAGGTAACAACACACACATTGTTACCTTACTTTGATGAATTGATTTGCATGCATGCATCATAATTAATTATGAATTAATGCATGCATCAATCAGAGAAGAGGGCCACCGCCGCCGCGGCCATGCACAGGGTTGGACTGGCGGCATCGGCCCATCGGCCACTGGCCGATGACCTTTGAGCACCTGGGGGGCCAGTTTTCATGAGGCCACCCCAGGGCCGTTTTTTTGCCAGTAAAATGTTTAGTAAAAAACATATTTGCAGCGACTCATGTCTGCTGCGGGCCGCACGGCAGACATGCATTTATTTTTTTTAAATTAAATTGTTGATGTCTCAACTCATGTGAAATTTTGTAGATGACAGTGTGTGTGTGACGTCACTGCCGTGGCGGTCTGTGCGCGGCCCCAGCAGCAGCTCGCATGAGGCTCGGGGCCACGCCGGCTGCCAGAAAGGAAACACTCTATCTCTGATGGGGCGGGGGCCTGGTATGTGCAGCATAATTATTCATCAACTTGACTCGACTGGTGCTCCGTGCTCACCTCGATCCTGCACCAGCTCACTCTGTGAAGTGCTAATATATTATAACACCTACTGAGGCTGGCCTGGCTGCCTCCTGCCTGCAGGGCTGGGCCCCAGCCGTGGCACATCTCCCCCCAGTTCACTCTCATCACAAGATGCTTTCAACTTTGCAGGAAATAACAACAACAAATGTGTTACAGTTCGCAAAGTTGAAAGCAACTTGTTCCTGGGGGCTGGGGATGAGCCAGACACTGTGCCGCCAATTTGTGATGATTACCATCACGTGACCCTCTCTCGCTGGAGAGAGAGGATATTAGTTGGGCCTCCCTGACCCTGCTGGGTATGATGATTTTGGCCATGGGATGGCAGCCAGCCCACGACTGACACCTTGCAGGACAGCAGCAGACTGTCATCAGTCGTCACGCCACGCCATCGCACATCGGACCACAATGCCTGGCCCGAAGACTGAAGTTCTGAGAGAGACTCTTTGTAGGAGGCTCTGAGAGCCAGTCCTGCTGAGGTAAAAAACAAGTCCATAGAATAGCTGTGCATTTGTAACCTAACCTCCTGTGACATGTATATAAACATGTCTGCACACACACAAAGACTCACGCAAACACACTTGGTGGTACATGTATGTTATTTAGGCGTGCCCCCCTGCCATCACAGACACTCTCGAACTGCTCATGAAGCAGCAAGATTAAGGTCTTAAGACGCCCTCCCCCCACCTGGCAGTTCTGTCACCTAGGGCTAGGGGACGCATAGCGCTGCGGACACCCCGGAGGTTGCTTTGCATAATACTCATGGGAAGATGACCGTGCAAAGGGCTGCTGCCTGAATTCCCCAGCAGTTCCTTAGTGGCAGGAATAATGCTTGAACTCATGAGTATGACCTGGACCCTCTTAACTCACCGTCCCCGGTGAGTAGCATGCAGAGACTGAGTGAGCGAGCGTTTAAACAGCATGGACCGACTCACTTGTCGATGAAGGCATGGTGCATAAGGAAGATGGGGTCGTTGCTGGACAGCGGCACCTGGCTCTTGGTCCCACCCATGAACATGTGGATGAGGTTGTGCATGCTTCTCCTCCTCACCACATGGGCATTGGGAGGAGGAAACACAATGGCCGACTGTTAATGTCTGGTCTGTGGTCTTCAAGCACATTTGAGAATGTACCAAACGGACCCGGCTTGAGCAATTACAAGAATAACAGATGTCAGCGTTGCACTTTCCCCTTCTCTGAGTGAAAACCATCTTGCAAATGGCAGAAAGAGATGCACGAAGGAGTTACATTAATCATAACCACTGTACGTTCCTCTGGGCAGCTTTCATTTCTCATTGTCTATCTCGACTCTTCCCTTACTTGAGGGGTCTAGCCTTATGCATATTAGTCTTCATTCCAGCCCAGCCCCAAATGCTTTGCCATATCCTTTCTGCAAGTGAACAAAAGATACCAGAGGCATGTTCTTTCGGCCACATTGGAGCTTCATCATGAGAAGCAAGCATCATGGCTACCCAAGGCACATAGAGCAAGGCAACAGGCTTGGAAGATAGACCAGGGCAGGACAAACGAAAAACGAAAAAAAAAAAAAGAAACAGTGACTTACAAATGTCACATTCATCTTGGGGAACAAATGCAACTAACTAAATAGGGGTACCCTACACATATAGAAAATGACATGTCGGTCAGATAGCACAGTGAGTAGAGCGCTCGCTTTGTCTTCCGTGCCGAGCCTGCTGACGCAGGTTCGAATCCCGGCAGGGCCAAATTCAGCCTTTCATCCTTCCGAGGTCGATAAATGAGCACCACACACCGTGGGAAATAAGCAGCGCTCAGATGCCTGAGGGTTCGTAGCGCTATATAAATGCACAAACAAACAAACAAACAAACATGTGTGGCGTAAGCAGTTAATGCTGCCTTGTGTGTTTATTTGCATTCCATCACACACACTTTGTGTTCATGCCACACGAAGTACTCAACTACAGGTGCCAAAATGCAAGAAAATGAAGGTGTACAGGAGGTCGATCAGTTAGTAGTATTACTAGGCGAGTTGCGGGCAGAGGTACATGCTGCCCGCTCTGAAACTAACGCTACGAGGAAGGAATTAGTAGTCAATAGAGCGAGAACAGAAGAACTAGTGAAACGCCTGACTATAACCCAAACAGGCCAGGTTCCCTTACCTGGTCCACCCGATGGTGCTGCAGCAGCGCCACCTCAGATACGAGTAACCACTCCCATCACTGTCCCCTTAGCTCCCTCTGAAAGCTTCCTGGGGGACCCACAAAAGTACGCCGTGCTTATGAACCAGTGCCGGCTCCACTTCATGTGTCGACCAGGGGCATTCCCGACTGACCAAACCAAGGTGGCCTTTCTCCTGTCCTACCTGGGAGGGCACGCAGCAAGTTGGTCAGTGCCGCTGGTTAACCGGGATGAGCCCATTATGTACAACTTTGCAGGTTTACAGCAAGAGTTAGATAAGCTCTTCGGCCGCCAAACCCAGGGGCATGCTTTAGATGGGGAGTTGCTGGCCCTTTGACAGGGATCCCAGGACCTGTTAGTATACATCATCACTTTTAATCGGCTGGTAGCCGAGACCAACTGGCCAGAAGAAAAGAGAACCACTCTATTTTACTGCGGTCTCCGTAGAAAATTGAAAGATGGCTTGGCAGAGGTTTTGAATCCACCTGAATGCTGTGCAGAATACATAGATTTAGTGGTGCAGCTTGATCACTGGCTATAGGAAAGATGGTCCAACAGGTCTCGTATTGAGGACCGTCACTTGTACGTATATCCTCAGGAGGTCCTATCCTGGACCATGGAGAATACGCCTGAGCTCATGCAGTTGGGCAGTGTAAGGGGTCCCTTAACCAAAGAGGGGAGAGAGCGACGCAGGCGACAACAACTCTGTTTGTACTGCGGCAAGATACGACATTTCTTAAAGGTTTGCCTGAGTAAAACACTCTGGAAACCACTGGGAGCTATTGATATAGGCACAATAGAACCAAAGGCGCAATCGGAAAACTCTATGGCTCGACAAGAATAGAGAGCGGCTTGTCGGGAAAGGAGAAGACGTCAACGGTCTTGCATCTTAAAACACTGGTAATCCTACTTTGCCCTGAACAGCCTCCACGGATGCATGCTTTGGAAGCATATATTGACCGTAGAGCAGTAAACTACATGGACATCACTGTGGCCCTACGGATAGGCATTCCCATTCAGAAGAGGGAAAAGGCGGACAAAATTGTTTCAGTAGATGGAATGCAGCTGTCATCAGGTTGTACTATTAGGCCATGATGTTCATCAGGAACACATCATTTTTGACCTAATTAAAACACCCCAGTTCCAGCTCATATTGGGCGTGCCCTGGTTGAGTGTCATAACCCGGCTATAGACTGGCAGACCCGTACATTGACCTTCCTCGCCGAGTGTGTTCAGACTTGTTACTCGGAATGAAGGATCTAGGTGGGCACCATGTGATTAGCTTATAATCGTTATAATCACACACTGAGTGTAATGTATTGCAAACTCATATGGTAGTTTTAACCTGGAGCCACCAGTCAAAAAAAGGTCCTATGGCATCAGGACCCAAAAATATATGCAAAACATAAAAATAAGGTAAATCCACCCTATTTAAACTGTCCGGGCTGCACTGTTTAATGATTGATTGTTGATATGGTATCCACAAATTTGTTTACAAATGAGCCGTTTAAAAGGAACACTTCTCTGTACATGATTCCATAAGAGCTTCTATTTTATATTTCATGAGGCCAGGCAAACATAATGGTTAGCTTTTCATGTACATGTACCAATGCATTTCGGTTGTAAACCATCTTCAGGGCTGTACATTATGTATCAATTGTAGATTTTGCTTTGCCCAACATATGCTTTCGTTACCGAACATACATTCAAATGAACAACACAATTAAGGTTAATACAATTCATAAACAAAAATGTACATACCAGAGGTAATTGTGTCCCTCAAATGTGTCCCAATATATTGAGTAAAAGTATGCAGGCTAGATCGCGTAAGTATAAGAACTTGTACCTCTTATGTCATGTAAATCCTCTACAAACGTGTACAGTACACCTGTGATCTCCGCTCCTGCCAAAGAAAGTGGAGCGTATAAGAAAATAGTACGATCTGTATAAGTTTTCAATTATCCGCTGTGTTTGAACTCTTACCTGTCTCCTTCGTGCTCAAGCCCCGGAGTCAAACGCTACGTGTGAACGCAAATGCAAATGGCTCCGGGAGATTTATGCGTTGCCATAGAGACGAGGGGTGAGGTGACGTGCTGCAACGGGAGGCCGCAGCACGTACGCCTTGGGCCCCACCTCCTACGTGCAAACACTGATGGGTGGGGCTGTCTCCATGGCATCTGCAGAAGCAATGCAGATCACTGTAAATCGTGCGCCGCTCGTATTGCAGACCACGCTTTTCATTCAAAATAAGTACCAGCACGATGTAGTTGAGCCCCAACGGCGTGTCCACTAAGAAGTGCTCCACGGTATATACTATTTGTTGCTCACACATAAACAAAGCACATAGAGGTTGTGTATAAATTATTTATGGGGACAATGTTGAGTAGGATCATCACAACCCTTAACAATGTATATACTGCATCAATTGTTATCCTACTTTAAATTCAATCATGATTGCTCATACTAAAATATATGCAATCAGGTTGGATTAATGGAATGCCTAAAGAGGCGGAAGGAAAGGATTGCACGATTTTGTAGACCAAAAGTCTAGGGCGTGACAATGTCAAAAATAAAAAGAAAGTAAAATAAAAAGGTAATAAATCAATAGTCACTGTGGTTAAGGCATCAGTTAATTCGAAAAAATATCACTACTTTCAATTTGAACTATACTTTCCGTAAACCACACTATATCGTCTCTTAGTTACAAAAAACACATGTAGTTAATTTCTTCATTGATCCCTTTGAGTGTCAAAGAGCTCAGTCGATCGATCCAGAATGTTTCTCCTTGGTCCAATCTTTTCTGTAGGTTTTCATGTTTTGCTCTCCTCTGGACCGCTTCTAGAATCACAAACTTTATCTGCGCCAAATTGTGTTGTTTTTCCTGCCAATGCCTGGCTACTGCTGAGTTGGCAGTGTGGTTCCTTATGCAAGATTTATGTTCGTTCCATCGTACCTTCGCTGTGCGTTGTATCTGGCCTACATAGAACAGGCCGCATGGGCATTTGATTCCATAAATAATACTGTGTGTATCGCATGTAGCATAACTTTTAAGTTTTATTTTTTCTCCAGAGTATGGATGGTTTACTGTATCTCCTTTCATGATATAGTTACAGTTGCTACAATTTAAGCAAGGGAATGTCCCAATGCATTCCGTTATTCTCTTTTTTCATGGAGGTTTGGTATTAACCAATTTGTCTTTGAGGTTTTGGCTGAGCTGGTATGCAAAAGTTGGGAATTCTCCAAATAGGTGTTCAACTCTCTGGTCGCATGTCACTGTGTTCCAGTTTTTCTTAATAATGCTTTTGATATGGCTACTCTGTCTAGAGTATTTTGATACAAAGACTAAAGGTGTTGTAGAGTCTTTCTTCACTTTGGACTTGTTACCCGGCCACATCCATTGATACTCAGGTGTCAAAATACGTATCACAAAACAAGGAACTCAAGGTGGTGATCGGTATCATGGGACAATTGCCTCCAGAGTACGAGGGCTACAAGGACATCTTTCAGAAGGACCAAGCCAACACCATGCCACCCCACAGACCCTATGACTGCCAAATCGACCTGATCCCGGAAGCCCAAGCACCATGCAGCTGCATATATGCACTTACGGAAAAGGAGAATCAACATCTATCCAGTTACTAGCGTTGCTATGGGGGCGGTTTTTTCTCAACGAGACCCTGAAACCCACCAATTACATCCGGTAGCATTCTAGTACAGGAAATGCAATCCAGATGAGTTCAATTATGCCATGACTGATAAAGAGTTGCTCGCCATCAAGGCCGCTGTCATGATGCCTACCCCCGGGCATCTGGATCAAGCCCATCAGCCCCGGGAGCAGGCATCCAGATATTTAATAAAACCCCAGCAGCCCCGGCTGGGGGCTGTCTGGGTTCAGTCCTGGTGCCTTAGGTGCCAGGCTCATAATAGGAATCAGTCCTGGCGCCAGGCTCATAGACTTTACTTACCTCATGCAGACCATGCTGAAAAGGAATCCAAGCCAACGTGAGACCTGGATGGGACTATCTTACTACAGGGACTATTTTTTACTCGGGTGTGGTTCTAGGGACTTCTTACCTGGAACTACTTTGGAGGCTATTTAAACCATGCCCGAACAGCAGCACATGTTTCACGTTATTCTGCATCCAGCAGTGTAACACTCACCGTGCCTGCAGTCAGCATTCAGTCTTCAGCCACGCCCGTCTCGAATCCAGAGCTCCTAGCAATAGAAGAAAGAAGAAGGAAAGGTTAGAAAACAGATATTATCTCAATCCTTACCTGAATTCCGGATCCATCACGTCTTCGAACTTGAAGAGGACATTATTCTACACGCGTCGCATCGCCAGCTGCAGCGCCGCGCCATACTCACCAGTCCTCACAGCATTTTTCGATCCGGCACAGCCTCCCTCATTTTCTCCACCAAATTCCACCATCTAGGGGACAAAGAAACATAAGGTGAGCCGAGAGAGCCAACAAATACAATCTCTCCACCATAGACTTACCTGATTAATAACCGGAGGCATTATTCTGTAACAAACCGCAACTTCTTACACCGCACCTGTAAGGAGAGAGAAACCAGCAATTTAAACACACACATCTTTTGCCGGACAGTGTTTGGTAATACAGACTCTTACCTGAACACCATCAACTGCCAAAAGACAATCTTCTTTTGGACCCAGCTGCAACACAAGAAGGAATGTACAAGAGTGAACATCAGACATATTGAACTCTTTGAACTTTATACTTACGGGTTCTCAACTGGAACCTCGGAGTCAATATTCACCCGGAACTCTTCCAGCGCCTTCAAACCAGTGAAGTAACTGGTATCTAAGCGCCCCTGCATTCCACGCAGGATGGAGAGCTCATCATTTACAAACATAAGGTGAGCTTACTGAAAGTGAATATTGGCGGTGATTAGTGGGGAGAACATTGGGGTGCCATTACTAAAATCCACGGGTGGCTAAATCCCTTTCTCCACTTGCAGGAGAATACTTCTACGGGTTAAGCAGATGAGATTAGGCAGCCGAGTCCAGTCTGTCATCTCTGCACTACGCTTCACGTTGGAGGAGGTTGCAGCTGTCTGGGTCCGATCGACGCCCCTGTGGGAGCCAAGTGAGCGTAACAGCCGCCTTCAAGGAGTGGCGACATCATCTCCTTGAAGCACGTCACACAGTAAATACTGCAACTTGTAGTTCTTACGGACAGCCAAGGCGCAATCTCCTCGCCATGTACGGTGGGCTCAGTTCTTTACAGAGTATGGTTTCATGGTGACTTACCACCCTGGTGTAAGAAATGGAAAAGCGGATGCGCTTTTTCGAATAGGCTGGGATACCGAAGGAGAAGATGTATATGCAAGTCCTACGCCTGCACCAATAATACCTGAAGAGAAGTTATTGGGAGCCGTTAGCATCAGTTCACCATCTTTCGCTGTGTTACAGGACAAAGTCAGAGGAACCATGAAATTAGACCAAGTACGAGTATAGGTTTCCCAGGGAACTCAGCGAATGGAAGAGAACAATCTCCTTTATTACCAGAAACGCTTGTATGTACCAAGTCCCACAATGCATAACCAAACCCTCAAAACCTACCATGACACACTTACAGTGGGACATCCGGGTATCGCAAAGACTATGGCAAAGATCCAGCAGAATTTTTGGTGGCCTACGTGGTGGAATGACGTTATCCAATTCGTAATGACCTGTGATATCTGTGCCAGAAACAAGACGCCTAGAAGCAAGCCACAGGGGTGACGCCGTCCGTTATCTATTCCACTGGCCCATGGCATACAATCTCTTTGGACTTCATTACTGATCTGCCGCTCTGCAATGGTTACAATACAATATTGGTTGTTGCTGACCTTTTAACTAAAATGGCGCATTTGATCACCCAAAAGGGGCTAACAAGCGCAGGAGTCCTGGAACAGACAATTTTTAAGAGGTGTCATCAAGCTACATGGCTTTCCATCAGTGGTTTTATCCGACCGGGGAAGTCAATTCCCTTCCAAATTTTGGAGAAGCTGTTGTGCCAAAGCCCAGATTGAGGTCCAATTATCCACCAGTCATCACCCACAGACAGACAGCCAGACCAAAAGGACAAATCAAACTCTCGAACAATACCTGTGATGTATGCTTAGTCAGGTAGACCCAAGCTGGGTAGATCTCCTATGGGCAGGAGAATATGCGCATAACAATACCATCCATAGCTCTACAGGCTTTTCAGCTTTTTTTTTTCCTACATGGGAGAGATCCACACACTACAGACCTTGACCCACCGGTACCCTTAGAAATGACTGCCATCAGCACCCTACACACGAGCATTAAGGAAACCCTGAAAAAGGCAACCAAGACCCTCCACGAGTCAAAAGCATCTCACAAGCGCTTTGCAGATAAAAAGAGAGCTGAAGAGCACAGGTACCAAGTGGTAGATAAAGTGTGGCTTGCCACAAGACATATCCACCTTAAAGGACCCAAGAAATTTCACCCAAGGTATATAGGTCCATACCCCATAAAGTCCATCAACTAACCTGCGGCAGTAAGACTAGAATTGCCTTCCACACTTCGCATACAGCCAGTCTTTCAAGTATCACTGTTGAAACCTATGCACCCAGGTACTCGGAATTCCCTACAACAGCCCCCTCCAGTAGAAATACAGGGAGAAGAGGCCAAATACAAGGTCAGAGATATTCTAGATTCCAAAATAGTACGACTAAAGCTCTACTATCTTGTTGACTGGGAAGGGTACAGCGCATTAGACCGAACCTCGGAACCAGCAGAAAACAAACATGCTTCATGCTTACTAGCTCGCTACCACCACAATCACCCAGGCCGACCAGGACCGGGTATAGCTCTCCTTGGGGGGGCTTTTGGGGGAAGTGCTGTAATGGAACCAGCAGAAAACAAACATGCTTCATGCTTACTAGCTCGCTACCACCACAATCACCCGGGCCGACCAGGACCGGGTATAGCTCTCCTTGGGGGGGCTTTTGGGGGAAGTGCTGTAATGACCCCAGCAGAACACATGCACATAATGTGGGCAAGGCCTGGACAGTAAGGGTTGCTGGTGGCACAGGCTGAAGTTTGCAAATACTGGTAGCAACCACCGCCAAGATGGTCCACACAGCAGGATGCCACACAAGAACCAAGATGACCCCTGGCAGGCCCTGTCACAAGTATTCTTGGTGGTCTAGCTGTGCTGGGTGCCGCCCAGGGCTATACAAGCCCCGCCCTGGGCCACACCCAGTGCTTAGCATGTAACACTTGCCTTACAGTGCTGACTCCACGTGCTACACGGCTCTACTGCTGCAGCTCCTCCCGCCTACCTGATCTGGATTCCAGAGCCGTGGTTGTTTTTTTTTTGTTTTGTTTTTCTTTTGGATTTTGGTTTTTAAAAAACAAACCTTTTAGCCTGAACAACATTAATATAAAATAAGTGGTTGCACAATTGACCAAATCTCGTTGTCTTTCTTTAAAATAAATGTGGCTTTATCATGGAAAATAGGAAGAAAAATCATTTGTGCCTGGAGCTGATAAGCCTCTTAGGTCAGAGTTTCTCAAGGCCCCAAAGTTAAATTTCATAATCAAACGAACTTGCGCGCTTTAATGGCTAGTCCGTCCGTCCGTCCGTCCATCCGTCGTCATCCTATAATGAGTCAAAAAAGGTCTTTCAAGAAGGCCAGCAGAGCCAAGGTTGTAGGGACATGTACCCCCAACATTAATTTTCACCACCAGTCCTCAACCGTCAATGTTGTAGATTGATTTAAAAAACCATCCAACCACTTTTTTCTCAGATATTTCGTTCTGGGACATATCAAAGTCAGGTGGTACAAAGTCTCATTATTACAATCGCACAGTCTGCATTGGAAGTTCCTCTGAGGTTTCACTTTTCTGACTTCGGTAAGTTCTTTGGTAGGGAACAGATTTAGCCTGAAACGCATAAACTGGTTGCGCTAATGTCTGCAAGGGAACTTATGCCTCTAAGGTCTGGAATTAATCTAAGTCCTACATTTTATTATCCTTGACATTTACTGGGTTATTCAGGAGTGTCAGTTTGGTCTCATTTAGGTCTTCAAGAATGGCTATACATACTGCCCTCCAGTCCTCGAGTAGTTGATCAGTGTTACCGAGCATGGCTTTTCCTATGCATGTCAGAGCACCTTCTGTGTTTTCTTCGCAGAATTTTCTGAAAAACTATAGAGATTTCCAGACTGTGCATGCATACAGTGAGGTCAGGCCCAACTCTGCCCTTATGACTTGACCAGGAACATAAGTCGGCAGTGACAAAACTCTTCTACAAAAAATTCCTTCCAATTTTATCCAAATGCCGTAGGATAGAGTGAAGGATGTTTCCGCCCCGCAGGTCAAAATGGGGGAGACTTTCAGGCGATAGAATTCGATGACTGGTGTTAGTGAAAATGTACAGTACCGAGCCATTATCACTTTAGCTTGGGCAGCTAGGCTCTTGGCCTTACTTCGAAGCATAAATTCCCTTTGTGAATCCACCGCGCTGTCGTTCAGGCACATGCCCAGGTAGGTTAAAGATTTTATTTCCCTTTTAGAAACCTTGCTTTGGCTTTGTTCACTGTGACGCCCTTTTTCCGTCTGAATGTAAGGATTCTTGATTTCTGGATGTTGATTTTCAAGGAGTTAGCATTGACATAGATTTCCAATGCTTCCAGTTGTCTTTGGAGGCCCACTTTGGTTTGATCCAAAAGGATCAAATCGTCTGCATACAGCAGGCGACAGATCGCCACCCCTTCTAGATGGGGGGAAAAACTCCTTACTGACTCCAGAGCTGACTTTACATCGGAAATGAATAGATTAAATATAGCGGGTGCCAGTGAACAGCCTTGTTTTAAGCCATTAAATGTTTGGATTTGGTCACTCAAGTTCCCCTTTCGGTCCAGCCTTATTTGTAAAGAAGTGTCTTCATGTAGCAGCCTCAATGCCTCCCTTCTGTCATCTGGATATTCACAAGATTTCAACTTATCCCAGAGCATTCGTCTATTTATAGTATCGAGTGCCTGAGCTAAATCAATTGAGGCAAGGTACAGTTCAGACCCGTTTTTCCTTTTTGCTCGGGACTTTAGTATATAATCACAAAGAGACTGAGTGCCGTTCCTGTGCCTTTCACAAAGCCTGCTTGCCACGGGTCATAATGCTATGAGGCTTTTGTCCAGGAGTCAAGGGGCCTTCAGAAGCAAAGAGACAAAAAATGTGCCCATCACATCCAAAAGGGCGATAGGCAGGGACATCATTTACGGGTCACCAGGGGTCGCACTTGCGACCCCTGTGGTCTCCCTTGTTACCCCTAAAAAAAATAAAAGTAAAATAAAATATTTTTTTCTTTTTGTAAATTGAGGCTCCTGGGTTTTGGACAGCAGCATGTGGCTCTGTGTTTCTTGAGTGGCTCGCTTTCTTATAGCTATGGCGGGTAAGATAGCTCATGGGTTGAGCGCTCGCTGCTGCAATGTTCATGGTTGCAGGTTTTACTCCCAGCAAGGTCAAATGAGCCTTTCATCCTGCTGACGTTGATAAATGAGTACCAACACAGGTTGGGTGATATTGTATGTATATTTGGTCTATTTGAAGCACCTACGGGTAAATGCTATATGTGTTTGTTGTCGTTTGGCCATGGACATCTGCTTGCATTCACAGTCATTTGGTAAATGGGCCTATACGCGCTGATATTAACGATACATATGATGATCCATTGTTGTATGAAATGTATATCAATTTACATTGATATTGTAACCATATTTTTCATAGTGTACTTAGAAACAATGCTTTGTGATGTTTTGTCAAGGGGTGAAAGGTTGTGTTCCATCGCTTCCCGTGATGTGACTTTGGGGTGGTGGTCAAACGACCACTTCGGTGATGTCATCAAAGGTCAAGGGTCATGTGATGTCACTTCCGCTACTCCTGGTATTTTGGTGAAATGACGTCCCTGGCGATAGGCCTATAATCGCCCTTTTTGAAAATTGGCACAATTATGGAGGTCGTCCGGGATTCTGGAATTCTTTTCCCCCCTTAATCTGTGTAAACTAATCGTACATTTTCCTGGCCCATTTCTCAGGGTCTTTCTTGAGAGTTAGATTGGTTACTCTGTCGAGACCTGCGGCCCTAGAGTTGCTTACTTTCTGGATCTGGTCTACGATCTCACTCTTTTCTGTCAAAAAGTTCCATGGGCTTTTGGTCCTCTGCTCCTCAAAGATTTTACTATTCACAGTAAGAGGATACAGTAGACTAAAATCACTTTCCCAGGACGCAGCAGGTACTGGATTTAAGGTCAAAGCATTCTGAGACACGTCGACAGCATTCATCAGTCTCCATGTTCCAGCCATGTTCTTAGATGCGATGGAATACAACATTTTCTCCACGTCTTGTGGGAGCATCCAGTATTTATGAGTCTTTAGCCAATTTTGGAAACCCTGATTTTTTTTTCCTTGAAGTTTCCCTTGACAGCTCTGTATTTGTTAATTGGTTGGCTCTAAATGATTTATTTAGGGCTTTTTTCCTCTCAGCCACCGCCCCATCGAAGGTGCGGCGTGATTTAAAACCTGTTTTATTACTAGAGATTTGAGCTATATCTTATACTTTCAAGCGTGGATGTACTCGAACTGAGGTCTCTCCTTCATTAGCGGCTGCTACGGACGGCGAGACCTGTTCCAGCCTCATCTGATGTCTGCCCGGCTCCGCCTCCAAGCTTAAAGGGAACACCTGGGCCCTATCCGTGGCCCACTCACTGATGGTTATAGTCATAATGTTGTGATCAGGGAGATTTGTGTGTTGAACCAATAAGCCTGATATGTGCATAGTCCAGGATCTTTTTTTCCTTTCCCCTTTTCCATGTTGGATTCAGTGGAAAAATCGCTGTTAGCGAAACAGTTTACCAAAAAGATGTTTCTCAAAGCAAGCTACTCTCTCCATTGGAGGCCCCACAAAACTTGCGGTGTTGCTGATGGAGGACGGTCCTTAATCAGTTTAAAATTCACATCAAAGCAGTGGATATTAAGGTCTCCGCATAATAAGATCTCCAGATTTGGCCAGATGCCTTGTGCCTCATCTATAAGAGCCAGTACGGAGCTTACAAAGGCCTTTCCACTGGCAGCGGCCATGTTCCAATACAGGTTAATCAACAGGACTGTTTTAGGGTAGTGTGCGAATTCTGATCTTGATGTCATTATTAAGGCCTGGATCAGTGGTGATTGTTGTATTTCGTAGATTACTTTGATGTTCCTATGGTTGTTCCGTGCAATTAGCAGACCCACTGCTGGTCTGCCTGTCAAGGTAGATGGTAAAGCCTTCCAAAAAGAGGGCAACCTGGAGCCACGTCTCCTGTAGGCAAACGATATCGCACTCCTGAAATATTAAGTCCCCCTCCCCTAAGAGGTGGGCAAAACCTCTCGTATTCCAACTGCTAAGTTTGATCCTGCCAAGGTCTTGATTAGTCCCAGGGGCCCCCTTCCACCTGGTGCGCTCTGACTGGTAATTTCAGGTAGCCAGGGCCCCAGCAAACCAACCGCAGTCTTCCTTACTCAAACTTTGTCTCCAGGCGTCATTCAGATCTTTTTGATCTTTATGGATGCTATTGTTCTCCACTACAATGGTCAATTTTCATTTATTAAGAAGGGAAATGGCCCTCTTTCCTGGCGATCGTTCGTTCCTCCAGGTATTCTGCTTATGTAAATCCAAGTGTGGTCACCTAATCTCCTGTCGAGATCTTAGTTGCTCAGCTTCCACATTTTCCTCGACTTGCCTTGGCTCACTTTGCTAAGGGGAGTCATTATCGGCTAAGGTGAAGCCCATGGAGATCAGCGTTCCTCTCTCTCTTAATAATAGATATTTCATGTTCGGAGAGGACAGATACATTAATATTTTTTCTAGCCGATCTTCCTCTGGAAATTCTACCAAGTGCATGTCCCTAGAATTGATTCGAGCCAAGGTTGGGACACTGTCTAGGAGGCGCAAGATGTTGGCCCTATTCAATATCAAGTTATCCTGTCTCATTGGCATTTTTGTAATTATTTATTATAGTGCTCATCCCAAACTGGACCATTTCCAATGGTGGTTCTAGGTTGCTGATCCCTTTCAACAACCTTAGATCTCCATGTGACCTTCCTTGGGAGGTCAGGGCCGCAGCTCCATTTCTCTGTGAACTTTTCTCAGACTGTCCTGCCTTTTAAGTTCCATTGATTTTAATGGGATTCAATTTTGCCCACTGTCTTGGCCCTTAGATGAGATCCTATGCTATCAGCCTCTTGTCTATGGACAAGCAAGTAACAGCCATTTGTCAAGCTGGCCACTTTCAACTCAAGACACTTAGAAAGGTTCTCCTTGTGATCCATGTCCCCCCTGCGCCTGCCTTTAGTGGCAGTGTTGGTGACTTCACGGCTGGACTACTGTAACTCCCTCTATTTGGGTCAACCAAAGGGAGTTATCTGCCGGCTTCAATGGCTCCAGAATCTGGCCGCCCAGGTGGCCACTGGCTCCCCTTATGGAGCCCATATATCTCCATTACTCCGAGCCTTGCATTGGCTTCCGGTAAATCAGCACATTATTTTCAAGTCACTATGCATTGTGCACCAGGCCATACATGGCCAAGCAGCTGAATATCTCTAGGAGAAATTCTCGCCATATGTACCTCTCTCTTCCCTCTGTTCTGCCTCTGCTGATTTACTAATGGTACCCGGCTATAAACGGACTAGGGTCGAAGGATGTGCCTTTTCTGTGACTGCTTCAGTGCTGTGGAATGGTCTACCCATGACCATAAAGAAAATCCATAGCTACCTAGCCTTCAGGAAGTCCTTAAAAACTCTTCTCTTTTAGGTCTCCTTGGCTCTACTAGGTTCACCTCACTTCAGCGCCATGATACCTTTGGTTGACCGTGCGCCTTAACAGAACATAACATAACATCCTGACTTTTACCAGTGGGGGGGGTCGAAGTTTCCCGATCCTCTGGGATAGACCGATCACTTCAGATTTGTTAGAACCCTTCTCCTGCCCTTCCTCCTAGACAAGTTCGATCTGACGTCTGGGCTGCCCAGAGATGCAACATCGTCCTCTTCCTCCTCGATGCTTTTGTTAGTGCCATCAATATGAATTTTGTAGGGTGACATGCACCCGGGATCTACTGGCTCCTCTTTATCCATGTCAGTCACAGGTTCTTCCTCTCCCAGGGAGGAGTAGGTGGAAAGATTATCAGGTCAATAAAGTCCTCTTCCTCTGTTGCTGCCGGTGTCTGGGATGACAAAATATCAATGCTCTCGTCCCTCGTCCTGGTAGCCAGGGCTTTTGTTACTGGGGACCTTGATAGAACTTATTTGCCTGTTAGATCATCAATTTCTTGAATTGAATTGTTGAGGCTCTCACGCCTTCTTCCAGTGGCCTGACAATTTGATGGCAAGGGGCCTAATAGAAACCTTTTTCCTGATGTAACATCTGTGGCTTTCGGTGAAATTACATTCCTTAGGGCGGGTTTCTCTTTGTCCATGAGTTTTAATGGAACTTGATTGGACCTGTCTCTGCTAACTTTCGTTGGGAGAGCTACTCCCTTCTCATTTGCCAATTTGTTTTTTAGGGCATCTCTCTGGCTTTGAGGGGACTTGTTTGCACTCGCCCTCTTCCCCTCCGGTTTAAAAACAGTTTATCAAATATTTCATATTTCTTCTTAGGCAGCTGGCCCTGCAGGGAGCCTGTTTCTACAGACTGAGCCGCTACTTTATGGGCTGACTACAGGGAGGTTATGCCCGAGGTTGGAGGGTACCCTTCGTATTGCAGGCGCTTAAGTACGCCCTGCTGGGCAGCATGCCTTTGGTCCAGGTTTGCGTCACCTACATGAGAAGGTTTATGAGCGAGACAGGCTACTTGGGGCCTTATCTCTCCTCTCTTTGACTTTGCCACGTTGTTATCCTCCTCCTCTTCCTCATGCATGTTGGTCAATAGCACTGTAAGATCTTCGTTAGTTTTTGATCTGTTGGAGCCTTGTTGTACATCCAGGCGCCTCTTGTTTTTGTCTCTCGTAGCTGATTCAATGAGATTATGGTGGAAGATGCTAATATCCTCCTTGTTTTTGTCCAGGTTTCCCTGAATAGCTATTATGAAACCTTCCAAAAATAAAAGTTTTGTGTGATCCCAGATTTGCTCACTCATGGTTTCATGCAACTTCATGTATGGCGCAAGGGTAAGTGTGGGGGATGCTATTAGGCCTACATCAATCGCCTGTTGAGCCTTCGGCCGGTCCTCAACTTGTGCAGCAGCCAAGTCCATCAAAAGATCTTCGCCTGAGAATGGCTGCTCTTGTTTCTTCTCTGTTTTCCCACTTTCTTTTAGTATGTCCTCCCCTGTAAGGGCCTGCATGTTGAAATTTAAGGGGGTAGCTAAGGGGCTACACTGTTGTGCCTTATCCGTAGTCAATGTGACCCTTTTATTCTGGGCCGGTATTGAATCCTGTGGGGTTTGGACCTCTTCCCATCTTCTTTTCTGTAGTCGACATTGAATGGGAGACTGAATTCCCTGAGGGGGGGTTAGAAGTTGTCACTCGTATATAGTTGATGCTAGCAGCCTTACCCATGTCCTGTAGATCACTAGACAGTGCTTGCATATCTTCTCTGTTGAGGGAGTTTGGGTTTAGATCTGTTCTGCTTAGGTCATCCCCTCCCAATCCTTCGGTCCCCCTCACTGCAGCTGACTCCTCAGTCCTCCTGTAAAAGAACCGTTGCCTAAGCAGGAGGTCTTTCGGTGCCAGACTTCTTGGCTTCCAGAAAATCTTTTGGCTTTGCTGGGCCCTTTTTTTAAATTATGCTCCAGAGTCGGGCTTCCCAAACATATAGGCGCCTTTCCAGTTTGGAGCTACGGGCCTTGGAGCAGTAGTTATAGTTGCAGCTGAAAACCTCACCTGGGACTTGGGGGTTTAATTTAATTCATCTGCCTGCAGTAAGAGAACCTCATTGGGCACCTCATGGTTTCTCAGTGGGGAGGACGTGACAGTTGCAGTTTTGTCTATGACGGCAAGGCTAGAAGCCACCTCTTTTTCCTGAAGAGTGGCGGCTGGATCATTGGGCATCGGCGGGGCCGAGGCTTCTATACTAAGCCTCTCTTGTTCCAGGATGTTAAGTGAGGAAATTGTGGTCGCACCGATTTGGACTCTGATGTCAATCGGAAACGGCCGTGCTCTCTGGTTGAACAACTCTGATGTCCCCTGAGGTCCAGAGTGGCTTGTTTCAGAGTCCTTTAACATTCCCCCATCCGGGTCCTGGATGAGAGTCATGATCTCCACAGCATCTCCTTATGATTGATCCGGGGTTGTTACCTGCACGGATCTCCTCCCTGTTTCTATTTTTGTGATTTCTGTGACCTGGCGACTTAAACACCACTGTGCTGAGAGCACGGTGGAGTCGATATAGAAGGTCTCCTGTACCCCAGCGTGACCAACCAGGCCAAGCATGCTGGTGAACCCTGATGTGAATATCCACCTCAGAAGACCAAACAGCGTTTTCGGGTTTCAATGGGGATCAGTAGTGAATTTCCGCCTCATTTTCCGTCATAGAGCAGCGTACAGGCACGCTTCAGCTCTAACAGTACAGTGTTGTACCAGTTTGTACCAGTTTAGTACCACGTAAAATTGTACTCACGGTAGTCGCAGTCTTGCAATTGAAAGCCTCAGTCCTTATTCAGGCACAGTTAATTAGAAAGGGCGATGGCGGGCCACGGACTGCAGACTGCTTTCCGTCCACTTTACGGCCGTTTTGCGGTCCCGCATGATTTTTAAGTCTTGTGAGGGGGTGGAGCAGCATCCCTCAGGGCTTCAAGGCACAAGTGCCTGTTTGTGGCAAGGATATTCTTTGCCAATGTTTATTCATGTGCTCAACAACTTTTACACGAGACAGGGGGATTCCCAGTACACCATACCTGTGCACAACTCCTCCTTACGAGTTGCCCCATGATTGTAGTAATTTCCTGATTGCCCCAGACAGAAACAGAAAGCAAAGAAAAAGTGTTCTGGTGACTGTGCAAAAGGTTCCTGTGGTTGTTCTGTGAAAGGCCCCGTGTCACTGCAGGGATCCGCAGCTCCTAGGAGACAAAAGCAACAGAAAGTAAGCAGTCAGCAGTGTTCTTCTTCTTCTTCTTCTTCTACTTATCGACAGCGTGGGCGGACCCACGCAGGCGCTTCCCCATCCAAAAGGATGATGTGCACCTCCCCACCAATCTTACACACAACCCTCACTTTCTCATAACTCCTCCCACCACCCCGTCTGCCCCACAAAATCTAACAGCACACTGCTCCTTTCTCTGCCTCTCACCCCGACTCCTCCCAGCAAAGCCTTCCCACTCAGTTCAGCCACTCCCAGCGCAGACATCTGAACCTTCATCAACTCTCTCTCCTCGACATGCCTCTCACACGCAAGCAGAAAATGTCCCACAGTCTCAGGCACCCCACACACCACACAGTCCTTCGACTCACGCTTCTCCACTCGAAACAGACTGTCATTCAGCCCCACGTGCCCTATCCTCAACCGATTCAGCATCACTTCCTCCCTCCTCCTCCATTCCAGTTTCCCTGCATCCACCTTCACAGACACTTTCTCACGAACACCAAACATCCACCTGCCCTTCACCCCACTCTTCCACCTCTCCTGCCACTCATCCATAACCCGCTTCACTGCCACAGCCTTCACCTCATCCACACTCAAAAGTATCCTCACATCAACCGTTCCTTTCCTCATACCCGCACCCGCCGCCAAATCCACCAACTCATTACCCAAAATGCCACTGTGACTGGGAACCCACGCCAACTCCAGATCCATCCTCCCACGCGCACACCAATCAATCTTCCTCCTGATGTCCAAAATCACATCCTTCCTATCACCATCCCCTGCCACAATCTGCTGCAACCCACTCAATGAATCTGAAAACACCACAATCTTCTCAAACCCCAACTCGCACACCCTATCAATTACCAATGCAATCGCCACCAACTCAGCCGTACAAATCGATACGTCATTCGCAGTGTTCGGAGTGTTTTCCAGCACGCTACCTCACGTGATTGGCTTACCGCTGACTGTAGTCCGGCAGCATTCGCCATCAATCCAGGCGTTCCATGCATCAGTAGGGTTCTTTCAGCGCAGGCAGCAACCAGAAGCATCGCTCTGCAGAAATAATGGAAAAGACATGTCAATAGCGCTCGGCAAAGGAGCGTTTACAAACAAGAGAGGGACAGACATTTTAAACTACAAGAGGACACATTTCACACTGCGCCTTGCTCAGCATCATCTCTTCAGGCTCAAGGACATTGTTGTAACAGGAGAGGACATTGCTAGTGCAGAAGATTATTAAACAACACGCGCTAACGCTACATCATAGTGCACAAAGAAAGAACACTTACCTACAGGCATCACGTGCGCTGCGGCATGACTGGGCCACCATTCTCAGTGAAGCAACTGGGAGACAGATGCCAGCTTGACGTCCTGAATACCGCTTTTGAGTACAAAGGTGAGCAGATTCACTGCACTGCCAGCCAGCATACCCTGAGGAGAGTTGGGTGGTGGGTGGAGAGCAGAAGACACAGTAGCTTACCCTTTCCTTATTTGTCTACCTATAGGTTCACCCAGAGGCCCCAGCACCAAAACCATCATATAGAGAACCTCCAAACCACTCCGAACCACACTGTATGGTGGGCAATTAGCTTTTCAGCAGAGCAGTGGGAAGGGAGTGGTTTGGGTTAATCAGCATACCACCAACGACCATACTTCTGGTGATGCGGTTCAGGCATTCCTGCAGGGCACCAGAGGTAAGCGTTACAAAAGCAGTGTATACCCCAGCTTTTAGCAAATCTGTCACAACTTGCAGCTAGTGCATGAGTTTCCTGTAAGAAGAGGATGCACGCCTTGTGTCGTTCAGCATAAAGCTGTAGCTTCCCCATCTTAATGTGATTACCCAGTACCCCAACATTTAAGCTCATGCACAAGAGAGTGTCAGCCGCCATCAGGCCATTACAAACAGTAGGTCTTGTAGCCGTTGCAGGCCAGCGAAGAGCTCCTTGTAAGAAAAATGTCAGAGCATGGTAGCCAACCAAACACCCCATCACACCTGTGAAGCATTTTCAGTTTAACGTTTAACTCAGAATGTTGAACCCGGAGTTTAGCTCTAAACAGCATAGCGTACTTAACCCCATAATTGCAGAGCCTCCTCTTTACTGCCAACAAGGAGCTCCATTCTTGCTGCACATTGATGGAAAAATCAGGGTAAAGATGGATTCTGTTAGAACCAAGCAGTAGTTCCCCTTTAGCTCTGGCAGCCCGCAGTAGTGTGTCCCTGTCACGGTAATTGAGAACTCTGGCAACTATTGGGCGAGGAGGGGCTGTTGGTTTAGGCTTTGTGGTTAGTGAGCGGTGAGCGCGTTCTATAGCAAACTGGGGTGACAGTTTGGGACCATCTAGAAGGGAGAGAATTGTGCGCTCAACGAAGTCTTCCATGTGCCCGCCATGTTATCCTCTGTAACATCAATTATGCGCAGGTTATTGCGCCGGGACCGGGATTCCAAGTCTTCATGTTTGTTGTTGATGGCCTGCACCTGCCTGGTGAGTGAAGTTACATCAGCTCTGAGCGCGGTGATATCATCCCCTGCCAGCCTGATTCTGGTTTCAGCTTGAGCGATAAGTGTGTCAGTTTTCTCCATTCAGGCCTTTATAGCAGTAATTGCGCCACTCATATCATCGAGCTTTGTATTGGGGGTAGTTAACCCCGCCCGCATGTAGTCCATCATGCGCTGCATCTCAGTGGGTTCCACCGCAGCAGATGTGGAGGGACTCGCTCTGGCTTCCTCCACCTCACACGGTTCCTTTGAGGCAGCCTTGGTATACATCTTAATAGAGCTTTGTTACCCCCCTCCTTTAGTCATGGCTATGCTGTGTGCTCGGTGACAGGTAAGTAGGTGAGGTGATTGAGTAGATATTAGTGAGAGGCAGGGGAAAACAGCAGATGTGGCAGGTGCAGTGGCCTGAATCAAAATCTCCAGTCGGGGCTTAGTCAGGAAAATATGTAGTGTCTCTGCCTTAGGTAGTTATCATAACAGCGGCATAGGTGGCTGAGAAGGATCGAATCTGGCTAGTTTCTGTGGTGCTGATGTGAGTGGGGGTCTCTGCTCCCCGGGCAGCACAGTCCGGTACCCGCCTCCTGTGGCCAGCCGCCAGGAGTGAGCAACTCAGGCGGAGCAGCCAGGAGCAACAGGACAGACAGCACCTGAGGTCTAATGGTGCCCGGAGCAGGCAGCCACCCAGAGCGGAAGGAATAGGGAAAGTAGATGAGGTCACCAGGTCAGGGTCTGGAGGGTCATCAACCTTATGGCCCTCAATTCGTCTTTTATCACATTGAATCCCCTTATAGTGCCATTGATTGTTTGTAGCAGCTCCCATCTGATAATTTGAACCAATCTGGCATTTACAGCAATCTGGATACCAGGCATGAACATAGATGTGAACAACACTGCAGTTTTACCTAATAAATTGTGTTCATCAGGAATATCATCAAAGGCTGCTTTTGATTTTGCTGAGAAATAATGTGATCTCTTCTTTCGCCAGAGTTCTATGGACTTTCTTCTTCTGAGGTGGTCATCTACTTTTGGAAATTCTTCAATCTTCAAGTCACTTTGTGGGATCACCAATGCTGGAACATGGATTTATACCAGAGAGCTCACTCCACCCCAATTCCTGGGTAATTTCATTTAGGCTTTAGATCCGCAGGCCCAATATTGATCCATTAGGACAGACATCCCTCTTCTCATTCCTGGAACGTCCATGATGTTTTTACACCCCTTATTCTGCCCTACATTATTTTTTCCTTTACTTTGAAAGCACATCGTTGCATTAATTAATGGGTCTACGGATACCGGCTCAGCTTAATCTTCCACCCATGTCAGCAGTTTAGGCTACTTAGCCCATGACTTCAAGCACTCATCGTTCCCCTTCTGTACTCCTTGTACTGCTTCCTTTCTTAGTAGATGTGCTGCACAAGAAATCCTTCCACCTTGCCATCCTTTACTGGTATGCACTTGCCCATAGGTCAACAGAGTGACTGTTCCCACCATTCAGGGATTCCATTCTTTGCCGTCATGTCAGAGCAGTTCATTCTCTTCATTTCTTCAATGATCACCTCATCCTGTCTGTCCATCCAGGTTCCTTCTCCATTGGTGTCATTTTGATATAATCATCCTGGTATGGGAACAACTATCTTGATCTCCATCGCAACGTTGCCCAGCTCCCTTGGATTTGTCCTCTGGTAGTACATGCCGCCAGATGAGTGAGGCATTTTGCATCTTGCGCCAGCATCGCTTTTGAAATTAAGGTTTTGACAATATTCATGGCATAGGGGATGAGAGAGCAGACATAGCAATAATCATCAGATGCTCTCCCCGCACCCTTTTCATGTGTTGATATCACATGTTATTCCATAGGTGAGCTGCATTATCAAGGTAGGTATTTATCCCCTGGTTATCTTTGTCTGCACTTCTCTTATGTTGTCTAACATTCTTATAGAGATTAATGAAATTATCATCATTTGTACCCGCACTTGGGAGAATCATAGACAATCTTTTTTCAATTTGATTAGCAGGAAAATAGATTTTCAGAAATGTAAGATAGAGAAAGATAAAGAGAATACACATGCATATATATATATATATATATATTACACATATAAGTCTAGAGAACCATTTGTTATACCATCCTAAGGCTTGCTGAGCTACTGCTCTCTCTATAATCACATTATCCTTTCCTTAAATCATTTTTAATTCAATCATTCAATTTAGCATCTGTAATGGCACAATTTGCTCATTGATCACTGTTAAGAGTCTCCTTATCACTGGACCATTCTTTGGATCATGCAAAAAGGTGTGAATTTTAACATCTCTCCTATCAAGTGTAGGATAGGATTGGAGTATAAACACAGAAATTGCAACCGTAAGACTGTTCGTGGTGCTGTCAACAAGTACCATGTATTTTATCAAATTAAAACAGTTGTTCTCCACTAAATAAATCTGAATATTGATCTCTCTTCCAATTTCTAAGCAGGAACTGGCCTTAAGCATAATGCCGATGCAATATTGATTTCTTCAAAGAATTTCTAAAACGTTCATTTCAGCCTCTGGAATGTCTCTGCAAGACCTTGCACTCCCTGCTAAAATATATAAGGAGTATCCATTGAATTCCAGTCCTAAAGAAATATGTGCTAATCACTAGCTGCTTTGTCGTCCTTCTTCTTGGTCATTGATCGGGTCTGCACACGCAGAAATTCTCCCTGTCTTGCTTCTGGGTCAGCAACCGCTGGAGGGAGGGTCTCGCCTTTATAAACCTTCACATCATCTAGATGCACCCAAGCTCGTCTTCCCGATATCTTAACTGCAGAAGGGGAGATTTCCTCAACAACAAAGGGGCCATTGAATCTTGGTTTGTGCCACCTTCTAGTGAAATTCTTTATTAGGATTAGGTTCCAAACATATAATTTTGGTGGTGGCAATAGTTCACTTGGATTGATTACTAGATCGTCCTCTTCCGTGTTCCTAGACATTTCCCCACTGCTTGACTTGAAATGAAATAAAAGAAATACTGGTAGTCATTCATGTCAAATATACATGCATTTCATCACCTAGAGTCTTCGCGACACCCTGGGCATAACTCCTTACTCTAGATGGAGGCGTAAGAGGCGTCCTCATGCGACGCCCTGTCACTAATTCATGGGGGGTAAGGTGGTGGTCAGAACCTGGCACCGCGAAGTACCGCAAAGGACTGTTTGCTGTGCTGCCGACTACTTCTCAAGCAGTCCGCTGTGGCTGGAATCTGGCGCTCCCTTCATTTGAGCTGCTGTGCTGATCGTGTCGATCATGGAGGAAGTCCTTTTCTGCAACACTGCTTTGTGCCTGACCTGCGTCAGAACAGGAAAAAGGTGCTGGGGACTGGCTACGCCTCCTACACCTCGGGTAATGCCCTTCCGGGTGCATTTAAATACACCTCGCCAGCGCACCCGCGCTGCGCACCGCGAAGTACCGCAAAGGACTGTTTGCTGTGCTGCCGACTACTTCTCAAGCAGTCCGCTGTGGCTGGAATCTGGCACTCCCTTCATTTGAGCTGCCGTGCTGATCGTGTCGATCGTGGAGGAAGTCCTTTTCTGCAACACCGCTTTGTGCCTGACCTGCGTCAGAACAGGAAACAGGTGAATTTCAGCGTGCCCTCTCCTCTTGAGGCTTGAAGCACATGGACTTTGAACTACACATATTGAACAATGGATCGTGACTGTTATAGACATAATCTTTAATATCTGTATTTTTGTGCATTGCTTTCAAGGTGCTGGGGACTGGCTACGCCTCCTACACCTCGGGTAACGCCCTTCCGGGTGCATTTAAATACACCTCGCCAGCGCACCCGGGCTGCGCACCATGAAGTACTGCAAAGGACTGTTTGCTGTTCGCGGCTCGTGGTGTATGGTGTCTGTCTTGCATTTTTATGGTAAACCATGTTGCTTCTGGTAAGATCTGATTGGTAGATGTTTAGCCTGACTTTAACTCCGCAAGCACCCCCTAGAGCTATATATAAGCACTTGTTTACAGTTTGCTCTATGGATTCCCCTTTACTCACTTTAAGGAATGGTAAGCGGCTTAAAGAATCTGTTAAAACTTCTGGGATCAACACGTTCCCAAAAATTAAAATGGAAGGTCTGCATGCTATTGCAACAGGTCAGCAATCATTTTTATCTGTCTCTACACAAGCAGATCCTTTGCTCAACTCTGTAGAGCAGTTGCCTTATCAAACACCCACTGACCATCACACTGATACCGAGTTAGCTGCTTCCAATTTGGAGGCAATAGATAACACACCCTTTACATTACAAACTGCCAATGATACACATATTAAGGCAGATACCTGCTTGGAGGTGATTGACAATACTCTTATTCCTATTGAGGATACCTCTTTGCTAGCACCGGCTGTAATTGCTGCCTTAGAGAGATGCATTAGCCTCTCATTAGGTCCTTCTACCCCGGTGACAGCGTCCTGTGGACTGCGCGAACAAGTGCATTTTCATCCGATGCCTTTTGCCACCTTAGCTCCATCCAACTCTCTAACAACGTCTAGTAACTATTCGAGAGATCCTTTTGCACCAAGCAAACCGGGTAGCTCGCCTACCCAGGATTTCCAGTTTCAAATGAAGCTACAGTTAGATGATCCTTTACTTCATGACTCTTCTAACAAATACATGGCACAGCCGTCTATTACTACTCCGCCTTCGACTCATTCTCCACTGTCACCTATTCCACCTAATGAAAACTCTTCACATCTGTTAGAACGTGAACTTCACTCATTTCCTGTCCTTACTCGTATCCTAAACTTACTTGACAAGGGACATGAACTTACTCATGTACTATTAAAAGACATCAAGGACTCAATTCTAACAAACTCCATTAAACTCTCTAAAATCGAAGGTTTTATGTTAGCTCAGGAAGCGTGTCACAAATTCCATACAACTTGTCCAGAACGGATGGCTGAGCTTGTAAGGAGGAGCTTGCCCGCGAATCCTTCGATGCAGGCCTTGTCATTGCAATGTACTCAAACGGATGAAGTTACCTTCCTGTTAAATGGCATGCCAACGTCATTCGCGAAGGCAGTGGCCAAACCTACCTTACAGGAGCCGTTAACACTAAATCCCCCAGAGTTTGACGTAGTCGAAGTTGCGAAACTTCAACACGAGAGAATTCTACAAATTGAACAGATTTTATTTAAATCTCAGTTGTTTTCGGCAGAATTACTTCAAAATGATACAATTGCTCCGGTCTCTGCTCCTGCGGAACCCCCCCCCCTGATAGTCCTTCAGCGATTACGAATCTACTTGAGGAGTCCACCTCAGCAGTATCAATGGATACATCTAAAAATTGGTATCATCCGTCGCGCAGAATGAAAAAATCATACCAGAGAGCACTGAAACAGAGAAATAGATCTAAGATGAACAATGCCTCCATTTCGAAGGTTAGCAATGCAGTTTCCTCCTCCCAATGCTCAGCCGAAAATAGTGACAAAGTAGATGCGATGTTGAACTCCACTCAAAAAAGTAACGAAGAATTTCAACTTAATGTTAGTCAATTGAATGAAGAGAGTTTAATGGCACTTCAATTAAAATCGTCTAAAGAAGCACAAAAAAGAGCAAAGAAAGGCATGGGCGCCTCCGTGCTTAAACCTATTGAGGAGAATATACTAGAAGATCACATTAGTGTTGGCGCAACTGCTGGTTGCGCAGGCACTATACCCTCAACTGCATTAACACAGACAAATTTGAATACTTTTTTTCCTCTTGTGGATAATAAAAAAACATCGTGCTATAGTACTAGCAGTACCTCCAACATGGGTGCACTTGACTTGAAGGGACCTATTCTAACGGTTGCTCATGCATTGATCCATCAACCTCTGTCTGTGCCTCCCCTGCTAGAACCTCAAGCATCCACACATACATCATCTCAGGCGCCTCTTTTAGGGACTAGGTCTCAAGAATCTATGTGTCCAAGTGCGGCAACTGCAGAGCAAGCGTCCGACGCAATGTACAACCTCCCCCAGGTTGCGGCGGTTCAAACACCTATTATATCATGCAGTGACGAATCTAAATCTTCTTCCCCCCTTATTATCATCAATCGCGATTTAAGATCATTTAATGATATCCCTGATGAAATGCAAACTTTAATAGGATGGTCCAGTAACCAGCAAATTAATGGGGCGGTTCCTATTAACCGCTCATTTTTGATGAACACTCTCTATAAAATTCCCTCCCTGTACAACTTAATTTTGCAAGATATAGAGTGGATAAAGCTACATCTGATTAACAATAATCGCATGTTGTGCAAAGTAATATCGCCCATCATAGCGAAATTGATTTGGGAACATAAAACCGACTTGCTTTTTCTGGGATTCGAATTACAAGCATTCCCATCCTTTGAAAAGGCAGTGCAATTTTTGGAGTTTACTCCTCCTCTAATCCCAAAGAATTGTACTACTGCGAATAACGCTGGTTCTGCTCCATCTGAGAACGATAAAATCTTAACACAATTGGCCTCTCTTACTACTGCTTTGAATGGTATTTTGGGGATCTTGCCTGCAGCAAAAGTACCATCACAATTAGTATCCACGAACTCCAATGATAAGATCCCTTCATAATGTATCAAGCTCATTATTCAGTCTTGGAACTGTTGCGGATTCAATAATCGCTTAACATGGTTTGCAAATAGGAGTAGGAAAGACCTTCCATTAATTTTCTTTTTGCAAGAAACCATGAGCTGTAATGAATTTGTTCTGGATGGTTTTACCGTTGTTCACAATGTTGCGACTCAGCCTTGGTCTGGGCGTCCTGTAGGGGGGATTTCCATTTTACTCAACAATGACCTTTTCTTTGCAATCAATTCTAATGTGTCCAATCAATTGCTCTTAATGATTGACATTGATATCAACATTTTTGGTCCAAAAAGAGTAGTCTTGATATCCATTTATTGGAATCCTTCCACCCTTGGCATCGAAGAAGCCATTTCCATCCTAAATTAAACACTAATGGAAACTTTTTTTAATTATCCCACCTCTGAAGTTTTGATCTGTGATGATTTCACTGCATACCTGTATGCCTCTTCAAATATTCCCCTGTCAAATGAATCTTCATACCACTTTAAAATTGCCCACGCAAATGGTGTAAAATGGATAAATTTCCTCTCTAGCTGGGATCTTGTGGTGATACAACCACAGCATCCTCAGGCCTGCTCAACTTGGCGTTGAGGAAATTCACGTTCTTCTATTGATTACATAGTTGCCTCCCAATATCTTTCTGGTATTATTTCACTTACTAATTGCCACTTTCCTCCTTATGGCGATCACGCCATACTCTCGTGCACCATGATTGCTGAAAGTAAATTGTTTGATAAGATGCAGGCTCTTGCCTTAGTACAGAGTGAGCGACAGTTATTGTCAATTCGATGGAATATTTCGACTTGCAGACAACTGACATTTTTAGTCAATCGGGATTGGTGGCCTGATGTCGCCTTTGAAGATAACCCTTCTCAGGCTATTCTTGAGTGGAATCTACAGATGATTCAAGGACATCTAGCTGCCATAGCAGAAGCGGCGCAGTTACAAACGAACACTAACTCCTCGTCTTCTTATTTGGCAAACATACTTGCCAAACTAAAAGCAGTGAGAAATAGTGAATTGAGAACCCTTAGGCGAAAAGTCCGCGCTAGCGATCACATTGACTATTTGGCAGCTAAAAAATGACTTGTACGTAAACATAAAAATAGCATAAAAGCTGCCCATACTTCGTTTCACTTAATAGGCAACCAAAACATGGTAAGCCTGATTTGTAAGCATAGTACTCGAGACATATGGAAATTACTTAGGGCAACTAATAAAAACTCCAAGCCACACCTAGAATCAGCCATCGATGGCAATTCTTGGTTTGACTTCTTTCAACAGAAATATCTTTTACCTGAGCGATTTTCTCCAACTAATATATCTGAGTTAGTCATTCACATCCCTGCACTATGCCCATGGTCTGTTGAGGATATACTCTGTGCTATTACTAAACTAAAAACCTTGAAATGTGCCTGCCCAGATGGGCTGCCTCCTTGCGTAATTAAGGATGACCTGTTATTCTGGGCCACTGTATTGTTGACGATTTTTCAATCAATCTTCACCCTAAAATCTCTTCAGCCCTCGTGGGTTAGTTCCATCATTATTCCGTTGCACAAAAAAGGCCTGTTAAACAACCCTCTTAATTTTAGGCCCATTGCCCTGATGGATGTGGCGTCTAAAATGTTTGCACTCCTCTTACTGAAGGATGTCGAAACCCACATTACGGAAAATCGTATCCTAAACAAAGTACAAACTGGTTTCCGTAAAAACATGGGGACACAATTAAATGCCACTTTACTGGCACATTTAAATGCGAAAGCACACGGTCCTCAGAATGGACCGATTTTCATTGCCTTCTTAGATTTATCTGGTGCTTTTGATTGCGTTATTCGTAGCAGACTATGGGCTAAAATGACTGAACTCAAATTTCCGCTCTCTTCAGTAGCACTCATTGCGCTGGTACATCATAACACGTCCTTCAGAGTACGCATATCAAGCAATGGTCGCCTGACCGATCCCATTCCAACGGCAATTGGTGTCAAGCAAGGTTGTAATCTTGCGGCAGTTCTCTTTAACCTATATTTATCAGATCTCGAAGGAATATGGGACTCGGCAAAATCCTCCTTTGTCCGTCTTGGTGAGCTGCAACTCTCGTGGTTAGCGTACGCTGATGATGTGCTTTTGTTTGATAGCACCCATTCGGGTCTTCAGAACAAATTGGAAACCTTTTAACACTTTTGCAGAGCAAACAACTTGACGATAAATTCCACAAAATCGAACATCCTTGTGCTATCTTCAAGGAGAAAGGTACGCAAATTTTGCTTGCAATTGGATTCCAGCTATATTCAAATTGTCACAAACTTTAGTTACTTGGGTTATACTCTTGCAAATAACATTTCTGTTATCTTTTGGCAAAAAACTTTGGATGAAAAAGTTCTTCCATTGCAAAACCAAATGAAAATAATCTTTCGCAAATATTGTAAGTTTTCTTTGGTTCCACTCTTCGAATTCTATTCTAAAAAGGTGGAGGCAATTCTCCTATATGGATTAGATCTATGTTTACTAGATCTCTCCACCTTCCTAAATAAATTGCAAGCTAAATTATGGAAAACTACTCTCGGTTTACCTGCCTATCTTCCGAATGCAATCTTACGCCACGAACTAGGATTAAACTCCTTGGCATCTCGTCACAATTGGCGTATACTGAAAAATTATGCAAAGATGTGCTTTCCTCTCGAAAACTCGATATACGAAGATTTTTTTGTCATGCTGAGAGAATCCAATTCGGCTTCGATTGCAAATTTCCATAAGCGTATACTTACCATTTTAGCCGGAATTACCATTTCTTCTAGCGATTTACAATTCAAACTAAAAACAGCTAATAAACGCTTGTTTTGGAATGACTGGGCTGAGTCTTGTTCTCAGATATCTTCCTATGGATCATTTAAGGAATATGCAATATTTAGACACAAGCAATCGCCACGTTTACAATATCTCATTCTTTGTCCAAGTATTGAAACCAGGACATCATATATGCGATTCCGCTTAGATTTACTTCACACGAAAGTGAGAACTAAACATTGGAATTGTAACTCTAATAATCTTTTTGATACCACCTGCAGATTCTGTAATAAGGACGAAGCAAGTGAAACCTTAAAACATCTTTTTCTCATTTGTCCTTTTTTTGAAACTGAAAGGTTAAAAAATATTAATGCGTTTACTTCTACTCCCTCAGTTATTGGAAGGGAATTAGTATGGTCACGATGTATGTGGGGCTCTTGTAACTCAATAATTCTAGCGACTGTACGCCTAGTGAAAGTTATTGAGGCAGCCTTATCCACCGATGAAGTGACCTAGAATTTCATGGTTTATGCATATGTTTGGCTCTAGTAATCTATTTGTTTTATGAATTATGAAATGCTCTTATGAAAAATGATATGCATATTTTTATTGACTAATCAATTTTGGATATTCTTTTCTGTATGCTATGCTTAAATGTAGATATTCTGTAATTATTTGGTTTGTTGTTTTACAAATATGTATAGTGAATGTAGGTAAAGATATTTTTCTTTTAAATGTAAATGAAGCGTACTATTTTATAATTTTGGAAGGATGCGAAAGCATCAAAAACAAAATTTTATCAATAAAAAATGTAAAAAAAAAAGAACCTGGCTGATTCCGAAGGGCATATCAGGCTCGGGGTAGGCAATACAGCCATACCTTCTTTAAAGTCAATTTAATCTTGGTGATCCTCTCCTTGAGGGGGCAGTTGAGTCTCTCACACATCCTGTTTGCTTGCGGGTGATACAGAGAAGAAAACAAACAAAATGGGGCCCATTATCGGATCCTAGTACTTCGCACACACACCACCTTGATAAGACTTTGTGCACTACAAACTTTGCTGTGCAAGTGGCATCAGGGTGTGCACATGGACCGGCTTTGATCCACTGAGAGAAGAGACACACCACCATGAATAGATATCTAGAGCCATTACATATCTGCAGCATATCGACATAGTCGATATATAAATGCTGAAACAGAGCATTCAGTTGAGGTATTACTCCTATGAATGTTCTCAGTGTATGCCCAGCAGTAAACATTTGACACACAATGCAATTCAGCATGAACTGTACAACATGTTCCAGTACGTTAGGAACAAACCAGTCTTCTGCAATAGTGGCTGCAAGACTTTCTCTGGTTATATGCGCGGGGTAATGCAGTTGCTCAAGTGCGACCTTTAATAATGCTGTTGGCATCACTGGCTTTCCAGTGCTTTCCTGTCGGCATAATGATTCCGTGGGGGATAAAGAGCACTCCCTTCATTTCCATAGCTCTTGCTCTTCTTGTGGGCCTCTTCCCTGAATCTCTAATAGTTGCGTAATTGACAGAATATTAAACCTCTCTCGTACTAACATGCTTATAATTAAATCTTCTTTAACATCTTCAGTCTCAAAACTTGAAATATCTGTGGAATATGCAACCCGTTTGGCTTCTATGTCTGCGGCTACATTTCCGTGAGAGATAAAGTCTGTTCGTTTAGTATGGGCTGCACATTTTACGACCGCTGTGGCCACTGGGAGTTGAGTGCCTTAATGAGCCTGTCCAACAAGGATGCGTGTTGTACTGGAGACCCGTCTGCGTGAAGATAGCCCCTCCTTTTCCAACGTGATAGCTCTGCATGTACGGTTGATGTCACATAGGCAGAGTGACTGCACACCGTCACTTCCTATCCTTCATGTTTCTCGAGCGCGACAACAAGCACTACTAATTATGCTGCTTGCACTGAGATGGTAGTCTTGCACTTGCCACTACCTCAAATTCACCATTTAGTCTATGTCTTACCACTGCGTAGCCTGAATGTCTCTCCCCACTAGTCTGGTACATTTTCAAAGAACCATCAATAAAAAGAATTCCCCCCTGCCAAAGCATTCTCTTTCACACGGGGTATGTCATCATATAATTCGACATAATTTGCACAGTTTCTAGTGGTTCAGCTACAAACGTGGCTAGGTTCACTATTTTATATCTTATGATTTTAATCACTGGATTGGAAATCCTTATTTCATAAGCTGAAGCTCTTTGGGATGTTAACGTACCCTTGGGTTTCTCTAAAATGGCAAATAAGGCATGCTCCACATAAACAGTCATAGAACAGCCCAGCCCATGACAATACTTGTAGACTTCTCAATTGAAAATGTGGCAGCAGCCAAAGATTGTTCACACAGGAAATGTCCTTTCATAACTGGATCTAAAATTCTGCTATAGTAGGCTAAAGGTTTTTACTCCAGTGTCGTCCTTTGTGTGAGCACTGCTGTCATAACTGCCCCATTTGTGTATGAAAATAAATACAATTCTTCGCTGTAGTTGGGAATCCCTAAATCTGGAGCTCTACAAATTGCTTTTTTCAATTCCTCAAATCCTTCCTCCATTTCTTCAGTCCATTCTATCTTTTCCTTACCAACTTGTGCCTTCTTTAACGCTTGCAAAAGTGGCTTGGTATACGTACTGTAATCAAATACCCAGGCTCTGCAGTAATTGCACAAGCCCAGAAACTGCTGTATTTGTCTCACTGTGTTCGGTTTTGGTGTATTCATGATTGCCTCAGCCCTTTCACGAGTCACCTTCTGCCCCTCATGTGAAATTAACTGACCTATGTATAACACCTCTTCCTGGCAATACTGTCATTTCTCTTCGTCCACCTTATATCCTTTGTCGGCTAAAATAGTCATTAGTTGGACAGTCTTGCCTACACTCATCCTCTATTGCACTGCAAATCAATATGTCATCTACGTACTGTATCACCGCACTCTTAAGATCAACATTGCCTAGATCCATTTGCAGGACCCTGTTAAAGATCGATGGGGACTCACAATACCCGTGAGGAAGACAAGTATGTTTAAGTTGTTTTTGTCTAAACATAATGGCAGTCAGGTTTTGTGAGTCCTTATGCAACGGGATCGAGAAAAACACATTTTTCAAATTTATCACCGTGAAATACTGAGATTTGACTGGGATGCTGCATAATATTGGTGCAGGATTAGAACTAAAGGAAACTCTGCTTCTGCAATCTGAGTAAGAGGCCTAGGGTCCTGGATAAATCTCCACGACCCCCCTTTAGATTGTTTAATTGGATACACCACAGTATTACACAATGATTTCAATGGCACTAGGATACCCTGATTCACCAGTGCTGAAACAATTTGAAATATACCTTCATCAGCTTCTTGAGACACAGTGTACTGTTTTGCTCGGGGTAAAATTTCTCCTGGTTTAAGCTTTATTTTAACCTCCCCTATTTCCATCAATAGACCTTGTCATAGGGGCTCATGGTCCACAGGACACTTGGCACCTTTTCTAGATCCTCCTGGAAAAATGCTGGTCATTGCCGCATTATCGCCATTCGCTGTGGGATTTCTCTTTTCTCGATCCTTATCCAATATGTAATGCTCATAAAGAACGCCAATTTGTCATCAATATGTTCTTCTCTGAACATATCATCATCTGTTATGTCAGTCAATCTCTACCCCTCTTCGAGAGCTATCAACCGTTCTCCATAATCTTCCTTCATCATCTACACCTTCAAGCATTGCTTTCTCCCCTCGTACTATAGCTGCTTCCAATTCTATAGGAATAGTTTGTCCATCTTCCTCATTCACAGGTATTCGTGATCTAAATAGAAATTCATTAGGTATCCTCACAATCTTCGCTACTAACAGAGAGAGCCATGTCAACAAAATACTCACTAATGTAAAAGGGCTCCTGGTTGAGCTTGGGCTCCTGGTTGAGGTTGGTTCTGTCCAGGAGGACTCTATAATCAAAAACAATCACAAGTGAACTGGGTCAATCCTACCTATTCAAAGAACCCAATAGTTTACTTCATATAATATAAAGGACACATCTTCATAGTTTCCGTAAATGTTTATAATCAAAGGTAGAGACCCTAATGCTCTAGTTACACACAATACACAGAACATTCCATTGAAAAACAGACATGCTAAAAATGCTCGATGTTTTAGCACATGAATCTATGAGACAATTGAGACTCGGATTTCAATAAAACATTCTACAGAGTACATTGCTTACTGCTGTGTTGAAGCACAACAGGGGTCAAAACATATAATACTTTGACATAACACATTGTTAAGAAATTGCAGATGTGATCAGTGTTAATGATGAACACTGAAATTGGAATTAAGAAATTCTACACAGGAGTGTTTCAGCCCTAGCAGGCTACAGTATCAGCCTTTCTTGAACGGGCCTTCATCAGAACGGGCGAACTCGAAAGACGGATTGTTCTATGTGTGTTTGTGGTGTATGCAAAAAAAGTGGTCAATATTAGGATTGCGATTCTTGAAGTTAAAAAACACTTATGGCCTCATTACAAGGTTGGCGGCGTTCTGGCGGTGAATACTGCCAAATGGAGTTACCATTACCGCCACTTGTTCTGGCGGATTGACTGCCGGAGAACAAGTGGTGGTAGGCAGTGTAAGTCCCTATTTTTTGGAGTCCGTAGAACTCCATGCGGATTCCGCACAATTTACCATCGGCAGCGATTTCTCTGAGTTTGCCAAATTCTGGCAGTAAGGTGGAAAATTCTCCTCCTGCATTTTCCTGCAGTAAATTCCTCTGTCTCACAGCTAAACCTGCAGTATGGCAGTGTTGTAAAATGGTGATAATGGAACGAATGAAAACCAAGTGAAGGTGGGCACCGCTAATTTCCTAATAATCTAGATACATTTAAATGGCTGATTTTCTTTATCTATATCAATTGATTCTAGTCATGAGATCATCAGAGCTAACTGGACAAAAAAGCCATTGGCGGAAAGCAATAATTATACAATTAATACAATTCCAGGCTTTCCCCTGCAAGAACCATGTGCTCTCGTTTTGCCCATAAATGGGCTGAAAAGTACTTCAAATTCTTAGTATACACAGAAACACCTTATTCAGTCATAACTCTGTTGCATTTCAAAAAACACATGAAGCCAAATATGTAGCGCAATTCATTTTGAGACAGTGTTGCGGAATGGGTTCAAAATTGCCTATGCACATGAAAAACAAATCGGAGAGACAAAACATATACGAACACACAATGAAACATAAAAAGAGTACTTTTAGTAAATGCCCATAGCGTTTCTATCATCACAGTAGTCAACAATATATCCTCACAGAATTCACCATCATACCTCAGTATAAACTCCTAACTCAAAACTGCATCTTTTCAGTGGATACTGTACGGTAGCCAGGATCTGGTAAAAAATCATCATCAACATCTATTCAAAAAATGACAACAATGGTAATGTTCTGAACGGAATCTCTATTCTATCACCCTAATCTTTTTGTACAATCACAAGTCCATAAATGCTACTGAATGATGGATCCAGCGAGTACAGTGAGGAATCATATTCATATGTATATCCACATGATATCAATTTAATGTAAAAAATAAAAAAATAAAAGTAAAGGGTTCATTAAAAGAAAATATATCACCATCTTTAAAGGCACAACGTGCCAAGAGGCCAACATTGATGCCCAAACTTGGGGTGACATTACAGTTGGCAGTCCATCAAACAAGGAAATACAGTACAGTACATCAGAGTCCATGTGTTTATCTGTCATAAGGAGTATAGCTAAGAGAAGGTTATAATGGATAATGTAAGTCACCTATCGAACAATAGAATATGGAATGATGGGAAAACCATCTAAAGCTCCTCCTAAAGCATGGGAGAATACATAAATGTTAGTTTAACTGGAAAAACTGGAGAGTCCCATTCATAAGAAGCAAAGGAAGTCAATCTCTTCGTTGATCCCATGTGGAACCATATAATCAAGTCTTTCAATCCAGCATGTTTCTCGTTGATTATGTGGGCTCCTTCTCACCACCACTTCTACTACTTGATAGCAAATTTGCGATATGTCGGGTTTCATTTCTATCCAGTGTCTTGCAACTGCTGAATTCTTGTTCTTGGTTCGTATGTATGACCGATGGTCATTCCAACGTTGCTTACACTGACGTTTTCGATTGTACCACATTATAAATACAACACATGCATCTTATAGTTTAGATCACATTACTTGTGTCAGAAGTTGGAAAGCTCTTGATTTTAATCTTTTCACCAGATCTGGGATGATGTCTTATGTTACTCTTGGTTACAAACCCACAGTTCAAGCAATGCAAGCATGGGAGCGTGCCTGTCCTTTTAGTCTGAGTTGCTTATTTTATCGTACCGCTTTTAACCAGACGATTTCTGAAATTAGGGCTTGGTATGTAGGCAAATGTCGGTGGTACATGGAAGAGGTGCTCAACCCGTGAATCACATGTAAGTGTTCAACAGTTCTTCTTCACAATAGATTTATTCTGTTTACTCTGTACAGAGTATTTATATACATATACTAAAGTGGGGTGCTTTTTCTCTTTCCGTTCTTTAGTAAGTTCATCAATCTGTGACATGTTAGCTACATGTTCCTTTGAAGCATTGATTTCCTGGGGTTTGTAACCTGTAGCCCAAAATTTGTCACCCATTTTTTCAATCTGTTTGTCGTAATCTTCTGCATCACTGACTATTATTCTTACTCTCAACATCGGACAGAAAGGAAGATTCTTAATCAAACCGGGTTGATGGAAACTTAAGCGATGCAATAAGTTGTTTCCCCCGATCAGAAATCAGTACCGAAGGGAAGCATGTAATTTGACTTCTTGCTCTAGGAATATGGTGGCCAGAGTTCCAGCAGTAGGAAGTCCTTTTAGTGGAATAAAGTGTGCCATTTTGGAGAATAAATCCAACACCACTAAAATTCTGTTGAAGCCGTCGCAGGGAGGCAGGTCTGTAATGAAGTCCATGGATAATGTATGCCAAGGGTGGCATGTTTAGAGGACGCAATGATCCTTTGGGGCTGGTCTTTTGAGATTTCTGCTGTGCGCAAACTCCGCAGGTTGCAACGAATTGGGCCACATCCTTTCTCCAAGTTGGCCACCAATAATTCTTCCTGATCTTGGCTTGTGTTTTAGTAATCCCGGGGTGTCCCTCCACTAATGATTCATGGTAGTTGGCTATAATCTTGTCTTGAGTTTCTTTATCCTTAACGTATAGTCTCCCCTGAAAATAGGGTAAATTGTTCGCGTTGGAGTACTGTTCCCCCTTGTTCAACCATTCTTGTTGGTCGGCTTGATCCATTTGAGATTGGAGGTCGACCTTCAATTCTTCCCAACAGGCGGTTATTGCGATCTGGTTCTGAATCCGTTCCTCCGGAATAATGGGTACTGGTTCTGATGGTATAAATGCATCTTGGTTATCGCCCATTCGTGACAGAGCGTCAGCTTTTCCATTACGCACCCCTGGTCGGTACGAGATTATGAAATCATACTTTGCAACGAAGAGCGCCCAGCAAAGCTGACAAGAAGATTGGGCCTTGGCTGTTTTTAAATACTGCAAATTATGATGATCCGTGATAACGGTGACAGCCTGCCTAGCCCCCAGGAGGTAGTGTCTCGAGTTTTTAAGGGCTCCTTTGATCGCCAACAGTTCTTTGTCGGTTATGGCATAGTTCTTTTCTGGTGCAGTAAACTTTCGGGATCAGAATACTATACGATGTAATTGTCCGGTGTCTGGGTCTCTCTGTGATAACACTGCCCCCATGGCCACATTGGAGGCATCGGTCTCAACCACGTAAGGCAGGTCGGGTCGAGAATGCTAAAGAACAGGGGCTGAAGTGAAAGCCAATTTCAATTCCTGGAATGCCCTTTCAGCGTCGGGAGTCCAAGAAAACATTTTGTTCTTCCTAAGTAAAGAGGTGATAGGGTGAACAATATGAGAAAATCCTGGAATGAATCGCTGGTAGAAGTTGGCAAACCTGAGTACACTGTGCACTCCTTTGGTTGATGTCGGGGATGGCCATTGAAGAATAGCTTCCACTTTACGAGTGTCCATGTGTACCCCTCGTGGGGTAAGCATAAATTCCAAGAACACGACTTCCATGACGTGGAAAAAACATTTCTCCAGTTTGGCGAATAGCAGGTTCTTACAGAGTTTTTCCAAGACAGCTCTTACATTGCCCACATGCTCCTCCTTGGATGCAGAATAGATGAGGATATTGTCAATATAAACAAGGACACAGACGTCCAGCAGTTCGTGGAGTACGTCGTTCATAAAGAACTGGAATGCGGCTGGTGCGTTGCATAGCCCAAAGGGCATGACCTGGTATTCGAAAAGCCTGTATGTATTTCGGAATGCTGTCTTCCATTCATCGCCTTTTTTCACTCTGACCAGATGGTAAGCTCCTCGTAGATCTAACTTTGCATAGATTTGAGCATTCTTTACTTGGTGGAGTAGTTCAGGATTGAGTGGCAGAGGATTCCTATTCTTCACAGTAATCTGGTTTAACGCCCTATAATCTATACATGTCCTGAGGTCTCCTTCCTTCTTTGGCACAAAGAAAAGAGCTGAGGAGGCTGGAGACTTGAATGGGCGGATGAACTGATTAGCTAGGTACTGATCGAGATATGTTCTTAGATGCTGATTTTCTTGCTCAGTCAGAGCAAAGATTCTGCTGCAGGGGTACTTGTGCTCCAGAGACCAGATCGATTTGGCAATCGTAAATTCTGTGTGGTGCCAATGTGTTGGCTTGTTCCTTTTGAAACACGTCTGTGAAATCTTGATATTCGGAAGGCAATGAACCCGACATTCCCAGGATGGGTTTCTCCTTGTGTTGTTGTTTCCTCACATCCTTAACGTAGCAGCTCTTGGCACATTCTCCGGGGAAGGTCAGCTTTCTTGTGTGCCAGTCGATCCTTGGATTATGGGTTTCAAGCCATGGCATTCCTAGGATCATTTGGAACTGGGGAGCCCCTATGAGATCAAACGAAATGCTTTCCCGATGACCATCCGGACATGTCAGCATTACCTCATCGGTGTGTTGAGTTATCGGCCCTGAAGACAGCTGCGAGACATCCACGGCAGTGACGCTTTCCAAGTCTGGTTTTTGCTGAAGTGGTAGGCCAATTCGTGCAGCCAATTCCTGATTGATGTAATTCCCCACTGCACCACTATCAATGTAGGCTTCTAGAGCATGTACTCTTGATGGTTGATGGTGATGGGCTATTAATACCGGAATGACCAGGTATGAGGTTGTTAAAACGTTCTTGTTTCCGCTCGACAAGTGGACCCCTCCACTTGCCGGGCGTCCGAGTTTTCCGACTTCTGTTCCTTGTCTTCGTTGTCATTGTCCGTGGCTCGTAACAAATGTCCAGCCTTTCCACAATATAGACAAAGCCGTTGTTCCTTCCTTTTTTCTCTTTCAGCCTTAGAAATGGGAGCTTGTAATCCCTCTAGTTGCATAGGTTCAGAGGTTTCATGACCCCTGGCTTGAGTGTCCCGAGGCCTTATGTAAACTGATCTCCCTTCCGCCCCTGCGCGGTCAATTTTTCGGTCTTGTAATCGGTGGTCCAATTGCACAGTTAGATTGATATAGTCTGCACAGCATTCGGGTGGATTGACAACTTGAGCTAATACATTTTTTAGCTCACCACGAAGTCCCCGGTAAAAGAGTGTGGTCTGTTTCTCCTCCAGCCAGTTGGTCTGTGCTACGAGGCGGTTGAAGGTGGCAATATAAGTCAACAAGTCATGGTTCCCTTGCCTCAGGGATAGTAGTTCGTTGTCTAACGCTTGTCCTTAGGTGTGTCTAGTGAACAGTTTTTCCAATTCTCATTTGAATTCTGCAAAGTTCTGCAGTATTGGATCATCCTGGGTAACTAATGGTATAGACCAATCAGCTGCACAGCCTCCCAAGTAAGCAAGCACAAAGGCCACTCTTGCACTGTCGTTAGGGAAGGCTCCTGGTCAGCACAAAAAGTGGAGGCGGCACTGGTTCATGAACCCAGCGTACTTGTTCGGGTCCCCAAAGAATGGTTCAGGTAGGGCAAGTGGAACCGCCCCTGAGAGTACCACCTGCACTGGTGGTGAGGGCTGCGGTAAAGGAGTTGGTGTAACCCCGGGTAATGGGACTTGTCCTGTGTGTGCCTGAAGCATTTGCCTTGCCAGATCATCAGTTCGTTCTCAGGCTATAATAAGGACTATCATCAGGGAATTAGTCTCTTGTCGTGAGGCATGCACCTCAGCCCGCAGCTCCCCCAATAGTTGGGCTAACTGGTCAGTTTCAGAAGTTTCCATAACGCCCAGGCAAAGATTTGGAGAGGCTTTGCATTCTGTTACGCTCACCTGGTCTCCGCGGGGGCGTTCGGGCACGGTTGGAGCCTTCCCTTGACCTGGCTCCTCAGAATTGTGTTCCCCTCCCAATTGCAAAAGGGGCACGTAGAACAGACCAAGTTACTTCACTGGCCCGTAGGAGTGTTGATCCAGATCAGCTGTGACCAATCCACTTGGAGGGCAAGTCTTTTTTTATTATGACTATTGTTCGATTAGACTGTCTGTATAAAGTCCAATAATAATTCTTGCAATGTCTCATTCCGTCCCCATAGGTATGAAGAAGTAAATCGGAGCCGAGGAGGATCTGGGGAACCCCTTGAGACTGATGAAGCTTTAAATATGGCCGGTAAGTTGGTCTTTATAAAGAAACCCCAGTCCCTTGTATGGCATGGCCAAGCGTTTGTTATTCGTATGATTTCTAACCTGTTGTGTCTTTATTTCCTTGCAGGTGCAGGCCGACGGCGAAGAATGGCGTCCAGATGCTTGATGAAGATCCGCGGTTGCGGAATGAAGATACCGCGAAGGAAATGGAGAGAAGTGGAGCTCCGGATAGCTGGGCACACGGATCAGGTAAGATGAAGGCTCAGACACCGGCAGTGAGGGGATGCAGGTAAGATGTGCGCACAACGATGAAGCGGCTGGCAGCAGGTAAGAAGCGTTCACAGCGATGGAGTAGCTGGATAAGGTAAGAGGCACGCACAGCGATGTAGCGGCTGGCAGAAGGTAAGAAGTGTTCACAGCGATGGAGTAGCTGGATTAGGTAAGAGGCGCGCACAGCGATGTAGCGGCTGGCAGCAGGTAAGAAGCGTCCTCAGCAATGGAGTAGCTGGGTTCAGGTAAGCAGCGAGCACAGCGATGTAGTGGCTGGCAGCAGGTAAGGAGCGCTTCCAGAGAGGTCTTCGGGAATGGAGCTGCAGGAATCCAGGTAAGCACAGCGGAGAGTGTTACGCTGCTGAAAGGCACGTCAATGGGTTGGCTTTATATAGGCTGGCTCTGGTCCCTCCCTTTAGCCCACCTATTGACTCCACCTTGCCCTTCCCAGGGACTTTGGCAGGTGTCTTCCAATGTTGTTCTATGGCTACGCCCTACTGCATATGCCCTTGGCACTGAGTGTGCAAGTCACACTTTTACATGAGCCTGGCGCCAGAGGCGCCACGACTGGGTCCATTTGGACCCTGGGGATAAGGAAGGACTGGCCCCTTGTCCAGTGGCCATGACAGCAGGAGTCCCTCGCTCATCACCAAAGACGGCTTTGTCCCGCTGGAGAAAGTCAAGGCTACCGACGGATTGAGGAGAATCCGCTGGTGGGTTTCCCGCCACCCGAAGACCACAAAGACGCTGATGACCCGACGCACTTGCTGGGCCAAAGTTCTTCAGTAACTCTTTGCGGCAGCGAGCTATCATCGTCGAGGTGCACCGCATGCCTCATCTTTGCAGGATGCCCATGACTGATCATAGACGAGCACCGCCAGGACCGAAGCTGCTGCCTCAACGCTTTCGTTCACCATTTCCTTGTGGGATCTCGACAATCCGTGGCTCGTGCCTTAAAGGGAGCTGCTCAAGAAGGATCCATCAACGAGCCAACTTTTAGATAAACTTGAGCACAAAGTGTGTTATTGTGATTGTGTACATAACTTGAGCCTTTTTATATAAAGAACTGTGTTATCACTAACATAGTGTGTGGACATGTCTTTGTGGGTGCTTGTGGACTACACTGTACTTAAGAACCACCCTGCATCACCTCCTGAGAGCTTAAGCCTTGATTGCTCGTCCACAATACCAAATAGAGAAAGTTGGCTGGGGTGCTCTGTGCCTCTACTCTGCCATATAGAGAGCAGGAGTACAGATACCCCCTCCAGACTTTACACCTACCCACACTCTTAAGATATAATCAATTATCCTGACTCAAAACTTAAGGTAGTTATGCCAAACCGGATGTTCTAACACGTGAACGTTTTCAAACTTGTGCATGAAACAATTTGCAAATGTGGGTGCCATTGTGTTCTGTGGGATTAATTGCAGAAGAACCAAAATTAACTCTTGTGAAGCTTGTGAAGCTTTCATATGCTCCTCATATGCTCCTCATGGCGGAGGAACCACTCAACAAATTCCATACCAAATGGTGGGGGACTGAGGTGTAAAGGCTTTTGACGTCTATGGTGAACATAATGTATCCTGGGGCATACGCTATTTGATTAAACAGGTTCAGGAAATGAGTGGTGTATTGGATGTATCTGCTGGTCTTTTGAATAAGCGGCTGAAGAAAGAAATCAATATATTTACCAAGCGGTTGGAGCACACTGTCCATCCCTGTCACTATGGGTGGGGTGTTTATGAATTTTGGGAAGGGTGTAAAAGTTGGGTACCATGGGGTAGATAACCCGAAGGAATTTCTTAGTGTTATTGTTTATCCATTCCATTTCTTCATCTCTATCAGGAATTCCTGCCAGATTCACCATGATGTTGACAGTAGGATCTGCATCCATCTGGGCATAAGCAGTATTATCGCCAAGTTGTCTCATGCACACATTCCAGGAGCCAGCCGCAGCAGATTTTGCAGCGCGATAAAGGCTCCAGCTGGAGGCTGTCTTTCCCTCCACTCCCTTTCTGCCTAAGCTTTTTCACTATGGAACTCAGCTACACCTTATCACAGGTACTGAATTACCTGTACTAAAAATATAAAAAAATAATTTCTTTTTTACACACGAGTTCTTTCGCTTTGGCTTCATAAATTTGAAGGCTTACTGCCCTTCAATTGGGTTTTGTTTCCTTTCTTTTTGGTCCAGGTTGGCTTCTTCAACAGACCTCTTATATATATGGTGATATAATCTCCTTTGGGAGGCAACCGCCTACTCGATTGTCACCATACAGGATTTAGCCACTTTCCAACAAGCAACAATGGGCTCACCTTTCTCGTTGATCGTAACATAGGATCACGCTCAAGGTAATAATACTTTCGTGTTTAGACTATCCACTTATGCACCAAATGGGGTTTTAATTTCAATTTTAATTGTACTCCCTTTTTGCCCCTTCACCTTTATGCCACCCTCCCTCCCCCGGGGGGGCGGGTTCCGAGTGATGGTTTCCAAGTCCCCAGCGTTTTTGTTCACAGAAGGGGATCTTTGGCCAGGTCCTTTTATTTTCCTTGGGGGGGGTCACACTAGCAAGCTACCAGGTGATCCCAACACGTTAGGAAATTTAGACTTTGGCATGATGTGAGTTGCAAACATGACTATGATCATGCACTTTGCAATTTTTTGACTTTAGCGATTCATCTACATAATTTTGTTCCACATAAATCATTTTCTCTATTATCTTTTGAACATGTTTCCCTCATTCATTCAGTTCTTTTCTTTTTACCAAAATATTCCTTTCTCTCCTTTTTTCTCTGTTGTTTCCCACAGGGTCTTGCTATTACTGCCCTGATGAAGGCGGAGCTGGTACCGCCGAAACGCAATATTGTCTAGAGGGGATGGCAGACCCCACCCCATTGGTGTATGAACAAATATTCCCACTGGGGTGTTACTGATACTTATCATGACTATATAATGTTGAAAAAAGTATTTGTTACCTTTTTCCAGTGTTGATGTCTCTACATTGGGAGAAATATTTCCTTTACTTTGTTTATGTCTCATTGATTCTTCCATTTTTTCTTCTTTCCCTTTTACCTAATATTCATGATTTCTGTTTAGCAATTTTGCATTCTGATTTATGTTAAGAAGGAATGTTTCTTATATGTATGTAACCTCGTAAATGTTTTATTGATTGTATTTGTACGGATGTTTGCACATAAAGTCTTGTCTTTAATTTACAATAATTTGCATGACTATCCTTGATGTGTTGTATTTTGATGGATACTAATTATATGTAGATGCTATTACCCCAAATGGGGTACTTGGGTTTGGACCAGGGGCAGGACCTTAACTCATTCACACCTTCCTATAGGCCAACCTACATACGTACTAGTACCTTGTGTTAACATTAGTTCCCTTTGCCCTTTTACTGGTACGTTAGCCCACGGGCACAACCACAGCCACAACAGTGTGGCCTTTTTTTGTTGAATGTGTTATTGGACAACCTAGGTTGTTATTGTGGTTGGGCACCCCATGTAATGGGGTTTCGATTTATTTTATAATTATAGCCATACTCAGGCTCTGTTGCAAAGCTTCTTCATTTACTGTCCTTTGCTCTAGCCTGCCTTAGGCATTTCACCTCTTTCCCTTATCATTGTACATCTCGCAGGGGTACTGGCACCCACGCGGCACCTGTACCTCGTGGGTTGGGTGGTACAGAGATGGCCGAGAATGCCACACTAAGTTACTCAGAGGAGGAAACTATTGAACTTATCCGGGGCCCCTCTTTCTTTGACCCTCCAGATCCAAATCAGCTGGCTACCTCATCCAGCACAGCTGAGGACCTACTAAAATTAAGGAAAAAGGCTTTTCGCACTGAACTCCATGGGCATTTCCTTCGAGAATATTTGAAAAAGAATATCATACCCAGTGGACTAATAGTGCGTAACGAACCCAGATTATTCTTAGAAGATAAAGAATACACCACTAACTTTCTGTTTAGCAATTTTGCATTCTGATTTATGTTAAGAAGGAATGTTTCTTATATGTATGTAACCTCGTAAATGTTTTATTGATTGTATTTGTACGGATGTTTGCACATAAAGTCTTGTCTTTAACTTACAATAATTTGCATGACTATCCTTGATGTGTTGTATTTTGATGGATACTAATTATATGTAGATGCTATTACCCCAAATGGGGTACTTGGGTTTGGACCAGGGGCAGGACCTTAACTCATTCACACCTTCCTATAGGCCAACCTACATACGTACTAGTACCTTGTGTTAACATTAGTTCCCTTTGCCCTTTTACTGGTACGTTAGCCCACGGGCACAACCACAGCCACAACAGTGTGGCCTTTTTTTGTTGAATGTGCACGTTTTCGTAGTCCACAGTGTTCATGATGACAAGGGCTCCCCCTTTGTTTGACGGTCTGATGGTGATCATCTCGTCACTATAAAGATTCCTAAGTAGTCTTAGATCATGGGGTTTTGAGAGTACTATGCTTGGGCTGTTTATAGCTTATTTTCCCTAGCTCTCTCAAACCTTCTGCTGCTCCTATTATCCCAATTGCTGCTCCTCCTCATATCTAGTGTCTCTACCTCGTTAGTGGGTTCTGAATCCAAACTTGAGGGGTTTGTCTTGCCCCCTCGTCTAGCGCGTCTTTGTACTGGATTATATTTGTCCATCCATGTGTAGACTTCTTCGTTCAGATAGTCATATGTGTCACATCTAAATGTCGTCACTTTTTTTGCTTCCAGTTCCCCTTTATACTTTCCAATCGCTGGTTGATGTCATGTAATATTGTATCAAGCTCTTCCTGGCCTAATAATCAATTTCTTGGATCTCTGTCTTAATTACCCCTAGGTTTTTTGATAACTCTTGAATAGTCAGCAAAATCAAATCCAGTGAACATTTATTCAATATTGCCTCCCATCGCTTCACAAAATCCCTGCTTTCCTTGCATAATGTTGGTCTTAATTGAATCCTCAGACCCCTTGGTATGCCTTGGTTCTTATAATATCTGCCCAAAGTGATAGCGTGTCATTTTCTATTAATTTCTTTACGCATTAAATATTCCAATTGTTTATTACGTTTCGATGTGTATATGACAGTAGCTGATGTGGTTAATGTTCTATCACTAATCACATTTAAAATATCTTCTGCCGCATCAGTGGAGAAACCCAAGGTCTCTGCCCTAATGTTAGTCAATGGCCCTCATTACGACCCAGGCAGTAAGTATCGAACATTACCGCCATGGCGTAATTTACGTTTACGCCCTGGCCCCATGTCCTAAAGTGTGACACATTCCGACCCATCGCGCACGAGCATTACGCCATGGCGGTAATGTAAAGTACGCGATGCCGTAAATGACCCCAAAACGGCCCCTACCGGCATCGTACGCCGCGCAAGGTGACCGTAATTAGCGGTGACCGTAAATAAGCGGAACCGGAAGTAGCGTCATTGCGCCGGAACGGGAAAGAGCACGGCGGCCATCTTTAAAAACACAATCCATTGCCATCCTCCCCAACCACTCCACATCCGACCCTGACACCCGTCATAACCCTTTACCCACCCATTTACCAACTTGAAAATGCCAAAAGCAGTCAAAAAAGCCTACGATCGGCAGCGCCAGGACCGCTTCTCCCGTGAGGAACTCACCATGCTTGCGGAGACCCTCCAGGACAATGCTGCGGTGGTCTTCTCCACGCAAATGACCAGGCCGGCAATTGCCAAGAAGAAGGCCATATGGGCCCTGGTGGCAGAGCGTGTCAGTGCGGTGGGAACCGTACCCCGCAACGCACAGCAGTGTAGAAAGCAGTGGGACAACCTGAGGCTCTGTATCAGGAGCATCCTCTCTGCGAATAGGAACCTGGCCACGGCAACCGGGTGAGGATCTGATTCACCCATCAAATTGCAAGCATGGGAGGAAATCTGTGCCTCCACTATTGGAATGGAGAGTATAGAAGGAGTAGGAGGGATGGAGAGAGGAGCCCCGACATCCGGAGATGCAGGTAGGTGGCTCAAATCAAGCCATGCAAAATTCACCAAAGTCCAATCATGTGAAGTACAATGTTGCCCCATAGTGCAAATGCAACACAGCAGCAGGAGACTGCCCACAGACACATCCGATCTCCACCCTGTACACATGCAGCATGCACACCCTAACTGCCGGCACCCACATACCTCCATGCTACTTCCACACAAGAGGCAGACAACCTGTATGCCCCTGCCTCAAATGTGCTGCATGTACTAACTGATAAGATGCCATTCGTCACAATGCAGGCCCAATGTCCACTGACCCATCAATAACACTATCCCTCCTTTGCTCCACCACAGGCTCAGATTCAGACCCTCAGGAGGAGGACACCACTGCCTCCACAGCCACCAAGAGGGCCAGGACAACTGTGCCAAGACCGCAAGCCTCCAACTCTGCCGTCCCAATGAAAACACCACAGCAGCCACAATCCCGGCCAGGGAAAGAGGACAGGGCACTGACAGCCACCACAACTGTCACCACAGAATCAGCAGCATCAGCGCACATTACACCAATCGTGCCCACCGAAGGGACAGGCTCTGCTGCAAGCAGCACTCTTGGCGAAATCGCAGCCATTGCAGCCTCCTCCGATAGTGAAGCTGGGATCATTGAGGAGATGGAGGATGCAAGCCCCACTGCCCACCTACATTCCCCCTACATATCCCCAAGCAACCTGCATGCAGATGCCACACAGGTGCAATTAGGGGACGAGGATTGGCCAGCCACCCCATCCCCGCTGCCGGAGGTGAGCAGCCCAATGGGTTTGCCAATGCCATCAGTCATGAGCCAGAGGAATGAACAGACCCTGGATGAGATAGTCACCCGGCAGCAGCAACTATCCTCGCTCCTCAATGAGCACGTTGCAGAGTGTGGGGGGGCAAAGGATGCAATGGAGAGATGTGCAGACAGAGTCACGGCTGCCATTGAGTCCTCCACGAAGGACATCTGCACAGAACTCGCCGCTGTGCGGCACGTCATTTCAGAACTGGTGCAGACCATTCGGGACATGCGTCCAAATGTGCATGCAGGAACCTCCTCGTCAACCAGCTTGGCACAGAGCAGCCCCATCAGACGATCAGGGAGGAACCTGCGCAGCACGGGCAGGGGTGCCTCGGGGGCCAGGGGAGGGGACTGTAATTAGTGGCTGGACAGTGGAGAATTACTGCATCACGCACTGCTGCACAGACTCACTCACACCTTCGTAGGGATTCCAGGGGGGAGGGGGGAGTGGGTGTGTTGGGGTGTTCATGGGGGAGGGGGGACAGGGGAGTGGGTGTGTTGGGGTGTTCATGGGGGAGGGGGGAGGGGGGAGTGGGTGTGTTGGGGTGTTCAGGGGGGAGGAGGGGGGGAGTGGGTGTGTCATACCTTTTCACATTCATAATACACTTTTTCGTTTAGCACAAATCAAATGTGTGGACATTGCTCATTGCGTATGTGGGCTTTATTGTTGTACAGTCCACAGTGTGCATGTCCCAGACACACACAGTGCCCCAAGTGCCATCTCCATGTTACACGCACACGCCGTGTGTGCTAGAAGCATTGGTCAATGAGATTCTGACGCATTTCACGCCCCTCCTGTGCATTGCTGCCTCCTTGAGGTGCTGCCCCATCCCCACCCTCATCATCCTCATCGTCAGGTGGTTGCAGTTCTGCGTCAGGGGGCAGGGACACATTTCGTCTGACACATATATTGTGTAGCATGACACATGCCATGACAATCTTCGCAACCTTCTCATGGCGGTACAGGAGTGCCCCACCAGACCTGCTGAGGCAGCTGAAACGTGCCTTCAGTAGGCCGAATGCCTGCTCAATCACCACACGGGTACGTGCATGGGCACGGTTGAAGTCCTCCTCATGCTGGTTATGTGGGTTCCGGACTGGTGTAAGGAGCCACCTCTTCAGGGGATAGCCTGCATCACCTGTAAGTGGGCACAATGTATGTGTCAGGGATGAGATTGATTTCTGTACATGACGTGCCATCATGCCTTGCATTCAACTGTTACTTTGCACCACTTTTAGTTGCGCTAATGGATTCACACTATGCAACTGGTATATGTTCATGGCTCTCATGTACAGTTTTGCATGCCAAGACACAATGCAGGGGGGACAAGTGCCTTGTGAGTGCCCATCCACTGAGTCCGTTAAGGCCGTTTCTTTAGGTGACCTGGCACGTGTCCTGTGAGGTCAACGCTCACATGATTGCAACATTGCTGTCTGCCTCATTATGACCCCAGTGAACAATACTGATGTCAATAGGGACAGATTGTGGGCCTTGGTGTCTGTCTTGTGGTGTATTGATGTTCCTGTCCGTCATGTGCCTCCTTTGTGCGCAGTTATGGGGGACAGGCCTTTCAGTTGATGGTGTTTGGTGACGTGCATGTAGGTGCTTTTCGTTGAAGTCACTGTGGTCACATTTTGTACAATGCACTTGCAGATGGTTGTGTCATGGTTGGGAGACACCTTCATTCCCATGTTAGGGCTGCTTAGGTCAGGCCTCATGTATACAGTTGTCAGATGACGTAAGTGCTGCTCAGGGTATGATCTGGCTACTGCTAGTCGCAGGCAGGTGAAGTATGCATCACCCCCCCACCTTTCTGCCAGGTGAAGTATGCATCACCCCCCCCTTTCTGCCAGGTGAAGTATGCATCACCCCCCCCCCTTCTGCCAGGTGAAGTATGCATCATCCCCCCCCTTTCTGCCAGGTGAAGTATGCATTGGTACGTCGATCACCTACCCACTTCACATTTCCATGCTCATGACATTAGACTCACCGAGTAGCCAGGATCTTGGGCCGGCATTTCGCACCATGTAGCGTGGTATTGTGGAGTTCCTCAGGACCATTGAATCATGGATTGATCCGGGGAATCAGGCACAACATTGTGTGAAGATCCTGTTGGAGTCACAGACCATTTGCACGTTGATTGAGTGAAATTGTTTACGGTTGCGGTACGCTACCTCCATGGCATGTGGGACCACCAATTCAACATGGGTGCAGTCGATGGCACCAATGCAACCAGGTATGCCAGCTAGTGCATGGAAACCCACTTTGGTGTTAGCAATCTCCTGGGCAGACCGTGGCAATGAGATGTGGTCGTCTGTGTGCTTGAGGAGGGCATCGAGCACTTGGATCAGTGTACGTGAGAATAATGGTTGTGATATGCCATGCAAGTGCCCCACTGTGTGCTGGTAGGTGCCTGTGGCCAGGAAGTGGAGCACAGACACTACCTTCAGTAGGGGGGGATGGCGGTGGGTGTTTCAATCATGCTGACGATGTCGTTGTGTATCATGTCCACAATGGTGGTGATGGTGTCCCGGTCCAGTCGGTACAGGGTGTGGATCTGCTCAGCGGTGAGGTTGAATGGACTGGCTCTGATGCGTGGGATTGGGGGCTGCCTGCGTGGTGCCACTGGCTGTGCTGGTGGGGCTTGCTGGCCCTGCCTTGCCCTCCTTCTCCTCCTGCGTCTCCTCTGTGCAGCCTGTTGTTGTTGTTTTTGTTGTTGTTGTTGTTGTTTTTGTTGTTGTTGTTGTTGTTGTAGTTGAAGTTGTAGCACTTGCATTGCTATCAGGTCCTCCAGCCCCAACATTGCTAGTCCTATTGGTATCATTGTGGAGTGTGACTGGGTCTGGGAAGAGGTTGGCTGTGCTCTTTTTCTACTTCCTGAGTCTGTATTGCCTCCACCTGTGCTGATTCTGTGCACCTGTGGCAGCTGGATTCACTGCACAAGGCCCTTTACGGTTGGTTCGCGATGGCGTAATTAGCACCATGGCGGTAAGGTACTTAACGGGCTGGGTAATGGCGTTAGGTGCATGTCCGCTTGGGTCGGCATTCGCGTACTTTGCGCCATGCCGGTAATTACGGTGTGGGAGGGCGCGTGCGCGCGTCCTTGGTGCAGTTAACGGCAGCGTTAACTACGATGCTGCTAATGGCATCGTAGTTAACGGTCACGGGTCATGATCGGACCTAGCGGAAAACGATGGCGGTAACAATTTACCGCCATCGTTTTTCACTTAGCGCCAGGGTCGTAATAAGGGCCAATGATTGTATGTCTTCAAATGATATCTTACAGCGTGCCTCCACCCAAGAGTGTGCCTCTAGTGAAATATACAGAAACCAAGTGAAGGTGGGCACTGCTAATTTCCTAGTAATCTTGTTAAATTTGATTTTCCTTATCTATATCAATAGATTATAGTCATGAGATCATCGGAGCTCAGTGGACAAAAAAGCCGTTGGCAAAAGGCAATAATCATACAAATAATACACTTCCAGGGTTGCCCCTGCAAGAACCACATGCTCTTGCTATGCCCAAAAATGGGCTGAAAAATATTTAAAATTCTTAGTATTCACAGAAACACATGCATTTGAAAAAACATATGAAGCTACATATGTAGCACAGTTCATTTTAATATAGCATTGAGGCAGTGTTGCAGAATGGGTTCAAAATTGGCTATGCATTTCAGATTGAATCCGTCTTCAGGGCTGAACCCTTTAATTATAGTAGATTACAATACACATGAATAAAATATTTTAAACATGAAAAACAAATTGGAGAGACAAAACATATACGAACATACAATGAACATAAAAAAATAAAGAGAATACTGTTAGTAAATGCCCATATCGTTTCTATGGTCACAGTAGTCAACAATATATCATCACAGAAGTCACCATCATACCTCAGTATATACACTCCTTACTTAAAAATGCGTCTTTTCAGTGGATCCTGTACGGTAGTCAGGATCTGGTAAAAAATCATCAGCATCTATGCAAAAAATGACAACAATGGTAGTGTTCTGAACTGAATCTCCATTATATCACCCCTAATCTGTATGTACAATCACTGATTACATTATAAACCAGTGATTTACCATTTCATCCTCATTCTGCCATCTGTAATCTGTGGCTATATTACTTTTTTGAGAGATACACATTGCGGCTTATACCTAATAAGCCATAAGGCACATGCTGACATGCCCAATAAGGCAGCATTAACTTGTTTTTTCTCTACAATTTGTTTTTCATGTTTTAAACATTGTTATTTTATTCATGTGTATTGAAATCTACTATAATGAAAGGGTTCAGCCCTGAAAACGGATTAAATCCGAAATGCATAGGTAATTTTGAACCCATTCTGCAACAATGCCTCAATGATATATTAAAATGAACTGTGCTTCCTAAGTGGCTTCATATGTTTTTTCAAATGCAACAGAGTTATGATCGAATAAGGTGTTTCTGTGTATACTAAGAATTTAAAATACTTTTCAGCCCATTTATGGGCAAAGTGAAAGAACGTGGTTCTTGCAGGGGCAATCCTGCAAGTGTATTATTGATAACGGAATTACTGCCATGTTACTGTTGTTTTTTGCCACACTATCGGACTCGTAACGAGGCCCTTAGCCTTGCATTTCTTGGTATGGTGAAACATTCTCTGATAAAACTAATAGGACCAACAACGGAATTAACCATAATGATTAGGAATTCCCTCAGCGAGTTTCCATTCCATCCTTTTTAGTCTGCATGTACCTTTAGAGGGTAAGAAACAATTGATGACACTGCCTGAGCAGTTCCTGGCTGCCAAAGCCACATACACATTAAACAACAATTTGCAAACAGGCTGAAAGAGTCTGCCAGTTCCAGTCCAGACATGCAGCAACTGTGGCCTGAAACTACCATGTCCTTCTATATGTAGTTCAATGTAGTGGTTCTTCCCAGGCCACAGACCCTCTACTGAGTAAAAGATCAGCATGTCTGTACAGCAGAAGTTTTCATCTCTCCAAAGAGGATTCTTGAAGCAGCTGATGAAAATGTGCACATTTAAAAATAATACATTACACAGTATGAAGCCATAGGCAACTCTCCTTTGGAGGAGCAGTTGGATGCATTTTCTCTAACTCCTGCACCCTCACCACTGTCATAGTGGAACAGCAGGATAAGGGCCCTAAATGGGACTTATGTATTATGCCCATACCGCATGGAGTGTACGAGAGATGATATACACTCAGACAACTGCATTGAAGGTGCCCTCTCACTGAAAGTGTGGAAGAATGTCGTGTGGAAGGATGTCAGCATTGGACATCATGGAGTGCTGACTGAATTCTGATTAGGGCAGAGTGATGTCACGAAGAAGCTATATGAGGAGGACATACTGAAATTATATGAAAATACTGAAGAGTGACGATGTAACTGATGTGATAAGAGAAACATGTATGAAACGATAAAGTAATCATGAATACAAATGAAGATAAAGTAACTTGTTGAACAATAAGTGTAAATACACAGCAGCGCAAGGTAGATGAGATACATAAAAGCTTGCTATAGAGGAATTTATAACGTGGCAAGGACAGCCATAATTGGAAAATGGACGCCGGCTTGTGCAAAGATTGAATTCAGCTACCTCAGAAACAGATAAGGGTTGCAGTCAGAAGATGCTGGAAGAACAGCTTTGTGTTCAAAACAAAGACCAGTCTATCTTGACTTGGGATCAAGGATGCTATTTTTAAGGAATAGCTGCAAAGCGCGAAGGGAGACAGACGAATAAGTCATGGACGTGAGACATATTTCTCTTAGATTAAAGAAAAATAAAACATCTACAAAGCCAAGTATTGGACAATTAAAAGTGAATAAAGTCTATACAAGGTAAAGTGAGCAAGTCTCCAGAGGCCAAGAAGAGCAATGACACTCAATATAATTAAATCAAATAGCAGTAAATAAGAGCCTAAAATGGACAAATTCATGATCTCTTCACATGTGACTCAGAAGTCAAAAATAAGGGCTATTCATTAAGCCTCCGATGAAGATAGTGATGTGCTTATACTCCTTTTAATGTCCCAGAACAGAGAGCAGGCTACAAGGTCCACTACAGACAGTAAACTGTGGCTCATGGTCAGACTGATTAGAGATGATGGACTAATTGGGAAAGTGGGAGTGCAATCTGATGCGATTCAAGCACCTGGGTTTCATTTTGCTTACGTGCTGCTAGCCGAGCAGAAAGTCCAAGGTTGAGTAAGAATGCCAACCAATCAGTGTGTCTGTGGGGCAACCTGCTATACAATGTTGCATAAAACAATTGGTTGCCATTTTGTTTGCCATAATCAGAATTATACATATTTAGAGGTAGTTTGTGGTGCTTCTTACAGATAAGAGACAGCAAATGAAGTGCTATCCCACATGCATTATATAAGTAGACATGTTCCCCTAACCAATCCCTCCTGCTAATACATTTTAGGGTACGTTTTGCCACGTAGGATGATGTCATAGATGATGCATGTTGGGGTATATGACCTCTGTGTAATCAAGTTTGTGTATGAGTGTGCAAGCATCCGTCCGATGTCTGCCAGTTGACCCTGCTTTATTAGATTGAGAATAAAGTAGTACTGTACCATAATCTTTGAGTCTGTCCAGTTATTTGGTCTGAGATCTTTATGGGTAATTACATCTAGCACAAGAGACAATTCAAGGTGCTAGAGCATATGCTTGTAGCGGTGGATGGTTCAGGTCTAATCGACCTAAGTCCAGCTCCAGGGACTTTTGGCTGCTCCTTTCATTAGCCAGAAGACCGCTGAGGTTCCTGTGGAGAACCGATGCAACAAAACACATATAAAAAGATACGATTGGCAGGTCCCCCTTTGACAAAATTCCTGTGCGGAGCCCACAGTGGCCCCATGAATGGAAGGTGAACTGGTCAGTTGAGGTAAAGTCGATGCCGAAGGTACATAAGTAGAACATTGAAAGTGGCAAAAATAGGGGTGGGGGAATGTGTTGTAAATAATATATATATATGCGAGGAAAGGAGGAGCCGATGAGGCGGTGTGGGCTGCACTCCAAGTAAAAAAAAAAAAGGATATAACAAGCTGCACGTAAAAACAGACAGAAAAACCTGAAGTCAGTTGACAACAATTTTATTAAAATAAACAACATACAGCAGAGGCAGGACACCAATAACACACGTCCTGTTTGATGCGTTTCGCGCTTCACATACCGCTTTTTCATATACAGGGCCAATGCATTGTGGGCTTAAAATAATAAGTATAGACCTATAATTATTTTTTGGCAGTCTGAAAAACGCTCTGGTTTAAAATGTAACACACATGCAGACATCTTGAAATGCAGTAACAAAACTGCGTACCATGCAAGATTCCAGTATGCACACTGTGTTATGAGTCAGTTAATCAGACAATGAGAAAAAAAAACTCATGAAGATCAAGACATCAAACCAAGGCTATCTACTGTAAAATAGAGATATGCCTTAAAAAAAACGGAATAAAAGATGCCATGGAGAGGGGGTCCGGCGGGGCGGGGTTGGGTTAGGGGGAGGCACGAGAGAGGAGGGAAAAGTGAAGGATGGTGGGAGTGACCAGATGAAACCCAAAATGGGTACACTTATAAATGGGAAACGATGATGATGATGATTGTTGGTACGCTGTCGGCAGGACGGACAATCAGCGCAATGCCATCATTATTTGCCAGCCGGCATGGAAAACCACTCCGATAAGGAAGTCGGCTAGATGTTAAACCTAAAATACTAGCTCCAGTGTCATATTCAATAATGGAACACGGCAGCATAATAAAGTGCAAGTGCATCAATTATAACACAAATCGACCCCCTCGCCCCCATAGGGATGGTCCAAACAAGCATAAAGTGCAACAGCTACTCAGTAATTGGTTTCGGTAAGAGCCTATAAAGTGCTCGTGCAAATGCCATATTTGAATGTATCAAGGCATAACAAAACATTCATGATACACGATGACAGAAAGTGAAAATGCTAGCAGCAATGGTAAAAGCACTTAAAAAGTAATGCACATTAAGTATAATAAGATAAAGTGCTAATGGAACCATAGCAAACTGTACACCAGGAGATATCATATGAAGTGACGTCTATACATCAGTATTTCCTCCACAAATTAGAAACAGTTAAAACCGACATAGAGACCCAGACTGTCAGCAAAGAAACATTCAAATGGCCCTTAACACCCTTTTATACACAGACATGGGGCTAACAAGAAAAAATAAATGTTAGCCAACGAAGAAACAGCAATAAAAAAGATGTCAAATTTCAACTACAGCCGTTCTTAAATGTTACATAACAGCAAACGGTGGCAAACATATTGGAACAAGTTGTGTAAAGTGAGGCAACTCAAACAAAGATAACTGATAGTAAAGTCAAAGAACATTACATGCCCAGAAAGATGTACAGTTCCTCATCGACATTATGCCCCATGGGAACTCTTTGCTGTCAAAATCAAGAATACATTTTGTTTAAAGCTGATGCAATTTAAGCACTCAATCACCCCCTCTGGGACGTTTTGCGACATGTGCTACTCCGAAAAAGGTTAACAGCTGGAAATGATTGTCATGATGTTCCTTAAAATGTTTTGCCATGGGATACGATGGATCAGACTTTTTTATGGCCCTCAAGTGCTGAAGTATTCTTAACTTTAGTTTGCAGGTGGTGCTGCCCACGTACCACTTCTCACAAGGGCAGCACAGGACATAAACAACAAATGAAGTATCACAAGTGATCAATTGTTTGATTGAACATGCAGTAGCAGTAATGGGATGAATGACATTTTTTTTAACAAGCGCATGAACACAGACTTTGCATTTATAACACTAGTAAAAACTGAAGGAGACCCAGAAAGCCAATTAATGGCAGTGGGATGTTTAACAAGCGGAGGTAGAAAGCTAGATACTATATATTATTATTATTATTATTATTATTATTATTATTATTATTATTATTATTATTATTATTATTATTACCAACCTGTCTTTTAGGGACGGAGCCCATTTGTTGGTTAACACCAGACGAGTGGAAAGTAAAGAAGATAAATCCTTATCCATAGTGAGAATGTGCCAGTGCTTGTGGATGATTTTTCTGACACTTGGAGATCATGTATCAAAGGTAACCATTAGGTGAGGATCATCACTAGTGGATCATTTAGGAAGTCTAGTTATATTAAGAAGGACATCCCTTTGAAGTGTACTCACCTTGATATAAGCATTTTCAATCACGATTTTGGAATAACCTTGTGCCAAGAAATCCGAGGCAGACAAGGCACATCTGTGATCAAATTGGGTAATATTAGTACAATGCCATCGATAGCGAACAAAGTCGCCATACAGAATACTCCTTTTGAAGATGGACGGATGGCTGCTGGTAGAATGTAGAGGAAGCCCAGTATTAGTGGATTTTTTGCATACAGAAGTATGTAAACCAAAAGGTGTCTAAGGTGACATCCAAGTAAACAATTAATTTAACACCTGTGATTTTTCGTGAACCTGAGATTAACTGCATTGGTATTAATACTCCTGACAAAAGCTAGCCAACTGCATCTGTACGTTCCCAAATAATAAAAATATCATCAATATACCACCACCAATATACAATCTGTGTTGGGAAATGTGCAGATAGATGATCAGACAAGAAAGTGGCTCCCCACCAACCCATAGTCAAGTTAGCGTACAATGGAGCAAAAGTACTGCAGTACCTCTAACTTGGAAAAAAAGGTTCCCTCAAAAAGAAATACGTTGTTGATGAAACAAAAATCCAACATTTCCAAAATTTTACTGTATCCCAAATAATTAAGCAAACGTGTGTCCCAAAAATATTTGCAAGCATTCATTCCCACATCATGATCAATAGAAGTATGTAGGGAAACAACAACAAGTGTAGTGAAAATAAGACCTTCTTCCCATGATACTTAATTAATGTGTGGCAAAATGTCCTTGCTGTCCTGTAAATAAGATGGCAAACTGAAAGAAACAAAATCATAAGTTTCATCCACAAAACGTGGACATTTTCCAACAAAGAACCAGATAAAGAGACAATTGGTCGGCCAGAACCAAAGATTTATGTATTTTAGGCAAAAAATAAATGGTGGGTAAGGTGTAAAAAGCAGGAACCAAATATTTAAGCAAATCCACATTAAGTAAACCCTTCTCAGACCATTTGGTGCACAGAATTGTAAATTCTAATGTCCGAAAAGGGATTGGATGCGAATGCCAAATCTCATGTGCGATCGCAAAGTTGTCTGTTGGCTTCAATGACATAGTTACAGAGGTCCTGAAGAACAATGTTAGAGCACTTATACGCTGGTTTGATGACAACATTAGATCGTTTTTGCAGTTCCAACATCGCTCGATGTTGTTGTAAAGTACGGTTCTGTTTAAAACTAGATGTAGTTGTTTTGAATAGTTTCCTTAAATCAGCAATCCACAGGTCATGAAAGGCCTCAATACAGCCACCAACTGGCATGGGCAGATTAAACTTTGACTTATTTTTGAGCTGTGTGTAGACCTCCCAATCAGAATCAATGTCAAAATCAGCAGAATTAATATTATCTGGGTCAAAAGAATCATCATCCAAACTGGCTAAATCAGACAGAGAAGGAATGTCTGAAATACATAGATCAGTGTTGCCTGTACGAGATGAAAATATGATTTTTCTTCACAGGATTGATGGCAAAAAATGTCTAACTTAATTTTACATATCATTTTATAACGTGGCCACGCTAGTGGCCGTGTAGTTATGGTTAAATTGCTGTTTCCATAGGAAGAGCACTTTTTGGGCGGCTTATAACTCCGCTCTCCCTGGACGAATCCTCACCAAACTCTGCAAACAAGGTATATGGGCCACTCTGAATTTGTTTGCAAAGTTTGGTGAGGTTTGGTCAAGGGGGGGAAAAGTTATAGGGGGTTCCCAAAACGTCTTTTTTCCCCATAGACTGAATGGGGGAAAAACTTTGCGCACGGCTACAGGCGAAATCGCTGGACGGATTTTACCAAATTTGCAGCAGGGGCTTGGTCCCGAAAGTGTGCTTTTGTAAATTTGGTGACAATCCGTCCAGTAGTTTCCTTTAAAACGACCAAAAAGTATGTCTGAAAAAATTAGTGATATTTATGTCCGCTCCACGGTCACACTTCCCTGTTCACTCCGCGGACAAGAAATGGATTGGCTACTCTGTAGCGTCATGTCCACGGACATGTGACGCGCTCACTCATTGGTTGTGGAACAGGGTCAAGTGCGTCAGATTGTTTGCTGCGTCTGCCATTTTTTATTTGTCGATATCGGCGGTAACACATATAAAACAATAGAGTATTGCACTTCTTTCACTTATAAAATACTGTTTCGGAAGGTCAGCTTCAATGAGGGTGGGACGGGATGCGGAAGCAGGAAGTCAAACAGTGGTGTTTTAGTGTCACCAAAGCCATACGGTAAATTGGAAGTTCATGCACAATATACGGCCAAGACTTACTGCGTCTGTGTTAAAATGTATTTAGAATACTATTGCAGTCCTACTGGCATCCTACAGTTTGAAATCTGAGCCAGGCACCTGCACTGTTTGATGGAAACAGGGGTGCTGCACGTGTATGGGAGTCGCGGTTATCATGAATGGATTCTCACATGTTGTTGCGAAGTGAGAATGTATTTGCATTCTGAGTGAAGGTCACTTGATGTGCTTTTTTCATTGCGAGCTCGGTAGGCCCACGCATTCCACTAAACCCATAAGGGTCAATTGTTTTTTCACCTTGAGCAAAAGGGAAAAATAAGCCACATTGCAGGGAGTGAGAGTTTGCAAAAAAATACTATTTGATAAGGTTATGTTTCAAAAACGCTTGTAAGGCACATGAAATATCAGTTCACACAGAATCTTTGGTGGGAATCCATTGCTGTCTGGCTTTATCTAAAACCAATGGAGGCAGTAAATATCATGCAAGTTTAATTTTGACGACTCTACACTGGACCGACTTTAAATTTGTTATTAGCAGAATAATAATTTTGATAATCTAACTGAAGTACTATCTGACTGTGCAGTTCTCATTTTTTTCACTTACGAAGAGTGTAGATTGTCCGCGTTTGCAGGCTATGACTAGACTTACACTTGTTCAACGGTACTATTTCTGCTTTAAAGTGTCATGTTTCGCCCGACCTGCAAGCATCCACCGCCTGCCATGCCCACAAACCCCCACCACTTTCCCCTCCCCAAAAACTGCACTCCTAGCCTTAGCAAGAACCGAAGCCGCATCCCTCTCCCCCTCTGACCCCCCTACCCTCTCCCACACTCCAATCGCAATAAAGAAACTAAAGAGGAATCGTACCTGGTCCCCCTCAATCTCTCAGCACTCTTCGCCTTCCCTGTCTCGACCCACCGCCTCCTTCCCCCAATCACCTCCTTCCCACGTAGCTTCACCCTTCCTGAAACCCCTCTCCCTCGACTTCTCATCAACTGCAACTGAAACTCCTAACTGCCCACACCCCACCCTCAAATCCCCCGAGCCAAACCCGATCATCCTAACACACGCAGCCACTCAATGCCACCCAAAACCCGCCAATTCTTCTGCTCGCCCACTATTCCCATCGATCAGCTCCCGCCCTACCCCTCTCCCTCTACAGCTTCCTCTCTCTCCGCCACCACCCCCTTCCGCTCCTGCTCCGAGACCGACCTCGACTGCCGATGTGAACTGCATCCTATTGAATGCCCGATCCGTAGCAAAAAACAGATCCTCCATCTTTGACCTCCTCGCCTGTGACAAACCAGATCTGGTTTTCATCACTGAAACTTGGTTCTCTGACGACTTCGCCCCAATCGCCAGCAAAGCCCCCCCCCCCCCGACTACTCCCTGATCCCACTAAACTGTCCCACTTGAGGAGGGGGAGTAGCATTCATCTTCAAGTCTCTCTTCCACGCCTCAATCATCAACAACCAACCTTCCATTCCTGCCTGCGAATCACTCCTCGTTAAACTATCCCTATCCCCGTCGCTCTCACACAGCTTCCTAATAATCTACAGGCCCCCTTGCTATGATAGACAATTCGCAAACAACCTCTGTGACTCAATTGCCACCCTTCAACTAAACCATCCCAACCTCACCCTTCTTGGAGACTTCAACATATGGCTCGACATCCCCACCAACCCTATGACTCACTCTCTGGTTGACGGTTTAGACGCAATTAACCTCCAACCCCACATAAATGGCTGAATCACTATAAAGGACACACTCTTGATGCCATCTTTAGCTCCAACACCCAAATTCATCTAAACCCCCCCACCCCTATCATCTGGTCCGATCACTTCATTCTTTCTTTCGCCATTCGAACTTCCGACCCCCGTCCCGTACTCAAATCTGAACCACCGAATCTACGCAAATGCTGGAAAAAACTAATAATTATCCCAGACCTAGCCGACGCACTCCTCCAGTCTCCACCACCTACTTTCCAACTCAATAAACAACTAACCCCTGATGCCTTTGACTCATGGCTCAACGCATCTCTAATGCGGCTCGCACCCCCTTGCAAACCGTCAACCTGCGTGGCCTCTTCCCCAGATTGTTCACTCCTGAGTTGATGACCACTAAACAACTATATAAATACCTAGAACGCAAATGGCAGAAAAACAAAACCAAAGAGAGCAGGGCTACCTTGGCCCGACACCTCTATCAGTACAAGGCCGAAATCCGGAAAGCAAAAAAAGTCCACTACAACTCCCGAATCCTAAACTGCAAAAACCCAAGCAAAGAACTCCACAAAATCATCTCTGAATTCACTAAACCGGCATGCACTGCGACCGTCCCGACCCCCTCACAATCACTGTGCGACTCACTCTCCCTGCACTTTTACACCACGGCTCTCAAAAGAACAAATACTCTAGCCACCAAACTGGCTCTCTTACAGCCACCAGGCAATACTCCCCCCATATCGGCAGGCCCACCAGCTGCGCCCACTACGCAACCAACACAATCGAATCCCCAAAGAGATCTTCGCTTCCACCTGTGCAGGAGAACACGCTAAAATCCATCATAAATACCTCCCTTTCCTCTGGTATCTTTCCTGACGCCTTCAAAATGGTTCATGTCAAACCGCTAATTAAAAAACCTTCCCTCGACCCTCTCGAGCCTAAAAACTACCGCCCCATCTCAAACACCAGATTCCTGGCCAAACTCATTGACCGAACCGCCTACTCCCAAATAAATGCCTTTTTCGAAGCCAACAATCTCCTGGACCCCACACAATCAGGTTTCAGAGCACGTCACGGAACCAAAACCACCCTAACCTCAATCTGGGATGACCTTAAAATGACGGCAGACTCCGCGGGATGCGCCGCACTAATCCTTCTTGACCTATCTGCCGGCTTTGACACAATCAATCACTCAATCCTCCTAGACCGCCTCCACTCCCTAGGAATTTGTGGAACCGCTCTTAAATGGATTGCTTCATTCCTCAAAGATAGGTACCAAATAACGATTCCATCCACCTATACCTCCCAATCCCGACCAGTCAACAGGGGAGTCCCAAAAGGAGCATGCCTATCCGCCCTCCTGTTCAATCTCTACCTGATCACCCTCCCACCAATAATTTGTTCACACAACATCCTGTGTTACAACTACGCTGACGACACTCAACTAATTCTAAAACTAATGAACTAAAAACCCAACTCCCGACCTGACCTAGCCTCTTGCCTCCTCGACATAGAACTCTGGATGACCCAAAGCCACCTCCTATTAAACCCCTCCAAAACCAAAATCATGTTATGTGGCAACGCCAAACTTCTTCCGCACCCGCTACCCTGGCCACCCACCATGGGAACCTCACCGACCCCCTGCAACTCAGTGAAAAATCTTGGATGCACCCTTGACTCTGACCTAACACTCTCGTGCCAAGTCAACAACGTCTCAAAGTCCTGCCACTACCACCTTAAAACCCTTAGGCGCATCTTTCCATATCTCTCCTTTCCCAACAGAATCTCTGCGGTCCAATCAATCGTTATATCAAGACTGGACTACGCAAACCCCCTATATCTCGGTGTCCACGCATACCAACTGAATAAACTCCAAAGGGCACAAAACGCCACAGCCAAAATGCTACTTGCGCTCGGCCCAAGAGACCACATCTCCCCAGCCCTTAAGACGCTTCACTGGCTTCCAGTAGATCAAAGGGTGACTTTCAAAACCTTATGCATCTCCCATCGAGCACTGCATAAAACCGGACCTCAATATCTTCAAGACAAGCTAAAACCCTATCACCTCCCACGCACCCTAAGATCAAGCTCAGCCGGCCTGCTAATCATACCTAAGACAAACTCAGTCAGGTTGGGCGGATCATCATTCTCAGCCTTGGCCCCCACCCTGTGGAACTCGCTCCCACCCCATATCCACCTGACTGAGGATTTAACCTCCTTCCGCAAACTGCTGAAAACCTGGCTTTTCCCCTAAAACCGACCAGTAGCAAACCATCCCGAACAGACTAACAGCATCTCAATGACATCTATCCAACAAACTACCTGATGCGAGAAATTGACAGCTAATAACCCCCGAATATAAACTAGAAGGACAAACAGAATTTAACTAGTAAAATAGATCAAAACAGTGAAGTGGATAATAAGAATAAAACATAGGGAAACAATAAAGAGATGTAAACTACTGAAAATGAACATAATGCATGAGGAGCGAATGAAGTGAATGGCGTGGATGAAATAGAATGGATGAAGCGTGTGGAACAGATGAATGCGCTGAATGGAAGAATGAATGAGTGGAAGAACAGATGACTACATAGATTGAATGAGTATGAGTAGATCGGATGAGTGTATAGAATGGATAAACATGTTAAGCCATTGCGTGTGTAGAGCGGTTGCGTGTGTAGAGCGGACGAGTATGTAGACCAGATGAGTGTGGAATGAGTGTGGATAGCAAATGAGTACGGAAATGAGGAGAGTGTGTAGATCGCTGGAGCAGATGAATGTGCAGACCTGGCGAATGTATAGAGCGGACGAGTGCATAGAGCGGATGAGTGCATAGAGCGGACGAGTGCGGGGAGCAGATGAGTGCAGAGAGATGACAAGTTGAATGCGTGAGTGCATAGTACGGGTGAGTACATAGAACAGATGAGTGCGGGGAACAGATGAGTACGGGGAGCGGATGTGTGAGGCGAGCGGATGAGTGAGGCGAGCCGACGAGTGCGAGGAGCGGTTCAGTTGAATGTGTGGAAAGCACGAGTGCATAAAAGTGGATGTGTACATGGAGTGGATGTGTACATGGAGCGGATGAGTGCATAGAGCGGATGAGTGCATAGAGCGGATGAGTGCATTGAGCAGATAAGTGCGGGGAGCGGTTAAAGGCATGGTCTAGTAAAACATTTTATTGTCCCTACGGGTGGGCCATGTTTTTTTAAGCCTAAGTGGCTCGATTTTAGAAAACTTTCCTTTGGACCTTACCCGAGTTTTCGTCCATTAAACGCACGCGAAAACAAGCACCAGGGAGCCGCCATTTTCTGATAATCCTATCTTTTCCCCGATCGCCCTGGCTGACCTGCTTTTGCGGCACTAAATCAATTCCCCCGCCCCTGAGCCTGTCATCAGCAGACTCGTACCACCCATTTTCCAACGCCAAAGCACGTCTCGTGTCAACATTCGCTGCGCTTCAGCTAATGACGTGTCGCCATGGAAATGGCAGGACGCCTCTTTCCTCAATAAGTATAAACAGACCGTTTCACAACACACAGCAGCAGATTTTCAATTCCATTCTTCTCTCTGTGTTACTTTGAGTATTCTGTGACTCGTTTCAGTGCTCTGGCCAGCTACCTTCGCCGCTTGTAGCCCGTGTGAACAGATACCAGTACCACCGCTTTAAATTATTTTAGTTTGTTTAACACACAATGGCTACAATAATGCCCTACATGTACGAGCCCGAGTATACCGAGGAGGAACTACTGGAAAGGGAAGCACGCGAAAACGATGGGGATTCGGACGGCAGTTGGCAGGACGAATCAACAGATGAAGAGCCTGGGCCTAGTCGAATGGACGGCGTCTCCACCTGGTGCACATGCAATCGGTGCAAGCTAATGCCAACTGAGGACGAGAACTGCTGCTGCCGAGAAAACTCGGGATGCCTGGCCTACATTTCGGAAGGTGAGCCACGCCCGCAATGCATCACCGAGCTTCAGGGCAGCCTGCCTCAGATGGGCCGTGTTGAGAATAATGATGGTGCTTAGGCACGAACTTCGAGCAACTGTTCGTCCTCGTAATCCGAGTAACGAGTAAGTATACTCTGCTTGTCATGCCACTCCTATTTCATGTTCTTCTACTATATCCAAAATTACATCTACATATCATTGTAACACATGTAAGTCGCTCAATAGTGTGCATTGTCTAGATAGCATTTGTCCGTGTAAAATGCCATTAGTTACAAGAATTGTCATTGACAACAAACGTTTATTAAACTTATCTTGGTCATTTAAAAACAGTTTGTTTCATTCCTTTTCACAGGTGGTACAGGCTGGTGGCCTATCGTTCCTTTACATGGTGGCTTCACGGGAGGCTTGGACACCGCGTTCGAAGAGTGATACCTGCCTGTGCCGTTCGTGCCATTAGAGAAACGTTCCCGAGTGACAGCGGTCAGTACAGGGGATTTTCTCTCGCTGTGCTGCAACCTGACCTGTATAATCTTTAAAGTCTTGTATTTTTGTGTCATGAAAATAAGATACAAAATAAAACACCACATATATTTTAACAACGGTTGTCTCGATTTTTTAAATGAATCAAGTGTGTCTCCATTCAAGGATGGACGTCAGACATCTGTGCTCCGAATGGGTGAAGATCTGGTCGCTGTGAAGCAGGGTGGTCACTATCTATCTAAGATAACATAACATATTCTCGATAATGCATGCACTAAATAACACTTGTTCAAAGTCTTTCAGTAGGTTATGTCTCTATAAAAGTCACACATATATCTATACTAACAATTACCATTGGATTATACGGGCCTTAGGGTCTTGACCACTATAATACACCGGTTGAAGTGTGGGTCTGTGCTCACAAGAATCTCCGGTGTGTGGCATTTGTTATTGATAAGCAACGATATACTATCATTGATATAAAGGCGATATACTGTATATTGATATAAAGGCGGTTCGCGCCGGTGGATGCGTGCTGGCATGGGGGGCTGTCAGGGGCGCGAAAGGCCAAGTTGCCAAACTACATGTACACTTCAAAAGGTGTCCCACGCCAAGGGGCCATCGGTCACACGGCCTCCTCAGACCCCGTGTCTCCAGCCAGACCTCCCCTTGAAGCAGGCCGCCCCCCTGCTATCCACATAAGTGTGTCTCCATTCAGCAGTCTTCCTGTGCCTTATCTGCACGCCCCAGGGCCATCCATCCCACCCCCCTGTATCAAAGGCGGTTCGCGCCGGTGGATGCGCGCTGGCATGGGGGGCTGTGACGGGCGCAAACGGCCAAGGTGCCAAACTACATGTACACTTCAAAAGGTGTCCCACGCCCACGGGCCATTGTTCACATGGCCTCCTCAGACCCCGTGTCTCCAGGCAGGCCTCCCCTGAGGCAGGCCGCCCCCCTGCAATCCACATAAGTGTGTCTCCATTCAGCAGTCTTCCTGTGCCTTATCTGCACGCCCCAGGCCCATCCATCCCACCCCCCTGTATCAAAGGCGGTTCGCGCCGGTGGATGCGCGCTGGCATGGGGGCTGTGACGGGCGCAAACGGCCAAGGTGCCAAACTACATGTACACTTCAAAAGGTGTCCCACGCCCAGGGGCCATTGTTCACATGGTCTACTCAGACCCCGTGTCTCCAGGCAGGCCTCCCCTGAGGCATGCCGCCCCCCTGCAATCCGCATAAGTGTGTCTCCATTCAGCAGTCTTCCTGTGCCTTATCTGCACGCCCCAGGCCCATCCATCCCACCCCGCTGTATCAAAGGCGGTTCGCGCCGGTGGATGCCTGCTGGCATGGGGGGCTGTCAGGGGCGCGAAAGGCCAAGGTGCCAAACTACATGTACACTTCAAAATGTGTCCCACGCCAAGGGGCCATTGTTCACATGGTCTCCTCAGACCCCGTGTCTCCAGCCAGGCCTCCCCTTGAAGCAGGCCGCCCCCCTGCTATCCACATAAGTGTGTCTCCATTCAGCAGTCTTCCTGTGCCTTATCTGCACGCCCCAGGCCCATCCATCCCACCCCCCTGTATCAAAGGCGGTTCACGCCGGTGGATGCGAGCTGGCATGGGGAGCTGTGACGGGCGCAAACGGCCAAGGTGCCTAACTACATGTTCAATTCAAAAGGTGTCCCACGCCAAAGGGCCATTGTTCACATGGTCTCCTCAGACCCTGTGTCTCCAGGCAGGCCTCCCCTGAGGCAGGCCGCCCCCCCTGCAATCCACATAAGTGTGTCTCCATTCAGCAGTCTTCCTGTGCCTTTTCTGCACGCCCCAGGCCCATCCATCCCACCCCCCTGTATTAAAGGCGGTTCGCGCCAGTGGATGCCCGCTGGCATGGGGGGCTGTCAGGGGCGGGAAAGGCCAAGGTGCCAAACTACATGTACACTTCAAAAGGTGTCCCACGCCCAGGGGCCATCGGTCACATGGCCTCCTCAGACCCCGTGTCTCCAGCCAGGCCTCCCCTTGAAGCAGGCCGCCCCCCTAAGACCACGACATACATACATCATTCATTCACAAACACACCCCTGTTTCTAATACTTTATAAACCACTTGATATGTCTCATGAGAACATCTTTGTGCTTTGCAAGTCAACTCCTGAACGTGTTACCTGGCAACCACTGAGATCTACGCTAATCTGCTCGTCGTTGTGCTATCCGTGAACTTCTGTGACCGCTTAGAGCAAACCCATCAGTGTGCTACCCGTGGCCACCCACCTATTCTCCTGCAACATACTGCTCTGTTTGCTGAATCCAACTGTTTGTTGGTCAAGGTAAGGCCATGTATCCTAGTCATATTTCGCAGATTTTTAAATTTGTATCTATTTACGAGTTGAGTACACAATAGTGCTAGGTTCATTGGTCTCATTGCTATTGACTTGAGTTTCCATTGCTATGCTATCAATAGATCTATTTATTTTCATCTGTGTCTATTGTCATCGAATTGCACCCTTCGGGGGTCCAGTCTATAATGTAAGCATGTTTCCTTCTCGTGCAATACAGAACATCCAAGGGATGAGTCACATGTTCAGTTTTTAGTCACATCATTTATACATTTCTGCAACTTATGCAAATACTAAGCCGCACATAATGAACTGGTATAGTTCCTGCGACCAAAACAAACCTTGCATTGATCATTGTATGATTCATTTACTTTTGTATCAAATCTTTATTCTTGAAGATTGTATAATAATGTCGATATGTACTTTTCAGATTTATCAACAATGCCTGCCTGTTCGATTAGCGGTTGCCCTTCGAAGACCCATGCTAAATCTGAAGGCACTACAATGCATGTATTCCCGAAAACTGTTGATCGAATAAGAGAATGGGTCAGACATTGCGGATATCCACTGGATGGGCTGGAAAGTAGAGTCCAACAAGTCTTACAGGACAAGAGGGGTGATCGATACCGCATCTGCAGCCGGCACTTTTCCTTGGACATGTACACAACTTCTTGGGTAACAAAGAAGAATAAACGGCGAACGACACGGAAATTGCGCGAAAACGTTATTCCCACTCTATTCGTCCACATTCCGCCACCGGTGAGTCAAGTGTCCGGATTTAGCTTTAGGCCTTGCGGTAGTGTGTAGGTAGCCGAATGGATTAATTGATATTGTAGGTGTTCTATCCCTTGTAATAATTTCGATATTGATATGAGTGTATAGTTTTTTGAATAATGACATTTATCAATATATTCTTTTTCGATTTCATAACCCACAAACGCAATGTATATATATATGGGGACAGGGAACTGTGCTGTATTGAGCATTTTTAAAGTATTCTGTCGGCTTACATGGCTATTTTTAATATTGGCATTTCATTATCAATCATTAATGGACCTTTACAACTTCTTGACTATCCCTTCAATCTGAAGCAAGAACATTCTACATCCTTGACGTGGTCGCAGTTATCAACCACTTCTAGCGCGTATCAGGTAATCTTACTAGGCTAATCCGCTACATACTTGTTTTATGCATGTCAAGTAATAGTTTTATTCTATCGTGTAATTACTTTACCAAATGTTTGGTTACTGCTTTCCAATTGATATACACCTTAGTTATCGTCCACTGGTGTTTGTTTTCAGTTCTAATTAGTGTTATCCATACTAATGCAAGTACTGTCTTTCAGGGAGATGCTGAAGGGTCCGCCACATCTACAACATTTCTAGATGTTCTTCAACAGCAGGAGGTATGGATACTGACAGCTCCATCGAGCGTCATCATCAGAGCTGGAATTCTTGTCGTTTGATTGTTCTACACAATGTTTCATTCGTGGTTAGCCGTTGATATGTACCTGTGCTGTCGACCCCAGGTGTGTGTTATGTTTTCACAATTGTAATCCTCACTAATGCAAGTACTATGTTTCAGGCAGTTGATGGAGCGTCAACCCCTGCACTTGATGCAGAGCCTGACATTCAAGTATACGAATCGGCGCAACAGCTTTCGGAAGTGCGCACTACATTTGCAACATCCATAGATATTCTTCAGCAGCACGAGGTATGGATAATGACAGCTCCATCATGCGTGATCATATAACGTGATTCCATTTGCTATACTTTCTTCCCTATTAACGCAAGTGCTGTGTTTCAGGGAGACGACAAAGCTTCCACCACAATCACAACATCTCATTTAGATGATGCAGATGTAAAGGAATCGTTGAAAAAAGTCGATGAAATGTGATCATATTTAGATTTTCCTTGATTCTTTTGGACAATGCATCATTTGCGGTTATCTCTTTATATGTACCTGTGCGTTCGACCCCAAGTGTGTGTTATGTTTCCAATATTGAAAACCATACTAATCCAAGTACTGTGTTTCAGGGAGACAACGGAGCTTCCACCACAATCACAACATCTCATTTAGATGATGCAGATGTAAAGGAATCGTTGAAATAAGTCGATGAAATGTGATCATATTTGGATTTTCCTTGATTCTTTTGGACAATGCATCATTTGTGGTTATCTCTTTATATGTACCTATGCCGTCGACCCCAAGTGTGTGTTGTGTTTCCAATATTGAAAAGCATACTAATGCAGGTACTGTGTTTCAGGGAGATGCGGATGCCTCCTCTCCAATATAACCATTCATGGCAGTCCATGCAGAGCCAGAGGTATGGATACTGACAGTTCCATCGAAATAGATCATCACTGGTCGAATACTTGTCGTTTGATTGTTGCACACAATGTTTAAATCGTGTTTGGCTATTGAGATGTACCTGTGTGTTCGCCCTCACGTCTGTTTTATGCTAACAATATTTTGATACATAGTAATGCAAGTACTATGTTTCAGGGAGACGATGGAGCCTCATTCCGTGCTGTCTATGCGGATACAGAAAATATAGTCGTTGCAGCGCAAGAGGAAGGGAGGACATGCGGAAACGAATCGGAGCTACAGCGTGCAGATGTTGAAGGTCGAGTCAAAAAAGTTGCAAAGAAAAAAAAACAAAAAAAGGTTAGTTACAAACAGTTCATAACTTTAAAAAAAATTTGTGCTGGGGACTGTTTTATGTTTTTTTCCAGTCAATTCTACTACACTCCATCTTGTGTTTAAACTGAACATCCCTTTTCCAATCTCTCCTCCAGTTACCCGTGGGTGTCAGAACTATACACACACAGACAGTGAAGCGAATGAGAGATGTGGCTTGCCAGACCGTGTACACTATGGAGGAACTATTAATTGAGGCGAGGCGTGTTCAGGCTCGAGATGCTCATGTCCAATGGCCAGAACATGAATTAACTGTGTTTGGAGACTACAGCAAAGTTGCATTGGACCATAGCTACAGTGCGACCGCACCACCACAAGAAGATGTTATTGAATGTATTGAAGATAGCTCTGAAGTGGATGCAGATCAATTTACACAATCTACAACCGCCAAAAATTGCCACCAAAAAACCTGTCGACATTGTTGTGTTCTCCCATCAATGTTGAAGTAATAGATGTTGAAATGACAGAGAATTAACCAGCCGCAGCATCCATAGACGCATCAGAACTTGATATCAGCGATATTACTTTCCAATGTGTTGAAATCTCCACAACGTCAAAGGCCGAAACAACGTTGACGCAGGATGACAGTCTAATGAAAGAGAGCAAATACATTGTATTCGACAGTTGTTTGATGGAAATTATAAGTATGCTGAAATGTGTGCATTCCATTAGAGGGAAAGTATGTGGGAAGCCATTGATTAATGTGACTCGTCAAATAAATGGCAGTAACGTCAAAATAAATGCCGCCTGTAGATTAAATCATAGGTTCTCATGGTCTGCACAACTGATTCTGGGGAAACTGCCAGCAGGCAATCTACTGTGTGCAGCTGCATCACTTTTTAGTGGCTCCAGTTTTAGAAAGTTAGAGGCTTTCTTTCAGTTTGTGGGACTCCATTTCATTTCTAAAGCGCTGTACTACATATACCAACGTGATTATCTGTTTCCGGCCATTAGTGATGCTTGGAAAATTGAACAATTGTCTCTAGCAAGTACATTCGAAGGCAAACGATTCAGGCTAGCCGGCGATGGACAGTGCGACATCCCTGGATTTTCTGCCAAGTACTGCACCTACCGCTTTCAGGACATGGATAGTAAGAAAATTGTGAGTTCGGTGGTCGTGCAGGTAACACAATGTACATCCTCAGTGGCCATGGAGAAACTAGGTTTTATAAAATCAGTGGAATATCTACAATCGAGGGGAATGCACATCGACCTCATAGCCACGGATAGACACGTTTCAATTGCCAAGACAATGAGAGAGCAGTTCCCACATATTAAACATCAATTTGACGTATGGCATCTTGCTAAATCAATCAATAAGAAAATCTCGGCTGCAGGGGAAAAAAAAGGTTTTGAAAGTATTTTGCAGTGGTCACATTCTATCACCAACCATCTTTGATGGAGCTCAAAAACTTGTGAGGGGTCAGTGGAAATACTACTTGAAAAATGGCGGTCACTGATGCACCACTGTACCAATGTTCACCGCTGGACAGCAAATGAACATTTCCACCAATGTGAACATGGCCCTTTGTCCCCAGAGGAGGCACGGAAGAAGAAGTGGTTGATTCCATCTTCACCGGCACACAAAGCCATTGAGAAGATTGTTTTCGACAAAACTCTATCAAGAGATTTGAGAGGACTGACAGAATTCTGTCACACAGGAGATTTGGAGGTGTTCCACAATATGTGCCTAAAGTACAGGCCAGAGCGCTTGCATTTTAGCTTTCGGGGCATGAAACCGCACTCTACTAGCGGTCTTGGCCCATAACAGCAATGTCGGACGTGAACAATCTAGGACTACGGGTAAAGTAAGGATGCCTCGCTACACTAAGGTGTTTTCAAAACGAAGAAAGCAATGGGTGATCAAACCAGTCTCTGATGAAATGCAGTTCGACTTTGTGAAAGGCCTTATTGTTGCTGTGTTAGAGAAGCACAGATATGGAATTTTGGACGTTTCTGTGCAGAGCAGTGATCCATTGCCACCGAACATTGCGACTGTGCCATGCCCACCCGAAGCACAGCTGATTGTGAAGTACAAATCCCGGTTTAAATAATTGCAATACGATTGGCTTTTTGTAAATAAATGTTATTGTACAGTGCACCTGTAAACCTAACCCCTACCTTCACCATAATGGGTGGCGAACAAGCTGGGTGTCATCTTTGAATTCTCTCTATTCACCTCACATATGTGTATGTATATATTTTTCTCATGTCTCATCTCATGTAAATGTAAATGCTGCGCACTGTTAACGGAGGGGAGGCTTGCGTATTGCAAATAATAAAACAAACAAACAAACAATAAATCTCACTTTTAACTCAACTCCTGTGGTACTTTATACTTTCCCTGACCTTCCGCAAAAAATTAAATGTCTCAATTTGGGCTGCAAAGCTCGCAGACAACGGGGACAAAATTGGGGCACTTAGAACGCACCAGCCAAGCGGGCCGTGGCATTTGGGAGAGAAGCCAGTTCGCATTTGCACATTGAGGCGCACTACATAGACGGATTCTAAACATCAAGTTCTCACAGATGCCTATACTACGTGATGTTGCAAATAAAGAATGCGAAGGACAGCGCCCAGATGAGGCCCACAAGTCGCACTGGAAGTATAAGGGTCTATTGTTTTTTGACCTTGAGACAGGGACCATGCCGAAAGAACTACATTTGAAGGGAGTGCGCAATAACGTAAGAGACGATAAGGCAGAAAATTCAGAAACTAGACCAAGTTTCATTTTAGGTCAGTATACGAAAAATCGTTGTCAAGAGCACGGTCCGTTTTACAGACTGCATTACGAAGAGACACAATGGAAATTTCAAATATAATGTAAGTAAATCTTTACACGCTTTTATACCGGAATGAAGATTTAATGAATGGATGCATGAATAAATGAATGAATGAAGAGCTAGGAAAAGCAAGTAAAACTGTTTGTAGTGGGCACATGGGCATGCAGGTCCACTGGTCTCACCGATCTCGGTCCTTGGCCCAGCCACTTTTCCCGCACTGCCTACCTGCACTGTCTCTGTATCCTTCAGCCCCTTCTCCCGGCATTTACCTTGCACTTGCCACCAGCTGGCCCTATTATTTAATTTGTATTCAACTAACCATGTACAGCCCTTCCCCATGCGCGATCAGAAAGACACCTGGCCTAGTAGGATTGTTGTCTGTCTGCCCTTGTTCCCAACCTGCCTCGTCACGCCTAGGAACACTTGAGTATAGGCGCGTTACAAATGCCATATCATATCATTCCTCACGCATGTAGACTAACTGTCGTTTATCATTGTCTGTTGGACTCGATTTATCTCGTTACTTTTCGCATTGATTTTAGAGACGAAAATACTCCATTGAACTATCCTTGCAAGCAAATAGTTGCTGATCGGCCGTAATAAATAAAATGAGTAATATTAATGAAGTTCGGCTAGCGAGACTAATTATCATTTTTTTGTTTTCATAACAGGTATTTGATCCCATTCTGCCACTGCCATCTGTTTGAGACACCGGCGGATGGATTCTTCAGCAGACACGTGCAGCTTCGTGTCAACAACTGGAGCACGATCACCATATTATGGAACGATCGCCAAGGGCCCACATGCCCTTACGCTGTACTAGTGGTTAGAAGCAACATAACAACCTTTAGGCTGGACTAGTGCCTAGTTGATGGAACAGCCTTGCGGTTCACCGTGCTTCCAAAGTGATTCTTTTTACGAAAATGAACACCGTGTGTACCATAAAGGAACAGGGCGTGACTCAAGATGAAACGGAACAGTTATTGCGGATACAGATAAAAGAAAATAAATGGCTTCCGGAGTTCATATGGCAATTGCTGAATATTCTCTGAACATTTAATGTCAAATAAATGTACTTTACCAAATGTACCGTGTTGCTGTTTCATTTTAAAGAACAGTTCCATATTCCGAATTGTGGCGCGCTGTGTTGTGAGTTGATCTGGGTTGGTTTCCGGGTTCTGTGTGGAGTCGCGCAGAAGACGACTGGGCGCGTTTGCCTGCGCAGCACAGTAACATCACGGGGAGAGGCGGGGAATATGAATGTTTTGATAATGTCAGGCTCAGGGGCGGGGGAATTGATTTAGTGCCGCAAAAGCAGGTCAGCCAGGGCGATCGGGGAAAAGATAGGATTATCAGAAAATGGCGGCTCCCTGGTGCTTGTTTTCGCATGCGTTTAATGGACGAAAACTCGGGTAAGGTCCATAGGAAAGTTTTCTAAAATCGAGCCACTTAGGCTTAAAAAAACATGGCCGACCCGTAGGGACAATAACAATTTTTACTAGACCATGCCTTTAAAGTGCGGGGAGCGGATGAGTGCGGAGAGCGGATGAGTGCGGAGAGCGTATGAGTGCGGGGAGCGGATGAGTGCGTAGAGGGGAGGAGCGCATAGAGAGGAGGAATACATAGAGGGGAGGAATGCATAGAGGGGAGGAGTGCGTAGAAACGACTTCAAATAGGGGTCTTCAGGATTCCTGAAGCAAAGCCAACAAAAAGAGTGCGTATCAAGCTCTAAGATGGAGCAAAAATTAGATGAGATATATTTACTAAATATAGTAAAGGAAGGTGTACGCAAAACATTTAACAAAGTGGATATGTGTGTGGTTATAAATATGTCAATGCAAAACGTTTGTTGTGTTTAAACTAGTACATATAAAACAATGCCAACAAATTAGGTTATTTTTAGAATTTTTTTAATCAAGAGAATGATGCCAATCAGAAGGATAAAAATAAAATGAAACAAATGATTCTTCAAATATTAACAATAAAACAAGATATTAAAAATGGCTAGAAAGTGTAAACTAAGGAACAAACAGAACATTGTTTTGTAGAGTTTTAAAAAGCAGATACAATATTTAGATTTTTTTGGATTATTAAGCAGCAATTGATAGTGCCCGCTCAAATTGATTAGTGTGATATATTTGATAACATAAAGAGAAGAATACAAAATTTGATAAGCATAGACAGTGATGGCTGCCTTTTCTACACCTTGTTGCGCATAGATGGTCTCACTTCACCTGATACAGTCGTCAGAAGTGAAATAAGAATTTTGCCAGTACCCTGAGCCTGCAACCAGAGTTACCCCTGGTGGTAGGCCGGGGTTGAATTTACATTGATGTGATATTAGCATGAGTAGATTTATTCTAAAGGAGAATTGATAAGTGGGGTCAGATTTTTGGTAATACTAATGTTTATTTAGTTGGAGATAATCAACCAACACACAAAGGCGAAAACAGTGGGGCATAGCTAGGCACTCACGATTGTCCTGAAGAAGGCTGGAATCATCTGAGAGCCACATCGAAAAGGCCTGCACAGTCCGGCTGAAAAACATGCGTAGATGACTTTATTGTTGTTGATCAAGAGCTACACCAGTAGATTAACAGGGTGCATAGGAACTAACCCAAAAAATGTTTTCTCTGTATGAAACCTGTATTATAAAAAAGGTTATTAGTGAATGGTTACATGTGTTTGGGAGTGTGAACGTGGATAAATAGAGGTACGCCTGATCAAATAGGTTGAGTGGAGTTGGGGTAACCAACATGTATATGTGGTTGTGAAATGAAGTCGCTTTTTTAGCTTTGAGATTACCAATTGTTATTGAGGAAATGTGTATAATAATAAGTTTCTATTTTTCTATGATACATGGTTGCAATTTAATCAAATTTTTTCTGTCCACCACTTATGGTCTTGATCAATTATTTTTTTGTATTCATTGGTTGCCTGGATGATCGAGACCGTACCAGGTACCATTAGTGAATTTAACTTCTGGTGCAGGAAAATGGATTTATGAGTTAGAGAGAATCACATCAGGAATGACGTTAGCTATAGGTGACATAAAAGGCTTGCTAGAGAGCTGACAACCTTTGGAAGTGAGCATGATATGCGGGTGTTACTGCACAAAACAGGACACACAATGGCGTGCCATTTAATAATTGCAGAGCAGATGGATGGCAGGCGCTCAGAGTGCAATACCGCGATACATCAGGTATGGGTGTGATTATGACTGGGAAAATAAGGGGAGCATGAAGACCCTGTTGCTTATATTCAAGAACGCTGGTGCCTTGAGAAGCATGAACCATAGGATAGAACGGTAGCATTATTTTACCACATTTTGTGTCAGGGACTCCCCGAGCCACTGCAACAGCAACTGAAGAAACAGGTGGCAATAGAAGCGAAGCCATGACCAGAAATACAATTGACATTCGTGCATCACTGCCGATGGATGCAGGAGAAGAATAAGAAGAAAGCCAAGAGTAGAAAGCAGGAGGAAGCGAAGTCAGACCAGAAAATGTTGTCAAAAATAGCCATAGAGGGAGCGGTATTGATGAGTAATGAAGGCGGGGTGATGCAAGAGATGCAATCACTGCAGCAAAACAATGTAGTGTATCCCACATATCAGAGTGGGTAAACTTTTTGGCCAAGAGGAAGAGGGAATGGGCCTAAAGGAGGAGGACGAAGTGGATTTCAAAACATTCAGGGAAGAGGAGCATTAAATGCTGGACAGCCGCTACAATGCTGGAATTGTGGAAGAATAGGACACAAAGCAAGAACATCTAGAAGCAGAGGAGGCATGCTGCAAAATTGGCAAGCTCCAAGAGGGGGGATGGGCTATGCTCCACAATATAATACAGAACCACAGGAATGTTATGCCTAAAATCACAAACAGGTTCAGACATATGCGCTGCAATGACAGCAAATGCAATAAGAGCGATTACAAATGCAATTGCCACATGGGCAATCACAGCAAGTACTCATGCAAGCACAACAGGTACAAACTCACCAAGCACAGGCACAGCAGGCTATTGTGCCACAATGGAATATGACTACAGGAGTCCAGCAAGCACCCACACCCAAATTAGGGAGTGTGACTGTGGTAGGAGGAAATACTTTCACAGGTACAGGGAGGGATGTATATCTACAATAGGACAGCCCACAGAGCGACCTGATGTGTTCAGTACTATCAGTGACACCAGACCCCAAAGAGGAACTAAAGGTCAAGGTGACAATAGGAGGCACGACATTTTCATTTCCTGTGGACACTGGAGCAACTCGTTCCTGTGTCTGTGAGGGGAAATATCCAATGTCAGGTATTGCAATGAATGCACAGGGATTCTCTCGGGTGATGAGTTTAGTTTAGTTTACAGACAAATTCCCAATCTCTATAGGAGAACACGACATGTCTATGCCATTATTATATTCTAGGCAAACACAAGTTAATATATTAGGGCGTGACTTCATGATGAAACTTAACATGACAATATCTTTTACTGATGAAGGAATAGTGTGTTCCACTCCAGGGATACATTATATGGATGTGAGAGAGTTTATATTAACCTTTACAGGCTAGAAAGTATTAGAAAGGGTCCCTTTTGACCCAGAAGTATTTTTGTATGGAGTGACTGTTTTATTATCGTGGTTACCCAGATTGATAGGTACACTATTAAGAATACCTGATGGATTTTTGTTCAGACCAGAAATCCCTATGGATGATGAAGAAGGGCAGATTATCCCCTTTGAGTTAGAAGCAGCAATGGTCAGAGAGGAAAGGGTGGTTCTTCATAGGACAGATGATGAGGGAAGAGGATGGAGAGCAGTGATAGTCCACAGTGAAGGACATAGGCTGACAGATTTGACAGATGAGTAGTTGTTCAAGGGTGAGTATTCAGATGATGATTTCGTATTTTTCATAAGTCTTACTTATTGGATAAAAGTAGAGAATAGAGAAATACTGCAGAGAATGGTGTTGGTAAAACAGAAACCATTACTTTTCCAGGAATATTTAGAGAAAGTGGCAAAGATTTTGTGGACCACAAGTCCATATGAGGTGGGCCTATTAAAAGGAATAAGAGCAGTTACAATAAAACTTAAACCAAGAGCACTTTTGCCACGTGCAAAGCAATACCCCATGTCCAGAGAGGTGGATGAAGGTATATTCAAGACCATTTCCATTTTGATGTTATGTTATGTTACTTGGCATTTATATAGCGCCTTATGTATCATTGGTATGACCTTAGAGCTCTGGTAGGTTGAACGCCCTCGGGAACTGTAGTTCACGTCAGTAGAGAGAGAGTGTTTTATGGGGCGTGGACGCACCGGATATGTGTCCAGCTGGAGTGGTTGTTGTATGATAGCTGCTTCTTAGTGTTAGGTGTGGTGCTGAGGAAATCAGTAGGATGTGTTCAGCCTGGAGGGTGGACACCCAGACTGATTTCTGGCTGCGTTAGCAAGGAATATTGGTACCATCCGATTCTTCATGTAACACGGCTGTTTACCCAGTGAGAAAAACGACGGGTGGTTGTGGAAATTTATACAGGACCTTCAACCTCTAAACAATGCAGTCAATACTCCATTTCCTTTAGTTCCAAGTCCCACGACAATATTGTGCAAGATCCCATCTAAGGCCAAATATTTTACAGTCATAGGTTTAAAGAATGCATTATTTTCAATTTCCCTCCATGAAGACTCACAGAATTTGACTTCCTATTCGTATGGGATGATCTACCTGAAACATACTTGATTACCACAGGAGTACTGTGAGCCGCCTTCAATCTTTAATAGAGTCCTCCAGCAGGACTTAGGTAATGTCCAGTTCAAATGTGCAATAGTTCAATCTGTGGATGACATCTTGGTGTGCAGTGAGACAGAGCAAAGATGTAGAGAAGATTTAATTAAGCATATGACTATCCTCTCAGAGGAAGGGTATAATGGACAAAGAGAAGCTACAATACTGTCAGAAAGAGGTCTTGTATATAGGACAGTTGATTTCTCATGATGAGAGGAAAGTGACACCTGAAAGAGCAGAAGCAATTATAAAGACCTCTGCACCTAAAACAGTGAGGTAAATGCAACAATTTGTAGGACTATGTAACTATTGCAGGGCCTGGGTTTTCGATTACAGTACATATATTCAACCATTTTTAAAAGGGCTTAAAGGAGCACAGGTGGGCAGGAGCAAAACAATATGGGTAGATGAGATGACTGAAGGATTTGAAGAATTTCAAAAGGCGATCAGTACAACCCCTTTGTTGGGAGTTCCAGATTATCATGAAGCTGTTTATTTATTTTCCCATTCAAATGGAGAAGTCATGACAGCAGTCCTTAAATAGAAAATGACATTAGGACATGAACAGAAACCATTAGCCTATTATAGTGGGATGTTAGATCCAGTTACGAAAGGGCATTATCCTCTTTAGCTGCTGCTGCATTCCTGATTGAAAAAACTTTAAGCATAACAATGTGGTGTTCAGTAACATTGTTTGTTAAGCATGCATTATTTGCAATTTTAGCAAAACCCAAACATTACATTGACCACACAAAGAGCATCAGGATACGAGGTAATTATATCAAATCCTGTGATTAAAATTGTCAGATGTAAGGGAGTGAACCCAGCAACGTTCATAGCTGAACCAGTAGGGGAGTATGATTATGTACATGATTTCACAACGTAAAGTGAAAACTATAATGAAATTTCCCAAGCAAGAGGGAATGTGCTTGTGAAGGGTGATGCTGTTTTTATTGATGGTTCTTTAAAAATTGACCTAACGACCAGCAAAAGGCATACTGAATCAGCGGTAGTAAAGTTGAACCGAGGGGGTGAATTTGAAATAGTGACAAGCGCAAGATTGCCTTTGCATTGCTCAGCAAATGCTGCAGAATTAGTGGTGCTTATCGCAGCGCTTCAGAGATTCGAAGATGAGGAAGTGTTGGTGTACTCTGACTCCGCATATGTGACTTCAACCGTAAACGCAGGTCTGTCACGCTGGAAAAGGAGGGGCTTCCTCCGTCAGACGGCACTCCAGTTAAACATCATGCCCTATTGGATAAATGTATTGAAGTACTAGCACTCCATTGGCTCTAGCAGTCATAAAATGTGCAGTGCATTCTAAAAGGACAGATTTCATTTCTCGTGGAAACGAAGCTGCAGATTTAGAAGCCAAAAAGGCAGATATTTCCCAACCATTTCTCATTTTGAAATAGAAAGTGTTAAACAAATGACAGGATGATGCATGTTGATAAAGGAGGGCTTTAACATGCAGTCTATTGTCCAGTTAATTGAGGTACAAGGGCAAGCACTACAAGAAGAGAAGGAATTATGAAAGAAACAGGGGTGTTCTGTATCCCCCACTGAGGCAATTTGGAGACAGGATAGCACGGGAAAGCCAGTTATGCCTCTAGCATTATTGAGGGTAGTGCGGCAGCAATTCCATAGCCCTGTGCATGTGACTTGAGAGAGAGTCTAGCTACTACAATAGCAGAAGAGTGGTTTTCACCAATTCTGTTACAGCATGTTGCACAGTTTATTGTAAATTGCATCTTGTGCCAGACATTTACTGCAGGGCACATTTTACAAACAGAGAAGAGCAATTCCTAGACCCAATGGCCCGTTTCAGCATCTACATATAGGCTATGTGTATATGCTGCAGACATGCCGCGGTTATAGATATATGCTGGTCGTGGTATGTTCTTTCTCTAAATGGATTGAGCCAGGTCCATGCACATACCCCGACACCACATGTGCTGCCAGGTTTCTTGTGCGTGAAGTCTTTCCAAGATGGGGTCTGTGTGAGGTTTTGCGGTCTGACAATGAACCGCATTCTATTAGGCATTAAGCATACATTTTCCTCTGTTTATCACCCAAAGGCGATTGGTGTCTGTGAACAATTTAATGGATTTTTGAAGGAAAGGATTGCAGAGATCAAGATGATGGCTGTATTGCCTACTTTTAGCCTTAAATTCTCTAAGAAATCAGAATGGCTCAGATCACCATTTAACTCCTCATGAGTTAGTGACTGCACACTGAATGAGAACACCCCTTGCTTCTCCAACTAGGTTAGAAACTGATGGCCATAGTCCAGCAAAGACTTTAGGTGATGAGATGCATGATCACCTAACAATGACTGTGACTGCAAGTGTTCCTTTCATGTCTCAACATGTCAAGAATCGAAGGGAGGGCTCAAAGAGAAGAGACAAAGACGGCCAACCCATTGAAGCTGGGGATTTGTTAAAACAACCAATTTTATACGCAGGAGACCAGGTACTGGTATGAACGTTTGTACACCCTTGTAGTACTCCCCGCTTTGACGGTCCATATAGTAGGTGGAAGAGGTCACACCCACAGCAGCCAAGTTAACAGGATGAAGAGCCTGGCTTCATTTGTACATCATCAAGCCATATGGGAACTACCGACAGTGAAGCAAAAGAAGAAGTTCTGCATGTGCAGACTCGTTCTATGGTCAAGAGTAAAGACAGGGTCAATGAAGAACGCAGCAGCACCTTAGACTAAAGGGCAATATCTTTTAACATTTGACAAGGAGTAAACAGACTTGCAGTTATCCTGGAACGTTTTTTAGATAGGCTCAAGATACAATATGTTAAATTACCGGAACTGAAAGAAGAAACGCACACTTCATCTTTGTGTTACCTATTGCAATAACATTATACACATTCTTGTATGCTGTTTTTACCTACATATTACAGTCTTATGCAGCTCTGATAAGAAGACACGTCAAAGTCATATAAAATATATAATTTATATACAGCGGATACGGATCGAACTTTACCGGAACAAGAAACTTTCCTCCTAACATAAATGGTGTAAAAGTGGTTATGATGGCTTATGCTGACAACATAATCATTTTTGATCAGACACAAATTGGCTTGCAGTGCTCCATCAACGCCCTGGAAAAATATTCCAAAGAGAATTCCATGATTATAAATAAGAATAAGACAAGGATAATGTGTCTGAAAGACTTTCATAGAAAGTCAAAAAATAAATCATGGTTCTTGGAAGGTACGAAATTGGAAAGGGCAAGTGAAGTGCTATATCTGGGTTTTCCCATTTGGGCGAAACCATCTGTAACGCATCACAAAGAATACATTGTGCCCAAAACATGGCAAAGTTGGTTGGCCATAAAAAGCTATGTGGAGCACAAAGGAGGTAGGAACATTGAATGTTTTCTACAAATATACAAATCTAGTGTGTGCCCGGCGATATTGTATGCACTTGAGACACTGCCAGTAAAGGAAATCGGGTGGTTACCGAAAATGGAAGGTACAATCCTTTGTTCTATAATAAACATGCCCAAGGGAGTACCAGTGGAGGCCCTGAGACTAGAGTATGGATTAGAAACCTTACTCGCAAGCAGGCCCATTAAAAAAACACTTCTCCATTTAAACATCAGAAAAGGGATAGCAGGAAATCCTCTCCTTCGGTTAATGGGAAAAACAACAAAAGGCGATTTCTCCAACTATTTCAGCAAAGAGCAGAGCCATATTGCGGACTCCTATCTGCGTTATTTGGGTTTAAAAGTAGAAACAATATGTCAACAACCAGACTATGAGACAGTCATGAAAAAGAAATCCAGGGAGATGGATAAGATAAAAGACATAGATAGTTTGTGTAAGCTGAGTAGATACAGAGAGTACACTCACCAAGGTTTTCATAGGAGCAAACCTAGAACCTATTTAACAAAATGGTCCAATCCCTCATTGAGGGGATTTACACTGCAAATAAGGCTCAATATGTTGGGGATCAAAGAATGTATGAACAAGTGGAACAGGACTGATCACCAAGCCGAAGACAAAATGTGCAGGCATTGCAAAATAGAAGTGGAAACAACTCGGCCCTTACTGACTGCTTGTACAGTGCTGAAACCCCGCTACATCAAGGGCTATGGAGGGCGAGTCAAGCACATGGAGTATATAAGCAGGGATCAGTTCTGGTCGCACTTGATTGAGGCTGAATCTATAGTTCATAATGCTGCAGCCTACGACATATGGAAAAAAGCTACAAAGTAGATATGATCTGAAAAATGTGGTCAGCAACTTTGACTCTATAATGCACATACCACCTTAAAAGTGATTTTAATTGTTTTTATTTAGGAAATGTGATTTTTACTATTTACTTTGTGAATTGAATTGCAAAAGTTTGTTCTTGATTGAATATAAACTAAAAGCATTAATAAAAAAGAATTACAATAAAAAAAATACATCAACATCATAACGTTTCTTGGAAATCCTAATAACAATCATATTATTTTTAGAATGATTATTGCAATCATCTTGCAGTACTTGATATAAAGGTGTGATTCATAGAGACTTACAGAGTTACATATTGAAAGTCTGAGCAAAAATTAGGAGGTTTCAGAATATAAGAGGCTCATTGCCATCAAGAAAATATATTCGTTTCCATGGAATAATAATTGTGGTGTCATTCTGCATTAAGATTTGTGTTTTTCTCCTGATTATTATGACATTTAGACATATTATAAGAAACGATACAGATATGGTGGGTGACATTGAAATATTTACTATCACCCTGATGAAATCACAAACAAAATGTTTAAAGTCTTAATAGGCATTTATTTCGATTTAAAAGGTATGTTGGGAAAAATCATGAAGATATAAATATGTATCTTGATAATTCCGCTCATTGAAAGAATAACCTATGGTATCAGCACATGAACAAGGTGGGAAGAAGAACGTCAGATGAAAGCTACTATGTGTGTTCTCTTATGCCTTATGCTTTGGCAGCCTCTAAAATATTAACAGCAACAGATGTATTAGTGAAAAAGGCACATTGCCTGTCACACCTTGCACTTTGCCTAACCAGATGACAGTTCCAAGGCAGAGGAGCATCCATAGTGCCGGTGAATAAAGCGACATCTCAAAGACAAGACAATTATGTACAAGACTTAAAGTCAAGAGAAAAGCCAGAACCAATGCATCAATTAATAAAATAGGAACAACCTGGAATAAATGGATCAGGAATCAAGATTGAAGAAAATAAGATGTTACAATGCAAGGATAAGAATGGGAAGGAAATATGAGAATGCTGGGAAAGAGGTAAACTACAATTTAAAGGAACAGTGCTTATTCCTGAAGGGTGGGCTGATGAAAGGTTGTGTGTAAAGCAACGGCATTAACCGGACACAAGTAGTTGTGGCAAATGCAGAAACGGAATGCAAAAACCAATGGCGTAAGGTTGCAAGATTGTTGACATGGGTCGACGTTGAGGGAGGACCATTGCAGATACTACCCCAAAGAATGCGTCTTTATGCTTTAGAAATAATAGCACAGTGACAATTGGAGAAAACTGCAAGTGTGGCTGAGTACTTGATGTACCAGGAAGGAACAGCAGTGCTGATGGACCATTACTGGGCCTGTGATAAGCATACCATCCTTAGTAGTACCACAAAGTGACCTGCAGATTACAGACTTCCCAAACATGGACATGCACCTGAGGAAGAAAAGCTTGTGTCATTGAAGCAGACACAGGAGAGATAATTACTTCTCATCAAAATCAATATATGCCTATTATGAAATTCCAGATGAGCACACGTTCAGCAGAACAGCACTGATATTTACAGCTATATTCCTGCCAGGAATTCAAACTGCAGTGAATGCTAAATGGTTACAGATAACCAGATGGGAGTGGCTGCAAATGATTAATACAATAAAAGGATTTAATGTGATCAGAGAAGAGTTTAGGGCAATCAGGTGTATGGCCTTCCAGAACATGGGCCTTCTTGCACTACATTTACACCTGCCCATGATGAAGAGAATGGGACTTTGACAGAAGCAATAACGATGTTGTCAACCTTGCACATATAAATGGTGGATGAAGTAGCTAAGACCGAGGAGGACGGCTGGTTTTCATCTCTCTTTACATGGATTCCAACTTGGTTGGCAAATGCCTTCAAATTACTTGGAGCAGTACTAATGTTGGTATTGCTACGATTTTGCCTCATAAGGATCATCTTGGGACAATGCCAGAAGATAGCCAAGAAATCTATTGGGATGAAGATCATGATTGATATAGACACTCGAACTGGTGAGCAGATACAAAATGAGGAAAGTACCTGCGAGAATATAAAGAAAAGTATCCTTGCACCTCCAGGAATGACGTTCTACACCCCAAGGATCATAAAAAATATGTAGGATGATTGATATTCTGTCCGCCATCAGGGGATTGCTGCCGCATGACCTGGAGTGTAGATGAACATATAAAGAATGCACGTCGCCTGAGGGGGGTGACAAAGATATGGGTCCCAAAGAAACTGCAGTAGGAAGAGATAATAAAGGAGAATTAAGAGAATAATGTGATCAAGGACTCGACCAGATTAGAGAATGTAGAGGAGCAGTTGGACACATTTTCCCTAACTCCCGCCCCCTCACCACCATCATACTGGAGCAGCAGGAGAAGGGCCCTATATGGGACTCTATGTGTTAGGCCCATACCGCATTGAGTGTATGAGAGATGATATATACTCAGGCAACTGTATCGAATGTACCCTTGCACTGAAAGCATCATGGAGTGCTGAGTGAAACCTGACAATGGCAGAATTATGCCATAAAGAAGCTATATTAGGACATACTGAAATGATATGAAAATACTGAAGAGTGATGATGTAACTGAAGTGATAAGAGAAGCATATGCGAAATGATAAAGTAATCATGAATGGAAAAGAAGGCAAAGTAACTTGCTGACCAATGAGTGTAAATACACAACAACGCAAGGTAGATGAGATACATAGAAGCTTGCTATAGAGGAATATATAAAGTGGCAAGGATTGCCATAATTGTAAAATGGATGCCGGCTCGTTCAAAGATTTAATTCAGCTACCTCCAAAACAGATCAGGGTTGCAGAGTCAGGAGACAGTGGAAGAACAGCTGTGTGTGCAAAACAAATAGGAGTCTATGTTGGCTTGGGATCAAGGATGCTATTTTTAAAGAATAGCTGCAAAGCAGAAAGGTAGGCAAACGGATAAGTCATGGACGTGAGACATATTTCACTTAGATTAAAGAAAAAGAAAACATCTGCAAAAGCCAAGTATTGGACAATTAAAAGTGAATAAAGTGTATACAAGGTAGAGTGAGTAAGTCTCGAGAGGCCAAGAAGAGCAATGCCAGTCAGTATGATTAAATCAAATAGCATTAAATAAGAGGCTGAAATTGACAAATTCATGGTCTCTTCACATGTGACTCAGAAGTAGGAAACAAGGGCTATTCATTAAGTCTTGGATGAAGATAGTGATGTGCTTATACTCCCTTGAATGTCCCAGAACAGAAAGCAGGCTACAAAGTCAACTACAGATGGGAAGCTTTGGCTCATTGTCAGACTGATGAGAGATGATGGACTAATTGGGAAAGTGGGGAGTAATCTGACGTGATTCAAGCACCTGGGTTTTGTTTCGCTTACGTGATGCTAGCCGAGCTGAAAGTCCAAGGTTGGGGGACAATGCCAACCAATCAGTGGGCCTATGGGGCAACCTGCTATACAATGTTGCATAGACCGATCTCTGCTATTTTGTTCACTATAATCTGTATTATATGGATTTAGAGGTAGTTAGTGGTGTGTCTTACAGATAAGAGACAGCCAATGAAGTATTAACCTGCATACATTCTATAAGTAGATATGTTCCCCTAACCAATCCCTCCTGCTAATAAGGTTTATGGATTGCTGTGTAGGATGAATTCATAGATGACACATTTTGGGAGTATAAGACCTCTGTGTAATCAAGTTGTTGTGTGAGTGTGCAAGCATCCATCTGATGTCCTCCAGTTGACCTTGTTTTTAAGAATAAAGTAGTACTTTGCCATATTCTTTGAGTCTTTCCAGTTATTTGGTCTGAGATCTCTATTGGTAATTCCATCTAGCACAAGAGGCACTTCAATGTGCTAGAGCACACACCTCTCCTGTCTCTGCACCGCCCCCTAATTTTTGCGCTAGATGAAAAAGGTACATTTTCATTCAAATTTAAAATGTGCATCTTCACCAAGCGTGCAATGGTGGTGTAATCAAGGAAGTAACAGTGAGTGCCAATGTGTGATTGTGTCCGCCGGGCATGATGGAGTGTCATGCGCCATGAACATTGTCTTCATTTTCTTTGCCAAGCTGAAAGGTCTGCGCAAAGATTTGGTAAACATTATTCTGGTATTTGAGTGCAAACCTAGCTTTGAGAAGCAACTGGGTGCTTTACAGGGGTATGCAACAATACAGATACACAATGAAGCACTTTATTACAGTGCAGATACATAACAGAGCGCCTTTCAGAGGTAATAACAGAACAGATATACAGCGGGGGTCGGATACAGAGGGGTGGTGATGAGGGTTAAAGCTGTACAGGGTGACGGGAGTCTAAGGAGTCAGGTGCCACAGGGGGGGGCGTGATGACCTAGGGGTTGAGGGGAGAGACTCCTTGAAGAAGTGAATCTTGAGTTTTCTTCCTGAATTGTAGGAGCATGGGGGCAAGTCTGATGCTGACGGGTAGGAAGTTGCATAGTCCCGGCTTAGGGGCAGATTTCAAGTCTGCACGTGTCTTGGCTTCTGGTGATGCACTGTTCTCTGGAGATGGTGAGATCCTCTGCGAGGTAGCTGGGTGACTTGAGAGAGACTGCCCTATAGATGATGCAGCAACACTTGAAGGTGATGTGTGCATGCAGCGTGAGCTAGTGAAGGTCGATGAGGGCCGGAGTGATGTGGTTGTATCTGCGTAGACCCTTAATTATGCGTGTAGCGCGTGTAGGACACTTCTCAAGGGCACAAAGGAGGATGGCCCACCGTATCTCAGCCTGTGCACAAACAGTGTGCGGGCCCTAATTGACAGGTGACTCGGCATACCAGCAGAGTTGCAGGGCAAGCTTGCAGTTGCAGATGTGCAGATGAGGTACCAGCTTGCAAGTGTGGAATAACTCTGGGTGCATTTAAATCTATGTATGTTTGAATGCATGCATGTGAAGGGTTGGCTGTGCCTGTGAGTGTCTGTGTCTGAATGTGCCCAAGTGTGAATGTGTCGAAATGTGCATGAATGCTATGTGCAAGCAAGTGTAAGCGAAGTGTGCCTGTGGAATGTTGGTGTGGGATATGAGAGGAGGACTTATTGAGGTGGTTAATGGAATAAAAGTGCCTGTCAGTAAAACCTGGGATATGGCATGGGTATCTTAAATTGCTTCAATTTGCATTTAAGTATATACTGTCTATGGACTGCTTCGAGGTGTTTGAACTCAAGTCAAAATTACAAAGTGGGAAATTCAAGATAGTGTTTGCTGGAAAGTGCCACACACGTTTTGGAGTTGCATGTACCAAATGTACATGGGTCAAGAAAATGCCACTATGGATCAGAGGAAAGACTTAGTGGAAATCATTTGAGGTTAGATTTCCTCACTTACAGTTATAATACCAGTTCTCTTGTTTCCAGAAGTTGCAAATATACAGGGACAACCTTTGCCATACATGGACGTGTCTTCTTACAATAACATGAATGCATTATGGACATAGGAAATATGAGTGCGAGTGTCCTTGAATGGGAATAAAGGCATATACTGTTACAATCGGCCTGGACATATTCTCTTACACTGGCATTAGTTAATTATAGTCAAAGTCCAAAAGCATGTTCTTTTTTGTGAATACTGGCATATATTTGCACAGCAAGCATGGATGCGTTTTCTCACACTTGCATTAGTGAAACATGAGCTTGTTCTTATGTTGCTATGCTGACAAATAAAATAATAAACAATAACGCTTTGCAGTCAGCATGGATATGTTTTCTTACAGTGATATCATTAGGGGAATCGTGCCTTCATGACATGGACATGTCTTCTTACAGTGGCAATAATGCATTATGTACAGAGGAAATATGAGTGTGTCCTTAAATGGGAATACTGGCATATATTGTTGCAACTGGCCTGGGCATATTCTCTTACACTGGCATTAGTGAATTATGGTCAAAGCCAACATGAGAGTGTTCTTATTTGCGAATCCTGGCATATATCAGCACAACAAACATGGACGTGTTTTCTTACACTGGCATTAGTGCATTATAGGCAGTCAACGTGAGCTTGTTCTTATGCGGGTATTCTGGCATAACGCTTTGCAGCCCCCTAGGACATGTTTTATTACATTGATATATTTAGGAGCATCATGGGCAGAGAGAACATATGCGTCTTTCATGTCAATACTGGCATATTTTGATGCTGCAAGCATTAATGTGTTTTCTTAGACTGGCATTGGGTCATTATTGGCAAAGCCAATGAGTGGGTTTCTATATGGGAATGGCAAAATATATTGGTGGGACGAGCATGAACATGTGTTCTTACAATTGCATTTCTGGCATTGTACACAAAGAAAACATAAGGCTATTCTTACGTGGTAATACTGGCATACATTGCCACTGCAGATTTATTACATACAACTTTTGTTACTGTACCACTAAACTTGTAATGAGGCCCAATATTTCGTATTCGGAAGGGCCTCTCTGGGACTCTGTATAACTGGGGTATTTGTGGAGCATACTTTCCGCTCAGAGGAATATCTTGGGTCTGATAGATTGTTTTGTTACTTAACTGAATGGTCTCATGCAGGATTCCAGGCATTCTGAAGCGGCCAATAAGTGAGAAGCGATTCTTTATGTAATTGCTCCAACATAATATGGTATCCAGTGATTATAACTAATAGAAAAAAGAATGACATTTTAACGAATCAAAACAACTACAAAGAAATACTGATTTTTAACCATTAATATATGTGGGGGTTGGGTAAGGGGTTAAATATGGTGTTGAGAGGGTTGGGGGAACCCCCCAAAAACGTTTTTTGTTGCATTATTTATTTTTACATATGTAAAAATCACATGTAACTCATGATATAACATGACCGTATAACAAACTGGGCCGGCTCTATGATTTGGGGAGCCCTGCATGGCAAAAGATGTGCGGGCCTCCTTAATTTGCATAAATAGAGATATCAGTGATATCACAGAATGAGTCTTAAGTACGCAAAGGTATCATGGGAAGTTAAATTGGAAACATGTTGCCATGCTTAAGGTAATAAACAGATTGTCAATATTAACATTTACCTACGCTGCAATATCAGGAGTGAGGCATTTTTTGGAAGAAGCAGACAGCTGAATACCTTGTACAGACTTCTAATATTGGCAGATATGACATAGTGTGATAAAAGGCTTTGGCCAGAGGCACACACTTTGGTTAAGTGGCGAAGGTCGGATTTGAGAGCAGTCTGCCATTCAGGAACTTGAACAGATCTCTTCCCAGATGTAATTGATATAAATACTATTTGCAAAAGATCTTTTGAAACTTTGGTTTAAAAACACTAAGGGGCTGATTCATGGAATTATTTGTGCCGAAAAACGGGGATTTGTGCGCTGTTCTGCCCGCAAATCCCCATCTCTTAAACAAGGATTTGCGGGCAGAATGGCGCACAAATCCCCGTTTTTCGGCGTAAATAATTCCATGAATCAGCCACTTTATGATGATTGTGTCTTGATAACTGGAACTAACTGCTATTTTTGCAGATGTTTCACAATTGTTTTTATTTTTATTGTGCGTATATTTGGGCATATTGTTGAAATTAGCAATATGCTTTTGTTTCAGAAGCTACAGATGAGGATTATTTTATTATCAACAAAAAAAAATAGCAAATAAGTGCTGCTCGCTACAACATGAGAAGGTAGCCTCATTAATGTACCCCTGAGCCTTAAATAGAAGGGGTGAGCAGGCCAAAACTCTTTGCCTGGTGTAGAATCGCAGGGGATCCCATAAGAGAAAGTTGCAAGGGCAACTGTGCAGGTTGGGAGACTGTTGCTGAGATGTTATACGTTTAGACCTTCCTGTAAATCATATGTCTTTCCTATTTCTTGCGGCAACATGTGCTGTAAAATGTTGTGTTTTTACATGGGAAGGAGCACGGCTCCCCCACTTCACTCGGTGTGGGAACGTTTGCCCCCATAGCGAAAATCAAAAGCTGGCACCCAAGAATATACGCAGAGTAAGTGAACATATCTTAAAGTGAAAGATACAAATTTAGTTCACTTGACCTTTGCCCTTAGAGGAAAGTGCACTAGACAAAAGAACATTGGCCTTTCAAAAGAAGTTCTCAACACAGAAGAATAACCTGTGAGGGGAAATGTGTAATTAAATACACTGGCCAAGTATAAAGGGTGCACACCTTTTGAACCCAGCAATATGTAGTGCAATATTGCCTAGAAAACAAAATCCCAATACGAGCATGTACTTTGATGATCATTGTATGTGTCTTGTGGGTAAGTGTCTGCACTGGAAACATGTCAACATGGGTGAAATCCTGGCAGCCAAATGCTTGAGCAAGCTTGCCGACCTCAAAAACACCCAAAGGGGGTTGCGTCCTCCCTCTGAAAAATGTTACACTGTCCACCCACATGCATCCTTTACTTGTGCCTTGAAAAGTAGCACATGGCTACAATCAGGGAAATATAACTGCACCAGTCTCCAGGATTGCAACCTCTCTTGCCATATTGTGGGCAAATATTCAGGACTCACTTACCCTTTCATCATTTCCCCTCCTCAGCACCATGTTTAGCTTTCAACAATACTCTGCTTTATAAAGATGACTTCAAAAGTACACATGCATAGTAAGTTACCCACTCAAATATATAGATCATTACAGAAACATATTAAGAGAAAAGTTTACAATTGTGGCATTATTCCCTCATCTTGACTGGATGACTACAAGTACCAGAATGCAATTCAGCAAAAATGCAAAAAACGACCTTTTGAAACTGTATTATCAAGACATACAACATTTAATGCGTGAAAAGGTTACATGTTTGTGTTTCAGTGTTTGACAAATGCAGGGTTCCTATATGATTTGATGAAAATATCACATTCTACCAAAACTCTTTTTGATGTGTTAAATGTGAACATCTGAAAATAATGTAGCTAATTTAAAACAGTTTGGCTTGATATATTGTAATTTTCCTGGAGGAAAGCGTAGATTTCAGCAGCTAACTGGTGCTTTGTGTGTGCTTTCAGAATGAAAACGCCTATTTGGATTTCTTAACTCAGAAACATTTTGAACATCTGCTCCAAAACCATGGTTTCATAAATGGACCATTATTTGTAAATCGTCCGAAGAAAGACAGTGATAAGCAGTCATTAAAGGGCCTGCAGCCTCTGATGGGCTGCTGGGAACGCCTGTCTCTCTCTAGAGAGCCACAGGAGGTTGGGAGGCAACATCGTGGCCAGGCTTGGACTGGCCTATAGGGCAATAGGGCAATGCCCAAACCAAAAACACCAACATGCTAGCATGGGCCAGTTATTTTTGGTCAAAGTGGTCCCCTTTTTGGCCCATGTGGGCCAGTCTGATAAGTTACTTCACCATGCGACTAGTAGTTTTGACCAGTGTTACTCAATAAATATTCTTTAAAATGCACAATTTGCATCACACTTTATCAGAACCCTCCCCCTTGGGTACTACTCAAACATTCTGTCACAAAAGGAAAGAATTGCCATTTGCAGCTGTGGGCCACTTTTTCATTGCCCAAGTCCGACCCTGATCGTGGCCTCACGTGAGCTTTGTACATGGAAGCTGCACAGTGGGGCAGGCACTGGTGTCTTGAGGGGCCCCCTCTGACAGCGTATGGCAGCAGGGCCCTCGGCCACCGCACAGACTGCCCATACCTCAGGCCAGCTCTGATAACCCATAACATGACAGTCCGTGATATAACAACATAAGTCCGTGCTGGAACCTGCGCACAAGAGCAGCAATGCATCACAACACAAAGCTAACACATAAGCAGCTCACGCCTGAATATTAAGCTATCGTTGTGTTCTGCAAAATAAAAATGTTACATTGTAATTAACCGCAATTATGAGCGTATATTATTGTGCTTTAAGTGAGAACAACATTCAGATTCATGAACTATAATCTTAATGTTTTTGTCCTTTAGCATAATAAAGTCACCACGTTTAGTTTATGTAGTGCTTCGTGCAGGGTTCTTCTTGCCTCTTAGTGCTGTAGTGGCAGGTGTTCTCGTCATCCAATTTGTACGCAGTTTATCGACCACAGAATAATCAAATCAGGAGGGTTTCAACCCTTTTTCCTCGGGCTGCGCACAGAACTTGTAGGGGAGGAGCTTAACTGGTTGAGCCATTTTACCAGCATGGAAGCTATCTTAAAGTCACGTGTCACTAAAAGCCGACGCACGCTGTTCACCGTCGAGGTAGACGCCTCTGGGAGGCCTGTCTTTGCTGAGTTGTAACTGCAAAACGGCTTGAAAATGTCAGCCAAGAATGCCTACTGCTATCATTGCGCGCCTGCTGGAATCCTTGCTTCCGTTTTCACATGCAAGGTCACCCGTGGCGGATATCCCTGGCACGTGACCCGAGAGCGATCAATAGGATCTAACGGGCGGTGATTGTTAGTATTGATCAGCACAGCCCACGTGGCACTTATCTGGCCTATGGCCCCGTTATGCGATTTGCGGGCTCGCTCAGACTGACTCCGAGCCACTCGCCATTGATTGCTCTGTTACTTTATATAATAACCATTTTGGCTGTTCGAGTCTCTGAGGGCCAAGGGTGAATGATGCTCGAGGGACACACCAGCCACTGTACTTTTCCAGCTTCTACTCGCTAGGTCTGCGGGTTCAGTTCAGTGTACTCTGATCTTGGGTTGTTGCGGGATCCACTGCAGAAAAACGGTGGTGGCTAATAACCTTTTTCACGAGGGTACGGTGTAAATACCTGCTCTGAATCTCAGCGAGCGAGCTCGACTCTCCAATGGGACTTTTGGGGGCAGGACAATGGCTCGCCCCAAAATACTTTTCTGGATGGGCCCAAATGGTGAATTTTTACAAAACAAGGTTGGTATTAAATTGTCTTAAAAACACGAGCCATAGGTTTTACATGCAGTTGAAATCACCTGGGGACACTGATATCATGACAGATGTGTCTGCACGGCAATGCAGCCGGGTGCACCGGGGCCTATGTGCCAGGTTGTCTGGTTTGGCCATGTTAGGCAAGATTGTATGCAGTACCCTTAGGGTGCACTACAACCACCCACCTCATGGCAATAGGAACCCAACCTTTGGTATAAGTCTGTACTACACAGGTTGGTAGCGTGTTGAGCAGCCAGGCTTATCTCAGGAGGGGTCAACGTGAGCAGTAGGGTAGTTACACAGAGATTCACAGTAACAAGTATTCAAATAAACTCTTACACACAAGGTTTCTTGAATAAACAATTATACATTTATTTATCAGTCAGTTTGAATAAGCCTTCCTCAGAAGAGAGCAAAATAATAGCAACACACAAATGCACACTCAAAATGCACACTCTTAGTTTCTCTAAATCAGCAAATACCCATTGGGTATGCAGACACTTCCTACACCCTCAGGTGACTTAAATAGCTAGAACACTGTGGACATTAATATATTACTGTGATATTTAGAGCAATACTGAGATGAGGGTCAAAGAAGAGGGTTATTAGAATAAACAAGAGATCACACAAATATTCTGAAGAAGGTGAGTACTTTTTGAACCCCCCCCCAATGCAAAGTAAGTTAACCCTTCCTGGAAGGATAGGTGCAACTCAATGTCAGAGGAGAGAAGAGTCATTCCGGCAGCCAGGCCAGCCAATGTCAAGTTAGCAAAAGTCTAGGTGAACTGAAGCACTTCTTGCAGGTAAGTAAAAGTCTTGCACACTGTTTTAGAAGTCTTTGTAAAAAAAGAAGAATCAACGTAGGGCCACAAGCTGTTAGGCTTGTGAGTAGTAGAAGATGCAAGCAACTCTACTGAGCAACCAAGACAAGTCTCAACTGAGAACAAGCAAGGCTACACAACAAGAGGTAAGTTCTCATAGACGGTACAGTAACTTTGGTTTGAAGAAAAGTGTGGCAGATGACTTCTGTTCCTGTGCAGCTCTGCAGATCCTGGTGTTCCTGGGTCTCAGTCGTGGGGACAAGAGGGAGGACTTCTGGGGACTCCTGCACTGCAATGGGACATTCACCGACACCAACCGGCAATCTTCAAATAAGTGGCACTTCGGTGTTTCAGCTCCTTGCGTCTACCGCAAATAGCACCACCGTGGTTTCTGGCTGTCGGGATGGGCTTTCCTTGCATCTGGGGTCCACCACTCTGTTGAGGTGGCTCAGGCTCGGTGGGTCCTGCTTCCTGGGAGTCCTGAGGATCTTCCCGGAGCTCTTGGCCAACTTAAAAGTTATGCACTCTAAATCTGGTGTTCCTCTCCCTGGTACTTCGGTTCCTGCAGCAGCAAAGAATTACAGCCAGCTCTGAGAGCATGTCCAGACGAGTTCACTTTGGAGTTGATTGGTCCCACCAACTCAAGGGGAGAAGTCGTCTTTGCAGGGCTTCTCTAGTGGAGGTGAATTTGGAGTTTCAGCACAGCAGCAGGGCTTCACCAGCAAACCAACGGTCCAGGAGTTGCAGCAGGTGTCTCTTCCAAGTTCTTCTTCGGATTCCTTCGTCCAGTGGTCGACTATGCCTTCCAAGCCAAAAAGCCTTGCCTTTTATGCAGGTTTCTCCCATTCATTCCAGTCTAGCTGTCAGTCAAACAGCAGGGTGGCTGTCCTTGCCTGACTGCCAGCCGGCCAATCACCTTTGGGTGCATTCCTGTAACCAAGGGGATTAAGCACAGGGAGTTTCAGGCACCTCCCTCACTTCCTGCCCCTGCCAGACACTCTGGAGCCAGAGACGAGCTTTACTGTTGAATTCCGCCAAAGATAAAATGAACAATGGGACCAAACCTGGTTTGGCGTGCATAGTAAATCTCAAGAAGGACCTTTCGATAGAGAAATGGCGAAAAAAGAAGACCGGGACATTTTGACAAAAATGGGACCCAATGGTGCTTCACTGCGGCTGCGAACTCAGCCTGCGGTAACAACACACAACAGTAGTAAAAAGTAAACCACTGCCACCAGCCATTAATCAGAGAAAGGGTAACATAAAAATGTTTCATGAGAAACTAGACAAAGGGGATACTAAGTAACCCCTCCAGCACCATATTGTAAGATGGTGTGTGCTGGGTCTAGAAAGTTACAAATGTATGTAAAGTCAATTTCACTTCACTGCTCTTGGAAACAATAGTTTTTCCAAGGGAAGGTATTTAAATCTTTGGGAAATCTGAAAGACTTCCCTGTGCCACTGCACTGAGGGTGCTATGTGTCACAATGTAAAAAGATGCCATAAACTAGTCCAGCACATGGGCAGAGGCTACCTGGCATGGGCATCAACATCCTCATAAGGCCTGAAGGGGAGCGTTTTAATGGAAAAATGCAAGCTAAATGAGATAGAGCGCCTCAGTGCCATGACGAAAGAAAAAATGAAGAAATGCACTGAAAAAGATGAGTTTGAAAATACTCAGCTGCGCATCATGAGGTTGCCTTCCCTAAAACTCTATAGTGATGTCTGCATCGACGTAGTATCTCCAAACTTTGTGACAAAATAAAATCTCAAGAGTGCAGCAGAGCTGTCCTTATGATATATTAAATCTTATCTCAGTGTGAACTGTACCACCAGGAAAGGCATAGACAGGCAACACACTTGCGGCATGGGTAAGCACAAAATCGTGCTACATTTTTTATTATTTGTAAAGTTTATATTGATCTGAGAATAGGATGGCTTATGCCACACTTTCTTAAGAATAATATCAGATGCTGTGCTGATGCTATGCTTTTAATTATGCATTCCACAGATGAGGATTTTATTTATAATACCAGATGTTTTAGAGTACTCTGAGCCTGTGCTCTTCTATAATGTATCTACCACATTGGTTAGGGTGATATTTTATAGCATACATTCTATGAATTAAGGTTTTTATGTGTGGTATTTTATCATTTGTAAAGAGTGATTGGTAAGCGGTTTTAAGGGTATCTGGAAGCTGCAGTCTTTTATAATACATTTAATTAGGATAGGATGCCTTGCTGTTTTATACTGTCAATGGTGCATACCAAGTTGTTAACTAACTCCCAAGGCCTTGTTCAGCCATCATATGCCCAGGTACCACCTTCAAATGCCACATGCATGTATCGTCAGCATATGCCTTGAACAGCTTCACGTGTCCAGGTTCCTCTATTTGTGTCCTGGCATCACCAGTACACACCAAAAATAGATTAATTCACCAATCTGGATGTTTTTGTGCATGTGCTCTGGAAGACGTAGTTTGTCTCAGTGGCATTGACATGCACGCTTTCCTAGTCGAGGTGCTTGGCTGCAAGGGTGCTAGGATGGGTTGTGCCCTATTTTAGAGGATGTTTGATGCCATGTGTGATGGCGCGCTACGTGTCATAGACTGTTTCGTAGTGTATTGTGTTGATGAGGCGGCTATGTGCACAGAGGATGGTGTTTGCCGCTGAGGGTAGAGCTCATGTGTGAAATGTTCATGAGTGAAAGGACTGTCTGCCATGTCAGAACTGTTTGGTCTCATGTGGAATGGCCCAGAACATGCCAAGGAACGTATTGCTGCATGCTGTAAGAGGATTCAATTCAACACTACAGCTAAGTCAACGCCTAGTCTATAATACTGAATGAAAACCCTTATTGATATATCTTTAGGTCCAGTTCATGCGTTCTGGATGACTACCCCTATATAACACCCCTCTCTTGGAATCCCCCTGACCCCACTGAGCCAAGAAGTAGTTCTGTTTTGCAAGTTTAAAAGGTTTATTTGATAATTTAAAATATATATATATCACACTTTATAATAAATTAATAATTGAATAGCACACTTAATCTGATATGATAAAGATCAACAACGGAGAATCTGGCACTAGCACACTTCTTATAATCACTAATGAGTTGACATGAAATGGATAAGGTAGCACACTGGTAAATAGGAACAAAAGTATAATGTGGTAGAGGATGCTTTATGTAAGCTCAGGTGGATGCAATATTCAATGAATGCAGTACAGAAAATACTCAATATGATTTCAACCAAACAATGTAATCACTTTTCTCTGGCAATCCCCTCCCCCCCTTGATACAATGCAAGGAAATGGAAGGAAACACACAGTTCTCAGAAATGCAATCAACTGTAATTCAGTTCACCCCAGCAAGCTTAGACAACAGAAGTTTAAAACACAGATAGGAGTTTTGAAAACACAGGCCCAAATGCTTTGATATGTGCTAGCAATGGATGAGAAATATGCCGGAAATGCTTTTTAATTCCCTTTCAGAGGTTCAGGGTGAGTGGTATCTAGTTAATATTAGTCCAGGCTCACACTAGCAATGGGGCAGGGATAGTTAGCAGGTTAAACGAATTTCTGGCAAATGGAAGGCAAGCAGCAGCAGTTTTTACATGTGAAGAAATTTGCAAATCGCGGCAAAATTCGCGGATGCGCCGAGCGCTATTACAGAGGAACCACAAGGACTATCTCTATCGTTTTGGGGTCCTAGGAAAGCCTAGGATCTCAGCTTCAAAATGAAAGTTACTGCAAGTCTCTAGTACAAACGGTTGCGGAGATATGAACGATTGAATAAAGGTCGTTTTTCAGATTTGAAATTTTAAACGCACACTTTTTCAGCTTTAAAAATGATGGCAGGATAACACTAAGCTGCAGTTCTACTTAGGTTAAAAATGGATTGAATTATATTATTTTAACTAGGAGATCGGTTCTGCACAGTTTTCTAGGTACTCACACTATATTCTTGAGTGAAATGGGCCTCGCCATGGATCTGGTCAGGGTTTTGGACTGGGCTCGGGTCTCTCTCTCTGGGCACAGCACTGCTTTCTCTCTGGGTACAGCACTGCTTTCTCCCTCTGGTCTGGTCTCTAATTCTGGATAGATTGAAGTCTCTAGTTTGGCTCTCTGGAGGTTTGATGGAGGTAAAGTATGGATCTCTGGATGTTGTATGGTCCGGCAGAGCGCGTTGCAGCAAATGGAATTGAAGGTCCCTATCTGTCCTGTCTGTCTGCTTTTATGTGTTTAGAATGTGGGTGTGTTCTAGCATCACTGACCCTACCTCTCTCTCAGCTTCTAATTGGTCAAACTTCCATTTATCATTTGATTGGGGAATGAACTGTGAGTCAGAGGGATGTCATTTTATGGCTTGCAGATAGGACACTCCTCTGTCAGATTGCACATATTCTATATTTGATAATAAAAGACATATTTCACAGTTACACAGTTGCTTGAAATTACATATACATGGTGTGGCTGAATTTAGCCATGTCTCTGTCCAAATCTGCTGTTTCTAAGAGCTTGCATTCAGAAATGGCACATATTTCACTTTTTAACTGATTTTTCAATTTCTGACATTGACCCAACTTTACATACATGTGTGCAGGGAGTATGGACATTAACTGAAGAAGTTTCAGATTTTTAACATGCATACAGTTAGAGTAATATCCACTTTTCCGCTGAAACCCCCCTGAACACGCCACCGGGTCGAAAAACCTCTTAAAATGTGGGCAGAAAAATCACAAGAATTATGGTATCATTTATAAAATTTTCACATGTCCGCTCTATGAGTTATTCATCTTTTTAAAGTTATGTTCTGGCTCCAAAGGGGTGTGGTTTACCCTCAGCACAAGGTTGAATTTCTGGTTTTTTCCAGTTCCGCCAAGCCAGCTTGCTCTCACAGGCAGTGCCCCTCCCAGCTCCTGCCAAGAGGAAGCTACATTTTACGACTGCGGTAATAAAAACCTTGGCCTGAGTGAAGAGGGCTTTGTTCACTCTCCTGCAGAGCACAGGTAATTCAATTATCAGATAGATGGCATATCCTTAGTGTGGGCAGCAAAAGGAAGGTTGGCCTGGGAACACAGTGGTGACTCAAGTTTCACTCCTGATGGGGGTAGTTGCCAGGCAAATTGGAATCTCTTTAAGCTGTCATTTCTGTTCCCCAGTTTCTGCATTCAAATAAAACTAAACATTTTCACATATGCAGCTAGAAGGCTGATTCTAAGTTTAAAACTATGACATTTAAACAATTTCAACCTATGTGACACTCAAAAGTAGGTCACTCAGTCAATTTGAACATTTAGATTTGTAGTGTCTTTCAGTCCAATGCAACTTAAACTGCTGAAATCCACAGCGCAGCCAGTCTTGTTATAAGCATTTTTCTGGGCTCTTCATTTCCCAGATTTTGTAGGCACACAAAACACCATTCTACCAAATGTCTGCTGGTGTTCAGTGAATATTTTGCACATATTGCAATGTTTGAAATAGGCACTTTGGCTTGCCTTCAGAGAAACACAGGGTGGTTTTAAACTGCCGGCTTTTGGATAGTGGTGAGTACTGGTACTGCACCCATTTTTGGGATTTAAGAAAATGAATTCCCAACAGTTATGGGTTGCATTTGGCAATCAGCATTGCCATTCCCAATGCTTTCAGACTACTGTGCGGGTAGTCCAATGGTGGTTTTAGGCAGTTTCCTTCTGTGCCCATAACATCGGCAAAAATGAATGGCAGCCTATTCTTCATGCATTTCCCTGTGCATTTTCTGGGAAGCTCTGGCCATCATGATGTTTTCCATGTCAGTACTGCACAGTTTTGAGGTATGGCTCGGATGCATGGGTAAATACATCCCACAAGCCCCCCTCTTGCGATGGCCATTCTATTTCACGAATGGGACTCGCAAGACCTGGGATGTTTCCTCATCTTCTTCAATAGATGGCACAGTTCATCATCTTCTTCTCCATCCGGTACTGATCGATCGGTTCTCCTCGCCAGTCCTGATGGGAGTATTGGGCGGTCCACTGGGCCCATTGGATCTTCGTTCCCGGTCTCTGGATCGTCCTCCTTGGCCAGTCTCAAGGTCTTCTTTCTCCTAGGACGACAAAGGAAGAGCGGCAATACCTACTCATAGACGTTTTTCCACCACTGTTGAGATGGTGGGACAGCATATGCATTTCATCATGACGAAACATTACATTCTTATTTTGATAAAAAAACAGTATAACTAAGAGACAGTTTCATGCAAATCACAATATTTTAGAGACTAGATGTGGTATGTTTTATGGTTGGAACTGAATTAGTCTGAGACAGTACCCGCTAGGATTCCAGAGGATTCCTCCAGTTGTTGCAGAGTGTGCCTGGGATGGCAACATTTCAACTGGTTTATGTGGACCCACTTGTCTTCCCCCTCTGCCGAACCGCCTTTGGGGATGTGGATTTTGTAGGCCACAGGGGAGATCTTGTCGATGATCTCATAGGGTCCTTTCCATGTAGGCAAAAATTTGCGCTGCTTGGCCTGGTTCCTTTGGAAGTTGTATAGATAGACCCGGTCTCCCACCTGATATTCCTTCCTGGAAATTTTCAGGTCATAATGGGTCTTCATGCTATCAGCTGATCTTTCTAGATTCCGCTGAGCATAAGCAAAAGCATGTTGGAGGTGTTTCCTTAAATTCTCTACATACTCATGAGTAGTGGAGGCATTTATCAGTGTCTGCTCTTGGGTCCTATAGAGCAAATGCTGAGGAAGCACCATCTTGCGCCCAGTCATCAACTCAAATGGTGACATTTTGGTTGCAGATGAAGGGGTAGATCTGATAGCCATTAGGACCAGAGGTAATCGGATATCCCAACTTGGCCCAGAATCTGCCACAAACTTCTTTAATATGCTCACAATTGTCCGGTTATATCTCTCTACTGCCCCATAAGAAGCTGGTCTATAAGCAATATGCAGCTTTCTCTTGACCCCCAGTATCTCCCACATCTTTGTCATTACTTCACTGGTGAAGTGGCTACCTCTGTCTGACTCAATCCTTTGAGGTAGACCAAAACGGGAAAAGATGTGGTTAATCATCAAGGCAGCTGCAGTTTCTGCCTTGCAATTTGGGGCTGGGAGACATTCCACCCACTTGGTAAACAAGCATGTCACAGTCAACATGTACTTATTCCCCCTAGCCGAGCGAATCACAGGGCCTACAAAGTCGATTTGTAAATCTGACCATGGGAGTGTCATTCCCCTCTTTTGTAAAGGTGCCCGGTGCGTGAGGGATGATGGCTGAAATTGTGCACACACAAGACACCCCTTCAAGTATTGGTCGAGGTCCTGCCCCATGTGTGGCCAGTATGCAACCTCTCTTAAGATTTCCAATGTTGTGTGAAACCCCCTGTGACCGGCAGTGGCCGCATCATGGGCGTGACTTAACATCAGGCTTCGGAATGAGGTAGGAACCACCCACTGATCGTGGCCAGCTTTGGATTTCCTTACCAACAAACCGTCTTGGATCCGGAACATTTTTGGACATTTCATCAACACTCTTAGGTCCTCTTTCCCAATGTAATCGGTATCCATCAGGGGAAAGATCTCAGGGTCTTCAAGGTGCTGGTAAAATTTACCAATAATTGGATCCCCCTTCTGAGCAGTAATCAAATCAGCATCAGGGGTCTCCTTACTCCATTGTGCAATTGAAAGGTCGTTGTGAGCATTTGTCTGGGACCTAGTGATGGCAGTGACCTGGATTTCCCCCAATAGGGACTCAATCTCAATTAGATCCCCTTGGATGGCTCCGGTTTTGGCCAGCTGATCGGCTAAGTCATTTCCAGTTTTGTCTGGTCCCTCTACTTTGGAATGACCCTTAATCTTTTTCCAGTAGATGGTCATCCCATTCGATGTGACCAGATCATCAATTTTTTGGATCAACTTCCCATGTTTCACGGGTTTGTTGTTAGCACATAACATGCCTCTGGTTTTCCAATTAACCAGGTGCTCCACGAACCCGTTCCGTACATAATCCAAATCTGTGATTATGACCAGTTCGTGGAGTTGATGCTGGACAGCAGTGAGGATGGCCTGATGCACAGCCATCAATTCTGCCACCTGACTACTTCGGGGACCAATTTTGTATCCAGCGGAAGGTTCTGGGGACTCATTCACCCATGCATTCCCTACGCCGGCCACCAGTTCTTTCTCCCCGTTGTTGTCAACATGGTAAGAGCATCCATCCACATAGACAGTGGGCATTCCCTCACACTTGTCCTCTTCAAAGACTTTGTGTGGGGAATTAAGGTATGCCTCCGTGTTGTCCTTTATTTTTAGACTTTCGTCCTCGAGACAGTTTTCTCTGGCACAATCATGCAAGTCAGCCAGACCTTGCGCGAGGGGACTCTTCTTGTTTTGGCCATATCGGACCTCCACAGGAAAACCTTGCATTGACAGAATCCAGGAAGTAATTCGGGAATTACTCACATTTCCGGCCCGGATTCTGTCACTTTGGAGATATTGCAGAGGCTGGTGTGGAGTCTCCACTATGATGTGTTCCCCCTGGATAAACGGGCGGTAATTCTTCAATGCCCACACCGTTGCCAGGAGTGCCTTCTCACAATCGTTGAATTTTTCCTCCACAGAGGATAAAGTTTTGCTCGCATAGGAGATTACTTTATTGACCTTGTCATGCTTTTGGTATAATACTGCCGTCAAGCACGTATCAGAGAACCCCGTCTCCAGGAAGAACTCCTTGTTTCTGACAGGGTAAGCTAGGCAAGGCGCTTGTGAGAGGCTTCTTTTGAGTTGTTTTACCGCCTCGGCTTGTTCTGGACCCCATTCCCACTTGACCCCCCCCTTCAGGAGATGAATCAGGGGTCTGGTGATCTCTGCGTAGCCCTCAATGAACTTTCTGCTGTAATTAGTCAGTCCAAGGAGGCTCCTTAGTTCCCGCAGAGTTGTGGGGTCTTTCAGTTTCTGAAGTGCTTCCACTTTCTTTTCCTGGGGACAGAGGCCCTGAGGAGTAATCTCATGCCCCAAGAAATTAACACGGGTTCTACACCACTGTGCTTTCTGAAAGGAAAGTTTTGCTCCAGCGGCCCTCAACTGTGTCAGAACATAACGGATCTCCGCTATGTGTTCCTCCACAGATGAACTTTTGATGAGGACATCATCTACATAAGCCAGGTTACCCCTTGCACCCAAGTCAGGCATGGCTTTGTGTAGAAAAATGTTGAATTCATTGCCGGAGTTGAGGTATCCGAAGGGAGTCCGGGTCCATGTGTACTGCTGGCCCCCAAAGGTAAAAGCCAGCTTGTATTGGTCCTCCTTACTGACAGGCACAGTCCAGTATCCATTGGTCAGGTCTATTGCAGTGAATACCTGTGACCCCTGGATCTGGGCCAGCCCTTGGTCAATGTAGGGCAGAGGCCATCGGGAAGTATGGACCCGTTTGTTGAGCTCCCTGAGGTCGGCGCAGAGTCTCCACTGGCCGTTCGGCTTCAATATTCCCAGCACCGGATTATTGAAGGTGCTGTGGACTGGACGGATTATTCCCCGGGACTCAAGGTTCTTAATTATTTCAGTAAGGGACTCCATTGATGCGAGAGGCAAGCGATATTGCTTCACAAACACTGGAGTCATGCCAGGGTCCGTGGGGATTGTTGTTGTGTGGATGTCAGTGCGACCACAGTCATATGAGTCTACCGCAAAGAGATCTTGGAAATCCAAGAAAACTTGTTTCAACTTTTGCTTTTGTTCCAGAGTCACACAGGCATCAGCTAGGTTGACTCTCTCTTCCACCATCTGCCTGAAGCCTGGAAAGACTTCTGGTTTGGCTATCTCCGCGGCCTCCTCCAGCTGGGTGGAGAAGTCCCTGGACAGAGTGCTGATTTGGACCGGAGGCTTCAGGTGGGAAAGGCAGCCCTCATGTACCTGGAAAATCACCTCATCCCTCCTGAAGTCACACGTCACATCTTCCTTACCATAGGGGCAGGAAGTGTACACCAGGAAGTTCCCCCCATGCCGGGTAAAAATCCTGTCTGGTGTTGTATTGTCCTCACTGTCACTGTCAACACAGTCCTTGGGGATTGGTCCTAACAGTTCATTTACAAGATCAATGGAGAAATGTCGGTCATCAACCGCCATTCCAATAATGGTGCCTGCGGCTAGAGTAATACTCTTTAAGTCGCTGTTATCCACCTCTATTAGAATGGTGTCATGTTCTATGTTGACTAATGGAGTTGGGTTTACCCCCAACCCTTGCTGTTGGAGAGAAGCATTTAGATGTATGTAAGCATCAGGGTTTTTCAACTCTTGTCCCCTTTTAACTTTCACTTCCAGGGAGAATTGTCGGGTCCTTTCTGGGATGGTGACTTCCTCTTTAACCTGAATTTCGACTGCATAAGGTAGCAATTGAGCTGACCTAAATGCTTTTTCTGGATCAACAAAGCCCATGGGATTATCCGCTAATCGGGACCAAGCTTTGAAGTTTATTAGGTCCAAACTAATGGCAAAGCGATTGAGAATGTCACTGCCTAAGTAAAAGGCGGCAGGGACGTCTCGCACGACCCAACAATTGTGGACTATGCTCTTGTTGCCAATGGAGATTTTGAGCATACACCTGCTTGGCAGGAGATGTTTGGAATTAGGTGCTTCCAGGTCCATTTCCCATTTGTCTATCAGTTTGAAGGGGGGAATGGCTGGATCTTTTGGGAGTTGGCGAAACATGGCTTCGCTGATGAAGCTCTTACCGTTGTTCACACACACTCAAGCGAGAACAGAGTCCTTCCCATCATTTAACTGAACAGGGATGAACAACTGCTCTCCAATTTGCTGAATATCAGCCAGGCTCTGAGCTGATTTCACATCTTTCTGGACTATAGGAGTGGGAGTTTCTGATTGTGGATTAGTATAGAATCTCAGAGTGTTTCCTTCCAGCGTGGAGTACCACTTTAGACTGGAAGGAAGGTTGATTTTCAGAAATAGAGAGGACCCCCCATCACCAGTCTGTTGTCCTACTGCTATTACTGTCACGTCTGGAATTTGGCTATTCTGGAAGTGAAATTCTACTTGGTCAGATTTTTGTTCAACCATGTGGCAGGTGCCGTTTAAACTAACATGGTTGACACTCTGTTTTAATTTTATTGGTCGGCTAGTCTGGGTCCAGAGGACCTCGTTTACACAATCTATTAGGGGTGACAACCTTCTCAGGAGGTCATTCCCTAGTAAACAAGGGGTGCCCTCTGGGGTCACAACTATGACCGGGTGTTTCAACTTGTGTCGCCCGATCTTAATGTCCAAGTCTGCAGGCCCCTCAACGGGAATTTCCTTCCCGTCAAAGTTCTGCAGTTGTCCAGGAAGAGAGGTGAGAGGAATTTGGTAATCCTCTCCCCTTCCTGCATTCAGTTCATCAAAGGCCCTTCTGGACAGAAGGGTAGCTTGAGATCCAGTGTCCACCAGTGCCGAGATTGTACCCTGCCCCTGTACTTGTACCGGGGCATAATATCTTCCCTCCTTCTCCTCAAGGGGGCACAGATAATGTACATTTTTGGACAACTGGTGGGCTAACTTTCTGGTTTTGGACATCGCGAGAGAAGAATTTTGGGCAGAATTCTGTGGAGAGCCTTGGTAATCTGAAAGAAAAAGTTGGCAACTGGAGATCAGAGCCATTGTGGGTTCCCCTGGCTCCGGTTCCGGGCCGCCCCCCCCCTTTTTGGAGGCAGTCACCAGGATGGGTTTGAACCAGGGGATTTTCTTGCTGTTGGTTCTGGGATGAGATGGTGGGCGGCGGTAGCTCAGTCTCCACATCTCCCCAGTCTGGATTTGCATCCCTAGGGACCCATTTTTCTTTGGGAGGAGTTCCCCCCTCTCTGAAGGAGAAGATCCTTTTCCCAGGATCCTCTGAGGATCCCTCTCCCTCAAATTGGAAGATCTGTACCTCCTCCTCAAATTGAGTCTGTTTGGGTCTTTTGTTTCTCCTACCCCCCCTCTGCTCCTTAGGGGGCAGACCTTCAGGGGCAAGAGATTTTGTTTCCGGTTCCTGGGTTTCCAGGGGCTGTTTACAAGTGAGGAAGGAAGCTTCCTCCAAGGCTTTACACCCCCCTTCCCCTTGTGCCTCCTCCCTGGGAACCGGTGAGTTATCGGGGTGCTGCCCCCGTCATTGTTCTGGAGCACCAGGTCCAGAGTTGGGTGCGTTCTGCGCCGGCACGCCCATCTGAGGGTTCTGCTGAGCCCTCAGTATGTGACCCAGGTCCCGCGCCATGTTTTGAACCTGGCGCTCTAACTGGGAAACCCGCTCAGGCTGATACGGGGCCCTGTTTTCTCCCCTGGGCTGATCCCGGGAAGGGTAGCTGTCCCTCCTCTGGTAATACCCCGGGTTGGGAAGATTTGGGTACCCCTCCACCCTTGACCTCCCCTCTCCCGGATTCAGTGGTCTGGGCTCAGGGAATTGGGGAAAGAAGGATGGATGGTTTTGGGGCTGAAAGTCGGGTGGATATCTGGGGAAAAAGTTCTGCCCAGGGTTTGGTAAATTTCTGCCCTCCTGTAGGAAGTTTGGAGGGAAGTTCCCTGGGTTACGTGCTTGGCTGGATCCCCCCCCTTGGGCTGGAGGAGTCCACACATAACCCAGGATGGGTCGATTTCCCTTGTAACGGGGACTTACATAATCCGGAGAGCGAGGGACCCCATTTGTGGGGCTGCCTCCTTGGCTCCCGGTCTGTGACTGGCCCGAGGACCTTCTGGGCCTAGCATTATTAGGTGCAGGTAGGTTTTTAGGCCCCCCCATCTCCAAATCCAAAACGGGGGTGACCTTTACCTCTGCCACCTTGGCAGCAGCAGGGGTGCTGTTGGCTTTGGGGTTTTTCTGGGCATTACTTTTGCTATCTATCGGTTTCTGCACCTCATAGATCCGGGTAGCCTGTTCAATGACCCAGTCTAAAGATCTTTTCTCGTGAAAATCCCTCACGAGCTGGGTCATGATATATTTGGGCAAGGCATGGAAAAACGTATTTATAAATTCCCTGCTATCCGTGCGCACCCTTCTTGTGGTCTGTGCAAAAGCACGCTTTAACTCCTGCACAAATTCTTGTGGGGCCTGATCCTCCCCACATTGCAAATTGTAGGCTGCCTTGCGAGCCTCTTGAGGATTTCTGTGAACAGAAAAATGTTTCAAGATGGCCGCCTTATAGGTGGACCATCTTAAATGATTTTGGTCCTCCAGCCCCGCAAAGAAACTGGAGTATTCCGGGGAGAAGGTCCACTTTACATATTGAATACAGCTTTGGCTGTCCTTCAAATGGAAAGTCTCCATCATTTGTTCAAACAACTCTAAGTGCTCCCAAACAGAATACTTAGCGTTCTTATGGTAAGGCGTGATGACGCTCCTGATCGCCTTAATCTGCTTTAAGGGGTCCTTAAGCAAGGCCCTTTTTGCCTTATTGGCCTTTTTGGTTCGGGTAACCCTTGTCCATTCTTCCTCGGACTCAGAGGCACTGCTCCCAGAGGTTCCCGTCTGTTCTTCCAGGTTTTCCCGGATTCTGCGAGCCTGGGAATGGCTGGCAGAATGTGGGGACCTGGTCTCCTGTGTCCTGCGCAGTTCAGAGGAGTCTTCAGATTCCTCCTTGCTGCCAGGATTTGATGGGTACCCCCTCCACTGACCTAACTGGGCAGAGGTTTTCAGGATGCCCTTAATGGGCCTACTCTCCTGGGGTTCCCCATTGAACTGTACTGTACTTGGGTGCCCATACCCGGATGCCCACCCCTCCATTCCTGAGTGGTACTGGCCTATGAGCCCCATACTCTTAGCTGGATAGTAATCTGCCATCCCTGTGGCCCTGTGCTCATGTGCGCCAGGGGACATGGGGGTGGTAGAGTCCAGGTACTGGGGGAGATGAAGGCCCCTGGTGTTAGGGCTCCTGCGGTTATGGTCAGGAGTCTCTCTTTCCCAGCGGACCTCATCTCTATCCGCCCCTGCTCCCTGTTGCAATGCAAGAGCCTGCATTTGTGCTTTCAGTTCCTCTGTTAAGGCCTTACTCGACTCTATCAGTCTCTCCTGCATCGCTACCTGTTGTTGGAGCCTATCATTGTGTTGACAGAGGGCCTCATTTTCCCTCTGTGCTTCCTGGTTGGTCCTGGAGAACTGGGCCAGTCTTTGCTGCAGGAGGGTTACCTCCTGAGCTGTGTCCCTATTGGCCTGCTCCTTTCTTGCTAGAGCATCCTCCACCCTCCTGGTGTGCTCTAGCAAGTTCTGGTGTTCTTTTTGGAGGTCACCCAGTCCCTGGTGGGCCAGGTGATTTTCTTCCATTTTTCTTTTTAAATGGCAGACTTCCTGGCCTAAGGTATCCCTTTCCTGACTAAGAGCCTGCATCTGTGCCGCCAGGTCTTCCCTTTGCCTTTGGAAGGCACCAGCATTCTGGCGCTCCTGATCAAACTCTGCCTGGGTATCCAGGTCTTTCAGAATTAGTTTGTTGCTCTCCGCCTTCACTCTATCTAGGTGGCCTTGCAGGGTGACTACCTGCTCAGCACATACCCTGTTGAAGTCCAGTTGTTGCTCCAGCTTTTTCTGGTTTTGCAGTAGGGAGTCCAAACCTTCTTGGTATTCCTTCTGCAAGGCCAGAAATCTGGTATCCTGTTCTGACTTTTCCTTTTGCAGCACATCCATATCCTCCTTTATTTTAGTGATGTACAGTCTGCTGTCATTTTCTGACTCCTGGCTCCTCTGCAGCCTCTGCTCAGAAGAGACCAGGTCAGATTGGACCTTCTCTAACACCATCTGTTGCCTATTTGCCAGATTTTGGCTTTCAGCACATCTATCCTGCATGTCTCCCATATATAGGTACAGGTATGCTGCTATCCTGGCAATCTTATTGTGTTCCTCTTTGGCTTTAGGAGCCATATATAGTTCACTCAGGGCCACATGTAAGGGACCCTGATCTCTATATATATCTGACCCTGTTTCAGTGACCTGTCGCGTGATGGCCTGCAACCAGGCATCCTGGCCCTGTTCGGTCCATTCACCTCTCACAAATAGCTTATGCAAGAGGTGCTCTCTGGCTATTTTCATGTCAACTAAGGTCGTCATTCTAGAGATTGGTCTCTGTCCTGACTTACAGAAGTTTGTATTTTATTTTTGCAGAACAGAACTTTTCTTGGAGTGTCCCTTTTGAGGAATGCTTCACAGCGTAATGCAGCGTGGTGATCCGACCGGATGTATGTATCCCGTCAGTTAGCACACTGTATTAAGCTGCACAAGTGGTAAATCTAACCCAACGTCTCGGCTCGAGCCCCCAATTTGTAAGAGGATTCAATTTAACACTACAGCTAAGTCAACGCCTAGTCTATAATACTGAATGAAAACCCTTATTGATATATCTTTAGGTCCAGTTCATGCGTTCTGGATGACTACCCCTATATAACACCCCTCTCTTGGAATCCCCCTGACCCCACTGAGCCAAGAAGTAGTTCTGTTTTGCAAGTTTAAAAGGTTTATTTGATAATTTAAAATATATATATATCACACTTTATAATAAATTAATAATTGAATAGCACACTTAATCTGATATGATAAAGATCAACAACGGAGAATCTGGCACTAGCACACTTCTTATAATCACTAATGAGTTGACATGAAATGGATAAGGTAGCACACTGGTAAATAGGAACAAAAGTATAATGTGGTAGAGGATGCTTTATGTAAGCTCAGGTGGATGCAATATTCAATGAATGCAGTACAGAAAATACTCAATATGATTTCAACCAAACAATGTAATCACTTTTCTCTGGCAATCCCCTCCCCCCCTTGATACAATGCAAGGAAATGGAAGGAAACACACAGTTCTCAGAAATGCAATCAACTGTAATTCAGTTCACCCCAGCAAGCTTAGACAACAGAAGTTTAAAACACAGATAGGAGTTTTGAAAACACAGGCCCAAATGCTTTGATATGTGCTAGCAATGGATGAGAAATATGCCGGAAATGCTTTTTAATTCCCTTTCAGAGGTTCAGGGTGAGTGGTATCTAGTTAATATTAGTCCAGGCTCACACTAGCAATGGGGCAGGGATAGTTAGCAGGTTAAACGAATTTCTGGCAAATGGAAGGCAAGCAGCAGCAGTTTTTACATGTGAAGAAATTTGCAAATCGCGGCAAAATTCGCGGATGCGCCGAGCGCTATTACAGAGGAACCACAAGGACTATCTCTATCGTTTTGGGGTCCTAGGAAAGCCTAGGATCTCAGCTTCAAAATGAAAGTTACTGCAAGTCTCTAGCACAAACGGTTGCGGAGATATGAACGATTGAATAAAGGTCGTTTTTCAGATTTGAAATTTTAAACGCACACTTTTTCAGCTTTAAAAATGATGGCAGGATAACACAATTGCTAAGCTGCAGTTCTACTTAGGTTAAAAATGGATTGAATTATATTATTTTAACTAGGAGATCGGTTCTGCACAGTTTTCTAGGTACTCACACTATATTCTTGAGTGAAATGGGCCTCGCCATGGATCTGGTCAGGGTTTTGGACTGGGCTCGGGTCTCTCTCTCTGGGCACAGCACTGCTTTCTCTCTGGGTACAGCACTGCTTTCTCCCTCTGGTCTGGTCTCTAGTTCTGGATAGATTGAAGTCTCTAGTTTGGCTCTCTGGAGGTTTGATGGAGGTAAAGTATGGATCTCTGGATGTTGTATGGTCCGGCAGAGCGCGTTGCAGCAAATGGAATTGAAGGTCCCTATCTGTCCTGTCTGTCTGCTTTTATGTGTTTAGAATGTGGGTGTGTTCTAGCATCACTGACCCTACCTCTCTCTCAGCTTCTAATTGGTCAAACTTCCATTTATCATTTGATTGGGGAATGAACTGTGAGTCAGAGGGATGTCATTTTATGGCTTGCAGATAGGACACTCCTCTGTCAGATTGCACATATTCTATATTTGATAATAAAAGACATATTTCACAGTTACACAGTTGCTTGAAATTACATATACATGGTGTGGCTGAATTTAGCCATGTCTCTGTCCAAATCTGCTGTTTCTAAGAGCTTGCATTCAGAAATGGCACATATTTCACTTTTTAACTGATTTTTCAATTTCTGACATTGACCCAACTTTACATAGATGTGTGCAGGGAGTATGGACATTAACTGAAGAAGTTTCAGATTTTTAACATGCATACAGTTAGAGTAATATCCACTTTTCCGCTGAAACCCCCCTGAACACGCCACCGGGTCGAAAAACCTCTTAAAATGTGGGCAGAAAAATCACAAGAATTATGGTATCATTTATAAAATTTTCACATGTCCGCTCTATGAGTTATTCATCTTTTTAAAGTTATGTTCTGGCTCCAAAGGGGTGTGGTTTACCCTCAGCACAAGGTTGAATTTCTGTTTTTTTCCAGTTCCGCCAAGCCAGCTTGCTCTCACAGGCAGTGCCCCTCCCAGCTCCTGCCAAGAGGAAGCTACATTTTACGACTGCGGTAATAAAAACCTTGGCCTGAGTGAAGAGGGCTTTGTTCACTCTCCTGCAGAGCACAGGTAATTCAATTATCAGATAGATGGCATATCCTTAGTGTGGGCAGCAAAAGGAAGGTTGGCCTGGGAACACAGTGGTGACTCAAGTTTCACTCCTGATGGGGGTAGTTGCCAGGCAAATTGGAATCTCTTTAAGCTGTCATTTCTGTTCCCCAGTTTCTGCATTCAAATAAAACTAAACATTTTCACATATGCATCTAGAAGGCTGATTCTAAGTTTAAAACTATGACATTTAAACAATTTCAACCTATGTGACACTCAAAAGTAGGTCACTCAGTCAATTTGAACATTTAGATTTGTAGTGTCTTTCAGTCCAATGCAACTTAAACTGCTGAAATCCACAGCGCAGCCAGTCTTGTTATAAGCATTTTTCTGGGCTCTTCATTTCCCAGATTTTGTAGGCACACAAAACTCCATTCTACCAAATGTCTGCTGGTGTTCAGTGAATATTTTGCACATATTGCAATGTTTGAAATAGGCACTTTGGCTTGCCTTTAGAGAAACACAGGGTGGTTTTAAACTGCCGGCTTTTGGATAGTGGTGAGTACTGGTACTGCACCCATTTTTGGGATTTAAGAAAATGAATTCCCAACAGTTATGGGCTGCATTTGGCAATCAGCATTGCCATTCCCAATGCTTTCAGACTACTGTGCGGGTAGTCCAATGGTGGTTTTAGGCAGTTTCCTTCTGTGCCCATAACATCGGCAAAAATGAATGGCAGCCTATTCTTCATGCATTTCCCTGTGCATTTTCTGGGAAGCTCTGGCCATCATGATGTTTTCCATGTCAGTACTGCACAGTTTTGAGGTATGGCTCGGATGCATGGGTAAATACATCCCACAATGCAGTGTCATTACAGTAAATGTGTGTATATGTGGCCAGGTCTAGTACCATCAATTAACCCTTTGAAAACAGAAAGTCAGGTGTGACCTGCCAAAGACCAACATAATCATATAGAAAGCAAAATGCCAGATATTGAACAGATTGCCTTAAAACTAAGAGTTAAGCAACTAATCAACGAATTGAGAATTGGCGTACCGATATTGAGAAGTGATATACAGGAAATGGCATGTTCAGATGTGAGGTTAGATGGAATCACTCAGAGCTACTAGGCTGCCTGTCCTTCTGCCTGTCATTCTTACCAATGCAAATGATGTAGGCTACTAAGGTAGGAAGCCTGTCCATTCAGTGATGGCTGCCACCGAATGTACAGTTGTGAAAGGGGCTGTAGAAAATGAAGGAGCTGTGATCGAGGGCTTCAGGTCCCAGTCAGACAACCTGTCGCTAGGAACATGAGGGAGTAAGAGTAGGCAGAGGCAGGCTAGCAAGGGGCCATTATCAATAATGTAAGCAATTAAAGCCAGTTATCATACAGGATTCTAAGGAGTTAAGAGGTTGCTCCCTATTATGATAATAGCAGAGCAATAATCATGTGACACTAATTGTGCTACATGAGTACACTAACTCATATTATTTCACTAAACACTTATTATATACCTTTTTCTGCATCCCGACTGTTGGAAGAATTGGGTGCTCAGATATTCGAAGAGGATTATTGAATTTATAGATCTGTAAATGTTGTAAATCTGATATCATGTTCTCCATGTTTTCTCTTTGAAATAATGCTGGATTTATTTTGAATACAAGGACATACAACCCTCACCCTGAGACTTGTATTATTTTTGGAATATACTGTGACAGATAATTGCTAATTGCTAATAATGATTGTTGCAGTTTATTACACGGTCACACTCAACTCAGGGAGTTCTTTTTCCCCCAGTCAAGATGTTGCACAACAAATCACTATGCTTTTGATTCAGGTTCAGTTTGGTAAGGCCTCCAACCCGTCTCGCACCCAACCTCAACAAATACCTGGTGCCACAATGGACTAGGAACCAGGCTGGTGTGTGGTAAGAATATAGATTTATACATTTATTTAAACCAAATTTGACAAACTGATTAACATCAGTCACCTATGCTCTGGCAACACAAGAACAAAAATGATTTCCGTAATGGCACCAACACAGAGATAATACTGAGATATGCAGTCACAATTTCCTGCAGCTTTCTTTTGAAATCACCCACCAATACAGAACAAGAACAATTCAAGACACACATTAATTGATGATTTGGTTATATTACTTTTTTCTCCCAGCAACCCCACCCTCCAAACATCAATTGGACTTGACCCCTCTGAATTGAAGGCCAGTGGCAGAGTGTGGGAACACAATGGGAAAATCGTTTTGGGTTCTGATAGAAATGCACTCTTTGGAAAAGGGATTCAATGGGAAAAATCTTTTTTTCCACTTATTACCACAGATGCAATATGAGGTAAAGAAAAGCAATGGGGACATGTGTTTGGCTACACCTAAAAAACAGGCAGGGCTTTGTGGTTTGGGTCAGAGAACAATGGGAACAAAGGAAATGCAAGGCTTCACACTTCTGATTTAAAATGAAGGGGATCAATGGGGAATTTCGTTTAGCACCCTGCACACTCACGTGGAAACAGGATTTTGGGATTCATTCTTTTGGCAAATCTTTATGTCTATACTGGCTCAAAACACACTGGGAGGAGCTTGTTAGATTCTAATGCTAACAAAACACACCCCGTGATTTCTATAGGGGAATTAATTGATTTAATTTAATTAAATATGCTAAGGATCTACACAGACAAACAGGATATTTTACTATGGGGAAATATTATAACAATACTTGAGAAAAATGCAGGGCCTACACAATCTATGGCTTTGGGATTGTTTTACTTAAAGGAGAGGCCTTGTAATGGGCATAAGGAAACAGCAGGGAACCTCTGGGACATCAAGGATGTCAGTCAAGGATAGTCCCCTTTGGCTCCTCCAAGGGGTCCAAGTCATCTTCTATGTCTACTGATCCGTGTCTCCAACAGTTCAGCAGCAGGTTACCTCCCAGAATAAGTGAAAAAGCCAAGTTCTGATGCAAACTGGTTTACGTAAAGGGCAAATGACATCACAAACATCATGATTACCGCATAACGGATTGGTTGGTTTTCTCTACCCACCTTACACATGTGTGCTAATAGGACAAGGAGATGATTGGTGTGAGTTAGGAAAGCTGTGGGAGGAGAAAGCTCTGTCATCCCAAACTGACATGTGGGTATGGCATGTTCAAACTCTGAAAATCTATCAACATGGCAAGTACCCTAATTTTTCAAATCTTTATATGTATGGATACATTTTTAAGAACTACATTTTAAGGCCAATTAGATGATATTAATCTGCAGTCGGCATGCCCTTGCTATGCAGAGATACGGTTTTTCTTCATTTGCTCAGGAGCCGTATAAGTGAAAATTGTGCCACTTCATAGTTCTCATGTTAATTTTGTCTTTCACCCTCACACCAACTTTCAAATCTCTTGGAATTAAGGGAAGGCCCAAGTCAAATTTTCCTTAATAACGTCTGTTATATTTATCACACAAAACTCGTTTTGTCATGATTCAAAGAGGGTTACTGTCACCTTTAATAAAAGTCTGTCCTGAGCATTATGGCCTATACGCTTCCCTTTTCATGCAATAAGAATGTTTTTTTCTATTAACTAACTCCAGCATCACATGCCTCGCTCACTCTGGCCCCCACCTTTGTTCTCTTTCAGCATTTCCACTTAAGCATGTGACCAGCCAGATGCGGGCTCATGTTTATTTAGCCTATCCCTTCCTGGCCTTGTAATGGCCTGAGCTGCCACTTTATGTATTTCTTTATATTTTTAAGCAATGGAACTGTTTGATTGGTGACAATCAGACCTCCCTCTCCAGGACCAGCAGAGGAAAGGTCTTTGAGGTTGAAGTTTCATTTCAGAAGAACTGATCTGCATGTAGATTACTGCAAGAAATGGCTTTTAACCCACACACAATGCATTTTACATGACATTTTATAAGGCACCTGGGCCTTATAGCCATGTGTAATGTACTTCTTTAATCTCACAGTTGCAAAAGACACGAGTATCCCATCTGGATTGTCCATATGTATAGGACAGTTATATGACAAAACCATGTTCACCTTAAACCCAAGTAGGCACTTCTCTCTGCGTACTGTGATTTAGGATGAGGAAAAAGGGTGTTCTTTTATTTCTTATAAATGCAAGAAGGTTGGTTTCAATGGAGATTTCGGGATCACAATCTGGTATTACATTGAAGATAATGTTCACACTACTATCTGTCTCTTCAAGTAAAAAGTGTAACTTTCCATGGATTTAATAAAACAGCATTGTGAGCCATAGATCTTTCTTTTCCTTGCGGCAATGCATTGTGCATATCTTCGCACTTTTGAGATTTAAGCACACTTTCTTTCCTTTGAGATTTAAGCCTGTTTTTGGTTCAATAGGCTTCATGTCTGACATCATCATTTCTGTGCTGACCTTATACTTCAATGGGACTTCACAAATCACTCTGGTCTCTTTATTTCTGGCATTCAGGGGCTATATTTTGCCCCACATGATGTGATCTTTGTAGTGCCTCAACCAATTACTACTCTGTGTACAGCTGTCAACAAGGAATGTACTCGCTTGAAAGGTCCCCAAACGTTTAATGCCCTTCCTCATCTGGCACAGTGACACCCTCTATCATCACATAGGAACAATGATTGAATGCACCATACCACAATGCCAAATCATACAGGATACTGCTCATATCGACCCCCAAGACCTTTGTTGGAATACCTATTTGATGGTGAGATAAAGGTTGTTCTCAATGGATCTATCATCCTAATGCTTTTGTTTTCAATTCCTTGATTATGATTAATCACCTCCCGAGACATTGAGTTGGTCAAATGTATTGGTCCAACAAGGACAAACTTTGTTACCTGGACATTCCGTCCAAGATAGTGTACAAAATGCTTGCGAGGGTGACTGATACCTTTTGACAAATCGGATATGTTCTGTTACCCTATGATGAGTCTAATCCAAAGACTATTTCCTATAACAATGACATGAAAAAAATCAGTGCATGGAGGAAATTACTATATCCTGTCAGGGCGGTTTAGGCAATACTCGATCAGTCAGTTTTACGAATACTAGAAATGCCCAATTAACAGGCACAACAGCCTGGACATGCCTCTCTGCAGCATTACTACCTACTGTTACTACCTCTATGAGGGAATTGTACCGTCCTTAGTAGGAATGAGTTGACAGAAGTTGTGTCATGGAATTTTCTAGGTCATCTCCAGTTACTAAACAATCAATAGTTATGCTCTGATTTAAGTGATTTTTCTATAATCTTATTGCAAGACATTTGCTTGATTGATTGCACCACATTTGATAGCTTTCACATCTTTTTCGAGTCTGCTACCATTGAATCTTGGCACAGACCCTCAGGTGGTCTGATTACTGCCTTGAAAAACACTTTGGGAGTAAAACAAACTAGACAATTTGATTCCTTTTTGGGCATTCTTGCAATAAGTTTTTGTTTTGAACAAAATAGTTTTTCATGATTATTAATAATCTATATATATTCAGTGAAAAAACTTTGTTAAAGGGACGTTATGGTTAAGTTGCACTAATACAAATCTATGAAATTCAATGAACAAAACTTTGTTAAGGGGATGTTATGGTTAAGTTGCACTAATAAAAACATATGAAACTCAATGAAAAAAAATTACTAAAGGGATGTTATGGTTACAAGTAAAACCGAAAAACCTCAGCAATTCGGCAGTTATGGTAAGCTAAGCAAAGATTGTTCCTTTCTTAGCAAGTAGTAGCCTGTCTTCCTCCACATCATCTTCCTCAATCAATACTGTAACCACAGAGCCTACTTCTTTGGGACACAAAATCCCACCAGCTAACTTGCAAGCAATAACAGAGGCTGTTGATCCATATATTTTGAAGACAACGGTACTCTGTATATACTGCAAACACCACTCTGCAGGGGGAAGCAATTTCAAAGTGCTTTTGAAGCTATAATCAAGGTGCATGAGAAACACTGCCCACTACCTTAAAAGTAACACACGCGCAACATCTTCCCCTGTCCGCCTGCCCCTCCATATTAGTGCTTGGTGCCTCTTCCCTCATTTCCCTCACCTCCTTACGTTCAAACCTCTCTTACAAACATTTTTTTTTCAAAAACAACAAATAGAAGGTTCCTTTAGGAACCAACTTTCACAGTTAAAACATAGAACTAAGAAAAAAATCTTATAGACTCCATCTACTTTACATTTCTCAGTAAAGTACATAGACTCAATATGTTTTCCAACATTTCCTTTAGCATTCTGTGTTATGCTAATGGGAATAATGTGGCGTTCATCCCCCGTTCGAGGGACTGTAATGGGGATAACAGCCCGGCAGCCAACGTTATCGGCCCAAGCAAAGTGTGTCTGTGTGCGCCCTGATGCCTTGGGTGTATTATAAATAAATAAATAAATAAATAACGAAGGCTCCGGACCATCATCCTCCATTCCAAGCCCTGCAATGGGGGTTAAAGGCCATTAGCACCCCTTGTTCCCAAAGCAGGAACCAGGGGTGCTAAAAAATAGATTCGTCTTCCTAGGAAGGAACATCCTTTTCCAAGATGGCCACCATGGAAAGGGAAGGCAGGGCTGCATACAGAGGCCCTCTTCCCTTTCCATGCAAGCCTGCAGAGGGCGAAGACAGAACCCTATGACCATATTACCACAAGCACATTTTATTTCCCTCTTCCCTTTCCATGGCAGCCTGCAGAAGGCGAAGACAGACCCCTATGACCATATTACCACAAGCACATTTTTTTACCCCTTTCTAACCTATCCCACTTTCGAATAACTCTACCACATAGCCGGTCCCAGGTGGACATGGGCATTTTAAACCAATTTTTCATCCCTCGCAGTCATGGCCAGTAGCCAGATTGTCCGAGTCATGACCTTATACCATGACACAGACAATCTGGCCACTGCCCATGGCCACACGCAATATCTCAGTCACCAAAGGTATATCACGATTTTTTGTATCTACATTATCTACATTATGACACTTGTCAAAAAATAAAACACAGGGACATTTTCAAAACCATGGTTTCAGTTTGCTTGAAATCCGCCCATGTTTTATTTTTTCAAAGTGTCAAAATGTATCTACATACAATAGTTATATAACTTAGCCCCCAACTTCACAAAATCTATTCAAACTTTACACAAACATTCAAGGTTGGTCTATAATCTTTCTGAAAACCTTTGTCCACATTCAACAAACAGCAACAAAGCTATAAGCCATCTAAAAATGTTGAGACCCCCCTCTAAATTAGCCCCTCTTGAGAAAGTCCCACCAAACATAACAAAAGCATTTATATCTAGATTTAAAATCATTTTGCAAACATTTGTGCCGATTTGTCAAATGGCACGACATTTATAAGCCTTTACAATATTTTGGGACCCCCGTGTAATTTTACCCCCTCTTCACAGAATCCTACCAAACTTTGCAATACCTTCCAGAATCAGGTCTAGAATAGAATTCCAAAATGTCATGCAGTTTCATTGAGTGGCGCCAAAGTTAGAAGCCATCCAAGAACTGCTTTTCACCAACCCTGTAATGCAGAAATAGGCACAGATGCCCCCGAACATCTGCAGTGTTCACAGACTTTTTGGGGCAGAAAATACCCGGTTTTTGGCTTCTTATTGCCATATCCCATCCTCAACTCCCCTTACCTACCCAGAGATTGTTTGATAAGTTTGCCAAGTACAATGTTGTGTTATTTTATATGTTTTTACCGTGGTGTCCGCGGACACCGGTGAATGTCAGCAAATCCAACATGGCGGGCGTTTCCAAAAATCTGACGCACTTCACGCTTTTCAGAAGCCAATCAGCGGGCGTGTTAGGCCAATCGGAGTCCGATCCACGGACTGAACAGGGAAATGGGTCAGCGGAGCAGAGCCAGATATCATACATTTTTGGGACCTACGTTTTGCTTGTTTAAAAAATAACTACTGGACGGATGTTCACCAAATTTACATAAGCACGCTTCTGTGACCAATCCGCCGCTACTCCGCAAATTCGGTGAAAATCCTTACAGCGGTTTGAGCTGTAGGCATGAGCAAAGTTTTTTTCCCATTCAGTCTATGGAAAAAAATAAAATGTTGGGACCCTCTCTATAACTTTGACCCTCCCTTGATGAAACCTCACCAAACATTCAGAGCGGGCCATATACTTATTTAAGTTTGATGAGGATTCGTCCACGGGGAGCAAAGTTATGAGCCGCACAAAAAGTGCTCTTCCTGTGAGTTGAGCAACTTAACCATAACTACACGGCTGTTACCGCAGGCCCTGTAATATATATAAGAAGAAGTCCTGCCTGATTGACTGACTCATCAATGCCAAGCTCAAACCCTCTAACCTAGGAACGTGAAATTTGGAAGGTGCATTGTTTTCATGATGTAGGCATCCACTAAGGAAGGATTTTTGGAAATTCAGTCCCTACAGGGGTGTAAAGGAGGTGGTGCATTTTTGAGTGACTCATCAACGCCAAGCTCAAACCCTCTCACGTAGGAACGTGAAATTTGGATGGTGCATTGTTTTCATGATGTAGGCATCTACTAAGGAAGGATCTTTGGAAATTCCATTCCTAAGGGGGCGAATAAAGGGGGGTGAATTATTTTATGAGGATACATATATTTCAAAAACTGAAGCTGTTACAGACGTGAACATTGGTATGTAGATTTTTCTTCAAAAATAGAGAAACGCGTGTTTTATCATTTTCTGAATTTCCAGTTAACGGAGGTGGAAAAGGGGGGTGAATTTATTTTGAACCGGTTCTGGCCAGGGGGAGTCCGTGTTTATATCACAAATTCCTCTTATACCTTCAGAATATCTGTTTGAATTCAAAAGACTTCAGTTCCCCTTAAAGGTTTGTTTTGCCTTGACCGTCAACAAATCTCAGGGCCAGACTTTAAAGGTAGCAAAGATCGATCCAAGGGAAGACTGCTTCCCGCATGGGCAGTTTTATGTGACCTGCTCCAGAGTGAGCTCACCTAACTCCCTGGTGATCCTAGAAACTGATGGGAGAACCCCTATTGTACCAAATCCCAAAATCCACACGAGCAAAGCTGCGGGCAAAAGCTAGTCAATGTTAATGGAAACCGGCACATTGCATTTGTCAAAAATCTTGATATTGTATTGGAGGAATGGTTTCGATTTCGGATAACTGTGATGTTATTTGGGAGGGGATTTTAATTTGACATGCCCTATTGATGATCTTTGCCCTTGTGTGGTAGAGAACTTTTGTTCCTCTTTTGATTGCACCCAAATACTTGCCTTGGGTAAACGGTGAGCTTGCACTTTAAACACTTGGGATTTTCATATGTAATGGTAATGTCCCTAGTGACATTCCAACAGGGCAATCTGGCATATGGGTGATGTAACATCAACAATAGAATATATGTGTGTTACCCCTGCTCTGTTCCGGAGATGCTCTGCTTTCAGCTCACTTCTTTTTAAGCTTTTGCAAAAAGCGTACTGTGGGGCAGAAAGAGCGTATTGTGGGGCCGATCGATTTGACTGTAAATCCAGCTAATGATCAAATTACCAGGACACCAAAAATGTGTATTCATTTAATGACAGGCTAATCAATTAATTTAATTGACCATCATTTGAGTGGAAACGTGAGCATTTTCTCACATACTTAGCCTTTTCATTAGAGGGAACCTGATCTCATTGTTTGTCGAAACTGCAAAAAACGATATAATAAAAAAAATACTTGCGTATATGATGAGTGTTAGGAAAGATTTCTCTTTATGCAACCTTTCCTCTGTAGTTTCTATGGACCCCCATTCTTTTTGCTGTGTTTTGAAACTGGTTCTGACTTTTTGCAGGGAAGTAAAGCCTCAGCTTCACTTCCCAAGCCTTTTGCTCATTGTTATGGAGAAACTGATCAGTCCTTCAGACTATCAGCACTGGGAAACTATGTTTCCCGTTTGAATTTGTGTACTGTTTAACATTGCACTCAGCACCTTGCAGTGCAGTGCAATGGGGATACTTTTGTATCAGCCTAGCGTTTTACAGTTGGGATTTGTATTTACCTTTGTAAGTGTCTAAAGACACGCTGGTGGCAGCAGATACATTTTTACAATGTTTGCAATACTTTTGGTATGCACTTTCGTGTTTACCGCATATGGCTACTAAACGTGGCTAGTGCCCTAAAATGGCAGGGCCATGAGATTTTTGCTTACTTTTTTGCCCTTATTGTTGTTTAGCCTTCTTCCTGCCTTGCCAGGCAAGGACATCCCTTATAATGCCCATGCGCTTGCCCGGGAAAGGTGCTGCTTCCAAAGGGTAGTGATACATTTGTGTGTGTGTGTGGCACAGAAAGGGGGTGGGCCTGTCTAGTCCCTGTCCACATCCCTTGTGCCAGAAAGTCCAGGTTTGGGGCAAACACGAAACCAGTAGTTGTCCCTGATTGGACAACTACTGGTTGTCTGAATGGTGCAGATCCTTACCATTGGTGGGCTTGGACTTGCTTCTAGCTTGGCTTTTGGATAAGAAGAGGAACTCTGCAGTCTTTTCTGGAGATCATCGTTTGAACGAAAAATCCCTCAAAGAAGAGCAGCCTGCTGACATCTGAAGATGACTCCTGAAGTGGGCCGGTCTCCCCTCCAGTAGCCAGCCTGGAGAAGCCCTGCTCCTCTGCCTGATCTCTGAAGACACTGAGCTGTTCTTCAGCCCGTGGACTAGTGGGACTAACTAGTCTTGATGAGTTCTTGAGAATTCTGCCCGTCTGAGTCTCCAGAAGGGTCCCTGGAGGCACAGTGGACTGACCAGCTCTCTCAAGGGCTACCTTGCCAGAAGCATCAGCATTTTGAATTTGAGTCCAGAACTCAACGGTCGTCAGCTTGTGCCACAAGTCACCTTCTCCCAGAATTTGAGCATCTTTGCGTCCAGGGATCCTGTCCTGGAGCAGCTCCTGTGACAGCGACTATAAAGATGCCTGTCGTCACCTGTGTGCAGAGTCCGTTGCTGGTACTCCTCTTCCTCCAACCTGAGAAGTGTCCTGAAGAGGCCTGCATTGGTGGTTCTTGCATTTCTTCATCGACAGAAGTTGCATCTTGCAGCTGCACCCGAACGGAAGAATCCTTGAACCTGCGACTCCTGGGCACCTTTCACCGGAACCAACATGGAAGATGCAGATGCCAGTGACCCTCGGGCGGTCATGATGTCATTTGGGAAAAATCAAGTCAGGGGCTAAGTAAACTCAGTGTATCTATCCCCCCGCCCTTCTGTCCTCCCATAGGATAACATTGGGAATAAGTCCGTTTGTTGCCTTATTTCATTCCACTCACTTTTTGTTTGTCAAACCTGGGTCGAGTATCCCGCCCCTGGGTTAGCTTGGGGTCTGGAAGAATGGAAAACACATATTTACCTCTGTTAAAATGGTTGTAGAACTTTTAAACTATAACCAACACAAGCATATTGAAACCTACCAACAGAGACTTCATTCTGGTGAGATACATTGGGCCTCCTGTGACGTTTGGGCACAAGGCCCATTCATCTTAGGGCTTGGACTTCTTAAGCTAGGTTATTGGGCCTCGTTACAAGTTTGCCGGTCTGGGAACTACGGTACCGGTAAACTTGGCGGTACCGTTGTTCCCAGACCGGCAAACTACGAGTTGTGCTCGTGGGTGCCTTTCTGCCCAGAAAGGAACCTGCGAGTACAGCATGTCGGATGCACCGGCACAGTTATAAACAGTGCCAGTGCATCCAACCTCCCCATTCCCATTCAGCCCTATAGGACTATAGGGCTGAATGGGAATGGGAAGCATAGTTTTTCTGGTGCCCGCGAATGGGCAATTACCGGGTCAAGCCGGGTCGTAATGACCCGGTAATGGTCCATTCACGAGTTCCGGAAAATATTGCAAGTTTGGCGGCAGCCTGCAAGGCTACCGCCAAACTTGTAATGAGGCCCATTGTCTTGTGATCTGGTTCCATCATTGACTGCATCTAAAATACTTAGCTGCTTACTTATGTGATGCATATTTGAACCCATGGCGACAGTATATATTTGTATCATAGAGTGTTGTGTGATAATACTACCTACTAGATTAATTTTTCAATGTGTTCAGATGGCCTATAATAAATAACTGTATTTTTATACTTGACTGCCTACATCGAGTTTTTATGTGCCATAATGTGTGGACCCATTGAGGGCCTCTGACCCCACTCACAATCTCCTTAGAATAAGCCTGGACTGCTCTCCATTGCTATCTTGATTTGGTTTTGGCTCACCTCTTAGAGCTTTCTGTTCACTATAACTAGGATGGCCTCCTAAAATCTGTCCACCAGGCCAGATTCTAGAAAGCCATCATAACAAATTGGTGTTCAGCGCTGAGGATAACGTCTTGGGTACCCAATCTCCTTCACTTGTATAGTGCTATAATTCTGTTTACACAGAACACTGTAATTGTAAGGCTATGGTCTGTATAACAGTTGCCTACTCTTGAAATAGAATGGAATCTTTCACCAGGACTACTCTTGCTGCTCTCAAGGTAGATAATGTGAAAAAGTATTGTTTTTCGACTGAGGATGGTCATCCTCGGGTGTAAAATATGATTTGATATAGCGATTGATGGATCACCAGGAATCTAGGAGTGTCCCTTTGCCTGTGGTTAGTGATACAGTTGATGCTGGGGCTTGTGCTAATGAAGACTAACTCATGTTAAATGTGATTTGTGTTGTATGGTGCATCATTATTTGTTGACCTCAAAGGAAACAATTTCTTTGGGCCAGGGATTTCATTTATTTTTTAAAGAAATGAAGTTTGTTTGTGGCTAGCAAATAACAAGCAAATAACAAGGGGGGGTCCAGGGAGTCCCTCTGCCAGACATTAGTTCTGGTTACAAGAGACTTACCCAGAGTCTTTAGCTCACTATCTTTCACAGAGAAGAACTATCCCAAACATATCAGTCTTTGTCCTGCCCTGGGGCAGTTCAGCAACAAAATGTTAGGCAATTCTCCTCTGAACAAGAGTACTAACAGCAACCCCAGACACGCGCTTCAGTCTGGTTGGACCTCATTAGTAGGATGGAGCTGTGCCTCCCTAAGAATAGTCAGCAAGGGGTGCACGTCTGGATTCCCCAAGTAATTTAGGGTGAGACCCAAAGTTACTTAAAAATGCAAATTAACAAGGGGGGTGTCATGATCACTGCTTCCAAGGAGCCAGGACCAGCCCAACGTCCTTGGAAGCAGGCCGCTAACCCTAATCCTAGGCACCAGCCGGTCCCCACGGGGACCTTTTGGACCTTGTCCTGGCGCCGGTGGCACCAGGCTCATCAGAATCATCGGTCCCGGCACTGGAAGCGCCGGGCTCATAATATGTGTGCAGATGTTTTGGTGGACTTACTGGCAGCAGACCATGCTGCTTACTTACCAGCCACTTAGAAGTCCTCTGTAAACAGGAACTACTTTCTTACCTGGGTGGGGCAGCTCCATTCCCTGGATTCAGCATGGGGAAAGCTTCTGGAACTGGAACTCTTTTCTTACCTAGGCGGGGCCGTGGAAGAAGACGCCTCATCACTCCAAGGCTATTTAAACCACACCCGATTGATGAAACGTGCTTCGCGTTATTCTGCATCTGCAGCAGAACGCTCACCGAGTCTGTTCCAGCCTTTCTTCCTCAATCTGCAAGAATCATACTCACCATTCCTGTATCCAGTCGACAGCAGCATCTGCAGAGACAAGAAACAGCAGGTTAGCAAGGCAGTCTTAACTCGCAGTGCTTACTCACCTGATCCATTGGCTGCGGTCATTTCGGCACGCTGTACTTTCGCCTGTGAAGACAAAAGCATTGTCATTACTTACCGGCACTCCGTGAACTCTGGAATTCTTCACGCTGCATCGCCACCTGCGGAGATAAGAGCATTGTATTTACTTACGGGCCTTCCACGGACTCCGGCGCTGCAAACAAGCTTCTGAAAGACAAAAGAAGAGACATTAGACAGGTATTTACTTACGCCCATCGCGCTCTTCACAGTAGAACGCCTGCAAATACTCCGGTGCCTCTTCAGTACGAACCACGCTGCAAGGGAAAAAACAGTTAGAGCGCTTGCATTTACTCACGCATTTCCAGGCGCTTTATTTCATCTTCCTCAAGAGTCCTGCAAGCAAAAGGGGAGAAAAGCATCATACGAAGTCCTGTTCAATGTTAACGTGCCTTGCACCTAAAGACTCTAAAGACTATAAAGACTAAAAAGGTGTCTGGAAACTCACCGCTCGTGCGATTAACGACGGTAAAGGTCCTCTGAGTCCAAGAGGCCTATGTTTCACCAGTGAAGGAACTGGCAACAGCGCCCTGCATCAGACGCAGATGGAGAGTCCAGCATTCACCTATCTAAGGTGAGCACGTTGACCTGGGGGCTCTACGGAGAAGCTTGGGAGAGAGAGGAAGAGAAACATTAAACAACCCAGACCATTAACCCCTATATTCTTTCACCTGCAGAAACCTCACCCTACGAGTTTGTCACACAGTGCGAAGAGGTTCGACCCCAGAAGCCCATCGAGTCCTGCACATCACCTTTCGAGTCACAGACACCTTCCTGCCACGACCTGCGCCTCCGTGGGAATCAGGTGAGCGTTACAGAACGCGAAGCCCACCGCAAAACTCCTACCCAGGCGCAATGGAAACCTCAGACACTGATCACTTAGCCCAGTTGCTCGGAGAATTAAGAGCAGAAGTACATGCAGCTCGTCAGGAAACAAGCTCTCTAAGAAGAGAACTGATACTTTCCAAGGAGCGAACAGAGGACCTCGCTAGGCAATTGCTACAAACGCAGGCCGGACAGACACCTCTGCCCGCTCCAGGAGGAAGCTATCCTTCTGCACCATCTGTAAATCCAGTGCAAATCAATCTACCTGGTAATGTGCCCTTGGCTCCGCCCGAACGTTTTTCTGGTGACCCAAAGAAATATGCAGTGTTCATCAACCAGTGCCACTTACATTTCTTATGCCGACCAGCTGCATTCCCAACAGATCAGACCAAAGTGGCTTTCGTGCTTTCTTATCTCAGTGGCAGCACCGCAGATTGGTCGATTCCTTTAGTCACCCAGGATGATCCGGTTCTGCATGATTTCCAGGCCTTCCAGTCCAGTATGGAGAAACTGTTTGCAAGACATGAACAAGGGCAGGCCTTGGACCATGAACTTCTTTCATTACGACAGGGTAATCAAGACCTCTTGACCTATATAGCCTCATTCAACAGACTCATAGTGGAAACTCAATGGCCCGAGGACAAGAGAATAACGCTTTTCTACAGAGGCCTGCGCGGAGAGCTCAAGGATGTGTTAGCTCAAGTTGTGAACCCTCCACAAGAATGTTCAGACTATATTGACTTAGTCGTCCAATTGGACCACAGATTACAGAACAGGAAGGCTGATCGTTCTAAATTTGATACCCGAGTGTTTTCTAAACCACAAACTTCTACTAAGGGAGCTGACACTGTGGAACCTATGCAAATAGGGGGGATGAAAGGTCCTTTAAGCCAAAAGGAGCGGGAAAGAAGAAGACAGCTGCAATTATGCCTCTATTGCGGGAACTCAGGGCACTTTCTTCGAGACTGTCCAGTGAAACCAGCTAAGAAGGCTGTAGGAGCCGCAGACACCAGTGCCACAAGTTCAAAGCAGGGAAACGACCTAGCCCGGCAAGTGTAGAGGTCCTCTTGCCGAGCGTTAAGATCTGTCCCGTGACCTCGCATTTCATGGTGCCCATGGTCCTCATTAGTCCAGCACGTCCGGATCGTTTGCATGCAATTGAAGCTTACATCGACAGCGGAGCAATCGGCAATTATGTGGACCGTGAAATGGCATCAAGGATGAATCTACCCCTTGTCCCTAAGGCAGTAAAGGATGTCATTACTACAGTGGATGGCACGGAGATAGCCTCCGGACCAGTAACGCACGCCACCCAAGAAGTGACGCTAGTGAGCCAAGATGGACACCGGGAGAAAATTGTGTTCGATGTGATCAAGGCCCCTCAGTTCCAGATCATTCTGGGAATCCCTTGGTTAGAGAAACACAATCCTCAGACCGACTGGCGAGCAAAGACGGTTCAGTTTCCAGAATGTTTTACCACTTGTTATCCTCGGCCTGAAGTTTCAGGGGCAGCAATTTCTTCTGAGGTTCCTACATTACCTCCCGACTACCAGGAATTCCAATATGTCTTTCGGAAGGATCAAGCTAACACCCTGCCTCCTCATAGGTCTTACGACTGTCAAATAGACTTGATACCCGGAACAACTCCTCCTTGCAGTAGGATTTATGCCCTCACCGAGCCAGAGAATCTTCACCTCAGACAATATCTGGACCAATACCTAGCTAACGGGTTTATCCGTCCTTCTAAGTCTCCAGCTTCCTCGGCTTTGTTCTTCGTTCCGAAAAAGGAAGGAGACCTTAGGACTTGTATAGATTACCGCGCCCTGAATCAAATCACCGTTAAAAACAGATACCCGTTACCTTTGATCCCTGAACTCCTGGACCGAATCAAAGAAGCATGTATATATACAAAATTGGATCTCAGAGGAGCCTACCACTTGGTACGAATAAAAGAAGGCGATGAATGGAAGACGGCCTTCCGCACCAAGTATGGGCTATTTGAATATCAAGTGATGCCCTTTGGACTTTGTAACGCTCCTGCCGCTTTCCAGTATTTTATGAACGATGTCCTTAGAGAACTCATAGATGTGTGTGTTGTTGTCTACATTGATGACATCCTTGTCTATTCATCATCTGAAGAGGAACATCAGAGACACGTTAAAAAGGTTCTCGCGAGACTGCGTCAACATAACCTTTTTGCCAAGCTTGAAAAATGCGTTTTCAACGTAACTGAAGTTGAGTTCCTGGGATTCATATTGTCACCTAATGGGGTTCATATGCATTCGAAGAAAGTCGATGCAATCATCAAGTGGCCATCACCAACCTCGGTAAAGGGAGTTCAAAGCATGTTGGGATTCGCTAACTTTTACCGCAGATTCATTCCTGAATTTTCCCGGATAGTCCAGCCCATCACCGCTTTGTTAAAAAAGAACAAACGTTTTGAATGGTCTACTGAAGCAGAACAAGCTTTTCAGGACTTAAAAGCTAAATTATTTCTGCACCTGTTCTGAAACATCCTCGCCCAGAACTCCCCTACATCGTGGAAACGGATGCTTCTAGTCTTGCTATGGGGGCAGTTTTATCACAAAGAGATCCGGTCACACACCAATTACATCCTGTAGCCTTTTGGTCCCGCAAATTCTCGGCTCCCGAGATCAACTATTCCATTACAGACAAGGAACTTTTAGCTATCAGATCGGCCTTTAAAGCCTGGCGACATTATCTTTTGGGAGCCAGACACACAGTCACCGTAATGACTGATCACCGCAATCTACAATATCTGAAGACGGCCAAAGCTCAGTCTTCCAGACAGCTTCGCTGGGCTCTGTTTCTGGCTGAGTTTGACTTTATAATTACTTATCGACCCGGCAGTAAAAACGGAAAAGCAGATGCCCTCTCTCGGATGGGAGTAGATGAATATTTGACCAATCCAGAACCAATACCCATAATCCCAGAACAAAGGATTTTGGGGTTAGTCAGCACTCAATCCTTTGAAGACATCAAGACTGCAGTCAAGTCACTCCTAACTTCGGCCGATTTGCAGGACTGGCAATTAAAGGGAAAAGAATTCTCAGTGGATCAAGACCTACCATATTTCCAAGGACGATTGTACTTGCCCTGTGAGAAAATACAAAAACAAATAATCTCCGGTTATCACGACTCTCTGATGGAGGGTCACCCTGGCATTACCAAAACCATGGAAAAGATCAAGAGATATTTCTGGTGGCCATCATGGAAGGATATTAGAGACTTTGTAATCTCCTGCGGTGTGTGTGCCCAGAATAAAAGTCAGAAGGAGAAACCAGCCGGCCTTTTACACCCTCTGGATATTCCTCCCTGTCCATGGCATACCCTGTCCATGGATTTCATCACGGACTTACCTCCATGCTCAGGGTATAATACCATTTTAGTAGTCGTGGATCTATTCTCCAAGATGGCTCATTTTATTCCCCTGAAGGGCCTACCTTCGGCTTCGGTATTGGCCCGAGAATTCTTAGAAAACATCATTCGGTTACACGGTTTTCCCTCGGTTTTAATCTCCGATAGGGGAAGTCAATTCATCTCCCACTTTTGGCGAAGTTGCTGTCGTCTAGCCCAAATTGATGTAAGACTTTCAACCAGTCACCATCCCCAAACTGACGGACGAACCGAGAGGACAAATCAGACTCTAGAGCAATATCTGCGTTGCATGCTCCAACAAACTGAAAACCCTTGGAAGGATATTCTGTGGATCGCTGAATACGCTTACAACAATTCGACTCATTCTGGAACCGGGAAGACTCCATTCTTCCTATTATACGGACATCATCCTAGAACCTCTAATTTGGATCCTCCCCAAGAATTCGAAACACCAGCTGTGGATCATTTACACTCTGAGATTACCCGTGCTTTTAAGGAAGCCACTGCCCATCTGCAAAGAGCTAAAGCTCAAGTCAAAAAGGGAGCAGATCGACACCGTAAAGAGGCCCCTCACTACGCAGTAGGAGACCAGGTCTGGTTATCCACTAAGCACCTGCCTCTAAAAGGATCCCGCACCTTCAACCCGAGATACCTTGGACCCTACACCATCTCTACCATAGTTAATCCGGTGGCGGTCAAATTGGAATTACCTACGCATATGAAAATACATCCAGTATTCCATGTCTCCCTATTAAAACCAGTACAACCAGAAACTCGATTGACTGAACTCCCAGAACCCGTTTTGGTAGACGGAGAACTCGAATTCGAAGTAAAGAACATCCTAGACTCCAAAATCTCCAAATCTAAATTATAGTATCTGGTTGATTGGAAAGGATACGGTCCCCAGGAAAGGTCTTGGGAACCCTCAGAATATGTCCACGCACCTCGTCTGGTCAAGAGATTCCATCTGAATCACCCCGACAAGCCAAAACCCCTGGAGAAGACACGCTTAGGAGGGGCCTTGAGGGGGGGTACTGTCATGATCACTGCTTCCAAGGAGCCAGGACCAGCCCAACGTCCTTGGAAGCAGGCCCCTAACCCTAATCCTAGGCACCAGCCGGTCCCCACGGGGACCTTTTGGACCTTGTCCTGGCGCCGGTGGCACCAGGCTCATCAGAATCATCGGTCCCGGCACTGGAAGCGCCGGGCTCATAATATGTGTGCAGATGTTTTGGTGGACTTACCTGCAGCAGACCATGCTGCTTACTTACCAGCCACTTAGAAGTCCTCTGTAAACAGGAACTACTTTCTTACCTGGGTGGGGCAGCTCCATTCCCTGGATTCAGCATGGGGAAAGCTTATGGAACTGGAACTCTTTTCTTACCTAGGCGGGGCCGTGGAAGAAGACGCCTCATCACTCCAAGGCTATTTAAACCACACCCGATTGATGAAACGTGCTTAGCGTTATTCTGCATCTGCAGCAGAACGCTCACCGAGTCTGTTCCAGCCTTTCTTCCTCAATCTGCAAGAATCATACTCACCATTCCTGTATCCAGTCGACAGCAGCATCTGCAGAGACAAGAAACAGCAGGTTAGCAAGGCAGTCTTAACTCGCAGTGCTTACTCACCTGATCCATCGGCTGCGGTCATTTCGGCACGCTGTACTTTCGCCTGTGAAGACAAAAGCATTGTCATTTCTTACTGGCACTCCGTGAACTCTGGAATTCTTCACGCTGCATCGCCAACTGCGGAGATAAGAGCATTGTATTTACTTACGGGCCTTCCACGGACTCCGGCGCTGCAAACAAGCTTCTGAAAGACAAAAGAAGAGACATTAGACAGGTATTTACTTACGCCCATCGCGCTCTTCACAGTAGAACGCCTGCAAATACTCCGGTGCCTCTTCAGCACGAACCACGCTGCAAGGGAAAAAACAGTTAGAGCGCTTGCATTTACTCACGCATTTCCAGGCGCTTTATTTCATCTTCCTCAAGAGTCCTGCAAGCAAAAGGGGAGAAAAGCATCATACGAAGTCCTGTTCAATGTTAACGTGCCTTGCACCTAAAGACTCTAAAGACTATAAAGACTAAAAAGGTGTCTGGAAGCTCACCGCTCGTGCGATTAACGACGGTAAAGGTCCTCTGAGTCCAAGAGGCCTATGTTTCACCAGTGAAGGAACTGGCAACAGCGCCCTGCATCAGACGCAGATGGAGAGTCCAGCATTCACCTATCTAAGGTGAGCACGTTGACCTGGGGGCTCTACGGAGAAGCTTGGGAGAGAGAGGAAGAGAAACATTAGACAACCCAGACCATTAACCCCTATATTCTTTCACCTGCAGAAACCTCACCCTACGAGTTCGTCACACAGTGCGAAGAGGTTCGACCCCAGAAGCCCATCGAGTCCTGCACATCACCTTTCGAGTCACAGACACCTTCCTGCCACGACCTGCGCCTCCGTGGGAATCAGGTGAGCGTTACAGGGGGTCCTGGGAGTCCTTCTGCCGGACATTAGTCCTGGTTACGAGAGACTTACCCAGAGTCTTTAGCTCACTATCTTTCACAGAGGACGTTCGAATGGGACGGGCACTGGCATTGTGCCAAGGGGCGGTGATCTGATTATCTCCGCGATGGCACTTGAACTTAGGTCGATGAATCAATGGATGATTATCACAAGATGGCGGTTTCGGACCTGTGAGTTTCGCATGTGTAAATGTCAGAAAATTGAAGGTAAAATGCATTGAAAAAAGAAATCTGATAGATCAAAATATGCTAAAAAATACATGCCCTATCCATTGGGCCAATACAATTCCTCAGAGAACTTCCCCTTTAAAAAGAGGATTTTTCCTAGAGATACAGTTTATTGAGGTCATATCGGCAGCTGGGTTTAAATAATTGTTTGAATTTTTTAAACAGATGATTCAAGTACCCAGTGTGGACCAGATTCAATATGTGAAATTAGACTTCATTGAGACTTTTATGGTGGTAATCCTAGCCATTTCTGCAAATATTTTGGCAAAATCCCATTCAAAACTATAACGTCTGTAGACAAAATGGTGAGGGACATAATAGAGCAAAGCATACAAATGAATGGTGTGGGAGTACGAACATCCTACTATCCATTATACTGCTGATCAAGCTCAATGTTAAATTACTCAATATTTTTTGAAGATTCTTAGTTTCTTAAAGAAACAGTAAGTACATTAAAAGTAGTCATATGTAGCATGACTTCTGCCATTTTAGTGGTCTCTTGGCACACGATTCTGGAAGAAGGGGGAAGTTAGTGGGAAGGGAGGGAGAGGTAGTTGCACATTCTGAATTGTTGAGGAGTGAAGGTCAGAAGAACATCATATCATATCATATCATATCATCTCACTTAAGTGGAAAAACTGACCATCTTGCTAAAAAGGCTCCAACAGTATTTGAACCTTTTTAATACAAATCATATGATGGTGTATTCCTCTATACTGCAGTGTATGAAGTTTTCATTCTCTGTAGTTTGATTCCTCATGGAAAGGAAACCATAATAGTGTTGAAAGAGTCATGTTATGGCTTTGGCTCCAAGTAGGGAATTACATCTTCCTTACTAAACAGGATAATCATGGGGCTTAAGGTACAGCTAACTGCTTTTGGGTTTAATACTAAAACAATTGGAATGTTTAGCGGTCCAAAACATGGGTGCATACTTGCACCACTCTTGTTCTCCCTTTACTTAATATGTGACAGGCATGGTAGCAAGAGAGACACAGACTCAAAGATAATCGTATCAAAACCTTTATTTACTAAAGTTCCTGGGTTGTTGTAATGCCTAACTGGCCCTAACACTAAAGGGATGGTGCCCACAGCTGATGTTTCTAAGGGCCGTCGAAGTCTGGAAGTCCAAAATAAAAGTCTGTCTGTGTCTAAGCCTATGCTTGTCCTCACTCTTTGATACAAATGTGTTAGGAAGTCTTTCAAAAGTCAAAAGTGGTGGTGCAACAAAAATAAGAAACCAGGATTGGTTTCAGGTGGTCTTCCCACCAGGCGAAGGTTGGTCAGCTTCAAAAGAATGAGCTCCATGAAAAAGGGACTGTTCTTAGGACCTTTGTAGTTTAAACAATGTCAATGTTCGTAATGCCTTGGGGTTCCCTTCCCCAAGCTTTCTTCCCTTAATGTTCAAAACATAACCAAAAAAAACACAGTTCTTTTTTCAAGCATCTCTGGGATTCCCTTCACCAAGCTTTAATATCTTCAGTAACACAAAACAATCAAAATTCTACTTTGATATTCTTCTTAGGGTTCCCTTCCCCGTGCTTAGGCCTCTCTTTAAGTCAGACACAAATCCAATTCTTGGGTCTCTCAGGATTCCCTTTCCCAAGCTCAGGCCTCTTCCAAGTTCAAACACAAGCTCAACTAAGCTCAGGCTCCTCCTGAGATTCAAAACACTGGTTCATTTTGTCATAATCTACCATTCTTTCACATACAGTTCTTTCAAGGGGTAACATCAGAGACGTTTCGAGAATGTCAGGTTCTTAGCTCCTCCTAAGCACGACTACTCTGAGTTTTAAACCCTCTCTTTTATTTCCTGCTCTTCCTTATCTTAATCTTTTTCCTTCAGGGGCTTCTGGCACCCCTTCTTGTTCCCCTCTGTTTTCTTGACTTCTTTCTCGTGCTCACTGGCACCTTTCTTTCTCCTGCACACTTGCACTTTCTTCTCCTTCTTCTGCCCACTGGACCCTTCTTTAACATCCTCCATGCACATTTGCACCATCTTTACCTTTTCGTGCCCACAGGCACCTTTTTCAGCTTTTCCGTGCTCACTTCCATACTTTCCACTCTGCTGGGTCGCTTGCACCCTGCTCTCTCGTTTCTGGTCGCTTGCGCCCTCTTTATTACAGTTCTTTTACTTCACGCCCCTTGCACGCTCTGCTTTTCTTGCTTTCTCTTACTTTCTCTTGATCTTGTCTTTCTTCTATACATTTTTATTACTTTACTAGTTTCCTTTCATTTCTTCCCTCTTTTCCGCTCCATGCCGCTTTATGCATTCCTTTCGCCCGCTCCGCTTTAGTCAGCTGCATGCCCCCGAGTCTCTCTCTCTCTGTCTCTTACTTTCACAAGACTCACCCTGGCAGCAACACAGTGACAAGTGGTCCCTTCTGGTTGTGCGTGCCTGAGGTCAGGGTCTCACCACCTGCCCCTCAGATACCCTTGGGGCTGGCACAGGTCCCAAGGGAACGATCAATTATCTGACTGCCAATAGCAGACTATTGCTCACTGGAGACACAGCTCCCTGCCACACTGCAGCCCCTTACAAATGCTGGGCCAGCAACTCGTCATGCCGTTCTCCTCTGGGCCATTGATCCTGCTGCTCTCTGCTCCTCTGGTCAAAACCACGTCCCCAGCTCGCTCTTTCACCTGTGTAGAACCACACCTTTTATAGTTGGAAAAAGAGTCAAGTGGAGTCAGGTGTCAGTGATAATTAGTAAATGCCTGACTCTGCCTGACTCTATCAATGGCACAACACAGGTTCTTTCTACAGCCGGTTTCCCTTACATTCCCCATGCTGTTCGTAAGGGAAATCTTCATTACTCCTGGTTGCCTCTTCCTCGTCCAATTATTTGTTTGAAATGGGGAGGGGTTGATGAAAGGATTTTGGAGAATAGATCTTTTTCCCATTCTTTTATCAGGGAATCGACAATGGACATAGGGAAATCATTTAGCCTGACTTTCCTTCAAGGGGATGGTTGCCCCTTCCATATTCCTGATGGTTGATTATACAAGCTTGGGTTTTGATGGGATGCCCTGTGGTTTAAATTGGTAGTGGATAAATGAATATGGACATCAGACTCCTGGCTTGATTTTAGTTGGTTTCTCTTCCTTCCCCACCTTGGACAATTGGCTTTTTCCTCCCCCTCCCACTTGGGTCATTAATGACAGGATTGGATTTAGGGAAAATGAGACTTGGATTAGGGTGACGGAAATCAACATATCTCATAAAGATATCCGGGACTTCCTCCTTCTCTTTTGTCACCCTGTCGGAATACTGCGTCTCCCGGGGGCGTTCCCACAAAGGCGATCCAGGATTCCCCTACCCAAGTGATCCTCCTTCGCTCGTCCACCCCCAGGGTTGGGATCTAAGAGTGATGGCTCTCCTCTGACCACCTGAATCGAGGACTCTTGGTGTCTTAATGGGAGGATACCTCTAGGTTTCTCACACTAGTTAGGCTGTCAAAACCACTAATATTAGTTTTTTGCTTCTCTCCTGTGTTTGTAAGTAGTCTACTGCAAATCTTAGTCTACAGCAATGACATAGCGATTATGGATCAAACTCCCATCAGGTCCATTGTTCTCAAATTTAAGAATATCTAAGTAAACATATTTTTGTAAAGTGGATTCCAAATGTTAGGAAATAGTTAGGCAGTTTGACTAGGTTGGTGGCCAAATTCCATAATCACATTCTTTGGAAAACGACCTAAAGGAGATTCCAACATGAGCAACTGCCAATAGCAGAGGCTTGAAGACATATTTCTTAAGTAGCCTCCTAGGAATCTAAGCTCATTAAACAAGGTTTTGAATCCCAAGACCCATCCCCTAATTCTTGCTGTATGCCAATATAAAATTTGGAAAACCCTATTAGGAATAAGGACATCCAATACAAGCTTTAAGCCTGGTATTGGGGCTTTGCATTCTCACATATAGTAGGAATGCAACAAATTTGCAATTAAGATTTACAATTTTGCATGCTGCTCCAGGCACAATTAGGGAATTATTAAAGCGAGACTTCGACCAAAGGTCTTCCCAATACACTGATTTAATGGACCGTGCAATCCAGCTGATTGAATTAGAAGCAATGTCGGCTCTGAAAAGCATTTCAAAAGAATCATTAACAAGTTTCCTACTGGATGCAGAATATTGCCTTGGTAAACGAAGGCTGGAAGGACAACAACTCAAAATAAACTGCAGAGATATCTTTATGACTTTTATGCCCCGGATGTCCTGCATTTCTATCTCTCATTTAATCCAGACCATATAGCGTCGATGGTGAATGGAAGACATAATAGCTTAGGAGTCACATTTCTAGCACCTTTGAGAGCTTACATTTAAATTAGTTTAAATGATACATAAACAAATATTCACCGGTTTATAACATAACATGTCTATCAGGGCTCTGTACAACAAATTCAGAGCATATTTTGTTGCTTTTAAAATTAGCTTTCTCCCATGTATCAATAGTAGGCAGAGGAAAACCAAATGTGAACTATCTTGGACTGCCAACATAAATGAAGGAGAAGAGCCTTTAATTTTAATCCCAACACGGTACAGGAATACTTTCAGAATTTTGTCATGGGTTTTTGCCAAGGTGACCCTTCTTTTTCCATGTCTTCTTCTGGGGTTAGTCTCCAGGTGAGCATTCTCTTTCCATGTCTTCCCGCCTGGTGACCTTATTGCCTTACCTGCTCCTCCTTATTGTTCAGGGCCTTCTCCTCCTCTGCTTTCGCCCCTCTGCTGTCTTTTTCAACTTACTTTGCCCAATTGTTATCTTACCCTGTGTTATTATGGTTCTTACTTAAGAAGGGGTGAGCTGCTACCAACACTCTAGATATTAGACGTAGAATGTTTTTTGTTGTTGTTGGTTCTAAGCACAGAAGTTGGTAGAGTGTGGTTAAGGGGAAGGCTGTGCTGGGGGTTTCTGTTACTACTTTTCTTGAAATAAACTATTAAGAAACCCATCCGGAGTCCATGGTTCTTATCCTAACATTGGCAATGAGGGTTTTAAAAGCTCAGACGCCTGGCACGGACACAGAACTGCCTTCATTGCAGCGAAGAGCAACCAATCCACCCTGTCTTCGCGCTGAGGGGCGCTGTCATGGAAGAGGCAGCTAAACTCGGCAGCTGAAGCACTGATACCCACCCGGCGAGCAGCAGCGCTGCGATTGTCCAACAGAAAGAAGAGACAGGGTTCCCAGATCCTCCTAAACTGCTCCACCCACCCGGACCTTGAAGCGGCCAACGGTTGCAAGAGTGTGTTTCCCCAAGTAAGTGACCCCGACCGGAAAGGCCCCGCTCCAGCTTACACCCACTGACATTCCCTCGCCCCAGGGACTGGCAAGAACCGCTATCCCTCAAGGCCTCATTCACCGCACCATCCTCGCGTGCCCTGCTGTGCTTCCCACAAGCAATTGGAGAGATTGCGGGCTCCGCACATGCGCACTCTGCCTTTGTCGATGAGCACAAGGACAGGCAGGTTTGCGCATGCGCAGAGGGACCGGCCACGTTTGTAATGAAGCAAGGACACGCGGCATGCTCACTCACATAGCAGGAAGGCTAGAGTGAGCCCCACAGCAGTATCTCCATCTCCACATGATCAAGAGTTTATGTGGAAAGGGGACTGGAAAGTGGGAACAGTGGGTCAAAGAAAGTCTCTGTGAGGAAAGCTCATGAAAAAGGAAATAGTCGGATAAGGGAACGATCCAACAGATATAGGAGCCAAAGGGACATTGTAAAGACGAGCAAATAAAGGAAGTGTATATATAAAAAAAAGGACAAAGAAGCCAACCAGCCAAGCAAGGTGTGCTAACAAGAGAGCTCTTGTGCCAAGAAACAGAAATGGCAATGCTGGGTGTAGCTGATCCACCTATGTTTATGCCATCTCCAGGCCCTGCAAAAATAAAATGGGCACAATGGAAAAAGTATTCATGCACTATATAAAAGCTGCCTGTTCAAGTTCATATTCAAATGATAGAAAATTATCCTGATTAATGCATTTCTTAGGGTATGATGGGCAATGCATTTTAGACACGTTACCTCCCCTACCCAGTGAAGGAAGTAGTGAATGTGCAAACGAACTAGGAGAAATTGGACTTACATTTTAACCTCAGAACAAGCACCATTCTAGAATTGGTACAATTTTGGCATCCGTCTTCAAGAACACGCTGAGACCATTGAGGAGTATGTGATGGCCCTACGCCACCCAGCACTGCCATGCAAGTTCAAGGATTCATTCAATTAACACATTTGCAATCAGTTTATTGTCCACTGCAATTTCAATAAAACGCTAGAAGAGCTATGGTTGAAAGATGAACCCACATTGGATGAAGTGTCAGAAATAGCAAAGAGGGTTGAACATTCTTTAGCGTGTGTTGTCAAATTGTCGGAAAAGGAGAATCCTGAAATGAAAGTAGAGGTCCTAAGTATAAGAGATGCGATGCAGAAGGAGATAAAGGAGAAACCCGGAGGGAAAGGGCTCAGTGAAGCCAGAAATAATAGAACAATGGGAGAGAGAAGAGAAGAATGCTTATGCTTCCAGTGTGCCAGCAACTCCCACTTCCGGATCAATGGTGTGTCCTGGAAGAAGGATCATGTGTGCAAAATGCAAAAGACATGGACATTATGCAAACTGTTGCAAGAACTTCCAGTTCAATAAAAAACAGTGATATATGTGAATGATGAAGAAGGCCATAGATCTTCTGAGGAGGAAGAAGGGTGCCACGTTGCGAATTTTACAGTTAACACTATGAATATGATCCAGGGTGTGGATGAGAAGTGTGAACACCCAATTGTGAATGTGAGAGTGAAGGAAAGATAAATATCTATGATGGCTGTTTCTGGTTCAGAAATATCACTAATGTCAAGATTGGTTTTTGAGCAAGACATGGGTGGTGACATTCGAAATTTGTTGGAACCTGATGCCGATCCTGGTGGGTATAACCAGGATAAGATAGAGCTTCTTGGCTACTTTGAAGTAAAGTTTGAATTTAAAGGGAGATGTGGACAAGGGAAAGTTTACGTAACCAAGCAAGGGTTGACGCTGTTGGGGTGGCGAGATCAACAGAAAACGTATGATAAGATTGGATCCCAATACAGATGACCAAGTTCTCCATGTGGGGTCCACAGTGAGCGATATATTCAGAAATGTGTTCAAGGAGGGAGTCGGGAGATTGAATGGCATGCAACACCAAATTGTGTTAAAAAGAGGTAGTGTGCCTGTCACAGCAAAATTACGATCACTTACTAGCACTATGAGATGGTGTAAAAAGGGAGTTGAACAAATTGCAACGAACGGGCATCATTTAAAGAGCAGGTGGAGCTGAATGGACATCCCCTTTGGTGGTGGTAGAAAAATATTCGGGTGAGCTGCGGCTATGTGTAGATTTACAAGAGTTGATTAGGTGTGTCATGATAGATCAACATCCTTTGCCCAACATGGGAGAAATGCTGACTCTGGTGGGTCGAGGGAGTGTATTCTCAAAATTCGACATGGCTTCAGTGTATCATCAAGTTGAACTTGAGGAAGGATGTAGAAAGTTAACTGGATTTATAACTCATGAGGGAGTATTCCAGTTTCGAAGGATGCCTTTTGGACTGGTTTTGGCATCCTCCGTTTTCCAGAACGTAATGGATAAGTTGTTCAAAGGGGTGAAAGGAGTGTTTTGTTTCCAGGATGATGTGTTGGTGTGCGGGGGAGTCAGAAGCAGAGCATGATAGGATTTTGGATGAAGTTCTTAGCATCCTTGAGGAGAAGGGGATAACGCTGAGGGAGGAAAAATGTGAGTTCAAAGTAGACAAAGTAGAGTATCTTGGGTATGAAGTATCAGTGAAAGGTGTGAAACCTAAAAGTAGTATGGTATATGCCATAAGGGAGTTGGTTAGCCCGAAATCGAAAGGAGAGATGCGTTCATTTCTAGGTATGATAGAATTTTATCAGAAGTTCATGCAGAATTATGCTGACAAAGTTGTTGTAATGAGAAAACTGTTAAAGAAGGGTGAGGAGTTCATTTGGAATGGAAAATGTGAGGAGGAGTTCAATGCCATAAAATAGGAAATTGATTTGGCCATTCCCTTGGGGTGTTTTGATACCCACAGAAGAGTATTGTTACTATAGATGCCAGTGACAATGGTATTGGGGCCGTACTCTCCCAGGAGAGTAAAACCAAGGAGGTGGAGATTATTGCACATGCATCAAGAGGATTGAGGGGAGCAGAAAAACAATTATTCTGTTCTGGAGAAGGAAGCTCTGGCATGTCATTGGGCCGTTGAAAAATGTAGAAATGTTTTATGGAGTACTGACTTTATTAGAGCAGATCACAAACCCCTTAAAGCTATATTTGAGAGTAAAGGTTTGGACAAGGTATCAGAGTAGCTAGTTGGGATACGAGATTACAAAGCCACAGATTTGATATGCAGGTTATACCATCCAGGGAAAGACAATGTTCTAGCTGATTGCCTGTCAAGGTTGGGCACATGTGGAAAGGATGTTGAAGAGGATGTCATAACAGAAATGGTTTTTGTCAGTCATGAAGGAATAGTAAGCAAAGAGGAGTGGATAGAAGCGATGAATAGGGATTTGGTGCTTATGCGGGTGAAGGCCTTTGTGGGGTCTGCATGGGCCAAAAAGGTGGAGTTACAACAAAATGCGAAAGCGTATTGGGATGTGCACGGAGAATTGAATTTGCTTGATGATGTTTTATTTCAGTGGGAATCCTCTGTGGTTCCCAAGGATATCAGGAATAGGATAGTTGGCTTAGCTCACAGTTGGCATGTAGGTATCACAAGGACAAAAGGGATATTGGGGAGCGAATATTGGTGGCCGGCTTTGACAGAGATGTTGAGCGAGGATTGGACAATTGTGTGCAATGTGACAAAGTGGGCAAAGGAGTAGAAGCAAAGGGTCAGCCCATTGTAGAGTTGATGTTGCTAGAAAAGTGTGGGACGAGGTTGCCATGGATATTTTAAGGCCCGTAGAAATGGGTTATGGACATGGAAAGTATATTTTGGTTCTTGTGCAATTGTTCTCGCAATGGTCTGAATTCAAGATTGTAAGAATCATTTGCGGTGAGAGTATAGTGGAATTAATTCAGGAAATGTATGCAACGGAAGGTATCCCAAGGAGTATGCTTACACAATTCGCACAAGGGTGTTTTGTGGAATAATTGAAGGAGTGTGGGGTGAATCATAAAAGATGTGCATTGTATCATCCAGAAGGGAACAGTATGGTAGAAAAGATGAATAGATGTGTCATGGATGCCATTTGCATGGCAGGAGCATGTGGTATGGACAAAAATGTGGCTGTCCAGGAGAGATTATATGCATTGTGCATGTCACCTCACTCTGCAACAGGGGTGTGTCGTTTTGAACTCATGAGAGGCCACAAGGCCAATAACAAGATAAGCCTGCCTTGGTTGGGAAGAGAGAGATAATCGGATTGGGTGGTGGATGAAGTGAGGAAAAGTCTAAAGGAAAAGAGAGAGAAGTGGGTGATTTGAGACAATATGAGAGGGGGAAAGAAGGAATTGAGAGTGGAGTGCGCTGATTGGGTGAGAGTAAAGAAAGGAATGGTTAGGAGAAAGGGAAACTTACTAAATTCTGAACCCGTACGTGTGATAGCTGTCCTCAAGAGTGCAGTGCATGTGAGTGGTGGACAAGTGTGGAACAAGAGTAGGATTGCGGTGGTGCAAAGAGGTTTTTTGGGTAAACGAAGGAAGATGAGTTGTGATGGTTCTCACTTAAGAAGGGGTGAGGAACAAAGGGCTCTAGAAGGGAGGTATTTAGGGAGATAGGGCCTCATTACGAGTTGCAGCCATGCCCGTAGTAAGGGCATGGCTGCCTCCAAATTCGGGTCCGGGTCCGTGGTCCCTGATTGGGGAAATACCGGGCCATTCCGACTTTGGAGGGTCCATTATTTTCCCATTCAGGGGACCTGAACCCGGACCATCCCCATTCCCATTTAAGCCCCCATAGGGCTCAATGGGATTGGGGAACATGCTAACAATGGGCCCGTTAATGATGGCCCCGTTGTTAGCATGCTGGCCACTCGGACCAGACATCCAGAGCGGGTCCCGTGTGGGGACCTCGTAATGAGGTGGTACGGGGTTAACAGCGCCGGCACCTTTACCGGCACCATTAACCCCTTACCGCCTCACTTATAATGAGGCCCATAGCGTTGGGTGTAGCATGGTCATTATTCATACGCACATTATAAGACTCCATAACAGTAACTGGCATTTTGGTGCAGCAAGTGTAGTCATTTCTTACTTTGGCTTGACTTTTCTTTTACTGGCCATCTCTGATAAAGCAGTCCTGATAAGAGTAGCTACCTGTCTAGACTGGCATTTGGGTGCAGCCAGTCTAGACGTTTCTTACTGTCACATTGTATATGTTTCTGGGCATCTGTTATATAAAATAACCATGGTAACTGTTATTGCTTCGACTGGCATTTTGGTGCAACCAGTCTAGGTATGTCTTAATGTGGCATGGCAAGCTTTACTGTAATATGTTTACTATGTGTTTAGACTGGTCTACATTATGCAGCCAGTTGGACATGTTTTCATTGCGGCAAGGCATTTTTAACAGCAAAGTATTCAATTAAAGCATTTATGTTCCTGTGCATTGTTGGTGACTTGCAAGTAATGGATTTTTGGATTGGTGTTACCCTACAAAACAATTGCAAACATTCTGGCTTTTTAGCCATTTTTTCTCATAAGGTGTGCTCTATATTGCATTAAAATACATATTTATATCTTTCTCCTAGTGCAATGTGTGGCGTGCCCCTGCAGCAGTATGATCATTGTGTGTATTGTGTAAGTGTGGTAGTCTAGCCGGCCCAGAGTGTGGCGCAACCAATGATTTGTTGCCGAGCGTGGAGGAGCGGAGATATAAGACCCTCACCATGGCTTGCAGGGGTGGGGGCACATGTTGTGCTATACCAATGCACATTGGCTTAATAGTAATCAATTATGGGGTAGGTTATTTGCTGATAATAACATCTCACTGACAATTGCTGTTATAAAATTCCTTTATAGGCTAAACTTGACGCCATGTATGTCCTCTACAATTAATTGTACGGTTGACGATTTTTAATTACTGTTTTCAGAGTTGATATATGAATCTTGTTGAATGATTTAATGAATTGTATAAGATTTTTATTAAACTAATGCACAAATAGTAAAAAAAAGAACTGAGAGTTTAAACTCAGAGCCTAGTGCACGTTCTTTAAAGGTTGGTCCTTTGCTTTATGTTATTGGCATCTTTATTGTGTTTTTAATTTATTGCATTGCACCACCCAAATATATGCCACTTAACTTCTCCTGCTTCTGTTTCCTCCTTTGCAAAGCCTGTGCTGGTTCTCCACTACATAAGTTGTGATGAGTCCTACGCCAACGGGGAAAGGCTCATGGTCAACCCTTCCTGTTCCCTCAGGAAGAAAACTTAGTGTGTTCATTTTTTAAGTTTATTCTTCCATCTTCTGTTCCAACTCAGTTGGAAAACATAACTGGGGTGCAAATACGTGCCTGCTCTGCCTTGTTTATGTTATGTTACTGACAATTGGTTAGTGCACATCTCACATTGGTATGTCTTTGTAGTCATGCAATAAGTGTGTAAATAAGTCTGCTAGGAGCATACTGCTTTATTCTAGGTCCTAGTTAACAATACTATGAGGCACTTTGTAAGCATAATGGAGTGCATCAGTTGCTAGCGGATAATGGTCTGTCATAGGTTATGATGGACAAAGTGCTGTCGGCCAAGAGAAGACCCATACTGCAATCTGAGTGCTCATTGGATCCAGGTTATTGTATCTAGTATACCTTTTATGTGAATCCATCAGAATTCATCATGAAATGAAAATTCATTCAGAACATTCCTAATGTGATCTTGCAGTAGCCCCAGAAAGCCGTAAGCAGTGTGAACTAGAGGTTATAGCATTTAATCGATATTAAAGCCACCGTGAAATTTACTGAAGAATTGGTGAGGAATCTTGACTAACTTATGGACTGTAGCAAACTGAAAACCCTTCCAGTCAAGTCACAGCTGACAAAGACACGTTGCGCTCCCGCTTCTTATCTCTACCCCCACTATTGATTTTCACTCCTTCCTTCTCTACCTTGTTCCCAGACCTTCAAGCGCAATCTGTTGTCACTTCCAAATGTAACTTGAACAGGATAGCCCAGCTCCTTTGATGAGCAGCAATTACCCTTGAGATGGTTGGGGATGTAGATCTTACTCATACATCAATAATGGAGCCGACTCAGGATGTTGACCAAATGCAAACAGTTTTAATGTCAATTATCTGAAACAGGGAGCATAACGAACATCAACGCAATCGCTCGATCTTCAAACTCAAAGTCCTTTAAGAATAAACTGTACTTTTATAAGCAAAATTTGTCATCAATGACGTCTAAATCACATGTGTACTAACGTCCTACGTGGCGAACTACAAAAACGTATAAGCATGGACTATTGGTTCTGAGTGAACATCTAAGTATATGATCCATACTAGTCTAAAAAAGTGTAACTATGTGATTGGTTTCTCAATATCAGGTGGGGCAACTAAGCCCTCCCTTCAAAATGACCACTATGAACGTCACTAAATACATGACGTCCCATTGGTTTACACACTATAAGACCCCTAAATACACAGGTCCTCTTCAATTGGTTGGGATTCTATCCACCTTGAGTACTTTTCCACCTACGTTAGCAGCCTGCAGGCTGACCATCCAGATGCTGGTGAGGGTGCCTTAACTTTAGCTTCCCACCAATTAGCATATCAATCCATCATCACCTCAGTGGTCTACTGTCGGTGTCCAGTTAAAGTACCAAATTCAAAAGGATCGAATGCCAAAGGTGAGTGTCAATTTTACCTAAAACAAACAGGTCCAATTTATTTATTTTTTTATATTTTTTTTGGGGTTTCCGTTTTGGAAAAATGTGGTTTTTACCACAAAAAAGGGGGTTGAGAGGGACCCCCCAAAAAAAGAAATAACATTCGACCCTTTGGTTTTCGGTCCTTTTGATTCGACCCTTTGGTTATTCGATCCTTTGCATTCGAAACTTTGAACTAGAACCCTACTGTCAATTAGGTCTTTGAAATTCACCCTTGAGAGTGTTCTTAGCTCTGAGAAAATTAGGGAGTGAGAAGCACAGTCTGGCTCTGTGCGTAGGTGTGACCACCTTGTTCATCCAACTTCATGCTTCCACGTGGCTAAAGACCATGAAATCGAGCCTTTTCGTGTATTTAATATTATTTTCTACTAGACTTCTGACATCTTCCTTGTTATGTTCATGCCTTTTGAACAGGAGGTTTGTTCTTTCATACGATTTTGTATCCAAAGTCAGTTCACTCCAGTTTTGATAAGACCTTGTCTTCTTGGCTCACTCATCCTTGTCTTTTGCTGATATTCTGCTTGTAATTCAATTTGCTTTTTACTGCGACACACTGAACGGAGGCCTTTTGCTAATGTCCAACCTGCTATAATAGGTTTAGTGGAAACATCCATAATTCTCTCATTCCTATGTATGTATACGTTGGCGTTTGCTGCAGTTTATTTACTATAAGCTTAGAGCTATCTTCATGATTACTTTGCTTCTTGCGTTTCTTCTGCATCTGTAACACGTGTAAAATGACTTGATATCTTCATCTGTTTCTGTGGCATAAGCTTCTTCACCTTGAGCCCAAGATGTCACTTATCCTTATTGCTTTCTTGATGCCTTATAGTGTATCCACACTCTCTGATCACTGCATCTCTTTTATGTACTTCATCTTCAGCTCCATGTAACATATAAAGGCAATGGTTACTGACACTACCATTCATCCTTGCTGTTTATTGGCTCTGCATCTTCAGGGATTTCATTCAAATGGTCATCATATTTCTTTGTAGGCAGATATGGTTTTCTAAATGGGTACTTTGGCTCACAGATTATTTTAGGTACTGGTACCCTTATGGGTACTGCACAGAGTCCACATTCTGCTCTTTGTTGATTCAACTGTTCCGCACACGTCACATACTTTGGTTCCCAGCATACAGGTAAAAGGGGCGGGTCGATTGAGGTGGGGGTACTTGGCTCCTCCCCTACAAACTTCTTCCTGACAAAGACATATGATGTGGTCCACATGCACCTGGTCCACCGTAAACCCCTTTAAATACATGAATGTAGCCAAATGCACTGTCGGAGAAACGTGAGGCATTCTGAAGTAAGCATGCAGCCATCTTTAAGTCATCTTGGATTATTTTCTTTGGAAAATACATTTGTCTTTAGGAGTCCCTGTTGAGACACTGCACTGCTTCATAGTATTAGAATGAGTGTTGTGTGAACGTGGTTAAGGTGTGGGAAGGTAGTGTGGATTGTAGTGTCACTGGTCATCCGGCATTCGCAGAAGAACACAGACAAGAGACAGAAGAGCTGCTGATCATACCTGCGGCATATCACGATTTATTGATTAAAATCTGATTTGGACAACTCGAGCCAAGGAAGGTCTCAGAAATGGCTACACATATTTGAAACTGTCTTGCAAACAAAAAGTCGCCCTTCCCTCTACCTGGTAACCCATCCACAGAAACACACACACACACACACACCACCCATTCACCCAATCACTCCCACACAGGCTCATCCAGCCACCTGTGCACACATTCAGAACTCAATAATCTATCCGTCTTCCCAACAACCAATGCACAAAACCGCATAACTGTCACCAACCGTGTAAACTGGCCCTGCTGCAGCCGGTCCTTGGCAGGTGAGTACCCCCACTTCGCCCTCCATCCATCTTGATTTCCTGCTTTGCTTTTGCTTTTCTTCTTCTTTTCTCTTTTTATCATCTCCTCAAACCCACTTGCTCTAATCCCTGCTTTCCCTCCCCAAGCTTTGTTTCCCTCCCTCTTCCAGCCACCCACCCCTCGCCTGCTATTGGCTCTAGGTAACCTTAGGTTCCGATGCCTCGTTGCCAGAAGCGGCATTGTGATCTCCAGAGGACCCCTGTAAACGGGCCCTACTGTAGCTGCTCTGTTGCAGGTGAGTGCCCCCTCCACCCATCTTGTTTTCCTTGCTTTACTTTTATTTTTCTCCTTCTCATCTCCTCAAGGTCACCTTATCTTTCTTTTAGCCCTTTTGTTTAAGGTAGTCATATCTCGCATTTAGACTAATTGTGTGAGATAGCCTTACCTTGCTTTTAGCCCACTTGTGTTAGTCAGCCATATCTCGCATTTAGCCTAATTGTGTAAGGTATTATGCATTCATCTAGCACTTAGATCGCCTGTGAAATGTAGCACTGCTTCGTCTACATAGATGATACCCAGGAAGTAGACATTGTTGTTTGTACAGCTAACCCTTTCCTCCTCTTGCACACTGCACCTTCACAACTCAGCGGAAGGCACTGACTCACCACCTACACACCCGGCACTTACATATAACACACACACTATTGCACATCCCCTCTGCCAAAAGAATGAAGCTGCTTTTTACAACAAAAAATTGAACTATAGATTCCCAACATAACTCTTGGTCTCCATAAACACCCCCTCTCCCCTTTAGTCCATAGTATACCTCTGCTGCGCCCATGAACACTCCATTTGGACATGGGTGACTAGCAGGGTTGTGGCCACCCTCTCGTAACGTTAATGGCTGAAATACACACATGCATAATATCACCTTTTACATTTTTGGACTATTGTCCCTCCAAAGGCGTTCAACCAAAGGTGCGTTGGGACCATGATTATGGTGAAAGGTGCTATAACAAATGACAAAATGAATTAACCCATCCACAGCCTTGTTTAGCCACTTCCCAACCCATCAACAAAACACCCACAAACTTGCCCATCTAGCATGTACAACCAAGTAAGCAAGAATTGGAATTCAGGTTGCCTGGTTCCAGAGTTCTCAGCTAAACCATTAGACCACTGCTTCTCTCTTATTAGCACAAGGAAATCCTCACTGACCGCCTTTCAGCCAATTAGAATGCTGGAGTTCAGAAGCACACAATATACCGTAATTAAAAACTCCTCCCACCTTTTTCTGCATCAATCCTCAGAAGATCACAAAGGAGGCAAGTCATAAAGCAGCTCTTCCAACATTTTCCCTCCTGTTTCTAAAAAATGAAATTGCATTTATTATACTTACACATTTTGTCTATTTACTTTACTCACTATTAAACTAACTCCAAAACCAATTTTGCTATTATCACTACTAATAACCTTAACAACCTTGTGCGGGTTCATTAACACTTGGGATATGGACCCTTGCCCAGCTTATGTACCTCAGCTTCGCGTCAGGCTATATCTTGTGGGCGGCTCATTATCCTGCGATAATGATTTCTCGCTCAGTCTATAAGGCTATATAAATGAATCTTTTCCATAAAAAAGCGTCTGATAAAAGTAAAGCTATATGTGGGGCTGAAAAAACACAATGCCAGAGGGTTATTTAACAAAAAGACCTCTTTGTTAATTAAGAAGCCCAACATGTCTGAAAAATAAACACATCAATGATCCTAGAAGGCATGCAGCTTCTAACCCAAAGCCCTGACGTAATGTTCTCTGCAAGTACCAAATGATGACGCACAAGCTTCTGGTGTCAAAACTCCACGTGACCTGCAGCACGCCTGACGTTCTATGAAGCCCATTGGTCCAGGAAACTTGCTGGGGGGGGGAACCATAGGAAGGTTGCCATTAAGCACAACATACACGATGGGCAGGCTCTGTGTGGAGCGTCCACAGATTTATGTGCTGCTACAGTTTTAAGAATAATATCCTGTGCAAATTCCGCAACACTCGTAAACACTTTAGAAGGCTGCTTTATGGTACGAAATTAAAAAAGTTTGGTTTCCAAACTGCATGCGCTGTGCGGCCATGACTCCTTTCTCAACTGCTGGGTAAACAGTCTGCCCCAGAGCTGGCCCTGGGAAAGGAAATAACAAAATAGCTACTTATTCTGATGACATCGTATTTCAAAATTCGTGAAACGTAAAATACAGATTAAGAGAAATGTGTCACACTTCGGGCAATGGGAGCGAGATAATTGGGAGCCATCGATGGCAGATGAATAGAGGCTTGGAGCAAAGAGCTTTCAGTGCCTGTGGTCACTGCTCAATAGTTATTTTAAGAAATCAACTTTCAAGAACAGTTAGAGTTCATTTAAAGCACAGACTTAGCAGCAACATTGGAGTAAAAACCCTCTATAAAAGTCCCCAGCTTTTAATTTAATAGAGATTTTCAAATACACAGTAACACATTATAACCATAACACTACAATTCAATTATACATTATACTTCCATGTTCAGCACTTTTTGAAGTGAAGCTGCTCTTCTATTTTTCAAAGTGTAGGATGTTATACATGAGCGCCTTGGTGAGACTCATGGCGCAAAGGTGAAAAGGAGACTTGGTTCCATAGTTTTGAACTTATTCCCTGCTCCGGTAACACTATTTGGGAATGTAGAATGGGCAACACACGTCACTGTCACAATCTCTCTGTCTATTTCTTATGTTTTCTTATCGTCAGTCTTTTCTCCTTGGCTCTCTCTTTTGCTTTCTTTTCCTCCATTTTATTTCTCCTTTTCACTGCCTTTCTTCTTATTTTGTCCTTTCTTTCCGTTGCCATTGTATCTTTTCTTCTACTCCTATTGTCTCCCTTTCAATTTCCTTTCCTCTGCCATCTGCACTGGGCTCTCCTCTTTCTTACAGCCTGCCCCGTCTTCATTTTCAATGCCCTTTGCTTCCTCTTCATTTGCTCCTCTTTTCTCCTTTCTTTCTTATTTGATTATGGCTTTTCCCATCTCTGGCATATTTCCAGCTGTCCTTTGGATCCCTCCAATGTGCTGTTCCCTATAACAATGTACTCTTTTTACTAGATCTGGGAAAGATCCGGAGCTAGGCTAGTGTCAGGACCGTCAGGACTCAGGGCTAGCTAGCCTTTTGGTTGTAGCCCCTGCACTTCTACCTGGGGATACAAGCAAAAGACCCGGGGCTATAGCCCCTCGCCCAGGGCTGGACTGGGAACCAAAAGAGGCCCTGGAAATAATTTTCAAAGTGCCCCCAAATTAGACACATTTTGAGCAAGCGCAACACTTTCCCTTAGAGTAAATGTGGAAATAGCACACAAAAGAGGCCCAGGGTGCAGAGGCCTACTGGGATATCTCCAGAGTTCCCTATTGGCCAGTCCAGGCCGGCCCTAGCCTCCCCCTAGCAACGCCTCTGCTCTTTCATCCCAATTAGAGCCATTTCATATGTTGCAGTAGACACTTGCCTGGTAAACAGAACAGAGCCAACAGAGCATTGTCAGGGCAAGCTTCCAGCCTGCAACATGGGTAGTTTATGCCTCTATGCATTTAATTATGCCTGCACCTTCCTCAGATGTTTCATTTTATATGCCTGGGTGGATAACTCACAGGTTAAGTGTTTGTCTCTGGCATAGGACAAGCCTATGCATTGCAAGTTTGAACCATGACGTGGCCATATTGGGTACCATTAAGTTGGGTAAAATAACACTTATCACAGTACGTAGACGCTGTAAGGATTTAACCAACAAAGTGTACTCTTCGATTCCATCTCTTCTGTGGGAAATTCGCTCAACTGTATGGGAATGTAAACAGCTTCAGCCTTTTTCTGGATTTAGAGATAAGTCCCGGTGAATTTTTGGGGACACATACTGACACTTGTAATTACATTGGGCCTGATTCATGGAATATTTGCCCGGGTCAAAGTGAATTTGCACTGCTGATACAAACCCTGATTCATGGAACTGTGCAAAGGGTATTTATTTTTTTTAGTTTAAAGATTTTATTGAATAAAATTATGTATACAAGGCAAAAGGAAAAATATAACAAGATATAATGAGGATTAATACAAAGTAAGCCTATTATACTTCTATCAAATTTTGTCAAACGTATGCTAGTGATTTTAAGATATTGGGGGGGAAATAAACAATGTCAAACATCGAAACAAGATGCAAACTGGACAGAACATAAACAAGGAGGAAGGAGGGAAGGGGGTGAAGGGTGGGGTACAAATATATCATGCATTCTTAACAGGATGTTGATACATGTGTTACTAGCGCAAATTTACACAGATACAAAGTCATCAAATAATTGCCATTTCAATTGAAACTTGTTTTGTAAATCAGGGGTGGAAGCATTACCTTCATTCAATCTGTGAATATTACGTAAAGAATTCCACCAATATTTATAGTGAATTTGGCTTAGGTGTGATATTCTGGATTGCCACCATTAAATATAAATCAAAGAAATACTTGTTTTTTGATTGAGCAGTTACAAAGCATGGAGCTGCCTAAGATGAGGAAATCAAAACGAAAATCTATAGTAAAATGAAAAATACATTTGATGGTGTTCCACACAGAGATCCAAAATGGTTTAACATATTGGCAGTCTATAAACATATATTTAAAAGAACCTCGAACATGTAAGCAACTCCAGCAGTTGTCATTGGGTGATGGACCACATTTGAAAGGGGATGCAGGGGCGATGAAGGCTCTATGGTGAAAAAAGAACAGGGTTTGGATAAGGCTTGCAGAGGTGATAATTTTTTTAATTCTTTGCCGTTGGGATGGGGCCAGCAAAACTGATGATCCAACATTATACAATCTTCTCTCCAGTTATTATGAAGACATTCAATCCTCAGGATAGATGCAGAATTAAGTACAATGTTGTAGTAGATAGAGGCTGTCATATTAGAGTTGACCATATGAAGGAGTCTTAGCGCCTCAGGATTATTAGAATTATACAGCAGTGTTTGTAGGTGTTCTACTATTGCAGCAATAATTGAAAGAAATTGCATCAGGGCAGAGCGAGGCATATTACATTTGACAATAAATTCATCAAAAGTGTTGGGGACACCACCTTTAAATAGTTGGTTACAAAATGTAATGCCTTTAGAGAGCCACAGCTTCCAGAAAATGGATTTACCTCTATTTGTAATCAAGGGATTATGCCAAATGAAAGGGGAAATAAAGGAGGATTGCTTAGCTATAGATGGAAACATAAATGTATGAAGGGACAGGATGGATTGACGGAGACAGGAGTATTTGGTAAATTTGTTTTTCCCTTTAATTATGTAAAGGTCCGCAAGGGACATTGGGGAAGCCATCGCTCTCTCCAGGCAAAGCCAGTGAGGCACCTGAAATTATATATCCTGCATAAAACACCACTGTGTTTGCTTGACAGTAAAGGCTAGATGATATTTTTTTTAAATCGGGGTAACCAACCCCTCCTTGAGAGCGTGGTTTTTTGAGCTTGCTCATCGAGATTCTATGTTTCTTTATACCCATAAGAATTTTCTAAGACAGGAATCTATAGATTTAAAGAAGGAAGGAGAAAGGGGAATAGGCAGCATATAGAGGAGGTAGAGAATTATAGGAGAGATAATCATCTTGATCGATTCTAGTCTACCCCACCAGGAAAGATATAGGGGGGACCAAGAAGATATGAATTGCTATTAAATTAAATATTAAAAGATATTAATGGCTAATGCGCTATCAGAGTTATGTTTACGAATACCATTGATGGAGGGAGATATGTGGATCCCAAGGGACACCATTTCATGCCTAGAGTGCTAGTGTGACATGGGGTGCAATGCAGGTTAAGTGGAATAATCTCAGATTCGTCAGTGTTAAGTTTCTATCCTGACACACCTGAAAATCTGGAGATAATAGTAAGTAGGTGTTGGGCTCCCAATAGTTTTTTTTTAAAGAATATAAGTACATTGTCGGCATAAGCAGCAGTTTTAATATGTAAATTATCAAATGGAATTCCTCAAATAGAATAATTTTGTCTTATAGCTTCTAATGCGAGGATAAACAGGATAGGGGATAGAGGACAACCCTGGCGTGTTCCTTGGAATAGGGGAAAAAAATGAGGATGTGTGTCCATTTTTAAAGATTGCAGTCTTGGAGTTGGAATATAGGACTTTAATCATAGAAAGGAACGGGGGGCCAAAACCATGCCACTTGAGCGCTTGGAACATAAAGTTCCATTCAACTCTATTGAAAGCTTTTTCATCGTCTAAAGCTATAGCAGCAAAGGGGTCATTTGATTTTTTCAAGGTGTCAATAACATCCAGGATTAGCCTTATATGGGATGAGGAAACTCTACCTTTTACATAACCTACTTGGTCTTGTTTGAGGAGATTGGGTAGGAAAGGGAGAATTCTATTGGCGAGAATTTTTGCAGAGATTTTACAGTCCGTATTAATAAGGGAAATTGGACGATAGCTTTGGGGGAGTTCTAGATCTTTATCAGGTTTAGGGAATACTATTAGCATAGCTTCTAAGAACGAACCTTGGGCAGTGTTATTTAAAATGAAATGAGAAAAAAGATTACTTATTTTAGGGACTAATAGACCAGAGAAGTGGGCATAGAAATCGATAGGGAAGCCATCCGGTCCTGTGGTTTTGCCTTTTTTTAGGTTTTTAATAGCTAGGTGTATTTCAGGAGGTGTAATAGAATCATTAAGGGAGGAGAGGTCATTTTGAGAATAGGAGTCACGAGGTGTATTATATAGGAAATCATGAATAGCAGTATTATTAGGGGGGCTTCAGAAGTGTATAAATTAGAGTAAAATTCTTTAAAGACTTGCACAATTTCTTTATCACACATTTTTCTATTTTCCACATGATCTCTAATCACAACAATTCTAGATTTCTCCTTCTTAAGTTTAAGGTAAGAAGCCAAAGTTTTACTAGTTTTATTGGAAAATGTGTATATTTAAGCAGATTGGAACACGAGTATTGTGTGATAAGCTTATTATTTTGGAATCAAAGTTTCATAATGTCTCTAAGATAACAGAAGAGTTAGTGCGGGCAAATTGAGTTTCTAATGGTTTAAGCCGTTTGAGAATGGATTCAGATTCCGCTTTAAGGATTTTCTTTTTGTTCGCTACATAGGAGATAACATGACCTCTAAGGACCGCTTTGTAACAGTCCCAATTATTGGGGATAGATGTATGTGATCTTTATTCTCCGAGAAAAAATTATTATGTTGTTCTATGATAAACTGAGTAAAAGATGCATCATTTAATAGGCTTGTGTTAAACCTCCATCTGCAAGTGTAGTGAGATTTTATAGGGGTAGCAACTTTGATATGCACTGGAGAGTGATCAGATATTGTGATGGATTCTATCTGGGCATCAAGAAGAAGACTAACCATAGAATTAGGGATACAAATATAATCAAGTCATGACCGGGAGTTGTGGGGTGTAGAGTAAAAGGTACATTCTAAATCTGTGGGATGTAGGATCCACCACGCATCACTGAAACCCGATTCAGAGATAAAATTAATAAATTGTGTATGGGATGTCGTGTTAGTATACCGCACATCAGATTTCCTATCTGTAAAAGGATCTATAACTTGATTACAGTCTCCACATACAATCAAATTGAGGGGGTTGCTCCATAGTATATGTTTTCCAAGTTGTTTCCAGAAGCAGGGATCTGCAGATGTAGGACCATAAACATTTAGAATTGTATAGATCGTAGATTCTACTGATATATTAAGGATAACCCATCTTCCCAACGGATCAGATTCCGTAGATATAATTTTACATTTATGGGATTTGTTAATGAGTGCAATGACACCATTCTTTTTCCCATTAGCAGCACTTGAAAAGACCTGGCCCACCCAAAGTCGCTTGAGTTTTGCTGCTTCATTAACAGAAAGGTGTGACTCTTGTATACAGGCTATGGAGGGCTTTAATCTATTGAGGTGTGAAAGCACTTTTTGTATTTTAATGGGATTATGTAATCCCTTAACATTCCATGATACAATATTGAGCGGCATTATTTACAAAAAGGAATAAGTATATAATAACATGGACCATAATTCAGATACAACAGTAACTTTAATGCATAGCAGTCTATTAGCATGTATAAATAGATAAGTACCCAATAAAGCATGGGACAACATGAAAGGAGTGAGACAAGATGGCTGTGGAAGACAAACAAAAATGACATGGAAATTGGTAAAAAAAATAATTGTAGTCAAAAAAGGTCCAAAGAACAGTGGCAAACAGGAACCAGCCACACCAACCCATGTCCACCAAAGATGAAAAGATGGCGGAAGGAGAGCCAAGGAAAAGAAACGGCCAACCATACTCCGCTCTGATGAAGGTGTTGATACGTTTTAGGATAAGTTTTAAAAATGAAGAATGCACATAGTTGTAAAATGTATTCATGTGATGGGATTAGAAGTATCCTTATCAGATATTTTGTGAAATTGGATATATTGTCTTAATTCTGTAGTATTTTGGAAGGCTGAGGTTTGCCCATTTAAAGTAACTTTCAGAATAGCTGGGTGGATAATGCCATACCTGACATTTAGTTGTCTCAGGGCAGGATGAAAAGAAAGAAGGTCTCTTCTTCTTGCAGCTGTAGTCTTGGACACATCTTGTGTAATGAAAACGTTGTGACCTTCTCACGTTAGCTGTTAAAGTTGTTTGACCTTCTGCATGATGATGGTAATGTGAGTAAAGTCAAGAAGAGCTAAATCTGGAAGGGATACGAGAAATGGAGGGTGAGTTATTGGGGCCAATTCGATGTGCTCTTTGGATATTAAGCTGCACAGAGGGCGGTAAACTAAGAATTTGTGGAAAAAAGTTATATAGAAATGCAGTAGGATCATCTTTTTCAATTCCCTCCGGAAGGCCTGCAATACGTAGGTTATTTATTCTATTCCGGTTTTCAAGGTTTTCAGTTAATTGTTGTAGAGAGGTGACTTGCATTTCTAGGTTAGTAACTTTGTTGGACACATCTTCAGCATTGCTAACACGTTTTTCTACTTCATTCATGCAAGAGTCAAAAGCAGACCATTTGTTGTCTAGTAGTTGCAGCTTAGCATAAAGGGCTTTAAAGCTCTAATTTCTGTTTCTGTTAATTTCCGGTCTGCATGACTGGGTCTGCTATATCTTCTTTAGGTGTCGGAGATTCACTTTTCTGTCTCTTTAGGGTAGTGGGAGACGACACACATGCCTCTTTAGTTTGTCCCTTTTTAGTATCCATCTTATGTATATATATATATATATGGGGATATAGGAACAAATTAGTTCAAACGGAGAAATATATCTCTCCTCTTCAATAACTTGAGTCTTTAGTTTTCCTTCTCCCTATCCTTTATATCCTTATAACACATTTTCTAGGCAACCTAGGACAGTCTCAGCCAAACCTGTCTCTGAAATTGTGGCTTAAAACCTTAAAGCTGGGCATAATTAATAATGTTTTGCAATATTATGTAATTTTCAGCTTCAAAAATCACCAAGTCCAGTGAAATCAACAAACTCCATTCAAAAATGTTTTGCAGAGCTTATAATGTGCTTTTTCTAAATGATATTCCATTAAACTGAAGTGAATTTAAGAAGAAAAAATAGAGAAAAAGATGGAAAATACCTTTTGTTATATGATATATAAGTTCACTTGAAGATGAGGCAGTCCAAAGTACTACATAAGTGTGAAAAAAGCACAAAAAGCAAGAAAAAAGGAGAAACTATTTATAATATATGCGGTTGAAACGGTTAAAATATAAGAAGAGAATACCTGTGTTGTGTAGAAGCTGTTGTACCCCTGCAGGACACGTGCTCTCCACGTCGCGGCAGCCGACCAGCTGACAGGAAAAGTGGGCTGCCGGCTCATGGGATGACGCAGTTTCACATGTGTTCAATGCACAAATGGTTCACTTCTGATCACTGTATGCATTACATGTGAAAGGTGGGGAGATAGTGGTCATTAAAGTTACCCACTTTCACATACCCCTTCCAATGGCACCATGACAGCAGTGTATTTCCTGTTTTGAAGGGAATCACTACTTCCCTTCAGTACAGTAAAAAAAAAAAACTTTAAAAACAGTTCACGTGACATTTTACAATGTTTACCTCCACCTTTTAGGTAAAGGTAAAAATACTAAGTAGTAAAGAGGTACTAACTGCCAGCGGTATTGCAGTTGGAATACCACTAAAGGTACACATACTTGTAAAGCAGTAATGTGGAGGAATCTAAAACAGGTGGTGTCCCAGGTTAACCTGGGGGGAGGGGGATGCAAGGGTGGGAAATTGTCCTCCTACCCAATTGGTGTCTTTCCCTCCTTCCCAATGTGTGTTTTGCCTCCCTCTGGCAATGCCCATTTTACAGTAGTCATTGAAAGTGCTCCTCTGCTGGCCTGCAAATCACATTTTCACAGCAAGTTTATTTTCTGTTGGTTGTCCTTTCTTGTGGCCTGAAGCAAACCCCACAGTAATAAACCGGCCATGATCAGCACTGGTTGATAATGGGGATGGGAACGCTGGCTATAAGCAGATTCTAAACAATAGGCATTCGAATCGGTTCAGATGATTTGAACCCTTTAGTTCTAAAGCTCAAAATGGTTCAAAAACCTGGGATACCGGTGTCTACGGATATGATGCAATAGGGACATCATTTGCTGACTGGAGCCATTGTGTTGCAGGAAAAGCACAGACACACAACTCTGGGCCTTGTGCGCTTCATTCCAGAGAAATCCGCACTCAAATTCCCCATCTAGTTGTTGGAAAACGTAACTTCATTTTTGTAGTTGAATCTTCTTGTTTTAAGAAAACCTTTTATTTTAGTTTACCTTTTGTTTATTTTATTTTAATACAAAGGAAAACATATCTGAATTTGGTTCATCGGACGGTGCTCAGTCTGCACCTTTTTTTTCTGACTTAGTACTTCATTTCAGATCATTGTTCATAGTAGGATTTTTAATGCTTTCAGTTCATTTATTTTTCATCTGATTTCAAATTAAGGAGCATTTTTCAGTCTTCCCCTTTAAGCTATGAGCTATTTAACTGTTTCGGTAAATACATTTTCTTTTTCTATTTAAATTGGACTTTTAATTATCTTTTTCAGTCATTTTGTTATCTCCTGAAAAAAGATAAGTGTTTGTGGACATCGGATTATCCCCATACCAGTGGTTTAGCTCAATCACTTAAAATCTGAAAAAAGATTACCTGTTAGGTAAACTGAAATAAATGCCTGTTCCCAGAAGAAAAATAACATGTAATAAAAGTTGAATGTATAATGGACACATCTCTACTATGCTCCAGTCAACTATAAACCAAGAAAACATATTTGAATTTGTGAAAGATTACCAGAGGTCCACCAAACTGATCACAATAACTATGGTATATTATTTGAACTGGAATGCAGTTTTGGGTCTGTTAGTAGCCTGGCCTTACATTTATCACAGATCAGCTTTTCTGTGCGGGAGAGCCAGATAAGTCTTTAAGATAGTAGCTTTCCTCCAAGTGAGAGCAAGAACAATTTTTAAGAAAGTGTCTTTTCTGTTAGGGAGATGCAGTACCATTTTTCAGAGAGCATCTTTTCTGCAATGGAGACGGGGGCACACTTTCAGATAGCAGCCTTTCCACGGGGGGACAGCCAGAGCCATTTTTAAGATAGCGCCTTTTCTGTGAGGGAGAACAAGAACATATGTTCACATAGCAGCATTTCTGTGAGGGAGAGCCAGGAAACAGTTTCAGACAGCAGTCTCTTCTGTGAGACAGAGCTGTGATACACAAGTGTAACTCTACTTAAGCTTGTCAATGGAATGTCAGCCCATACAGAAAAAAATGCTCCTCATGTTTCTCGCTCAGCCAGTCAATTATACTTTAATAAACCCTGAAGAACTTCTCTTTTCTTTCCTTAGAACCCTTTTCCGCCAACATACAGACACTGAGCCTCATTAAACGGAAGGCGGTAAGGGTTAACGGTTAACGGTAATGGTACCGGTGACTGTTAACCCTTACCGCCTTATTACGAGGTCCCTTTGCGGGTAGGTACTTTTGCAGGCGTTAAAAACCAACCCGCAAAGGGACCTCGGTGCTAATTACGGCACCGCAAATTTGCGGTACCGTAATTAGCACCTTCTCCATTCCCATTATGCCCTATGGGGCAAAAATGGGAATGGGGAAGGGCAATAGTGGAAGGGGGAATTACTGCCCCGCCAACCTTGGAATAGGGCGGTAATTCCCCCTTCCACCAAGGCGTGCCAGTATTTTGCCGGCATGAACCATGGCGCTAACAGCGCCATGGTTCACCGCCTACCGTGTAATGAGGCCCAGTACTGTCTCTAACAATGAATGTGTCAGCAGCATGTTTCCTCAATCCGTGACTTGGAATTCAACAGCTTCAATCTTACGTTTGTCTGCTTCAATACTCATCTCTCTCTGTGCGCTTCTGAGCAGAGCATCCTGCAAGCGAGGCGAATCGCCTATCAAAGGAGTATGCTCTATAGATGGTGGTGTCTGGGCAATGTATCAAACATTTCTCTTGGTGTTCTTTCAATGTGGATGGTGCAGTGTTATCTAAAGACTTTGTGCACTCACGTACGCTTGCGTTCAACCTCACAACCCCCATATCTGCACTTTAAAAAAAGAATAGATTCTGTGCTGCAGTCTCAAAGTTTACCACTGTCATGTGCTTCAAAATGATGGAACACAATGGTAACTCAAAACAGACTAATGGTCCTGGAAACCTGTCATTACTGGGAATATCACTTGTAGGTGCAGGCAGGTCACTGTGTTTCACTGTTAGCCACAACCCGACCTTGACCTGCCCTGCGATACAAGCACTAAACAGACCAACAACGCTGCAAAACCTCAGAGACAACAACCAAAGCTCATGAAGAGCCAGCTATCCGGCACCTTCCCTGACACTGGCACCTTCCCTGACACATGCAAGTGTGCATGAAGAGCCAGCTATCCGGCACAGCTATCCGGCACCTTTCCTGACACGTGCAAGTGTGCATGAAGAGCCAGCTATCCGGCACCTTTCCTGACACGTGCAAGTGTGCATGAAGAGCCAGCTATCCGGCACCTTCCCTGACACGTGCCAGTGTGCATGAAGAGCCAGCTATCCGGCACCTTCCCTGACACATGCAAGTGTGCATGAAGAGCCAGCTATCCGGCAACTTTCCTGACACATGCAAGTGTGCATGAAGAGCCAGCTATCCAGCACCTTGCCTGACACATGCAAGTGTGCAGACGCCTTTCATTGTTAGGTGTCGAAAAGATTGATGGGGCTTATTTACAAGTTGTTCAAACAGGCGACTCCTTACAATCCCTTTTAATTGACCAGGAAATGTATTATTTGCTTCACTGAGTACCCCAAATTGTCGCGGGTCACTGGATTCGGACGGAAGTTAAGCCCTAAAAGAAAGATGACCTCAGGACTCAGCGCCAGTGGGAAAATAATCAATTGTTTTAATGTGCAATCAAAAGGTTTTTCAAAAAGTTAGCCCTCTCCGATATTGAGACGTTAAAGTCCATGTGACTGATGTCAGGTTGATTGTAACAGGGACAAATCCCCAAAATCAATAATCCTGCTACTCGATTTCGAACGCGTCGGCTGCACAGCGCTTTCATTGTTACACTGTTCGCAATCACAATTGAGATAGCAGAGATAGCAATAGTGGTAATTCTGCCTGTGTAAATTCCTACAATATTTAGCTTTAAACCGGTGGATATATCTCCAGTACTTTACCACAGTTGTCTCCCCCACTTCAACACCATACCTGGAATTTGGTGGTGCAGTTAAAGTGGAAGTAATTCCATTGCCTCCAAAGAAAATGGTTGTAACAGAATTATCAACACTTTTTACTGCACCGCCAAACCCATAATGAGCCCCATTAAGCCAGTGCTCAGACAGCAAGCTGCATTTTTTCCTGTCATATGTCTTAATTCAAAACATATTCCCACTTTCCTCCTTACACTTTTACAAGTTTCCTTTATCATGGAAAACACTCCATTTAGTATATGCCCCCCCTGTCGCAAGAGGTATGCCTGGAAGGACACCCATAAGGTCTGCAATCAGTGCCTTTTCTCGAGATCATCCCGAAAAACACTGTGCTGCCTGCTAGCTGTTTTGACCTAAAACTCTAAAGGACTGAACTACTAAACGTTGGACAGCCCACGCTCTGCAGGCTGAGGCTGCAATAGAGGTGTCAGCAGGCGCCGAAGAGTAGGAGGAGGAGGCATCCAGCCCACAAAGTGACACCAAAGATGAAACGGAAGCAGCAGCTTTCCAAGTGCTAGTCCTCCCCTCCGGAAGGCATGCCGGCGGCATCACAATGGCCACTGACATAGAAGTAGGACTACAGCTTCAGTTGTGAAATTGTAGTCCTACTTCTATGTGGGTGGCCTGTCCCGTGCCATGTTGCAGGAACAGAACCCTTATTGGGACCCGGAGGAAGGTGGAAGGTATGTGGAAGGGGGTGAAAATCGAGTGAGGAGTGTGCCTATCAAAGATTTGGGGATTGGGTGGATACCGTACAGGTTTTTGGCCAAACTGATGGAAAAATCATGCTATTGGGACAAACGGGGAACTTTGGAAAGAAGCCCATTTGATTTGCATTCAAGAATCTTTTATTGTTGGTACCCCTTTGGTGAAGCATTTTACTGTGATTTTTGAGTCTGCCAGGAAATGGCCAAAGGACAGGCCGCACAGCAGTTTACTTTGCACTTGGCGCACATCCACTGGTTCTATTATTGAAAATGTGGGCCTCGGCCCTCTGGATATTTTAGGATGTAAAATATCTTGGTACGATCAGTCTAATGAAACTTTACGTGTCTTTATTGTTCTGAATATCTATTTTAACCCTGTCTCAACTATTCTGATTGATTTTATATCACTTATTACTAATAAATTTGATTCTAACTGTCTATTGACGAATGTGAGATGTGTGCTAATGGGTGACTTCAACTCTGAGTGTTTAGACCCTCTGTGCTATTATCCCGAGAATGGTAGGTGTTTTTCCCCTCCTGCCCGAGCTCGAGGGATAACTTGTTGATCTTGTTTTGAGAGTTTAGAACTAGTTTTGTTAAATGGGAACACCGGGACTGATAAACCCCCCAGCTACACATGAACAGATAACTTCCATAGATCCACTCTGGACTTTGGACTCTGGACTCTGGACTTTTTTTGTTTCTGCCCATATGCTGCCAACTATTCAAGTTGATTGAAATACTTTTAGTGACCATTCACTTCTTAGGGAATCTTGGTTGATATTCACACAATTGAGAACCCCGAGCTAACCCTTGATTCTACAGAGATTAACCCGCGCAACCAGGCAGTAATCTGGCGCCCTTAATATGCTGGAAGATTTAATGCAAAGATTGACGAAGATTTGTTGGGGGACTTTTTATAGATATGTGTCCCTCTTCCTACTTCTCTCCTTACCTGAAGACGACGTTAGCATCTTTGATCCCCTATTGAAACATTAAAACGTCTAAAGGTAACACACAAGTATAATGGGCAGGTTCATGCTATGAAGCTGAGGCTTAAGGGGGACATCAAGGAAACACTTAAATTGTGTCTTGATGTGCCCGCAACTATTGCCAGGCTTAAACAAAGGTACAGAAACTGGGTTAAGGGCCATCGTGCCCTATTGGTGCAAAACTATGCTGAGGCTATGTCAACTGCACTGGTATCCCGTGATACTACCAACTTCTGGAGATTAATATGTGGGGAGGATGCCCAAGCCGTCTTGCAACATCAGCCTATTGCGGGCAAGGTGTGGGAGAACTATTTTTTTAACCTTTATGCTGTGTTGGATACTGACACTGTTGGTACATTTGTGAAACCGGGTCCATGTACTATTAGGGAGGCCTTGCCATTATTGGATATCGGCATGCAGGGCATCCAGGGTGCTATAGGGAAGGCTATGTCCTTGAGAGCTCCGGGACTTGATGGGCTTTCTATTATAACTTTGAAATCTGCTCCGAGTCTATGGGCAGATGTCCTGTTGCAGTTGTTCTCTAATGCGGTTCGTCAGGCTAGGTGGCCTTTAACCTGGAGAGAAGCCATTGTAGTAGTAATCTTTAAAAAGGGAGATAGGGCGAATCCGGGCAATTATCTCCCTATCTCTCTCTTGGATGCCTATTATAAGATCTTTTCCACTTTTGTGCTACAAGCTTTAGAAAGATGGGCCGTTCAGGCAAATAAATTTGATTACAACTAATCTGGATTCCACAAAGGAACTAATACAGCGTTGAATTGTTTTCGTATTACAACTCTTGAAGAGCCAGGCTTCTGAAGCGCACACTTTACCTTTCTTTTCTGGCTATAACCAAGGCATTTGATTGCGTGGATCGAAGCAGACTTTGGGCAATGCTTAGACTCTAGGGTTGCCCTTAGGCTTTGTTTCGGTTGCTTGATTTGATGCATAAGGATATTAGAATTAAAATTAGGTTGGACATGAATGGTACGTGCTCTGTATGGATAAAGGTCGACCGAGGGTTTCGTCAAGGCTGTGTATTAGCGCCCTTTTTATTTAACCTTTACATTCTTGGCATTAGGGCAGTCCTGGCGGGTTCTGGTGTAAACCTTCTGAGATGGGGACATACGAAAATTCAATATCTCCTATGTGCCGATGACCTTGTACTGATTGATTATACTCCAATAGGCCTACAGAAATCGATACTAGGATGCAGGGTTTCTTTGAGGATATTGGACTAAAGATGAATGTGCCAAAATCAAAGGTTTTGGTTATAAATCAGAGGACGATCACACAAGCCACACACATGCACAGAGAAATATGTGTGGAACTGAACATGCAAACCTTACATAGTTGTTTATTGATTTTGTCTTGCATTCTTGAGGTTTAGAATGTGATTTGAAAGTGCCTTAGATGAGTTTGCTTAAGCTACCCATGCACCGCATACATGCTAAGTAACCGTGTGAATATAGTGAGACTACTTAACAAGATGGCAGGTGGCACCTCCATATCCCAAGTAGTAATTATTAATTGCGTGACAAGCTTGGCCTACGTTGGTGGTCCAGTCTGGATATAGTTTTCACTGCCCCACCAACGTAGGCCAGTCTTGCCACATAACAACACAATGGGCATCAATAGTGAAGCAAACATGAATCGTGATTCGTGTGTGCTTTCCTATTGATGGCCATTAAAACATGCACTGTTCTGTCCTGGCATCCCCCCCCCACCCTCACTGTGAGGGTGAGGGGTGAGTGTACCAGGACATGACATTGCAGCCTCACTCCTCCATCCCCTTCCACCGCCCGGCACGCATGCACACAGTCATACACATTCATTCATCCATGTCTCTCCTTCAAACACGCATTCATCCATCCATCCATTTCTCCATTCACTTGCACACACATATAACAGACACTCATTCACTCACGTACACTTACAGATCATGCAAACACTGCATGCAGGCATATATATATATATATATATATATATATATATATATATATATATATATATATATATATATATATATATATTTTAAACCCTTACCTTACCTGAACCCCAGTCTTGATGGCGTCTTCCACTGAGACCCTCCAGTTACCACACAGCATTTACACGAATCAGGAAACCCACAGAACTTTCTGGTCTTCAAACTGTGGGGTGCGCCCACCAAGGGGGGCGTGGCCGAATCCCATGGGGGGTGCACGAGAGCCCAGCAGGAAATGTAAAAAAAATAAAATATTTTTTATTTTTAGTTTGGAGGAAATGGGCAGGGGTGGCTCACATGGTCAGACTGGACTATAAAACTGCCTCGGGCACCAATGAAAAAGTACTTTAGTCACAGACGGTTTGAATAGTACCCAAGGGGGTGCTTTTTGTTAAAATGTAAGCACATTGGGATATTTAAAGAACATTTATTCAGCAACAATGGTCAAAACTACTGGCTGCATAGTGAAGTAACTCATCAAACTGGCCCACTTTGGCCAAAAAAGTGGTCCATTTTGACTGGCCTACACTAGAATTTTGCATTTATGGTACAGGCATCGCCCTACTGCTCTATAGCCCAGTCCGAGCCTGGTGGTGCATTCATAATGGGTGAGTGGGCGTCCATCCAGTGGCCCCCTAACCCATTATGGAGGAACCGATGAACCAGCCCAGTGAAACACTGAGCACTCCCTCCACTGCTTTTTCCAGCTGAGGGAGTGCTCCTGGGCTGGCTGAACTGTGAAAGACAAACATTGTTTCCCTTTGACAGTTCAGTTCTCCAGCCACACATGCTCACAGCCATGCAACGCTAGGGGCGTTTTGCTTCGCCAGCCTTGCATAGGTCATTGGAAATGCTGGCTAGGGCACTGCATGTCTGTATGTGCGAGGAGGAGCTCCTGCACCTTCTCGCACATACAGGCAGAGCAACCTGGAGTGGGGCATTTCAGCACCCACATGCAGGCCCCTGCAGAAGGTATGTTTATGTTAATTTATTTTTTATTTAAATATGTGTATGGATGCGTGTATGCTTGTGTTATGAGTGAGTGTATGGTGATGGGTGCTCGTATGAATGATAGAGTGATTGCTGTGTGACTGTGTGTGTGCATGAGTTTGTTTTGTTCCGTTGTGCTGATTTTGGCGAGTGGGCCAGCAGAGGGGCGGGGGAAGGAGGCTTGTACAACAAAGGCTTTTAAAAAAGGCCTTTGTTGCACAATCCCCCTACCCACCTGCCAAAATCAGCTCTCCTGAGACGCTGTGGAGCCTAGGGAACAGGGATGGTATTTTTTTTACTGTATATATATATATCACAGATGTCCAGTCAAAAATATCATGCTTTCCCCCTTGCCCCCCAGCGCCAATTGCAAACTGTTTGGCTTTTTACCCATTTTTTTTAAGTATGCTCTAAAATACAACATTTTAACCCATTATTTTAAAAAAAATTCACAGACGGAAAACCTCCCACAGACCCCCATTGATTGGCTCGGGGTCCCTCAGTGCACTTGGTCGCTATGGCATTTTTGTGGGAAATATTTATGCCCCTCCATTTAAAAAATTCACCAGCTACCACTGGCCCCTCAGACTGTGGTGGGAACGGGGTGGGGGTGCCCAGCGACTGTGGTGGGAGCAGGATGGGCGAGAGCACTGCGATAGTGGAACAGGGTGGGGAGAGCCCAGGGTCTGTGATGGGGTGTGGAGAGCCTCGGGACTGGGTAGGAGTGGGATGAGGGAGCCCAGCAACTGTGATGGGAGCAGGTGGGGGAGCCCAGGGGCTATATCGGGAGTAGGGTGCGGTGACGGCACGCAATAGTTCATAGCCATTTGTACATAATTTCCATTTGGCATTTTTGTGGGGGTCGGCCTGCCCAAATTTTGCTCAGGGGGGCCCAGGCAAAAAAGGTTTGGAAACCACTGTTCTAAGGGCATTTGCGAGTGAGCTGGAGCGCCTCCTAAAGAACGCCCAGGGAGGCCTCAATGTGGGGGGATGTGCGGGAGCACCCCCTGGCCACTTTTAGGCATGCAGTTTCCCACACTGGGGAACTTAAACTGTCAAAGGAAAAGGTTGTTTCCCTTTCACAGTAAAGTCAACCAAGAAGCACTTGGGAGCACTTTCCCTGGGCTGGCTTTGGCTCCTCCACAATGGGCGACGGGTGGGTCAGTGGCCCATCGCCCATTATGGAGAAGCTGCCATTCCCTGTTAGCGATTCCACCTGTCACCCTTTTTTACCTGATGTTGGCAGCCAATTTATCCTTAGTACTTTTTGAGGTAATTCCATTTCTTTCTCCGCACATTCCCACTCTTGCGGGTTGACCAGTGGACATTAATCTATGCATTTATTGTTTCCAGTAGTTCTTCTCTTACCACTTAGGCACTAAAGCAGCTCAACGCAGTTTGATCATACCGAACGACTCCTTCTCGAATCGAAGCATCGGGCCCCACATTTGTTGAAGCCACCTAGCCATGCAGAAGAGAGGATTTCCCCAAATGGCACTTTGTTTATGTCTTACCTACCCAAGGCATGCACTACTGATGCCAAATCCACAAGGAGAGGAAGTTAACACTTAAGAGATTTTAGATAAACGGAAACTTAAGGGATGTTAAGGGAAAGCCTTAATAGACAAGTAGGGGTGGTTATTCAGTCTAAGGTCAAAGAGAAGCAGTGGATGGGCACCTGTGTCACTTGGCATGAATGTACCCATTGAATAAGCGAACCTACCCTACTTGCTCTGGTCTTAGGCAGTACTTTCAGCATTGACTTGCATGTTGCACAGATGGATGTCTTGGCCCTGGCCTGAGCAATACAGACCCTCGGTGGGGAGATATATATATATATATATATATAGATATATATATATATATGTAGAGATTGCATTAAAATAAAGATGGCTGTGCGGTGAGTGGCACAGAGAGTGAATTGAATCTGCTTGGTTTCTACTGCATTCAGCTTTCGCCAACCAGAGGCCATCCTTGGTTAAAACAACCCACGTTATAGGTGCAGACTGATGGAAATCTTTGGGGATCCTGAAAACAAGAAACATACAAGTGCATCTTCTGCATAGGATTGCCAGCTTTTCCCACTGGTCACGATAATGTGAAATAATGATCAGAGATAAACATTGAATAATGACTGACTAAGAGCCAGGTACTCAGTAGACCCCTGGGAGGCCCCTTGTTGACTATTAAGGGTGAGTAGAAGAAAGTTGTGAGTTTCAATTTAGGATCATTAAACAATTGCAAAAGCGCAAGCATGCCACAGTAATCTGAATTGTGTAAACACATGAAACTATATTAATTCACATAAAGCATCAGGAGTTGGGCAAATGCAAATCTGTTCTGGTGGAACATTGGTGCGGAACACGAGTGTGTGCTCTTCCAATTGCTCACATCCCCACTTGCGGGACCTATAATGTGCATTCCTTTGCCAGTATTCGCATTACCGACCCATGAATGCATGAAGGGCAGGGTGCTCATTTGACCCCTGTGGGCTTCCCTGCCCCTTTGTCAAGTTGCGCTTATAGGGGTGCACTCGTAATAGGCCCCTGGCTTCAGAACATCACATATACAGTAATTCACAGAAGGATAACACACCATTTTCTGGAAGTAAACGGGCCGCATTTTATAACAGAATTTTCAAAGTACTTATGACGGGGACCCAATAATCCTTTTACATCTTGCATCATCAGTTACCATGCCCTTGACCCATAGCAGCCCTGCCGATCTGCCATAGGCCTGTTTGGCCTACTGGCTTTCTAAGCTGCCCTAGGGTTACTTGTATAAAATCCAATGTACAGCCGGACAGTCCAAACGCCCAAGCCTGGGCTAAAAATCCCCCCAATGGGCAACCCGAGGGCCACCCCCGCTTTCCTCACCTGCTTGGCCTATTGGACACGAATGGACCCCTCAACGCACAACCCAGGTAGAAAATGAATGGTTCTTGTTATGCAACATTTTGGTCATGGTCCAAACATTTGATATAATCCATTCTGTAGGTCCCTGTCCACAGCGCCATCCATCAAATGCAACTTAAAACACACACATATCATTATTGTAACAACAATCGGTAGCACAGAAAAACAGGGCTGGGCGGTTGGGCTAACTTTGCGAATCAATTCTGTACAGCAAAGTGCGGGAAAGCAAGAGGAGGATTCCTAGCCCGGACCCACTCATATACCTGGTCACCCTCCCATCCCCACCGGATGCAGGTAAGGGCTAGCCCCCGTTGCAGAGCCCCATCCCGCCGGCCCCCCGGAAGTCCCACTGACAATCAGTGAACCCCCCCACCATGTAAGTCCCTGTCCACAGCGCCACAGAGCTGATCGGGCTACTGTCGGACAGCCCTCCCCCCAATGCTCGGGTACAGACGCCGGTGTATACCCCCTAGTAAATCATGAATGAAAACCTTCACACCTTAATGGAAGAGATGAACACCATCTCTATGATAACATTCCTGGGAGGAAAGCCTTAATAGACCATGCCTAAAACTGCGCAGCCGGGTATGCAAGTGAACTTTGCCAATTCCATGTTCAATTTTCCTACTGATGGGATCATGGCTGCGGGGGCTCGCACCTTTTTCCCAAATCACTCCTCGGGATTATGTCCGACCATACTTTGACTGTACACCCAAAATGGTGCGCTAGAAAAGCCAACTCATTCACAATAAAATCCCTCAACCGCTGCCTACCCCACCTGGACACGTCGTTCCCCTCAACATGAAGTATCTACACGTCGGCATGTGGCAACCGGCCCTGTTCTATAAATATTTCAGGAGCTGTCTAAGTCGCACACCCCTAGATCACAACCAGTAACACGCAAATCCCTGATACACTTGTGTGTCACGCCACACCGGGTCTTTCAGCCTCGCAACTGATATCGATACAAATAAATGGCTGCATACCCAAGCCATCTTAGGCACGGGCCTCACAACTGCGAGAAATAATTGCAGAGTTAGAGCAGGCCTCCTTTAATGCTGTAACACTGGCCGAAAGGTTGACCACACATAGCACTGAAAACATTCCGACTTCCACCTCCCAATATGCTGTAATGCTTGCGGGGGAAAACCCACACATGCCGCTTCCGTGGCCGGCCCTATGCGGAAGGAGTGGGAGGTGAAAACAGCGGTAGGCAAACCCAATGCCTGGCTGGCTTTCTGCATCACCTTTGTAAACTGGAATTGCATCAAAGAGCCCCCTCCAGCGTGTGTCAGTAAGTTATGATGACCCCCTGCCGGCCTCACATTCAAGTAGCGTTCCAGAAAGAATATAGGGAACCACTCCAGTTCGGGTGCAGGGAACAATATGACCCAGGCCCCACGCTCCAACTGGTCTGTTTTAGACTTGGGCAGATACAACCTAACTTGATCAGGGAAAAGATGCATGTGAACCCATTTCCTCCCTCCCGCCTGGTCTGCTCTTGATGAGGCCACTAGCTCACTCACCCTAAATGCCCCAAAAAACTATATGAAGCTGAAAACAGTGCTCCCTCATATGTAGATTCACGCCACTGGTAGAACCCCCAAAATACTCTTCAAGGGGGCCAATGTAATTGGCCTGCGTGAATCGGGCGGGCCGGAGCCACCCTAGCCCAATCCCCGGAATGCCTTCTTTATCGCGAAATGAGCCACAAAATCAGCATCCCCCTGCAACTTTGAGAAAAAGGTGATGGCCGAAACCTGCTTCTTTGCAAAGGCCAGCGACTGGCCCTGGTCCCTCAAACATTGCAAATAAGCTGCTACATTGCACCAGCTACCCGTCTCATTCAACTTGTTGTCAGTGCAAAACCCTGAATAAGCCCACACTGCCACCTCATAAGCCTTCTTAGTCTTCAAATGAACAGCAGGGGCTATTAATGCACCGAGCACTGGGCTCCAATGCTCCATAAGTCCACAGGGAACTCTTCCATCTGCTCATCTACCATCGGACAGCACTTCCGAAACTCCACCATCTTAAAACGAGACAAAGCATCGGCTGCATTATTATGGACCCCTGTGACATGGCACTCCCTAAACACCGTCCCATATTGCAAACATTACAGTATCAACTTCTTCTGTAAGCGCAGGACCATCTTACATTCTGCTGTTTGTTAATTACCTCAACCACTGACATTCTGTCTGACCAAAAAACAATGCTTTTAGCCTCCAGGTTGCCCTCCCACACACGGAGCACTACCAGTAGCAGGAACAGCTCAAAAAATGTAATATTCCTGGTTAAACCGGACTATGACCAGTCTGTCGGCCAAAACGTCATGCACCGCTGCGAACCAAACACTGCCCCAAAACCCACAGAGCCAGCTGCATCCATGAACAGGGCCAGCTAGCTGCTCATGGCAGGCGGGGCGGGACAATTCACTCTCCTATTAAAGTCTTTCAAAAAAGTCAACCACAACCTTATGTCTTCCTTCACCCCTTTAGTCACTCTAGTATGGCGGTCTTGTTCTTGTAAACCAGACATAGCCCTAGCGATGCTGTGAGAATGGGCCTGCCCATTGTAACCAATCTTAATGCCAAATATATCTGGCCCTCCAGCACCTGCAACTCCATAAGGGTCACTTTCTTCGCTCTCATGCATCTCTCTAAAGAACCCTGGAACTCTGCAACCTTGTCCTTGGGGAGCCTAGATTCCCCAGCCTCCAAATCCAATTCAATACCTAGAAACATCAAACATGTGGCTGGCACTACTGTCTTTTCAGTTGCCAGCGGTACCCCCAAAGATGCTGCAATCTCAATAAATGCTCTTAGAGCCTCCTCACAAGACACTTTCCCTGGCCCACCCAAAAACAGGAAATCGTCAAATAGTGAATTACTCCTTCAAGGTGCTGCACGATCAACAAAAGACCATTCAAGAAACCTGCTAAACTTAAAATAGGTGCATGACACATAACACCCCATTGGTATACATTTATCGAACTACAGCGTGCCATCAAACTGAAAACTTAGGAGCCAAAAATCTGCTGAGTGAACTGGCAATAACCTAAAATCTGATTGGATGTCAGCCTTAGTCGAGTGATGCATAACACACTACACACAATTTTTGATGAATTCCATCAGTGACTAATTCGCATCTCGGTATGACAGGTTGTGAATCAGCCTGAACTCCCCCACCTCTTTTTTGGGTACTAATCCTAAAGGGGAACAGATAAAATCAGCAAATGGGCGGGGGGGGGGCTCGAATGGCCCAACCACCATACCTAGACTAAGCTCCTTCCCAATCTTTTTCTGGCTGTCCCTTGATCCACACAAACTACTCAGTCATTTGCTATATACACCTCATATGGGGATTTAGACCTTCCTGTTATATCTTAATCACAGTATCACACAAAACAAGAACAGGTACATGGTCAGTGCTTAACATAATTTTTTATATCTGTTATTGAGTTCCCTAATACTCACCCTAACTGGAAGAACACTCTGTCCCTCCATGATGTTCTCACCCTAGATTGTGCTGATGTGATGCCTATCTAGCAGGAAAGGAAGAAGAGTAAGCTAACCCTATCACTACAATGAAGAAAACATTCTTACTAAAAAATAAATGCAATCTGGGAATCAATCCCATGATTGAGAAAAAGTGTGGTGGAGCAGTTCACGTGGGAATAATCGGGAAATGGTGTAGTACCATATCATTTATTAACTCTCTGTGAAGTATGCTCGACCTTACCATAAAAATTGATTCGAAAAGTAGAGAAAGTGGGAACACTCATCAATGATTGTCCTTCATATTTAATATGTTAATTGCTTATCTTACTTTAGCATAATATTTTCGCAATACCCATTATTGCATTTCTGAAAAGGTAATGGAAAAACACAACAAATGAAACTAAAACCACTATTGTGTCATATAAACAATGGTCGTTTGTAATTATTATTTTCAGGCATGTATCTCCCATGATTTCGAGATATCTGCATAGTCTCTGGTTTCAATGACGGTTTCAATGACATATTTTTGGAGTCATCTTCTTCAAGACCGATTTCTTTATCACGTGTGCGATCAGTCATCCACCCATCAAATTTGACGGGACACCCAGCGCAACCTAGGGGATAAAGTCAAAGATGACCTGTTTTTTACCGGGTTTTTTTGTACACGGGAACTTAGTTTTTAAATATATGCACATTGTGCCAATATCGGTATGTTGTTCAAAGACATTTCTTCTCTATATGTGGGCGAGGGGCATAGAGCCCCACCCTCCCATCCCCCGGAAGTCCCACTGAAGCGAGTGAGCCCCTGCCATGGCCCACAAGGCAGCCCCTAATGGCGCGCTCCTGCAAGCCATGGGGGCTCCTCCATACTCCGCATGTGTGCAGTATTATGCATTTTGAGCTTGATTCTCAACATTTATTTTGGCACAAGCGAGGGGACGCACCAGGACATTCCCTTAACTTTCGCCAAAAGTGGCAGTGCACAATGAAGAAAGGACATCTGAATGTGCGCATCATACGTGCATGTACAGAGATGCCATTTTCAATCCATGCACAATTGCACAAAGCATGGCGTGCAAGGGGTGTTTATGTGCATTTTAAAGCATATTTCAAATTCATTAACAGGATATTCTTTGAAATGCATTTTCACTCATGCCTGCCGCTATCACATCCATTTAATGCATCCTTTCTAAAAGTGAATGAAGAACCTGCTACCAAAAATTCCCAATGAGGTCTGCATCATTCTAACCACTTATGTATTAACCTCCCCTTTTTTGCTGGTATTTAGCTCCCAACGCTCCACGCCATTGCGCGTGGCCTCCCCTTTACCTTGTAATGCCATTTAACTCCATGAAGAAAACCAATAAGAAAACCCCCAACTCGCTCTCCAGTTCAGGGCCCTTTGGCATCGTATCTCCCATCATGCAGTGATTTCTTTGCCCTGGATGCTTGCCTTTGCTTTTGGGAGTAGTGAACCGACGGTGTCACTGCTGTACGTTTTATCTCCAGACCCTATGACCGATCACCCGATTCTCAATGCCTGAGACTGGATCAAACGAGGAAAGGCCTGCGCATTTGTAAGATGCTCACGTGCAAATGTGATTTACAAAAGTACCCCTTGAAGATGCTCTGGGCATCTCCAGATTTACTCCAGTTTTACGTAGCAGGAGTAAATCTGAGATGCTCACAGGAATCGCCTCATTTGCTCTAGTACAAATCTTTGCGGGGAAGAAAAGGCCCACTTTATTTGTCGGTACTCCCTTCACTCAGTCTGCCCTTAAGGTAGTGTAATAATAGGCTCGCAAGTGGAGCAGTTTAAAAAGCTTTACTGGTGGCTAAGCAACTCTTTCTACTCTCCTTTGCACCCTGTTGGAGCAACCACTAGGATCCGCTTTCCAGTGGTGTGGCTTCATGCATCTTGTAGCCCCCTGGTTTCTGAATGTTTGACCAGTATGACTAGACTTTCCGGTCTGAGTGATTTCATCGACTTCCCCACTTCTGATCTCAGATGTACTGACCTCTTGTCCTCTGGGGCCATCCCTATCCCTTGCTCAAAGGTAGGCAACTTGCGCCTCACCCGATGTTTGCCCTCGTGCTCACATCATGTCTCCCCATTGAATTTACTGGCTAGGGCTGCTCTATGTTGTAGGGCAAGACACCCGGCACGCTGCAGACTTACCCCTACAAAAAGTAATTTGCCAATATTAGTGGCACTGTCATCGCTGCACAATTCAAGGTTTTGGGCCCCAAGTTTGCTAAACGAATAGTGTCCAAGGAATGTTCATCCATTTAGCAAAGCCCTCCCTTTATTCATGTCTTAATCACATAAAATAATCCTCCTACAAATTGAATGGTGTATTCAGGTTTAGTTAAATAGAATGTTCTTGTTAGAGTGAAACCCCCATCAGCGTGAACACGCAGGACGTAGCATAAAAGCTGCCATGGTTGCCAGCCAATGATATTCTCCTGATGCACCAAGTAATGGGAATGAAAGCAAATGTGGTGGCACATTTTAATCTATCAAATATCAGCCACCATAAGCCCATCTAAACGATAAGCCTGTTAGAATGTGCAAAAGGACACCATATAAGACCACTAACATTATGGCAGTGCCTCCCATTTCTCTCACATCTTAAAGTTACCCTACCCCCCTCTCTTTACCCTCACCCCCAACCGTAGCCCCTCTCTCTCTCTACCGCCACCCATCCTACCCCCTCTTTCTCTACTCAACCCTACCCCCTCTCTCTTTATCCCCACCACGCATCCTTCACCCCTCTCTCTCCAGCCCCACCCACCCTACACCCTTTATTCCCCCACCTACCCTACCCAACCCTACCCTCTGTATACCTCCACCTACCCACCTTATCCCCTCTCCCCTCTCATCCTTCCTCTCACACTCTTACTTTATTTCTTACCCTCTCCCTCTCATCCTTTCTCTCTAATATTTCCTCTTGCTCATCATCAATGGCACCCTCTCTCAATGGCTCCCTCTCTCAATGGCTTCCTCCCTTTGTCTGTTCCCCTTCTCATTCCTTTGCACACCTGCATCCCTTCTCGCATCCTCCCTTGAAATCTTGCATTCTCCTCCATGCACCCTGGTGCCTATCAGTGCAAAATGCAAAGAACACCAGTAAACGCCAAAACTATTGCCATTGCCAGTGTTTGTTTTCAAATGTAATGGATGCTCTGCTCCTATTGGTGCTCTACCACAGTGGCTGAGGCATGTGATACCGGCCATCTTAGATCGCTTCTAGAGGTCTCCCGCAAAGCACCTGCGGCTTGGATTGACAAATCCTCTCACATCTCTCGACCAGAGCGGCAGTGGAGCCACACCGCTGCCAGGAACTGCTTCCTGGGGTTGGCACTTTGGCGTCCGGTAGACAGATCTACAGCATGCCTCCAGACGTCTTTGCAGCAGTGGCCAAACTCTACCCGGCAAAACAATCGGGGAGAAGGTCCAACCAATTCTGGAACTTTTTCTTCCATCCTGACATGAAAGCCCCAGTGTGGGCTTACAAACCAAAGAAAAGCCACGGAATGTGTTTTATAGCTGGCATCCTCTTAGGGGAATGTGGTGTGCTGATTGGTCCAGGTATTAAGGCCTTAAAGGAGCCAATCATCCGCTTAGCTGGCATGGACCAAACTAAGTATATAACACCCGGAGAGCTTAATTAGAATATGCACCCTGACAAACTAGGTGTAGGTTTACTAACTCCATGGCAGAGTAAATTGTGCTAATGCAGGGCACACTGGGATTTGGAGTCCTCTGATTTCTCTCCTCATTGCGCTAGACACCCATTCTTGATTGTCAAGTGTCCGCCATTGAACTTCTTGGAGCTCACCTCAGTAGTTCAATAACCCTGTCTTGGACTCTCTCTAGCACATGGGATTCCGTACTCATGTCACCACGGGGACCCTCCTCTTTCAGACAATAAAGCAAGTAGTCACTCTTTCAAGTTGTGCCATGCTATTTCCTGTCATTTCATTTTAGTTGCGTGTATGTTACTCTTCTCGTACTTAGACCACCCCAAAGCGCTGGCCTCAGAGTTAATTAAGGCAAGAGTTGCCTGGCATTGCAGTGAGCGGAAGCCACAATCTGATTCACAAAAGCAGAGTTTTATAAAAATGTAACATTACGAAAGTACAGCATTCCTGCTTTTACCTCGCCATCTTAAGTTTCAATTAGAATCAGAATTTGCACGAGGACTAAAGATGATGAAGCTGTTATCTAGATGGACTCCATCTCATAATCAGGTGCTATTTACCGCCAGCGGTAAACGCCTCCATCTCTGTGATGTGGTGGGCAGTAAAACAGGCACTATTTGCAAAATATCGCTTGTTTTTACCATTAGACCCACACCTGTAACGAGGGATGAAGTTCGAATCCGTTTATAGAGAGTGTGTGCTATTTAGGGGTATATACAGTGGGCCTGATTTACAAATGCTTTTTTGCAATGGAAAAATCCCATTGAGAAACGCTTTGGAAAACCGGCCCAGTATTTGCTAACCAGAGAACATGGAGTTAGTGCTAATCAGGGCACAATCACAATGTGCGAATCAGTGTAAAAACAGCATTTTCTAAGCAAGGTTCCCACACTATACCAAGTTATGACGTAGGCTGAAAGGCTTCTTCCTTACACAGCGAAAGATAAATCACTGCCCCTGCACAGCAAGCCTCTTTGAACACAAAGGAATACACATGTTGCTTTGTGAGAAGCATTAGGATATTCTGTACTCCCTGTTAACTTGCTTTCTGCCAGAATCCCGCATGATGCCCAAGATTCTTTTCAGAGTGTGCACTGTGAAGTACACAGGGGAAGGAGTTTTTACAGCACAGTGTTATGCGAGAGACTTGCTGTTCTACGTCCATGGTATCATGGAAAGAGAAGACAGACTTCAAACCTTCCTCACCACAATGAAGTACTAAGACTAATTCGTGCTCCAGAGTGAATGGATGTGGCATATTGTACATAAAACACAAATTTACTAGGATTACAGTCTCTAATGTGTATGACGGGCCAATCTCTCTATAGCATTGGTTTTTGTATCCTTTTAGGTGACTCTTATGTGGCACCCAGCGGAGCCACAACCAAACATGAGCGTATTCTGCTCTGTTTTCACCCCACACCATTTATCCGGGTTCACTCCTGCACCCTGCTCTACAACATCTACCTGGAATCTTAGGTTGCATCCAACAGGTCATATCTTCTGCTGAAGTGGTGCATAGTCCTTCAGGGTTCACTCCTCCACCCTGCTCCACAACATCTACCTGGAATCTTAGGTTGCATCCAACAGGTCATATCTTCTGCTGAAGTGGCACAGGGTCCTTCAGGGTTCACTCCTCCACCCTGCTCTACAACATCTACCTGGAATCTTAGGTTGCATCCACCACGTCATATCTTCTGCTGAAGTGGCACAGGGTCCTTCAGGGTTCACTTCTCCACTCTGCTCTACAACATCTACCTGGAATCTTAGGTTGCATCCACCAGGTCATATCTTCTGCTGAAGTGGCGCAGAGTCCTTCAGGGTTCACTCCTCCACCCTGCTCTACAACATCTACCTGGAATCTTAGGTTTCATCCACCAGGTCATATCTTCTGCTGAAGTGGCGCATAGTCCTTCAGGGTTCACTCCTCCACCCTGCTCTACAACATCTACCTGGAATCTTAGGTTGCATCCAACAGGTCATATCTTCTGCTGAAGTGGCGCATAGTCCTTCAGGGTTCACTCCTCCACCCTGCTCTACAACATCTACCTGGAATCTTAGGTTGCATCCAACAGGTCATATCTTCTGCTGAAGTGGTGCATGGTCCTTCAGGGTTCACTCCTCCACCCTGCTCCACAACATCTACCTGGAATCTTAGGTTGCATCCACCAGGTCATATCTTCTGCTGAAGTGGCGCAGGGTCCTTCAGGGTTCAATCCTGCACCCTGCTCCACAACATCTACCTGGAATCTTAGGTTGCATCCACCAGGTCATATCTTCTGCTGAAGTGGCGCAGGGTCCTTCAGGGTTCAATCCTGCACCCTGCTCCACAACATCTACCTGGAATCTTAGGTTGCATCCACCAGGTCATATCTTCTGCTGAAGTGGCGCAGAGTCCTTCAGGGTTCACTTCTCCACTCTGCTCTACAACATCTACCTGGAATCTTAGGTTGCATCCAACAGGTCATATCTTCTGCTGAAGTGGTGCATAGTCCTTCAGGATTCACTCCTCCACCCTGCTCGACAACATCTACCTGGAATCTTAGGTTGCATCCACCAGGTCATATCTTCTGCTGAAGTGGCACAGGGTCCTTCAGGGTTCACTCCTCCACCCTGCTCCACAACATCTACCTGGAATCTTAGGTTGCATCCAACAGGTCATATCTTCTGCTGAAGTGGTGCATAGTCCTTCAGGATTCACTCCTCCACCCTGCTCGACAACATCTACCTGGAATCTTAGGTTGCATCCACCAGGTCATATCTTCTGCTGAAGTGGCGCAGGGTCCTTCAGGGTTCACTTCTCCACTCTGCTCTACAACATCTACCTGGAATCTTAGGTTGCGCCACCAGGTGCACCCGTATGTGGAAGGCACCCAGATTACCCGTAGGGTGTCCTCTTCATTTGATATCCTCCACGTACAGCACTGCCTCTGTGCCGCCCAAATACCAGAAGTCCCTGCTATCCAAAGTGGCTGTTGGGCGTCTATGCTGTTGAAACCTGCTTTGCTTTGCTGCCCGTTTCATCTCGCCGTCCGCGCGTGGAAGTGACTTTCCTGCATTTTCTGCCGTAACACGGCTACCGACTCTGTGCTGCCTACAAGGACAAGTAATTAAAGCTTTACATTTCCAGAATAAGTTCAATTTAGCCCCTTCTGCATCCTATTCATATGCACTTATCCGAAGAGTGGCTTTTGCCACTCTCCTCTCTTGGTGTCACTTCTACTCGGATGTGGCACTTCTATTCCCTCTGTGCTCCAAGGCCAGCTTTTAAATCACAAAATGACTCCATGTGCAGTAGCTGACTGACCTCTTAGGTCCAATTTGTTGCCACGGATGAGAGATACATTTAAATCCCATAACTGTGGAGCAGCTGCTTTGAGTGTAGTTCTACTGCATTACCTGCGGTTTGATTAGGCATGGACAGAAATGATGTTTTTCTGGCTATTCTATATGTTTTTCCTCTGTAAATTATTAGGGAGTTACTCTTGACTTGAACCTGAATTTTAATTCTCGTATTTCACGTTTGTCTCAATCTTGTTTTTATTACTTTCTTACTCCCCTGGATTTTCATACCACCATCCAGGCTCTAGTTGCCTCTCGCCTGGATGGCAGTAATGCCAGACCGGCCCCCAGCCGCGTTATTGGCCCGTTTGACAACTGCGTTCCACTGCGGCCTGGTTGATCGCAGACGTATGCACATTTGAACATTTGAACCCGCTACTCCTACGTTTCTTACTGTTGTCTAGGTCTGGACTCCCTCCAGATCCCTTTTCAAGATCTTTGGTGGTCAGCAAGCACATCAAGCAGCCCAATGCCTAATTTCCGGTGGCGCGAGTCTCACCCGGAGCACTGATACTTTAAGACTGGCCATCCCCCATCTTTAACACGCCGGGTTTTCATCTCTGGCTTTTCCTGTTGCTGCCTGGGTTGCCTGTCTCCTTCAATTCCACCCCTTCCTCCCACACTGGAATTTCTGAAGTCTTTCAAAACGTATTTCTCTTCTTTTGCCTACACTTAAATCATGTGCTTTTCTGTCCTTAGCTTATTTTGTCTTCTTAATATTTCTTAATTATGCATGTGTTTTGATTGCATAGTGTTCCATTACCTTCGGGTTTAGAATGCGCTGTATACGTTCAACCCAAAAAGTAATTTTGGGAAAATTATAGGGGAAGAGAAAATGACATCAAACAACCCTTGATCTTTTGGTGATATCATAGGTTATAACAGCAGATGATCTTTGACCCTGGTGTTAGGCGAAGTATGATTTTTTTAAAGGTTGATGTTGAAGCATGTTAATAAACATTGGATGATAACAGGCTTTTCAAATTAGCAAATGCTAGAGGTGTACTTACTTGGTGGCAAGATCGATCAGTGATTTAAGTGCTTACACTGGACATCTGTGTTCAGTCTGCAGGGCCGGCCCCACGCATGGGCAGGCTGTGTAACCGCGCAGTGCCTGACAATCATGGGTGCCTTGCAGATCTATTGCTTTCTGAGTCACTATGGGCATTATGAATCATGATGGTAACAGACATCTGAATCCCAGACAAATAGGTGTTGCGCGATTAGGCTGGTTAGGCTACGCAGATGATATGCTATTGATAGATTATACTCCCAAAGGCCTACAAAACAAACTGACTATCTTAGAAAACTTTGCAAAAATAAATGGTATGAGTATAAATCTTAGTAAAACGAACATTTGACCTTTTCTGGGCAAAATGAAAACCGTCAGATCGATCAACTATAAGTGGACAATCATGGACCAATGTATTGAGGTTGTGCGATCCTATAAATATTTTGGTATTATAATCGATCACAAGTTGAATTTGCAGCAACATTGGGATGACTTGCAACTAAAATGTTTGAAAATTGTTTGGGCTCTTAGTGCATTTATTGGTCAACAAGGTGGGTTTTCTGTCAGCACTATTCTGCTACTATATTCCTCCAATGTGGTATCATGTCTGCTCTACGTGGCAGAAATATGGGGAAGCAAATTTGTTAGCAAAATGAATTGTTTTGAAGTAAAACATGCCAAAATCGCTACCAGGAGAGTATTTGTTTTTAGAATGTTATTTTATGCGGGCTACAGATTTGTTAGACTTCAAAATGGCCATGTTTTATGTGAAATGATGTAGATTATGTAATAATACTTTTACTGTAGAAATTATGAATGGCTTTGCAAGTAATTCTACTTTGATGCATATTTGAACTGTAGCAGCAATTAGTAAAGTGTACTTGAAATGGGCCAAAGAGCAGAAAATTGGCTACAATACTCTTTTGTCAAAATCAAAGGAATATTGAAAACAGCTATATATAATTATGCACAAGAACGAGACATTGGGTGAATGAAACAGTAAAACCAATCTACCAAGCATCATATCCTGAATGTAGAACTATGAGGCAATATCTATTGTTCAGATTTAATAGGTGTGATAAGTTCTAGGAGCTAGAATAGGAATTGAAAAACATAAGAGATTCTGTAGACTGTGTGGAGAACTAGCAGTAGAATCAGCCGAGCATTTATTATGTCACTGCGAAGGTTTTACTCGAATTAGAAGAAAATATTTGAAATCAAATGACAACAGCTACAATAATGATAATATGTATACAATCTGGCAGCTGCTATTATCTGGAAATGATGTTAATTTGATATTTTACATGATGAGATTCTATGAATTGGTTTTATCTATTTTAAAGGAGTTGTACGCATGGGCGTATGACATGGGGGGGACAGGAGGGACAAATCCACCTCACAATTTTAAGTGGGGGGATATAATGGCATTTATACCCCCCAAAATTGTGTCCCTACAGCGTGTAAAAATACGTCTGCAGGCAGCCTGCAGACTGCCGGCTGCAGCTGTCATGTCAGCGTGTGTGCAAAAGTACAAGTTAACTGTCTGCAGTGGGCTAAAGCAAGTATTTCTGCTGCTTGCTCATGCGTGCCCCGCGCATTTGTTTTTTTGTTTATTTATAAAGCGCTCCTCACCCGAAGATATCTGGGTGCTACAAGAATTTGGAACGTGCCCAGATCGGGGAATAAACTGCACATGCCCCTGTGCAGTGCACTGCTGCACAGCCTCAGCCTTTGTTTTTCCAGAACGAAGGAGAAGCCAGACAGCGACGCGTGCTCGTGCTGTTCGAGGTAGCGAGACAGAGTGAGACTCCGACTCGACCTCCTCAGCTACTATCGTACCTAAGGTAAGTGATGTGTCATATAGTGTGTTTGTGTGTGAATGTCGTGTCGGGCCAGTCGTTTCCTATTCTAACTTTCCTTTTTGAGAAGGAGATAAGGCACGCGGCCCGGGTCAGCACGACCCCGTATCTCAAAGTCCGGCCGGATCATGTCCCGGGAGGATAGCTCAGTGGCAACGTGCTCGCCTTAGAAACAAGATGACACAAAGCAATACAGGTTCGATCCTGGGTCTGCGCTTAGAAACCTCTGGGTATTAAGCGTGTTATAAATACGCAACTAAGACATATTCCTGTAACAGCGCCTCGATGCCCCCGGGCTGTGTGAGTGCTTTATAAAAAATAAAAAATCATGTGGGTTCTCGGGAGTGGAGTGTGGTGGTTCCTTTTTTGGGGCGTTTGTTGTTGATGCAGGACACTGCTCAATGTGGGACTACTGGAAGTGGTGTTGTTGCTGTGGGCAGTATTGGTTATGAGGAATTGGCTATGATTGAGGAGCACTATCAGCACAAGACATTGCTGCTGTGGCTACTGACATGCTGGTGCTGAGACTGTAAAACAAAAAAAAAATGGACGAGTGCGCACAGGCCCCTCAGGTGAGAGCGTTACCAGTCTGGATGCTACTGCTTATGACGCTTATAGGTAAGCCTGTATATCAATTTAATTTCCTGTGCTTAGGTGTTGAATTGCCATCCCACTGTTCAGATGATTTCAAAACTCACCAGACCTGGCACTCCCTTCTTTGCCCAGTTTTTGTTTACGGACCTTTCGAGAACACAAGTGCCTGCTTTACATGTTTACAGTGCCGGTTACCAAAAAATAAAGGGGGACGTCTTTATTGCGAACCTAGAACGAAGCGCAACCAAAGGAGCAACGGCATGGTAGGTGGAACAAGTGCTTTTCAGAGCGCCATGGGGTGAAGTACTCTCTGGGTGTGGCAATTTATGCTGTGGACCCGTATGTGTGGACAGTGCTGTCACTAGCAGTTGTGCGCTCTTGGATAATATGGCACTGTTGATGGCAGGAGATCGATTGTGGGGGCGGTCCCTTCAGAGCTGTCGATGATCATGGTGGCAATGGCAGTGTGTCAGCTGCGGAATATTTTGCTGCACTCCTTGTCGGTTGTTGGCTTAGAGCCGCCAGTGTGGGTACTGCTGATATGGGGTACGGCTGGTGTGGACCACTGCCAGCCGTGGAGCTTGATAAATGGGCACTGTCAATCTGTGATAAGGCTAGTGTGAGTAATTGTAGGTATATGGCTGGGTGTCAGTGTGGGCAATTGCTGTGGAACACCTCTGCGTGAGGCTGCTGGCACAGAGTTCTCACCGTGGAACGCATGCCACTGTGGAAAACCTTCAGATGTGGAAAACTGCTGGCTGTGGAGCACTGTCAGCATAGAGCTGTCGATGTGGGCCCTACTAATGTGGGATACAGTTGGTGTTTGGCGCGGATGGTTGTGGGGCTGTCAATATAGGCACTGTCGGTCTGTCAAGCATTTGACAGCGTGCTTAATCTGTCAGGAAATCACCCGCATGTGGTGAGGGTTGAGAGATTGACAGCATGCTTAATCTGTCTATAGCAATTTTAAGGTAAATGTTGGGCAGCTGCACCTGGAAACTGTCTATTAGTCCAAAGATGTGCCCTCATGCGTCCCCTTCTCACTCAAAGTAGTGGGTGGTTATTTTCAGGGACACAGATGGCAGCCTTTATTTCAAATGATGTTTGAGCTGCTAACTTTGCAGACGGTTAACCCATGACTCGGGCACAATGCAGAACGTCATAAGTAAACCCCCTATCAGCTCTCCATTCAATTTATCCCGCAGCATCTTTGCTGCTCAGGGAAGTGTTGAGAAGGGGCGATAAATACACCCCGACAGTCTCCTCCTGTTCACTTGTCTCAGCCACAGAAATAGCCTGGCCCTCAATCCCAATCGGCCCACTCCACTCAGTACAATGTTGAAGAGAAGCAAGCGCATGCTCAGACAGTACTGTGACAGAATGCCATCTGCAAGGGTGTACTGCCCTGGCTTGTTTTGCTTTTTGCTATGCAAATTGTAGGTGGTTTATCTGCAGGAAAGTGTGTGCTGCTAAACAGACACACTTTCCACATATGCCCTGTTGATACAGTTATTTCCAGTGATTGCACCAGAGCTGTGCTCAAGCTTTACGATTATTTAACATAATCACTGCCATTCATATAGTGGTTACATTTATACATGTGAAGTAAACTGTCTCCACTACACACACACCAGCCACTGAATTGGGAATGGGCCACCTTTCAGAAACAAAATTATCACGCGCTTCACATGTACGAATGAATAAACTATGTAGCAGTTTATCATGCATTTCTTTTAAAAGCTCATTTGGCACTAAGAGATCAACTTCCCGTCACACAGATGTCTATTGCACACCCCTGACTCTGTTAATGTGGCATTATTAGGTAAGAGAAAGCTTTGTAAGGTTTATAACCGGGCTGCTAAATCTAAATTCACTTTAGCAGCAATGGATAGGCATTTGTGTAAATGTACAATGACATACAATGTCTGTTTGGCATACCTGCTAGGAATTATGACTAATGTTCTATTGACCTTTTTTGAAAATGAATAGTATAGCCGATAACAGAATTCTTATTGCGTCATTACAGGAGAAGGCACTTCGAGTATATTAAAAAAGAATAGGTGAGCTTAACTCGAGTCACACACTTAATTTCTTTGCTTCCCCGTTGTTTGTTGAAATAATTGCATATATACACTACACCATATCTGTCTGCACATTGATTGGGCCTGATAATACACACAGTGGCCCCTCTCCCCCAGGTGCGCAGGCCGGCATGGGGAGGATTGGAGGGAAGACAAATGATACATGTGGGAGCTCTGGCTCAGCGCTCTCCCCCTGCCCCAGTGTCATCTGCGCTCCTGTCTGGTTCCTCTCCAGGAAAAGTCACAGCAGGCTGCTCCTGCATCAACTCCTTTTTCACTCAATCCTACCTGCAGCCAAGGTCTGAAGTCGGGACTATCCTTAAATGTCCTGTAGTGGGAGCTGGTGCCAGGGTGTGTGGCATCTTGCCTTGCAACACAGCATCATGTTATTTGGGCTATCTTAGCAACTTTCATGGGTTTTTGATGGATGCCACTTGGGCAGCGGACTCATTTTATGATATAACCTATTCCTTTAAAAAACACTACAATGATCTATAAAGGGCACGTAAAGTGCCAGTTCTGGTTTAGATAAAGCCATTGACTAAGGGATGTTTACTACAAAGCCCTGTGTAGTTAATAACTTAATTGGACCTGGAAACATACTACTGGTGTAATACAAATGTCTTGTCCAGGGCTGCCTTCAGCCACTCTATTAGCACTATGCATTTCCTTCACTAAAGTCCTGCCAAAAACCAGCAATGGCAAGTGTTTGCTTATACATATTGGGCATTTGCCTAGCACTGCTATTATATGTCCAGGTACTTGCACCATTTTGCAGCTGCTACCATCAGTGGGTAGCAAATACCACTATGGCGGTGCCTGGCAAGTGCCTTTTCCATAGCTACATTAAAGCCCAAACTGTTGGCGTTTCCAAGGCTTGTTTTGAAATAGGGATGCAACTGCTTTTTTGGTACCCACCGCTAGCGGAATGAGTTGTAGACAAGTTTTAATAGAGGCCATCATAAGCCATCTGGGTGACCCAGAAAAAAATCAAGCAGAGCCTTGAGATTCACAATAGCACTCCTCTATCCCCTATCCATGTAAATCCAGTCAATACCCTGGTGCCGAGGTATGATTGCAGCTCATACACTGCTGTAAAGGGGCACACTCATGTTCCATCATTGAGGGTCCACGCTGAATAGGATAGGATGGGCTGGCGAAACTCCATACAGCATCTGCACTTAAAGTGCAGGTGAGAGTATCATAAAAGATCTGTCTAAAGGTCCATTGATGGGAGACCTGGAGAAACACAAGAAGTGAAACGGATCATCAGACCAACTGAGGGGGAAGAGAAAAACAAAGCTTGTGGGGGGAATATTATTAAGAGGCAAGTATTTCCATACATTTGGGAAAGCTCCTGCACAATCTACTGCATGTGTCAGTGATGGGGGAAAGGTGTAAAGGAGTATCTGCGAGCAGGCAATTCCTGCCTCTCCCCGCCCACTGTTTTTGTTGTATAAGCGCATTATAAATAGTCCTCAAAGTGTTCCCTGTCCCTGCCAGATTTTATGATATGCTAGATGGCATTTATAACGTGCCTATGCACAAGTGCTTAGTGGGTCTCCTACACCCCTGGTTGTACAATGGTACATTTTATTGATGTTTTTGTGGAATTATTTTAAGTAAGCCAATCCACTTTTAACAGGAATTGTATATTTTGTAATGTTTATATGTAAAGCCATGTGTCTGTATGCATATTAAATAAAAATAAAATGAAAATGAATCGCAGACAATGCGAGTGGATAGTAAGAGTGACCATTGTCTGTGTCGGATCACCCTAGTAATTGTGATTGCTTGGTCATAAAATCTGGGGTGGATGCATTTGCATTTGAGAACCCCACACAGCCACCCAAATCTGACAGAATCACGGAATAATCCACCCATGTGGATTTCCATGATGTCTGCCAACTTGACACACATGAAAAAGTTGGATTTTGTGGAACTTCCCATTTTCTTGACATCTTGCAAAAAATAACAAGCTGCATTACTGTGTCAAATACTAACTGACAGCAGCCCATCTCATCACACAGTTTCTTTTGTTAAAGTCTCCAGGACTTGAAAGCTTAGTTGTAAAACCCAAAGGAGAGGTTTTCACTCTACATTAGTTTGAATTCTGGTACTTGCAGTGTTTCACCCCGGTAGGGGAAAATAAAACTACAAGCACACTCTTTTTTGCTTAACATGTTTCTATAAGGATTCACCTATTTGACAGTTTGGTTTATTTAGCGATTTGTGTACTTTTCAATTCATCTCTGTAAATCTGAGTATTATTTTAGCATGTAGGAGACACACATTAATGCATGTCAAGACCAACTATGATTTAACTTAAGAAAGAACAGTTTTGGAAGTGTAGAAATGATTGTAAAAAGTTGTGGAACTAGTACCAGTAAATAAATAAAAGTAGTGGCACTCAGTGCTGCTAGTTCCTGCTCACTTCGGCCTCTGTGTTTATGTGACCAATACACATGGCTTTGAGTCAGCGAAAAAACTGAAATTTACAAACATAAATAACAAACGAATGCATATAGCAAAGAATTAAGCTACTTGTTTATACTTCAAGTTTCTACCGAGTCTTTTAAGAAGAACAAAGTAGGTGCATGTCATGATGAAAGCATACTTTTTGCCCCCAAAGGTGCTTCTATAAGCAGAGTATCTGCTCCCTGCAGTCCCCTCCACCCTCACACATGAGCTGAAAAACAGCACCTAACAAGGTCGTACACATTGATTCATACATGCCAAAATGTGTCTTTCCATTCGGGAGACATTATTCCAGCCCTGGCTTCAACTTTGCATTTTGGGATCTGTAGTCCTGATTTCCCCATTTTAAACCTTTGACTACAAGTCCCAGGATGCAAAGTTAAAACCAGGCTTGGATTTATGTCCCCTGAATCTAAAAGATAATGTTGTCATTTTTGTTGATTTATTTTGGCATTTTGGCAGGAACCCAATTTAAGTGATTAGTAGGTATGATTTAATGGCAAAATTAAGGGTTCCAAAACTGTGACCATGGTGGCAAAAAGTAGCAGATTCATTAATAGTTACGTAGGGGTTGGGGTTCCGCTGCTGTTATTTGTTCCCCCTCTCTCTGACCTCTGAACATTGCATACATAGACGACAGGAGCGCCAGTATTTCACATTTAATAAATGAAAACGAAGACCACGTTTTTGTACAATACAAAGGGTTTACTCAGTGGTGGCATGTCAACATTGTAAACTGGGTGTTTTATTGTTTAGTTGGAACTGCTTTGCTGAAATGAAAGAACAACGTGCAGGCTACACACCCGTAAGTCATTCGAACTCCTGGCAGTCGCGCAGGGAACAACATATCACAGTGGCAGGGCCATGACCCCGCATGCATTCCTAATTCAGATCGCAGCCCCTCCACCTGTGAAAGGTAACTTACACCTTCTACAGAATGCTGTGCGTTTCCACTGGGAGAAATTCAGGAACATCCACCCCAGGCCCTGGTTAACTATTGCAGAGAGAGCCTGGGGGAATGCTCCTTCACTCCTGGATTAACTCGTCCACGGCCGCCGTATTTTAAAGAGGCAGTTTTATAAATAATGCATACTTACAATTCAGATGCTATTTCCCTCATGAACTATTCCAGGGAGTACCTCGTGATTCTGAGATTTTACAAATATGTTTGCCTCCACCAAGAAGGTGGCGGTAAAAAAGTTCCGCGTACCCCCTCGCCCGAGCGCCCGAACCCAGCTGCAGTATAAAACACAGAAAGAACAATATTGCAATGCATCTATCCAGTTAGGGGGAAAAACACACAGAATAGAAGTCTGTCAGGAGAAGTCCCTCCTGTCTGTGAAAGCAACGGTATCCCTTTTCACATAAAGAGGTGGTCACGGTGTTTCAGAACACGACGTGGCAAGGATCACTGTACAGAGTTCATATTTACACTGCGCCACTGGAGGAAAGTAGGGCAGGCTAACCTCTGCCTGACGACGTCACCGCACACTCTCCAGGTCCTAAATACTGACTGCAACCGCCCACGAAAAAGAACATTAAGCAAACACAAGCAACAGCAACAACAATGGAAACACAACATGTTCTGCCTTGGTCTCCCTTTCTTTGGGCACTGGATAATAAATACAGGCTGAAGTCTATGGGTGGCGAGTGCAAGAATTTTAGCCACCCCTTGGGAAGTGACTTTTTGCCATCCCCAGCCACTGGAAATAGGGGCACAGTTGCTGCTTGTTGGGGACATTTGTTCCCCCTTACGGTTAGCTTGGAAGGCCGCCGCCCGGTATTGTCTTGTTCTTGAACCCAGCCTACCAACGGAAAATCCTTCCCAATCCCTTGCTGCTAAAAGTGTGGGGCCTCCAGCCTCTTCATACTCCACCCTGAAACTTAAGTGACCAACGTTCCTCGGTGCAGAAGTTGAAGGACTTTATGTATCTAAACAAGCATCATTTTTCCAAATCCCAAAAGTCGAACATTTTGTCCTTTTCACAGTGCTTGAACTGAAAAAAACAGTAAACTTTACTTCAGCTCCTTGCCATAAATAGAGTCTTTCTTCCTTGTTTGTCTGCCGTCCAATGTCACGTGCTGAGATTCCACACAGAGCTGATCTCAGCCCACTCACACATAGTCGTTCAGTCTGTAGCCACTGTGCGAGGTGGAGGTCAGTGATGGTAGGTGGTTGCTCTTGTAGGCGGCCGGTGGTCTGCAGGAAGGTGCCATCCCTGCGCTGCGTGGTTGTGTCTGGTAGGGGATGTTGTTGCGGTTTCCCGTGCAAGAGGTGCACAGCAGCAAAGCTCCCCCGATGATGGTTAGACATGCAGAGATGAAGCCCACGTAGAGAGCTTGCCCGATCTCATACTTCATCCCATTCGGCAGCATGGGGTTGTAGAAATCTCGCACCACGTCGTTGGTAGTCCAAGAAACAGGGACCAGGCACAAGATTCCGGCCAGGATGAAAAAAGTGCCACCACAGACCGCAATAACATTCTTTGCAGAAGAGCCCCGGGCACAGCGGGTGCACTTCATGCCAATAACAGACACCACACAGGCCAGGATGGAAAGGGCGCATGACACCACCATCATGGCACGTGCGGCTTGGAGGTCGCGCGGCAAGGCCAGCTGCGATCGGTGGACTTGACACTGGTAGATGCCCGTGCTGTGCCAGACACACTCCATCCAGAGCCCCTTCATGTATGCCACAGCGGTGATCAAATTGGTGCCCACGTGGGCTGTCCTCCACCAGTGTGGTAGAATGGTGGCAGCAAATGCTCCGACAAAGCCGGCAAGTCCCAGGCATAAGCCTAATAGTTGAATGGCCATGCTCGCCATGCTCCTGCAAGCCGCCTCGGGTGTCTGCTGTCAGGGTTTCTCTGGCTGGCTCCGTGGCTGTGGAAACAGCACGACCTTCGTTTGAAAGATGTATTCCAATTGCAACTGTGCGCCGGCTGCAGCTCGAATAAAAAGGGGAAGGAAAAAAAGGAAGTTAAATATTATCTGAATGTGTTATTCCCAACACCAACCAAATGCATTCTGCGAGCCATAAGTGTCATCATTAGCATATTAATTGCGGGTTAGTGCTGTTTTATTGAAGGACCTGCCGACCTGGTTTTTGGATTTTGTTCCATGGGCTGGTGCTGGATTCTGAAACCTGTGGACACATTTTCGGGCCTTGTATTGCAAAGGCCGACTATGACACCTTCCAGCATTCTGTGTCTTATTGTTGATTTTCAGGCCCTCCACCCTCCACCCCCTGGCGCTCTGAAACACTTGTATACGAGCGTGATATAAATAAAATATATCATATCAGCCCGCTTCATTCTTTGTTTTCTACTCTGGGCTCATCATACTAAAGGCAATCTTCGCATGTTCTGTTTTAAGTTCTTATACTGAGCCAAATCACCTCCATGGTAGCCTCAGATTGCCTAGACTTGTCCGGCACTACTATGTATTCTCATTAGCGTCCAGGCCATTGGTTGTTTTAGCCTTGGTGTAAACACATCTGTGATGGAGCATTGTATTTGTATTCAGTCCACAAACGGGGAGAAAGCATCCCGTACCCCTTCTATTTTTTCCTTATAGCATTTCCATTTCTTTTAAATTTCATTTTTCTTGTGCCCTGAAAAAAATAAAAAATGATGCTTCAACACTGATGCTTTTAGAGTGATGGCACTACCTCCCACTCTTTTAACACCGCCAAAAAGACATGTCACCACTGTAACACCTCCAACCAGCAGTCTCCCTTGCTGCCACAGGTAAACTTACTTTTTCTCTGACCCCTGTGAGGGATGCAGAGGCCGATTCCTAATTGACTGTGACACAAGGTGTGTCTGGCAATCATAGGCCATGTGTGGCAAGGCTGGCAGTAAGTACCTCGATAAGAGAGCTAGCACTGTCTCCTACACAACCGCCTACCCAACCGCTTTCCATCCTTCAGATACGAGAGCTAGCATGGTCTCCTACCCAACCGCTTTCCATCCTTCAGATAAGAGAGCTAGCATGGTCTCCTACCCAACCGCTTTCCATCCTTCAGATAAGAGAGCTAGCATGGTCTCCTACCCAACCCCAACCGCTTTCCACCCTTCAGATAAGAGAGCTAGCATGGTCTCCTACCCAACCGCTTTCCACCCTTCAGATAAGAGAGCTAGCATGGTCTCCTACCCAACCGCTTTCCACCCTTCAGATAAGAGAGCTAGCATGGTCTCCTACCCAACCGCTTTCCATCCTTCAGATAAGAGAGCTAGCATGGTCTCCTACCCAACCGCTTTCCATCCTTCAGATACGAGAGCTAGCATGGTCTCCTACCCAACCGCTTTCCATCCTTCAGATACGAGAGCTAGCATGGTCTCCTACCCAACCGCTTCCATCCTTCAGATAAGAGAGCTAGCATGGTCTCCTACCCACCGCTTTCCGCCCTTCAGATAAGAGAGCTAGTATGGTCTCCTACCCAACCGTTTTCCACCCTTCAGATAAGAGAGCTAGCATGGTCCCCTACCCAACCGCTTTCCACCCTTCAGATAAGAGAGCTAGCATGGTCTCCTACCCAACCGCTTTCCACCCTTCAGATAAGAGAGCTAGCATGGTCTCCTACCCAACCGCTTTCCATCCTTCAGATAAGAGAGCTAGCATGGTCTCCTACCCAACCGCTTTCCATCCTTCAGATAAGAGAGCTAGCATGGTCTCCTACCCAACCGCTTTCCATCCTTCAGATAAGAGAGCTAGCATGGTCTCCTACCCAACCGCTTTCCATCCTTCAGATAAGACAGCTAGCATGGTCTCCTACCCAACCGCTTTCCATCCTTCAGATAAGACAGCTAGCATGGTCTCCTACCCAACCGCTTTCCACCCTTCAGATAAGAGAGCTAGCATGGTCTCCAACCCAACCGCTTTCCACCCTTCAGATAAGAGAGCTAGCATGGTCTCCTACCCAACCGCTTTCCACCCTTCAGATAAGAGAGCTAGCATGGTCTCCTACCCAACCGCTTTCCATCCTTCAGATAAGAGAGCTAGCATGGTCTCCTACCCAACCGCTTTCCATCCTTCAGATAAGAGAGCTAGCATGGTCTCCTACCCACCGCTTTCCATCCTTCAGATAAGAGAGCTAGCATGGTCTCCTACCCAACCGTTTTCCACTCTTCAGATAAGAGAGCTAGCATGGTCTCCTACCCAACCGCTTTCCACCCTTCAGATAAGAGAGCTAGCATGGTCTCCTACCCAACCGCTTTCCACCCTTCAGATAAGAGAGCTAGCATGGTCTCCTACCCAACCGCTTTCCGCTTCCTTGTATCTAGATCCTGTAATGCTCGGAGACTAACTCCTCTGACGCGTCGACTAGGCCTAACCACGGTTAGAACCAGAGACTAGACATAAACGTATTTGCCCCGGGTCATACTATTTGTTAGTAAGGGCAAATGAGAATTTGGACCTACTTCAGTAGAAGGAATCAAGGTGCATCGCTCTGGATGCCAGCAAAATGAAACATTTTCTGTGTCCCAGATCTCAGATTACAAGATTAATACAAGGCTCTTCCTTTCACAATGCTTCTTTGACTTGAGCAGCACAGTACTTGGCAAGGTGAGGAATTTCCGGATTTTCTCCCAAAAATGTGGTTTGGAAAATGTCTCTTATAATTATCAATAACACACAATGCAGCAGTTAATTCTATCGGTGAGAGAGTCCTGGCCATCGGATGGCCTAAATTAGGTAACTCCGTCTCCTCTATCTTGTGCTACAAAAGAGACTTTTGTGGACGATGCACAGGGTAAAAAAAAGCAGGAGAACGGATCAATTCCGATCAGAAAACCCGTGAGCACGCCTTCAGGAGACAGAATTAGTTTGAAACCAGCCTGCTGTGGACAGAGCTAAACGAGCAGGTGGCTGGCAACACATCAGTGGTGGTTCCAGTCAGGTTGCCATATCTCTAATGGATATGGAGAAGAATCCTTAATTGAGCGGGAGATTAGGCAGTGATAAGTGGAGAGGCATGTGGGTGCACAACTAACCCTAGGGCAATAGGTGGTACTAATACGAGTCCACTCATGTTTTGTTGCAGCAAAGTTAGCATTCCCTTGGGCCGGAATCGCATAGAAACCTAAGATAATGTTCATGCTGGATTAGTCGTGCGCCGCTCCTCCAGCCAAGAGTAGGAGATCCGGACCTAGACAGCAGTACAGCTACGGAACAGAGGTGGTAGATACGTCTGGAGAAGATGCAGTGGCACTGCTTCCATTAGTCTATTTTGAAAAATTAGAGAGATCCGATTTCTGGGAATACCACCCTCAAGGATCAGGAAGGACCTATGAGAAGAGCAAAAGAGGGGGGTGGTAACCCTACCCCTTCGAGCCACACTTAGGTTGATGATGTGCCCATTGTTAGAGAGCGAGACAACTGCAACACTTATTTAAAATATGTGAGTGTGATAGTAACACTCAGTTAATGAAAGAAAAAGAGGTACAAATGGGAGAACATATAACAGAAGTGCCTCAAAACACAACCACTAAATCGTAACAAAAAGAATTTTATTTGTCTTTATAGTAAAACCAATCTAAAAATTCCACTCAAAGAAATGGCAAAAACAATTCACAATAAATATGAACATAATTGCAGCAATTTGATATTTTATTTTCAAAGCTAAAAGTTTAGTGGGGTTAGTACGTGAAACATAGTACTGTATAGGCACTGAATGTGCTGCAACAAGAATTTAGGAGTAGAGCACTATTTGATTTAACCAGCTCTATCCAAAGGAAACCTATTAGATGTCTTAGGTTTCTATTTGTGAGAGTCGACATATGTTTCGGCTAAAAGCATCCTAAAAAATCAGGCAATGCACACAACAGTTGTCTGTTGATGCAGGTGTAGCCGTCTTCAGGACACGAGAAAACAGAGCAATATAACAACTTGGTGATATTGAATACTTCTTGGTAGCTGTACTTATTTGACACAAAACCCACTCTCTTTGATGCTGTAATGATTTCTGTTAATAAAAGTTTGACCACGAGGCGCATTAATGAGTGGTACTTTGTCCGGGATCTAGTGCGTCTTTAAGATTTGCATAAACGGGAGATGCCGCTTTTTAATTGCTACAAAGGTGGGTCCACTTGGTCATAGCTGTTTTGTAGAGAAAACGATTCGTTGGTAAAAGGGTTTCTCCTCGCCAGAATTTCGTTCAATTAAGGTGGGACCCGATTGCTGCCTGCAAAACAACCATGCAAGCGATCTCGCCGATCGACAAGGACTGCGTATTAGTGGTTGTGTTTTGAGGTGCTTCTGTTATATGTTCTCCCATTTGTACCTCTTTTTCTTTCATTAACTGAGTGTTACTATCACACTCACATATTTTAAATAAGTGTTGCAGTTGTCTCGCCCTCTAACAATGGGCACATCATCGACCTAAGTGTGGCTCGAAGGGTTAGGGTTACCACCACACCCCCCCCTCTTTTGCTCTTCTCATAGCTGCTTCCATTAGTGTTATGGCCATTGCGGTGCAAGTAGGATCCAGAAATGGACTATAAGACAGAGGGCTATGCAAAGGCTGTTGTGAAGGCAGGCCAGCCAACCATCCCTCCGGTACACAGGATTACTAGATAAGAGACACATACACACCTTAATAGGGAGCAAAGGGGTCCTAGAGCTGAGGAGGACCTATTTGCCAGTGATTACACTAAGTGAGCAAAGGGGGCAAGCAGGTCCTCATCAGGCCTTTGTAGGGTAAGATTATATGTCTAAGGGAGCTGTACTGGAGGTGAGATATTTTCAAATGCAGAACCTTGAATAGGAATAATCAGGCTTGTGATATTCTTTGGGCACAAACACCATGAGAAGAGGACCAAGGGTCGCATATATTGTTTGACAGGTCTTACAATATGCTTTGGCCACAAGCAGCATAGATGGGTTATTGTGACTTGCAGCATGAAATTGTTTGGTCACAACCAGTACACCTAAGGGGGCAAAACTGGCATATATAGTTGTTGCTAACCTTATGATATTCTTTGGGAACAAGCAACAGAAGGGGCCAAGTGCTAGCATATATTATTGAGACTGGCCTCATGATATTCTTTAGGAAAAATCAGCATGGATGCAGGGGCAAGGTTGGCAAATACTGTTGTGACCAGCCTCATGATATTCGTTGGATGAAAATGTGTTTTACAGTGCCAATGATGGCACATATTGTTGAGACAGACCTGATGATTTTTGTTGGGTGCATGGATATGAACATGTGGTTTACAACGCCAATGCTGACATATGGTGCCAGGGGCTCGTGGCTTTCTTTGGGAACGGCATGCATGAACATGTGTTGCAAAATGCTCGTGTGCACTGTGGGCGACCTGGCTCATATTGAAATATTTCATGTGTCCACCTAAAGAATTTATGGTAAACTCTATGGCTTTTACTGGATTGGTCTGGAATCTGTGTCATAGCATGCACCATGTTGGTTACTTATTTGAATACATGTCATGGGGGTGAACCACCTCGGTGCCCCAGTGTTGGTCCGGTATCACTCCCTCTGTTCGCTTGTGCGTTAGGAAACAAAAGAGCGATTTTACAATTTTATAAAGTGCAGTTCCTTGTTATAAACACCCTCAAAAACACAGAATCTCTCAGAGTTGATACGATTATTAGGCTAAATCACACCCTTCTCTGGTAGCTTTCAAGACCACAGCTAGTAGAAAATAAAGTGAGTTAGACTAATTATGACATCATCTCTGCAAGATCCTGTGTAGTTGTTTGCTTAGGTTACAAAGTAACAAGCTGCATGATATTCCAGCGACTGTTATTAAAAGGGAAGTTGGAGGTGATTTACGCTGCATGTGTGGGCTGCATTCATGTGAAATGGCACGGCATGCAGTGGTCAGTTGCTGAGAGGGGCAGCAAAATTACCTTTTCCTTAGAGCTGCAAAAATCCATGCACTGGCCCTGCCAAATGCAGAACTGCCGCGCGAGCCAGGAGCCAGCCAGCGCACCACTGTGACCACTCTTAAGCGGCTCCACAAAAAACAGGCCATTTTTCAAGGTAATGTTAATGGTCTGATTACTTGCCGGTAATCCTTATTACACTGATCGCTATTCTTCCTCGTCGCAGTCCTTACTTCCTTGAGGTGGTGTCCTTGTCAAAGACATAAGGACTGTGATGAGGAAGATGAACGAGGGGGCAATGTGCCTGATTACTTACTAGTAGATCTCATTACACAGAATCCAAGCCTAATTCATCACGGTCTTGACTTCCTAGATAAGGATACTGCCTCAAGCTAAGTACTGTGACGACAAAGAATGACAAGGGGGTAATGACTTTTCGGCGCACCAAGCTTTTTCTTTTCATGATATTGGGGAATGTGCCTGAGCTGCATGTAGCGCATGTACAGACAGAGCACTAAAGGTTTATCTTCCCCCTAGACCCAGGAACAGGCATTGAGTTTGGTTAATGGATTTCACATTGAAGAAAGTAGACGTGGAGAGCAGGTGGCCACTCAGTAGAGTGCTGAGCGGAAGTGGCAGACGGGGCAGCAGCGCAAAGAATAACCAGCAGGTGAGAGCAAATCAGCTTTGCCTCAGAGGAGCAAGGGGTACCTGTTGTCATAACTGTGGTGCACAGCTGGCAGAAAGGCAACTGGAGCAGGCACTATGGGAAGGGATGTCTGTGGGACCCTGTGCAGCATGAGACACACACTAGCCACTACGAGCCCCATTTCAGGGATTGTTATTGGCTGAAGAGCAGCCAACGTTCCATCTTAGGTGCTTGTGAGTGAAAGTCTGTATTTACACATCTCCATTGAGCTAGGTCTCGAACAGTGTGTGTGATCCCTGCATATGATGAAATATGTATTGCCTGGGCCCAAATACCAGAACAGGCTTGTATCTGAGCTTTGTACAAGCTGCTGTTTACTGACTGGTTCCAATCCAAACCCCAATAGAGGGGATTTAAATATTCAGGTTTGGAGAGGATCAGCAGCCAAACAGCTTCTGCCATATCAGTAGGGTTGCCAGATGTCTCCAAGTCAGGATGGACACCCAGCTCCACTCCTGGGCTTTGCTTTTACCTTACTTTTATTTCAGTCAATTGTATTCAGTTGAAGTGGCCCAACACTACAACTCCCAGCAGGCAGCTGGCAGTTGATGGAGAAAGCCCAGTACTGGGACATGGTGCCCCTCATGACATGGCATCATGAGGCAACCCTACTCTTAAGCAAGGGTCATGAAGTGGCTCAATGTGCTGGGAGACTGTAATTGACGCATCTGAAAGGAAAGGGCAGGTTGTAACTGCCTGACAGACATTCAAATCATCATCAAGGAAACACGTGCTTTCAGGGGGGGCCTTTCCCAATATGGCCACCAGATAGCAAATATGTGCACGTGCCTTTTAATCCATAGAAGCACATCTTGAAGGCCAGGCACTTTGCTAGTGGCACCCACGTCGCTATCTCTTATCGGTTTCTATGGGCTTTGAGGAAGATGCCTGGCCATCCAGATTCTGCAAAGACAGGGAGCCAAAGCCTGTTGGCGGCTGTTCGGAAAGATTTCTCCTTTGGCAACCTTCCCTCCATCGTTTCTATGGATCCCCAATCTTTTTGCTTTGTTGTTGAACCTGTTCTGACTTTTTGAGGAAGTGACGCCTTCAGCTACCCTTCCCATGCCTTTTGCTAATTTGTTATGAGGAAACTGATCAGTCCTTCAGACGATCAGTACTGGGAAACTATGTTTTCCTTTTATCTTTTCCATTTTTTTTTAAACTTTTTAACATTTCATACAACATCTTACAATGCAGTGCAGTGGGGATACTTTTGTATCGCCCTTGCCGTTCACACTTGGGGCTTTGGTTAAGTTCCTATGTGCCTAAAGACAAGCTGGTGGAAGCAATATATTTGTACCATTTTTGTGTTATTTGTAGTGTGCACATTCATGTTTATCATGCATGGCTACTAAACGTGGCTAGTGATTTTTGCTTGCTCTTTGGCCATATTGTTGTTTGTCCTTCTTCCTGCCTTGCGAGGTCAGGGAATCCCATATAAGGAGATATAAGGGAATGCTGCAGCTTTCGCAGGCTAGTGATGCCTTTGTTTTTGTGTCCCAGGACATGGGGGGGGGAGACTGTCAGGTCCTACTCCACACCTGTGATACCAGAAAGTCTGTGGTTGGGGCATGAGTGAAACCAATAGTTGTCCCATATTCGGCAACTACTGGCTGATTAAATAGGGCAGATCCCTACTATTCGTGGGGTTGGACTTGCTTCAAGGCTGGATTTTGGATAAGAAGAGGACTCCTACAGCCATTTCCTCAGATCAGCATTGAAGCCAAGAAACCCCTGTGGACAAACAGCCGACTGAAGACCTGACTATGATCCTTGAAGAGGACTGGCATCCTTACCTGCGTACGGCCTGGTGGATCACTGTTGGACTACCTGATCTGTCAATGCCCTGTGCGGTGCTTCAACCCTAGGCCTGGTGGGACCAACCAGTCGCAATTTGCTCTTGAAGATCCAGCCTCCCTGAGCCTTCGGAAGTGTGCCTGAATCACCCAGTGGACTGTCCAGCTCTCCAGTGGACTACCTCGCTAGAACTATTAGTTTTGCTCTGTAAGGAACTCATGGTGACAACAAGTAAGACAGACACAAGTTATCACAGTGTAAGGGTGTTTATTGAGCAATGAATGTGTTACGCAGGTTGGAAAAAACGCCTAACCTAAATCTAAGATGGGAGCAAGCGTCGACCATTGTGTTAAATAAAAGGGCCTACACTAAGAAAAACATATTGCCAATCCTTACAATTACTACAAAAAAGGGTGTGGGATAGTTGTCAAGAAAAGAAAGAAGTCTTCTAAAGAATAGGTCAGGATGCGGTAGCTTGTGTCTCCCTTCCCCATGGTTTAAGCACGGGATAAGGTTGGATCGTGGAGCATAGCACAGTCTTGGGCTTTCCCAACACGAGATGATAGTTTATTTCTAGCTATCAGGATCTTCGAAGGCCAAGTCTCGAATCTCTCGAAATTCACTTGCCCTGATGTGTTCAAAACAACAAAACAAAAGTTCCTTTAACAAATAAAAGTTATTTAGGGTGATAATGGTTTACCCTTGGGTCCCCCTCTTCTGGCCGTGGACCCTTCTTCATATCTTTCACTTCACCAATGTAGGTTGGGTGATGGTTTCACCCTCGGGTCCCCCTCTTTTGGGCGCTGACCCTTCACTTCTCGTATTCCTTAAGTTTTATATCTGTCCTGTTCTCAATTAATTTTGGGTGATAGCTTCACTCCCTGGATCTCCCTCGATCGGGGTTGGTCCTCTTTCGACTGCCAGTACTTGGGCGATAACCTCACCCCTGGAACTTCTTTGTTCGGGCTCGGACCTCTCTCAGCTGTCAGTATTTGGGTATTTGCTTCAGCCCTCGGCCGGTCTCGGCCCCTTCTCAGATCTCAGCCTCCCTCCTCCGGGTTCACTATGGCTTTTTCTTCTCCTTGCAGGATTCAATTCCCCTGTTTTCTCAATGTCTTTTCAGACAGTTCATAGTGGACATCCCTCTTCTGGTTTCTCTGGCATCCCTCCCCCGGGTTTACTCTAGCCGTTTCAGTACCTTCATATACTTTCAAATGTTTACTGAATTCACACCCCTTACTTTCATCCACAATGAAGGATTCATTTCCCTTGCTTTCAGTCAATTTGTATGTCAAAGTATTTTGATTGTACAGGGATTTTGCTTGACCCTCATGTATGACCACTTTGATTCAACTTGGCGGCCTTCCTACGGCCTTCTGGTATCCGAAGTTCTCCTCAACCGGGGATTGACCAGAGTCTCTCGAGTTAGCACCCACGTGGTGCCAGTTCCCCTCTGCAGCTCGTCTCCCCTTAGTACTTTTCACAGTTCTTTACACTTGGTTCAAACTTCTCAATCATCACAGCCCGGTTTTCTATCGGTCTCCCCCTTTGACTCACCGGCTGCGATGAACCGCTTGGCTTTTCTTCTTCCTCGAGTCATGGTGCGGGATCTTCTCCTGCTCCGGTTTATAGGCATAGGCTTGCCCTGTGTACTGTTGACATCTGCAGCAGGACACTTGTGCTATTGTTCGTAGTCTTAGATTCCCCTCCATGAAGGTTCTGCGGGCCTGGGACGAACAGGGCAAGGTCACTTCTCTCCTTGTCACCCTCTCGCTTCCTGCCGTCTTTCTCCTTCTCTTGAACTGCTGGGCCGTGTTAGCCTTCTCCTCGTGCTGTCTGCCGTGCTCGCAAGTCTTGCCTTTCTCAGACTGCTCTCTCTTGCTTCACCTTTTATCCCTGTGGGGAAAGGGAAGAGCTGTGAAGTGTGTGTGATTTAGGTTAATTGCCTGACTTTGCCTGACCCTTGGGTTGGGACATGTCAGGTAAACAGGTTGAACATTAGTTTGGTTTTGTTCAGTTCACAAAAGTGTTAGTCCCTTGTCTTCTGTATCGGGAGAGAGTGTTGATATCGGAAAGGGGGGAGGTAGAGTTTCCAAGTGTTCTATAGCTTTTGTACCAGGGGTTTTGTCAAACTTAGAAGGATGAGACAAATGGGAATGACTGGGATTTCTATCTTGAAATAAATAAGGGGGATTGTGGGAATGGAAGTGTTTCATCTGAGAAGGTTGGGAGTGCGGAGAATAATAACCAGATGGACGGGGAAATGAAGAACTATGAGTATTTAGGCAGGGACCAGGAAAACAAACATAGTGAGAGGGATGGTTTCTGAGTGTATCAGAGTTTGCGGCCTTAGAGGATTGGTTATGTATGAAGGGGTTGTTGGATCTGAGTAAGAGAGATATTTTAGGTGAAAGGGAGGTTGAGTTGGAGCAACCTATAAAAGATTCAGGAAGCTTGTCTCCCTCATCCCTTTCTTATGCATAATACCACATCTCACCTGAGATATTCCCCCAAGCATAACCCCGGGTTCCGCTACCCAGGTGATCGTCCCCCACTGGTCCACCCCCAGGTACTGGATCCAACAGTGATGGCCATGTCCACCTGAATAAGGGATTCCCAAGGCTTCTCTGGGAAAATACCCTCAGGTTTCTCGCAGCACCCAGAACTTTGTTGGTCACCAGCATGTGGTATAAGACGTCTTCCTGCTGAATTTCATCGTCCCAGCCTCAAGGACCCTCGAAGGACTACTGCGACTCGAAGAGGGCTGCATTAGTGAATCCTGCATTTCTCCATCACCAAGGGTTGCTCTGTGCTCCTGGACCCGACCAACAGAATCCTGGCACCCACAGCTCCTGAGCACCTTTCACCGGAACCAATGATGGGAAATCTACCTTCAGTGACCCCCAGTCTACCCATCAGGTCTTCTGGGAAAACCGGAGTCTGGGGGTAAACACAAAGCATATTTCTACCCCTGTCCTCCATAGGATAACATTGAGAACAAGTTTTGTTGTAGCCTTCCATTCCACTGCCTTTTGGTCATCGAACCTGGGTTGTACAATCTGAAAGATGAGAGCACATTTTACTTACCTAGTAACTTTGTTGCATCTCTTCTTTTGAATAATCCCCAACGCAAGTAACTTGCCTGCTACAGATACATTCTGGGGAGAAGCATTGTGGCTCCATTCTTCTTAGGGATTGGACTTCTGAAGTTAGGGAATATCATTTGTGACTTGCTTAATTAATTAATGTTTGTTTAAGGGCTGTCTAAATTGAATTATAACAAAAGCCACGGAAATAAACTGTTGATTGACTCTAGATCGTTATCCACTTTGTTGATACTGGATAAGCCATATATCTATAATACCACAGTTGCCAAGCCAAAAGAGGTCCAGGAAAAAAACATAACAAAGAAAAAAAGGCTGAGGCAAAGGATGCAGAGTCAATTATCAAGAAGCTGTGTAGAATAAATGCATCCAGCAATAAGGATATATGTGAATACATGGTGGGAGGAACAACATGTCTGCCCCAAATCCTAATGCCTCCTACCTCAGGAACGACATCAGCCTCTGTAACGACTAACACAATGGCTCTGCTTATCTAGAAGATCTGGAACCCCTTTTTCATCTTTATAGCCCTGACCTCTCCCTCCCTGAAAAACAGTAACCATTCATACATCACCCATTAGAACATAAACTAACAATCAATTTGATTAATGATGTACACAAGATCTACACAAGTGAACTGGAAGATGGGGGGAGCCATTTGAAACTGGCAACACATATGTTGCCCTCATAATCCAGAGTTTGTTCTGTTTTAGCAGCAATTCTCACCTTAGCAGGTCAGACATTTTTACAAATGTTTCATCGAAAACTACCTATACGGGGGATCGCCTCTGATGATATAGTGTTAGTAGATCAGCTAAAAAGCAATTGTTTATTTCACATCTTCTTATATACTGGACTTTGTGATGACTTTTAATTATGAATTTGGCAAATCAGGGTATGATTGCACTGTAATTAAGGATATGTCAGGGAAAATGGCACCTGATAAGAAGATGAAGAATCTTGCCTCATATGGGCTTTGCACCTAACACCCTGTTCAGCAATCCGTGGGGGGATATCACTTGCTCGTGACAGGCATAGAGGTGTATCAGGTGGTTGCATAGAGTGAAATGAAACGGAAAAGGGAAAGGGCATTGTTGTTGGTACAAAAACAGTATTGGGTGACTCTACCAAGGTAGTAAGTCACAATGATAATTTGTGTTGACAGCGGCTGCCCTCAATCTTGCAACCAAGGACCCTGTGTTGATCCTAACCCACTGGAACCGGAGGTGTTTTTCACATTACCCTGGCCCAGATGGCTTAATCGATAATCTTACCCGGTTTAGCTTAGTGGCATTACAGGAAACTTGGATGACAGACCACTTGGTATTGGATGGTAAACAGAACATACGGACGTGATTCTTATCACCTCTAACTCACAGAGCCTTTCATCCACCCCAAGGGGAGTATCCTAGACCCCCTAGTAGGACGTGTGGCAGGAATAGAGGTATAGATAAGCATATACCTGGCCCTCTACATCAGAAGAGAGAGTAGGCAGTAAATCCCTGCAGTGGGTAGTTAGCCTCACTCATCCACACAGGACTAATTTACTAATGTCATGTATTTTATTGTGGGTCCACTGCTCACACATTCTACTTAGCCTACTTTATTTATTTTATTTAAAGGGTGCACAAGCCCGGAGACATCAGGGCGCTGATCCAGTTACATAGAGACTGTGGTGAGGCCAGACTTAGTCGCATCATGAGGTTAGCATATAGGCATAGGTACAAAGCAGATATTAAACTTACATGACTAAATGCAAAGGAATATTAAGGTGGGGATTAGGTGAACAATTGAGTTTTTAGGGCTTTGTTGAAGGCCCAATAAGATTGTTCAGCTCTTAGTGAAGGGGGTAAGGTGTTGCAGCATTTTGCGGTGAGGACTGGGAAGCTGAAGCCTCCTGCTTTGGCACGATTGAATTTGGGTGGGGCCAGCCTATGAGTATATGGGGCTCTGGTGGGTCTACTCGAATTGACTCTGGTGATTTGTTTGACACGGTATGGAGGAGCTGTGTTAGTAAGGCATTTGTGTGTGATAGAGAGGATTTTTAACATGATTTGCTTGTTGACGGGAAGCCAGTGGACTGCTTTGCGGGCATCAGGGGTGTGTTCAGATCTTGGGATGTTGAGTGCACCCTGCAGGGTGGTATTCTGGATCGTTTGGAGTTTTTTAATGTTTTGGGCTGAGGTAGCTGCGAACAAGACGCTGCAATAATCGAGCCTAGAGCCCACCACAGCACGGGCGATTGTTGGACAGTTGTCTCTTGTAAGGTAGGGTCTGGCTGCATTGAACAATGTTGTTGAGTAGGCTGCAGCAAAGGAGATAGCATTGACCTGTCTGTTTAGGGAGAGAGTGGCATTGATGTAGACTCCCCGCGTTTTTACAAAGGGAGAGACTTGGATCTCAGAGCCATCTATGTTGAAGGCTTTGTATTGTGGGTTGAGATGTTTTAGTGCTGACTGAGTCCCAGTGATGAGTAATTCAATTTTGTCACTGTTTAGACAAATACACACACATGCCCAATTCAATGTTGTCATTGTTTAGACAAATACACACAAATGCCCAAGTGCTTCTGACTTGATTCTCAATAATGAACACTCAATCAATGCTCTCACAGTCACCTGCATAGTGTAATTCATTGTATCATGAGAAATAAGTAATAAAGAAACATTGCTACTGTTATTGTAACTACACATAACACACTCAATATGCAAAAAGCTATAAATGAATATGCAGATATCAATTTCTTTGCCTCTATGTCTATTCAACACCAGTCAGCCATCTCAGAAGCATAATAGCTATTTTAAAAGTAACTGAGAACCTCATGAAATGAACTGCCCTCCCCCAATGTGATATTAAAAATGGGTAAGGGTAGGGAGAAGAGAGATACAGGCTGGATGCCTGGGGCCTGGAGCCTGGATGAAGGTTTGTGATCTGCACAATCCAACGAAAAACCCAAAAATATCAAATCCAAATGGAAAAACCATCTGTCAAAATCATCATGGTCTCATAGCAAAAAGCATCAAAAAAGGTAAAAATGCCTTAAAAGATTTAGCGAGAATTGGAATTGACCATGATGTAACCACCAGTCGATTATTAATCAAATATATCCATGGGTGTCGAGCTGATTGCCATAGGTAGAGTTCCTCCCCATGCAGCTCAGTCCAAAATAGGAGTTCTACTCAAAAAGCCTCAACAAGCAAAAAAGAAAGCCTTTTGGGTCTCTGGAGCCCAGACAATGCAATTTTAGGTCCAGATTCAGCTTCAGAATCCAAGCAGAAAAAAGGAGGGATGACCCCCTCCCCATCAGCTTGCATTGAAAGAGAGTGGTTCCAGCTTGCTTCTGGGTCCTTCAGCTCTGCCTGCCTGCCTCCAGCCATGCCCATCCTGGATCATGAACAGCTCTGACCGCCCCCACCAGAGGTCAGCTTTTTATAGCATCAGAATCATTGTTTACCCCAGGCTAGAGGCAGACTCCACCTCAATGGTACCATGCCAAAGCATGAACCCGAATTATCTCTGTAGCTTACAGCTAAATTATCTCTATAGCCTGAAGCTAAATGATCTGTGCAGCTTGAAGTTGAATTATCTATTACGACTCGATGCCAATGGCATGAACTCAAATTATCCCTTGCCCCTTCAGTCAACAATCCCCCTCACGTCCGGCCTAGCCTGGAAGCCTTGCAATAATTGTAGTCTTTTAGGACTTTGTTATTGTTAAAGGGTACATTCAGAACTGTTTACAAAAAGAAAAGGATTAATTGGAACATATCACAGACCCTTGGAGTGCAGCCCAGAAGCAATGTTATTGTAGTGTACCTGTTTGTGCCAAAACAACTGATTAGTCTGGCTCAAAGCTCAGACATACAAATTGAACATGAAAACTTAATAACTGTAGATTTTATACTTGTGT